>NC_057923.1:54611592-55236592 GCF_018873765.1 Telopea speciosissima
CTAAAAATTGGCAGGAAGCTTCTACAGATGGAAAGTGGAAGGCAGCGATGTTGGAAGAAATGGGAGCACTGAATAAAAATAATACATGGGAACTTGTGAATCTTCCTCCAGGGAAAAAACCAGTTGGATGTAAATGGGTCTTTGTGGTTAAACAGAAGGCTGATGGTTCTGTGGATCGATATAAGGCACGTCTGGTTGCAAAGGGGTTCACTCAGACTTATGGAGTTGATTATCAGGAGACCTTTGCACCCGTGGCAAAGCTCAACACCGTCAGGGTGCTATTATCCTGTGTTGCAAATCTTGGGTGGGATCTTCAGCAGTTAGATGTCAAAAATGCCTTCCTCCATGGAGAGCTTGAGGAGGAGGTATGCATGGACATTCCACCAGGATTCTCTAATGACAGGACTAAGGGCAGGGTTTGTAAATTGAAGCGTGCCCTTTATGGTTTAAAGCAGTCACCTAGGGCTTGGTTTGGCAGATTTCATAAGGCTATGATCTCAGCAGGTTACAAGCAAAGCAATGCTGATCACACGTTGTTTATCAGACGACTTGGTAACAAGGTTACTCTTCTCATAGTCTATGTGGATGATATTGTGGTCACTGGTAATGATGATGCTGCAATCAGGGATTTGAAAATTCTTCTTGGCCGTGAGTTTGAGGTCAAAGATCTTGGTTCCCTAAAATATTTTCTAGGGATAGAAGTTGCTCGATCTTTAAAGGGCATCTTTCTTTCCCAAAGGAAATATGTCCTTGATCTATTGACTGACACAGGGCTGCTTGGTTGTCATCCTTCAGATACTCCTATGGAAGCTACTACAAAACTTAGGGAGAAAGAGGGTGAACCTGTTGAGAAGGGTGCTTATCAGCGGTTAGTGGGCAAACTAATCTACCTTTCTCACACACGTCCTGACATTGCAGTTGCTGTAAGTTTGGTGAGTTAGTTCATGCATGATCCATATTCCTCTCATCTGGATGCGGTCCGTCGTATTTTGAGGTATTTGAAGTCGGCTCCAGGAAAGGGAATTCTTCTATCTTCCAATGGTCACTTGAAGATTGAAGCCTATACTGATGCCGATTGGGCTAGTTCCCCTAATAGGAAATCTATCTCTGGCTACTGTTCCTTTGTGGGTGGGAACCTTGTCACATGGCGTAGCAAAAAGCAGAATGTTGTGGCAAGGTCTAGTGCTGAATCCGAGTTCCGTGCGATGGCACAAGGCATTTGTGAACTTCTGTGGCTTAGAGGATTATTGCAGGATATCGGTGTTGCTGTCCATCTTCCTATGATGCTTTATTGTGACAATAAAGCAGCCATTAGCATTGCTCATAACCCTGTCCAGCATGATCGTACTAAACACGTGGAGGTTGACCGACATTTCATCAAGGAGAAGCTGGCCTCATTTGTGTTCCCTTTGTGAGTCTACTGATGAACTAGCTGATGTGTTCACTAAGGCACTGAGTTGCAAGCTGTTTCATCCTATATTAGTCAAGTTGGGCATGCATGATATATATGCTCCAACTTGAGGGGGAGTGTTGAAATAGGTTACTTATCCCCTATCCGATTGGGGTAAGCAGTCCTAATTCTATTAGGACTGCTTCCTAACCGATTGGGGAAGTACCCCTAGTTAGATTAGGATGTTTCCTCTTTATTCCCTTTTATTTTTCTCTTATATTTTTCTCCTTTTTTATTGTTTATCTCCCTCAACCGAATCCTAGTTGTACTAGGAATCCCTAATATGATTAGGACTGAGGTTGATTCCTATTTGTACTTGGATCCTTATCATTCTACTTAATATAAATACAAGGCCTGTGTGATCTAAGGATCTACAAAGTCTTACCCTAATTCAACCCTAATTCAATTATCTCTACAAGGATCAATTGCAATAGAAGAAAAGATAAAAGAGAAGGGGGGGGGGGTAGGGGAATGGCTCTCTCAGCCTGGGTCTCGCACCCACAACTATCCCACCTGCTGAACAGGGGTTTTACTCCCATAATCGAGTGCAAGAATGCCTCAAAATTTCATTCATTATTTCTCCCTCAATCAATTACAATAGCTGCTGTTATATAGACTGAGGCTAGACTTCAAAAAATGGAAAGTAAAACTTAGCAACTGTTTGGAAAATAGAAACTGATGAAAATAATAACTAATGGAAATAGAAATTGAATGAAATTAGAAACTACTAAAGGCTTTATAACTCAACCTTCTTTATACATGCAAAGATAACCAAATTAGAAACTGCCTAATATAAACTGAAAATAGAAACTAAACAATGGCAGCATTAGGATAGAATCTTCCTCCACTTGATGGGTCCACAAAACCTTCTAAAAAATATCTCCACACAAGGAAAATATGGGCTGTGACACTATTTACGTGAACAGTAACATGAACAGTGTTTTGGCCTCTTCTTTTTCATGTGTTGTCCTACATCAGTTTGGGTGTGTCTGCTATGTCCATGTCAATAAGTTAGCCCGTACAAAGCTTGACCCCAAAGCACTCAAATGTCTTTCCCTTGGCTATTCCTCCTCAACTAAAGTGTATAAATGCTACCACCCTTCCTCCTGAATGCGACTTCTCTCCAAAGATGTCACCTTCTTTGAGTCTATTCCTTTCTTTTCTCCTCATCAGCTTCCTCTTCACGGGGGAACTAATGGAAGTGAACAGGCTGCTAATGTCATTCCTTTTCTATCTCCTTTGTTTACCTCCACGTCCCATTCCTGCTTGACATTGGGAAATACAAAGAAATGGATGTTGATTATATTGATACTCATTCAAGTGTTGATGCTAGCAATGAAAAAGAGTTAGTTGTGTACATAAGAGGTGAATGCTTGAAGGTAAAGGGAAAGAAGACCTGCCAAGAGGTCCTCTTTGGGTCCACATCCTGAGCTCCACCTTCCTCAGTCAGGTAACACATTTTCTCCTCCCTCTGAGTTAGATCTTCCCATTGCTATTCGAAAGGCGAAGAGAGCTTGTACTAATCCCATAGCCAAGTTTGTTTCCTATGATGATGCTATTTCTCCCACATGTATTGCTTTTTCTACTGCTCTCTCCTCTTCCTCCATTCCCAAGAATGTAAATGAGGCTATTTTTGATCCAAAGTGGAATGAGGGCATGTCTGAGGCAAGGTACTAAAACTCGGGTCTCGGTGCCATCTTGGTCCCTAAAAAAATCGAGTCGAGTCAAGATCTCGGCGAGTTGGTGTATTTTTTTTTTTCCCACTCGAAGCCTCAACTCGGTAGGTTTTAGACCTATTTTGGGTCTGAAACTTGGTATTCAGCCTATTTTAGGCCATTTAAACACAATGGCATTATCAGATTTTGCAAAAACAAAGTCCAAATAGGACTTTTACATCAGACCCTAAGTTGGTAGGCGACGACGTACTAAAATACCCTACTCTACACATAAATGACATAATTTAGTAATAGAAAGTTAGCAAAACATTCAATTAATAGTAAAACAGCTTTATAAGCATTAGAAATGTTAAAGTGATACATCAAATTGTTTAACAATGTTACAACTATCATCATATAAACTGAGATTGAATCACGTATTCAGTCCCCACTCGTGCCAGATAGTCTTCCCATGACATAATGTTGTTGTACTGTTGCATATAGTGCTCCACAACATTCATATAAGAGTTGTCATCAGCATATGCCAAGTCCCCTATCCTAGGGTATAGCTGTTGCCATGAGGCGTGAGACAGTTGCCATGAAGCGTGAGATCCACTGCTACTGTCATATTGAGGCATGTATGGGACTGGGAATATGTGCCTAAAACTAGACCCAGTGCTTTGATTGTCAAACTCATGTGTTGACTGGCCAAACTGACCATAGGCACTACATTCAGAACCGATGCTCTCCTGGCCATAATCATAGTCATGATGAGGCTGAGATGAATGCCACGACTGATGCTCACTACTAGTATCTGTACTCATGCTTCCGGATGCGAATGTACTCCAGTTAGGAAGAAGAGTGGATTTTGGGGGTTTTGGACAGAACTCGCCGAGATATGGCGAGTTCTGTCGAGTTAGGTGGGTAAAAAAGTGGACTGAAACCGAGATCCGATATCTCGCCGAGATATTGGACTTTTTAATATCGCCTATGGTCTCGTCTCGGCTTTTCGAAATACCGAGAAACTCGGCGAGATCTCGCGAGTTCTTGAACTATGGTCTGAGGAAATGATGGCCCTTGAGAAGAGTGGTACTTGGACATTAGTTGATCTTCCTAGGGGGAGAGTTCCTGTTGGATGTAGGTGGGTCTACACAATTAAGTACCGATCAGATGTTACTGTGGAAAGATATGAGGCTCGATTGGTGACCAAAAGGTACAATCAGATGTATGGCATTGACTACCAAGAGACATTTGCTCCTGTGGCCAAGCACAACTCTATCTGAGTCTCTTATCAGTGGCAACCAATAGAGACTGACCGTTTTATCAATTAGATGTAAAGAATGCCTTTCTCCATGGTGACTTAGAAGAAAAAGTGTATATACAGCCTTCATCTGGTTTTAAATTTTCCTCAGTTGGAGGGAAGGCGTGCCTCTTGAAAAAGGCACTTTATGGTCTCAAGCAGTCTCCTAAGGCTTGGTTTGAGCGATTTAGACAGGACATCTTAAGGAATGGGTATTCCTAGAGTCAGGCTGATCACACCTTATTTGCACTGTCACATCACTTATTGTTTATGTTGATGACATTGTAGTAACTGGGAATGACCAACCGCGATAAGTAGATTGAAGTCATACTTGGCACAATAATTTGAGCTTGAATTACTTCTTGGAAATTGAAGTGTCAAGATCAAAGAAAGGAATCAATATTTGCCAAAGAAAGTTTATGCTGGACTTGTTGAAAGTAATAAGAATGTTGGGTTGTAAACCAACAAACTCTCTAATTGATTTAAATCACAAGCTTAGTGAAAATTGTGGTCCTCTCATAGATGTAGAAAAGTATCAGAGATTGATTGGAAAACAAATCTACCTCTCTTTGACTCGACCAGACATTACTTAAGCAGTTGGAGTGGTGGGCCAATTTATGCATGCCCCTAAGAGTGGGCACTTGGATGTTGTATATCGCATCAGCAGATACTTGAAGTATTCTCCAGGAAAAGGTCTTCTATATGCCAGGCATAACCATTTGAGGATAGAAGGCTACACTGATGTTGATTGGCTGGTTCAGTTTCTGACAAACGATCTACATTCGGTTACTGCACTTTTGTTGGTGGTAATCTGGTTACATGGAGGAGTAAAAAACAACCAGTTGTGTCCAGTGCAGAGGCAGAATTTAGAGCCATGGCTCATGGGGTTTGTGAACTTCTATGGCTAAGGCGGTTGACTCAAGAGTTGGGCTTTGACATTGAGGGACCTATGCGGCTTTATTGTGATAACAAGGCTGCTATAAGTATTGCTCATAACCCCGTTCAACATGACCGAATGAAGCACATTGAGGTTAATAGACACTTCATCAAAGAGAAGTTGGATTCTGGTTACATTTGTACTCCCTTTGTGCAGATAAGTGATCAAGTGATAGATATTTTCACCAAAAGTCTCCTTAGTCCTTCGTACCAGTTCAGTACCCTTCTGTGTAAGCTGGGAATGTATGACATTTATTCTCTAGCTTGAGGGGGAGTGTTAGAGTTTATGTATTAGGGGTACTTTAGTCCTAGTTTATTGCAAGTCATATTGAGTTGTAATTTTATCTTTTGTTACTTTTTACCTTTTACCTCCCTATGGAGGCATATGTAATTCCAAGGAATTATTAATGAATCAAATAGGTGAGAGTAGCACATCAGCTACACACCACGATTTCTCCCATCTCTCTACTTCTTCTTTCTCTCTTCTTAGCTAATACTCCTTGTTCCCTACTAGAATCAATCCATACCTAGTTTCTAACTGTAAGATACTAAATCAGGCTGCTATTAATGACCTCCAGGCAGTTGGAACAAGACAACATGGGTGATAATTTCTATTACTTTACAATATAACTGTTCAATGGATGGTAATGCTCATCAATACTGCATAAATCTATGTACCCCATCTTTTGGAAATCCTTCACCACTAACCAGCACAGACTGATGATGTCAAGAATCTGATAAAATGCAGATTTCAGGTCCCATAATTACTGATGGCAGTGACCTAGGAGAAAATCCATTTTAAAGGTTCAAGAAGGTGACAAACAAAGTAAAACATAAAATAGCACTACCCAGCAGAAGCTTTACATGTAGTGTGTGATTTGGAGGAGGCTTTGCACTTGGAACACTATCCAACAGAGGCAATTCAGGTTATTTATAAATAGCATGCTTTAATGTAGTTTGTCTTTTTTGAGATAACCTAGAGGGGGGTGAATAGGTATCACTAGTGAAATATTAGCCTTTTTAAAATTTTCTTTGATTAAGACAAGATAGACAAAAATAAATACTCAAAGAGAACAACACACAAGATTTATAGTGGTTCGGCTAACCCAGCCTACATCCACTCCTCTCAACCTTGAGAGAATTTCACTAGCTTCTTCCTTTCAGTATAATAGGTGGGAAGAACACCTTTACAATCTTTTTCACAGGATAAGAGGATCCTAACTCTTTTTTACAGGATAAGAGGATCTCAACGTATTAATCTAAGTGCAGTCTAGATTAACACACTAATGCTTTCTTAACTCAAAAGCATTGATACAATACCAGAAATAAGAGAACCAGATTAGAGAAAATGGGAGAGAAGAGAGAAGAGGGAGAAAGAGAAGAAGAGAAAGAGAGCAAGCCGTAAGAGAGAAGACCTGCGTGAGGACTTAATGTTCTCTCGCAGGTTAATTTGATTTATTTATATAAAACTTAACTAGACAGAATTGCCCTTACATAGTCAAAATATAAAAGACAGAAATATAAAGGACAAAAACAAAGGAATAAAGTAACTACACAAAGACCTATTTGCCCCATATAACTCACGACTTCAACACTCCCCCTCAAGCTGGAGCATATATGTCACCCATGCTTAGCTTGTTACAACAAGACGGGGAAGTAGGAGCAAATAAAGACTTTGTGAACACATCAGCAACCTGATCAGACGAAGAGACAAAAGGTGTCTCAACCAGCTTCTTCAACACGGCACTGCGAACAAAGTGACAATCAACTTCTATATGCTTAGTCCTCTCATGAAAGACGGGATTACTAGCAATATAGATGGCCGCCTGGTTGTCACAAAACATCTTCATTGGGGTTGGAATAGAAAAACCCATCTCAAGAAGGAGAGACCTAACCCACATCAGCTCTGCGGTGGTATGGGCCATGACTCTATACTTAGCTTTAGCACTGGATCTGGCAATCGTGGTCTGTTTCTTGCTCTGCCACGTAACCAAGTTTCCCCCAACAAAAGTGCAATATCCTGTAGTAGATCGACGGTCGCTCAGCGAACACCCGTCCCATCAAGACGAATAAGCAACCAGCTCCATATGTTTATTTGGACGTTAAATCAGTCCTTTCCCAGGGGCTCCCTTCAAATACTGAAGAACACGGATAGCTGCATCCCAATGATACTTGCAAGGGGACTACATGAATTGACTAAGAACCCCAACAGCATAGGAAATATCTGGCCTAGTGACTGTCAAATATAACAATTTCCCAATTAAGCTTCTGTAGGAATGAATATCTTTAAGACTCTCACCATCATCAGAACCAAGCTTGTGATTAGGGTCCATAGGAGTATCCACTAGTTTTGCAGCAAGCATACCAGTTTCAATCAATAGATCTAGCACATATTTCCTTTGAGACAGGCTTTTTCCTTCCTTGCTTCGGATAACCTCAATCCCAAGGAAGTAGTGAAGTTGGCCCAAATCTTTGGTCTAAAAGTGCTGCTATAAGTAACTTTTCACCTTCTGGATCCCATTTTCATCATTTCCTAACACAATTATGTCATCAACATAAACCACTAGAACCACCAATTTCTCTCCTTGGCGGCGAACAAACACAGAATAGTCAGAGAAGCATTGAGTAAAACCAAATTGTGTGACAACAGAATTAAACTTCTCAAACCATGCATGTGGAGACTGTTTCAGCCCATAAATGGCTTTGTGCAGCCTACACACACGACCACTATTCTCCCCCAGAGCAACATAGCCCGGAGGTTGCTCCATATAGACCTCTTCAAGCAGGTCACCATAAAGAAAAGCATTCTTGATGTCTAACTAATACAACGGCCAAGCAAAATTCACAGCCAAAGAGATAATGATGCCAACAGAATTCAGTCTAGCCACAGGAGAAAAAGTCTCAAAGTAGTCAACACCGTAAGTCTGGGTATACCCTTTAGCCACCAGGTGGGCTTTAAGCCGCTCAACAGACCCATCGGAATGGTACTTAATAGTGTACACCCAACGACACCTAACTAGGCTTTACTAGGAGGTAAATCCACCAACTCTCATGTATGTCGAGTCAGTAAAGCATCCATTTCCACATCCATGGCCTGTTTCCAGGCAGGACTATGAAGAGCCTCAGTGTGAGTGCGGGGAATAGTATATGAAGACAAAGAGGTAGCAAGACCATGGGGACAAGGAGGAAGATGAGATAAAGAAACAAATTGTTCAATAGGATAGGCAACGAGAGACTTTTGAGTACATGAACGTTTACCTTTCCGAGTAGCAATAGGTAAGGCATTAGGATCCGGATCAGCTGGTGCGACAGGAGGGACAGGTAGAGTAGGATCTCCACTAGAGGTTGAGACAGGTGCAGGAAGTGATGCGGATGGGCCAGGCTGATTCGGATGGAGTTGCCCAAAGTGCCTCTTGCGCCGGTACACCTGTAGTGGAGGAGTCATAGGGACAATGGCAGGAATAGGAGGAGCCTCAGACATAGCTAATGGATCACTAGATATAGTAGGGTTGTCAAAAAAATAGGATGTACCCTCGAAGAAGGTGACATCTGCACTCACAAATTGTCTGCGAGTGAGAGGGTCATAGCATCTATACCCCTTTTGGGTCCTAGAGTAACCCAAGAAGATACACTTGGTGGACCGAGGGTCCAACTTATCACCATGAAGATGGAGATTGTGAACAAAGCAAACACACCCAAAAACTCTAGGAGGCAAGCTAAAAGTCTAAACATCGTGAAATAAAATAGAGAAAGGGGATTTGTCACCAAGGACAGAAGAGGGCATGCGATTAATCAAAAAACACGAAGTAAGTACAGCATCACACCAAAAATGTTTGGGCACCTGCATATGCAACATGAGGGCCCTGGTAACTTCAAGTAAGTGCCTATTTTTCCGTTCTGCAACTCCATTCTGTTGAGGAGTATAGGAACAACTAGTCTGATGAATCATCCCAATAGAAGCACAGTAAGAAGAGATCTCATTTTGAACAAACTCTAGACCATTATCAGACCGAAAAATTTTAATAACAGCATTAAATTGAGTCTTTATTTCATTGCAAAAATTTTGAAAAACATTTAAAAAATCTAATCTATCCTTTAAAAGATACAGCCAAGTGGTCCGGGAATAATCATCCAAAAAAGTAACAAAATAACGAAAAACCATGTCTATTGCTAGCACGACAAGGACCCCACACATCTCAATGTACCAAGGAAAATAAAGACTCACTACGGGGCATAGAACGAGATGGAAAGGTAGCACGATGATGCTTACCCAACTCGCAACCCTCACACTCTAATTTATTCAAACTCTTAAACTGGGGAAAAACAACCTGTAATCTAGATAAAGATAAATGTCCTAGCCTACAATGCCATCGAAACGGAGATTCTCCACCAACAGAAGTAGCTGCAGCCGAAGCAGACAGGCCAGCGCCATACAAATAATATAGACCATCTTTCTCACACCCTCCACCAATTGTCTTCCTCGTGTGAAGATCCTGAAAAACACAGTAAGAGGGAAAGAAGGTTACCGAGCAGTTTAGATTTTTAGTAAGTTGGCTAACAGACAAAAGACTTAAAGGAAATTGAGGAACATGTAGAATTGAAGAAAGGGAAATATTCGAATTGAGAGATACAGTACCATGCCCAGTAACAGGAGTGGAGGAACCATTGGCCACAATAACAGGAGGTGTGTGAGAGTTAGAAAAGATAGAACTAAAAACCGTTGATTTACCAGTCATATGAGCGGAAGCCCTCGAATCAATGATCCAGGGTGTGGAAGTAGTAGAAAGGAGAGCGGCAGGAGTACCTGCATGAGCTAGGGTGGCAATGGTGGTGGAGGCCCCAGAAGTGGAAGTGGATGATTCCAGACTTTTGATGCGACGCATGAGTTGTTGCATCTCATCACGAAGGTTGGTAGAAGAGTCTCCCATGGTCGAACCAGCTTTAGAATCGCTAGGTGCAGCAAAATCAGAACCATCTTCAGAGATTGCATGATTGGCCAAGTTTTGAGCCCATTCGGGTTTCCCATGCTTGGACCAGCAAGTGTCAACAGTATGATTTGTCTTCCCACAATAAGAACATAAACGGGCTGCTTTGTCAATATGCTGTCCGCCAGAATTATGACCACCAAATCCGCGTCCTCCCCTTGAGCCACGGCCTCTACCGCGGCCTCTAGTAGTAGTGAAAGTAGAATTTTCCTTTGGATTGGTGTCGGGCTTGGAGCTAGAAGAAGCAATACGCTGCAATCGAGAAAAAGTGTCATTCAATGTAGGGACAGATTCCTCAGCAAGTATATGTCCTTTAACAGCCTTGAGACTAGGATTCAAACCAGCCAAAAATTTCGATACAAAGAATTCGTTTCTTTGAGACTTCAACTTCTCAATATCAGTGGTGAGGGCCTGGAACATATTTAGTTCTTCGACCATTCCCTTAAAAGTACTGTAATAGTCTTGGAGAGACTTGTCCGATTGCTGAAATTGAAATAGCTTCTCATAAAGGTCGAAGATACGTGTCATACTCTTCTCTTGAGAGTATGTCTCCTTGAGATCATCCCAAACTCCCTTTGCCGTGGTGTGGAACATAACATTTGCAGCAATGTCTGGCTCCATGGAGTTCCACAACCAAATCAAAATAATTGCATTCTCCCTTTTCCAAGTACTATAATCCTTAGAGTCAGCCGCTGGAGGAGAAGTAAGATAGTCAGCCTTGTCCTTGGCCATAATGTGGACTCGAACAGCCTGTGCCCACAATAAGTAGTAAGAACCTCCCTTCAACTTTATGGATGTAATCTAAACATTCGCATTGTCGTTGGAGGTCTTCGAATCAGCCAGGGTATATACGTCAAAAACCGAGGCAGGAATAATGTAAATATGCGGCAGCCAATGTCACTCAATGAAGGCAGCCAAGAACAACAGTAATAAGTAGCAGCAGAGGATAATAAAAGGATGAATAATCTCCAGCAACCCAGAGGTAATAGACAGCAGCAGCCCCACACTGATAGAAGCAGCCAGGCAGAATGGATCTCAGAATTTCTGAGAAGAAGAAGGGATCTTCACAGCAGCAGCAGCATCACCCAAAAAACAGGGTAAAATAATTTCTAGAATCACTAAATACCATGTAGGAGAAGGCCAGAACAACCAGACATCAAGGAAGAGCTTCGAAAGAAACAAAACAATAATTGTCAGGGTTTTCTCCTGTACTCGATCTCAGCAGCCTTCAAGAAAAAAAATCGAGGGAGGATTCCAATCGATCATCAAATCATGTAGGTACCAATATGTATCACTCCATTCATTCTTCAAGGAGTGAACTTACATCGTAGAAGAGACAGCCATAGGTGGCTGTACACCACAAACCAGAAATCGGTAAAGGGAAATCAAAAGAGAATCGTGGGGGTTTCTCCAATCTGATTATTCAGGCTCTGATACCATGATACAATACCGGAAATAAGAGAACCAGATTAGAGAAGGTGGGAGAGAAGAGAGAAGAGGGAGAAAGAGAAGAAGAGAAAGAGAGCAAGCCGTAAGAGAGAAGACCTGCGTGAGAACTTAATGTTCTCTCGCAAGTTAATATGATTTATTTATATAAAACTTAACTGGATAGAATTGCCCTTACATAGTTGAAATATAAAAGACAGAAATATAAAGGACAGAAACAAAGGAATAAAGTAATTACACAAAGACCTATTTGCCCCATATAACTCACGACTTCAACAAGCATAAACAATACAATAGAGAAAATGTAAGAATTACCTAGGCAAGGAGTGTAGCACGTACTCCTTGCAAGTGATGAATGATATGCAATGATGCTTAATGTTTTGACCTTCTTTAGAACTTCTCTTTTGAATGAAAGCTTGTAAGGTCATGAGTGTTGAAGTCAAACTAGAATAATCTTGATGGAGATAACTTGACTTCAATCAATTGGACTTTAGAATGACTTTTTACCTCTCACAAAAGTAGTATTTTGGACTATATTAGATGATTGAAAAGCTCTCACAAGTCCTCTATTTTAAAGGTCATTTAATGCACTAAAAACATGTGCAAAAAAAGCTCTAACGGATCTATTTTTTATCCATCCGGTCGACCTGAAGAATGATTCGGTCGACCGGATCATAGCCGTTAGAAAAATATAGCCGTTGGAGGGCAAAATTTCATCCGGTCGCAGTCTGGTCAACCCACTTGATCCGGTCGACCTGACTAAGTCACGGGTACGTTCCCGTGATGTTGCTGCCAGCATCCAGATGGAATGGGTCTTGAGATCCGGTCGACCGGATCACAATCCCGTTCCCCTGTATTGCTTGATTCCGACAGTTTTGACTATGGGGTTTTGTGGGGTTTTGCTCCAACCTTTTTCTAACAATTCCTAAGGTCATGTGGGTTCAAATGACAACCTCCTAAGGTCTGTATATGATGCAAATGCAATTTCATTAATATTATGCAAATGCAAATACAAGTATGCAAGTGTGTGTGTATTTGTAAGTGTGCACACGAGCATCTTCATGTAGGTCTTCATCTTGAATTCTGTAAGTGATGTTCTTCAATCTTCATTCTTCAATTATTCTTTAGTGAGAATAGTGAGGTGTCTTCAAAGCCTTGATCTTTCAAGCTTTGTCTTGAACATTCTTGTGCTTTATGTCCTTCAATTTCTTGGCTTGATCTTCTTGGTTCCATTATTTGACCTATTGACATATTTATACACAGTGGCTTGTGCCAACACGTTTGTTATCATCAAAACAATCATGGAGGTCGGGAAGGTTTTCCCAACATCTTTTATGTTCCATTACTTTCTTAAATTTCTTTTTTCTCTCTCTTTTTTTTTCTTCCGTGCTACTTGCTTTACTAGCATGTATTCTAGTACGCCTGAATATATGTAACATGAATTTTGCCCTTAGCTTCACTTTGTCATAAACTTTCTTATTCACCCACATAAAGTAATTTCTGTAATACAGAGATGAAAACACAAGAACAATTTCTAATCAAGGCATCAAACAGTTCTCCCCCCCCCCCCCAACCTTTTTATTTATTACAGATACTTTTATTGCAATGAGAAAGAGAGTGTACAAGACAATGCTATGATACAACAACAACAAAAGCAGGCTAAGGCCCACAAACCCCCACTAGCTAAGCAATATGAAAGTGAAGTAAGTGCAGCATATCTCTATTAATATCCTCCCTAGCCAATTGGTCTGCCACTGAATTAGCAGATTTCAACCTCCAAGAGAAAGAGACGTGCCCAGGGGATCATCAAACCTTGGCCCTCCTGATGAGAGACAGCCCCCTCGGGTAGCCTGCATCCATCTAATCACCAAGAGTTCCCTTCTACAAAAACGCTCGTCCAACCTCCATCAATAGCAATCTCCAGTCCTTTAATAATTACTTTCGGTTCAGTTGTGATGAAGTCTCTTATACCAATAGGCCACAGAAATCCCATCAGAATCACCCCTCATGGTCCCTAAAGATTCATCCACTACCAGCTGGACCTGGGTTGCCGAGAGAGCTCCCATCCATCTTAAGCTTGAATGCATTTTAGCAGTCCTAATGTTAGGACTCCTTTCAGCTTTGAATTAGAATATGTGATTATCTATTTTGCAGATATTCACGTATATGTAGAGCATATATGATGAATTTTAATTTACGTAATTGTGTCATCGTTTCTGATTTCAGCAAGGTTCAAGGTCTTGGTATCTTGGCTGGTTTCAGTCAGCCAAAAAACCGAGTTGTCTCGGTAACTTTGCAAGATCTCGGCTGAGTTGGTGCATTTTTTATGTCAAATTTTGGCCATTGGTTTCGGTGGCCTATGACCTAATTAGGTCATGAAACTTGCAGGACAGCCTATTTTAGGCCCTATAAATATGGTGGAGCTCTTAGTTTTTCAAAAATCACATCCAAAATGGTAGTTTGACTTAGGACCCTAGGTTGGTAGTGTACGCTGACCAATTCCACGTAATCTTTAGTATTAGAACACATATAATTCAAGTAAAACAGCTTAAATAAGCAATAGGAATGAAATTTCTATAATTCAAGCAAAACCCTTAGTGTTTAAAAAACCCACTTGTTCCAAGCTTGGTATTGTAAGATTTGGTAAAATAAATCAGCGTTGTGGGGGGAGGGGGTTATGCATTCACAATCGAAACCCACCGAGACACATGAGACTGGTCAAAATTTCAACCAAGTCTTGTCGAGTTTTTGCTTTTATATCAAGTGAATGGTAACAATTTGGACCACAATCTTGAGTATTAAAACACATAAATCAAGTAGAACAACTTAAATAAGCAATAGGAATGAAAAGACATCAATTATGAATCATTTCATAAATCTTACTGTTGTACTAGGCTTCAATACTGGGAGGGAGGTGATTAGTAGTCTTGAAAATTCCTTCCCAAAAACTGAGCCCCATTGATTGTCACCAAATCACTGCACACACATATTGGCTGCCAAGAGCTGACTCAAGTAACCTGCAAGCACCACTAGTTAGAGCACCCCATTGGCCAGCTACAATTCGTGTATACTCCCACTTATTACTAAGATTGGTTAGTGTAGAAACAGATTTGAATTAGGTTAATGCTTGGATGATTAGTTCATCCCAAGCACATTGTATTTATAACTATAATGAAATAGTAAAAATAATTACATAAGCAATGTGGGATTAAACCATATAAGAAACTAATAAATAATAAAGGAAAAAAGTCCAGGATACCCCCACGGTATTCTGGCCCAATATAACTAACACTCCCCCTCAAGTTGGAGCATATATATCATGCATGCCCAACTTGACTAAGATAGGATGAAGCAGCTTACTACTCAATCCCTTAGTGAACACATCAGCTAGCTGATCAGAAGACTTCACAAAGGGAACACAAACGAGGCCAGCTTCAAGCTTCTCCTTGATGAAATGTCGGTCAACCTCCACATGTTTCGTGCGATCATGCTGGACAGGGTTATGAGCAATACTAATGGCCGCTTTATTGTGACCCGCTTTATTGTGACCACAATAAAGCATCATTGGAAGATGGACAACAACACCAATATCCTGCAATAACCCTCTAAGCCACAGAAGTTCACAAATTCCTTGTGCCATTGCGCGGAATTCGGCTTCAGCACTAGACCTTGCTACAACATTCTGCTTTTTGCTCCGCCATGTGACAAGGTTTTCACCCACAAAGGAACAGTAGCTAGAGATAGATTTCCTGTCAGGAGAACCAGCCCAATCGGCATCAGTATAGGCTTCAACCTTCAAGTGACCATTGGCAGATAGAAGATTCCCTTTCCTGGAGCAGACTTCAAGTACCTCAAAATACGACAGACCGCATCCATATGAGAGGAATATGGATCATGCATGAACTGACTCACCAAACTCATAGCAACTACATTGTCAGGACGTGTGTGGGAAAGGTAGATTAGTTTGCCAACTAATCGCTGATAGGCACCCTTGTCAACCGGCTCACCCTCTTTCTCCCTAAGTTTTGTAGTAGCTTCCATAGGAGTATCTGAAGGATGACAACCAAGTAGCCCTGTCTCAGTCAATAAATCAAGAACATATTTTCTTTGAGAAAGAAAGATGCCCTTTGAAGATCGAGCAACTTCTATCCTTAGAAAATATTTTACGGAACCAAGATCTTTGACCTCAAACTCACGGCCAAGAAGAACTTTCAAATCCCTGATTGCAGCATCATCATTACCAGTGATCACAATATCATCCACATAGACTACGAGAAGAGTAACTTTGTCACCAAGTCGTCTGATAAACAAAGTGTGATCAGCATTGCTCTGCTTGTAACATGTTGAAATCATAGCCTTATGAAATCTGCCAAACCAGGCCCTGGGTGACTGCTTCAAGCCGTAAAGAGCACGCTTCAATTTACAAACCTTGCCCTTAGTCCTGTCATCAGAGAAACCAGGTGGAATGTCCATATATACGTCCTCCTCAAGCTCTCCATGGAGAAAGGCATTTTTGACATCTAACTGTTGAAGATCCCACCCAAGATTTGCAGCACAAGATAATAACACCCTGACAGTGTTGAGCTTTGCCATTGGTGCAAAGGTCTCCTGATAGTCAACTCCATAAGTCTGAGTGAACCCCTTTGCAACCAAACATGCCTTGTACCTGTCCACCGAACCATCAGCCTTCTGTTTAACTACGAAGACCCATCTACAGCCCACTGGTTTTTTCCCTGGAGGAAGAGCCACAAGATCCCACGTATTATTTTTGTGTAGTGCTATCATTTCTTCTAACATTGTTGTCTTCCACTTTCCATCTGTAGATGCTTCCTGCCAATTTCTAGGAACCAAAACAGAGGAAAGAGAAGATATAAATGCACGAAAAGAGGGAGAAAGAGAGTTATACGAAACAAAATGAGATATGGGATGTAAAGTGCAAGTCCTAGTACCTTTGCGAAGTCCAATAGGTAGGTCGGAAGGAGATGGATTACCAGGAGATGTAGGATCTGTGTCTGGAGCCGGCAATTGGATGGGTACTAGTGCTATAGTGGGATGCAACTGCCCTCTTGTGGACCTTCCCCTTTTATAGGTGATCATGTTGGAGTTGTCAATTCTCTTCTGAAATTCACCAATAGTTCTCTGGACCACTATTTTCTATGGTCTCCTCCTGTAAAGTATTCCCATTAGGTGAGGGAGGAATAGCCAGAAGTTGTTGGGAGGTATCCAAAGTAGGATGGGTAGCATCCAAGGGTGGATGGGAAGCATTCAAAAGGGGCTGGACAGCAGCCGTGGGTGGTAAAGAGGGCTGGGCAGCCAGAGGCTCCTCAGGTAGAGGAATCTCGAAAGCCACATCTTCACCAACACTCTCTCCCTGAAGAGGTGGCAAAGAATAATAAGAAAGGGACTCATGGAAAACAACATCCATGCTAACCATGGTACGGCGGGAAGGGGGATGGTAACATTTATAGCTTTTCTGGGTTAGAAAATAACCCAAGAAAATACAACGGAGTCCTCTAGGTTCAAGTTTGCTGGGAGATTTAGTATCTCGAGCATAACACACACAACCAAACACCTTGGGAGGCACAATAAAGGAGGAATTACCAATTAAAACATCAGAGGGGCTACGGGAGTGAAGTACCCGAGATGGTAGCCTATTGATGAGATAGGCTGCCGTGATAACCGCATCCCCCCAATATTGAGACGGGACATTCCTCGCAAACATTAATGCTCTGGCCATTTCTAACAGGTGGCGGTTTTTCCTTTCTGCCACACCATTCTGGGCAGGGGTATCAACACAACTAGTATGATGAATGATTCCATGGTCAGCCAAATATTTTTGAAATTGTGATTCTTTATACTTTGTTCCATTATCACTTCTCAATATTTTGAGAGTAGCCTGGAACTGAGTTTGGACCATTTTATGAAAGTGTTGAAAGCATGAAAAAACTTGATTTTTGGTGTGCAAGAGATAGACCAATGTGTTCCTAGAATGACAATCAATTAAAGATACAAACCACCGATGGCCAGAAATAGAGGGTTTACGATTAGGGCCCCAAACATCAGAATGTGCTAACTCAAAACAAGAACTTCTTTTATTTGAAATAGGATAATTGGAACGTGTCTGTTTGGCCAGAACACGCCTCACAAAAAAAGTCATCTTTAGTATGTAGGGTGACCAAACTAGGAAATAAATGTGCTAAAATTCCTAAAGGGGGGTAACCTAACCTAGAGTGCCACTGGTAGAGTTCAGAAGAGACCATGGAGTTTTGGTGTAGTGGAGAAGGTAATGGTGGTGGAGAGAAGCGACCATCATCAAGCAGGTACAACCCACTGTGCACTTTACCCAATCCAATCGTCTTCCCAGAGGCCAGAGCCTGAAACACACAATGAGAAGGAAAGAAAGTAACTTTGTAGTTAAGATCACGAGTAATACTACTAATGGAAAGAAGGTTAGTAGTAAAATTAGGAATGTGCAAAACAGAAGTTAATGGAAGGGAGGAAGTGCAGTTGATGATTCCCTTTCCAGAGATAGATGAAAGAGAACCATTAGCTACCTTGACCTTGTCCTTCCCAGAAGTAGGAGAGTATCGATGAAACAAACTAGAGGAACGGGTCATATGATCTGTAGCCCCAGAATCTATGATCTAAGGGTGGGAGGCTACAGAAGCACAATGACCGCCAAAAGGAATACCTGACCGGGCAAAGTGTGAACCTGAATGAGCGGAAGAATTAGCAGTAGCTGATGTAGTAGAGGCAGCAGCAGCGGAAGACCTCAACATACGTCGAAATGCTGCAGCTCATCTGGGATAGACCGAGGAGTCGATAGTAGGGTGCGTAGTAATGTGATCTCGATCGATGGGCCTTGGGCTTTGTCTTGTTCTTGGTCTTGGCAGCCCATTTTGCTTCAAAGTCAGCTGGTTTCCCATGAAGTTTCCAACACTTCTCCTTGGTGTGATATGGTTTGTGACAGTGCTCATAAACAACAGCCCCTGTAGTAGAATCACAAGAGAAGCAGTGCCAATAGGTGTAGGAGTGATGGGGGCAGCAGCCTTGAGAGCAGATCTGTCACTAATAGGAGGATGTAACATGGCAACCCTACGGTTCTCCTCAGAAGAAACCAATGCATAAGATTGTTCAAGTGTGGGAAAAGGTGTATGACCCAACACTTGAACACGAATGAGATCATACTCCATATTCAAACCAGCTACAAAATCATAGACTCTGATCTTGTCCACATGTTTCTTAGAAGAAGCAATATCAGCAACTGTAAAGGGGTGAAAATCAGAGTAATGATCTAACTGTTGCCACAGGCTGCGGAGAGAAGCATAGTAGTCCGAAACAAAAAGGTCTCCCTGAGTAGTGTGAAGGGCCTTCTTTTGAATTTCATGAACCTGGGCATCATTGCCAAGCTGTCTGTAGGTCTCCTTGTAAGCAGCCCAAATCTGGTCGGCAGTATCCAGAAGAAGAAAATTATGCTGTAAAGTTGAAGTCATAGAGCCTATGAGGTAGGACATGAGAACACCATTATTGGCCAGCCACTTAGTCTGATCAGGGCCTTTATCACTAGGCTTAACAATAGTGCCATCAATATGGTCAGTGAGGCCATGGCCAGCAATGGCAAAGGAGGCTGATCTGGACCACAGAAGGTAATTTGAGCCATCCAGTTTGATGGGGTTAGGTGGAAAGCTGTGATAATCTGTCTTGTGATTGCCATCATGAACAAAAGTAGCAGTAGAGTTGGTAGAGTCACCCATACCGGCAGCAGAGAAGGCCAAACAACTTCAAGTAAAGTCCCAAACAAATAGAACCAGCAGCCAAAAAGGAACCTTGATCGATTATGGTTTTTAGGGTTTTGAACAAAGCCCTAAAGTGATGGAATCAATGGATGAGCCTAGGCTGCAATAAATAATATCAAAGTGGCTGAAGAACAAGGGAGAAGAACAAGGGAGAAGAAGAACAAAAACCGAGAAAAATTGGTGTCCCTAGTTCGAAATCTGCTCTGATACCATGTAGAAACAGATTTGAATTAGGTTAATGCTTGGATGATTAGTTCATCCCAAGCACATTGTATTTATAACTATAATGACATAGTAAAAATAATTACGTAAGCAATGTGGGATTAAACCACATAAGAAACTAACAAATAATAAAGGAAAAAAATCCAGAATACCCCCACAGTATTTTGGCCCAATATAACTAACAGTTAGACCATCCAGAAGTATACACCTACTTTGCTCAAACAACACAAAACTTCAAAATACCACAAACAATCAATACAACACACAAATCTACATGGTTCGGCAATAAGCCTACATCTACGGTGCAATATCCACACTGGGTTTAGTATTTGCACAAATACTCTCTAACACTGCAACTACAGTTATGGCTTCGGACCTTGTTCATATAAAGATGAAGGGCAACTACTCCAATCACTCACCCCAACTATGAGGACCTAGGTCTGTCTAGGATTTTTCACAAGCACCTTTTGAGCAACAACTCTAAGGGCTTTTACAATGCAATAAAGTGATTGAAATTAACACCCCAATCCCAACATAGATCAACTAGGCATTTACAACATCAATCAACATGACCTAGGATCTAAGAAAGTAAAAGTTGGGAAGAAATCACCTAAGTGGACTAGCTACTTGAAGTTTTCCGCACACAACAACAATCACAAGCTCCACCATGCTCTTGGGATCCTTAATGATGCGATCAAGCTTGAAGAAGATGAACCCAATCCTTCAAATGATCAAAGCATCAATGAACTTCAGATATTTTATTTTGGGGCACACTTGAGTTCTATCTCTTCATTCCAGTAGATTCCTCTCGTTCCTGTGAGAAAACTGCAATTTGGAACACCCAAATTCGGGCTATGTAGCCAAAGTTCTGGCCAAATGAAGATCAGGGGCATTTCGGGGCCTTTTTTGTGACAATCAGAACCTCACCACTTTAAATAGTGACGTATTTAGCGTCATTGGGTTGTCGGCGGATATAGAAGCCATTGGATTGAAGAAGATACCGACACCTAGAATATGGATCGTCAGATCTTTTTAAATACACTTCGCGAATTTGAAAGCCTGATAGCCACTTAAAGGGAATCCCGACATGCGTGTTCCGTGTGTGACGCATCATCGCAATAAACTACAATTCTGACAATTTTTCGAATGAAGCAACGCACACACGCACATCCTTGTGTGGCAATCCATATCTCGAGGAATAGGATCTCAAGTCTATGCGAATATCTGGTGAGACGTGGCTTATCGAGGAATAAGTGCACAGACCAATAGAAATGTCGATGCAAGAACCCGAAGCAGTCCATTCTTAGCGCTCCACCCGATTGGCATAAGAGCCGATGTGGCTTCATCCAGGCCATTAAATTCAAATCTGCAAACTTTACATTATTGCATTGAAGGCCCCTTCACATTTTTATTTATTTTTAGGGGCTCTCAATTTTTGTATTTATTTTTGCTACGCCTCTAGGGCCCCGGTTAACTCCAGCAGCCTTTGAAACAAAAGACCCTTAAAAAGATTAAGGCATGGAGCAGTGATGCCTTGCACCACCCCGGCATGGCCAGCCGCGCGCACGTGATGACCTCTGCAGGCATGCCTTAGTTTGGTATGTGCAAAATTTTTCGTTCAAATCTTATTTGGTGTGCGCGAATACAGTTTAAAATCGCTTTAAATGAAAATATTTTTAAAATAGCAAAACAAATGAATATTTTACCGCACTTTGGTTTTTAGCAATGTTTTACCATATTAAGATCTATGCAATTTTTAGACTTGAGAAACCCCAGCATTTAAAAGTTGAAGATTACATCTACCGCCGAAAATCCAGTTTTTGTTCTTGAACTGGGTGGGTTCACTTTTTATCCTTTTGAAATTTGATTTTTTAACTATTTTTATTGGTTTCAAATAGGGGGTATTTGCTTATTTATGAATAATATCTTAAGTAAATGAAAACATTTACTTAAATGATATTTGGCATAAATAAGTGCCTGTCCTAGTTTAGAGCCAGGTTTCCTCAAGTTTCGATGGAGAGAAGTGAATTTATATAGGTGTTCTGGTTGAAACTTGGGAAACATGGACTGGTTCGGTCGAAATAGGTCAAGATATGTCAAAACCAGGGATTTTTTTGGAGTCGTTGGCCATCTCATCTTGGTAGCTGCTGAGACCGAGATGTTTTTCCATGATTTGGAAAGGAGCAGGAGGAGAATCTGCTGGATTGTTGGCAATGGTTCAGTTATTGAGGTGTGCATTGATCCATTAATACCTAATTGCTTTAATTTGAAATTTGATGGAACAATCATGAAAGGAATGAAACCAAAGCTGTGGAACCCATAGTTTTGGAGGCTGGAATGTTGATCTGCTTTAACGGCTCTTTTATGACCATACTTGTCAGGCTATTCTCAAGGTCTCAATTACCAATAGGTCAATAAATAGAGAATCAAGAGGTAATGACCTGATTTGGATTCAGAGTGCCAATGGCAAACTCACAACTGCGGCATAAAAAACAACAAAATACAGTTAGATCCATAGCTTTGGAATTTCAGCAGTGCCTTAGATCCATTGAAGTTTCTTGATTTCCTTTTAATTTGTGCTTCTTAACTTCGTATGCATTCATGCTCAATCTTTCCCCTCATAGTTGAAAACAAAAATTGTTTGATAGTTATTCTTCTTGTTATCAGTGTCAGGGTATCTCAGATATGGTGAAACAATTAAAGTGATTTGCTCAACAGGCCTTTTCGTGGACAGAAAAAATTATCCACTAACCATGGTCAGTGAATCTATTCTTATGATATTAATTTTACTTAATAACTTTCCTAGAGATACCAAACCATTTGATATCTATTCTTGTTGGCATTGCTGTGGTACTTGGGTATGATGAAGCAATTGTAGTGAATTGTTCAAGGAAGCTCCCATGGACTGGAAGAAATTACTCATTAATAATGGTTGGTAAAACTATTGTCACAATATTAATTAAATACATTTATTTGCTACATCTCCTTCATGCTTAGGCTTAGCTCTGGATTGGTGATTACCTTCTCCACTCCCCCTCACCCAAAAAGAAGAAACAGGGAAAAAAGAAGTTGGGGTTGCATAGTCTCCAGGTACAAAAAAATAATACAAACTGATATTCTAATCTGTTAGAACCGTGACAATAATTTGCGAGTAAGTGTCAAAAAGGAAAAGAAAATTTGAATTGAGAAAGGCCGAAGAGAATAAATATTCAGCATAAACTTTTTTTAGAATAAAAGGGAGCTGAATCCAACTCCTGAAGAATCTCAAATAGATATTATCTGGGAGCTATTAGAGATCCAAAAGAAACCATGGAGTCCCAGTTACATCAAAATATTAGTCAAGAAACTGAAAGGTTAGTAATCTGCAAGTAGGAATCAGAAAGGAAAAGAACGTTGAAATGTGAAAAACAGAAGAGAACAGAAATTCAGTAATGTAGGATCGCTAATAGTTGCAGCAGAACACCAAAATAGAAACTAAATCAGAATTAGTAACTTAGTGAATAAGGACCAAACCAGCAGCAGGAATGGCTCCAAAGTCCAAAGTAGGATTGAGTGAAGGCCTAGGCAAGGGTAATTTGTGCTCCAAATATCAGCCAATTCTAGTGGCTGGTTGTGAAGTTATTCAAGTCTGAAGTTTGCAGCAGATTCTTGGCAGAACTGAGATCGCTGGTGCAGCAGTCCTTCACTTGATTGTGTAAACAGAAGTAGCAGTACTTGGTGATGAGTGCGGATTGATTTAAGTCTTGAAAGAGTCCTCCAGCAACAGTTTATTGGCAGCAACAGTAGGGGTCGATTGGAAGAACAAAAAGTGAAAATAGAAGGATAGATAGAAAGGGGGATACGGATAGAGGGGGGGGGGGGGGAGGGTTAAGCTATCTCAGTCTTGGGTCTCTCACCCACAGCTATCTCAGTTGTTGAAAGGCAAGTTCTTTCTCAGAATTGGAGGCAAGCATTGCTTGTAAATTTCATTAATCAATTGGTAATCCTTCCTTACAATGGGTGTCAATTTTAGCTCAGGCAAGCTTACAAAAATAGAAGCTAAGAATTAGAAACTTTTTAAAATTGAAACTAACTGAAATAAGAAAGTAAAGAAATAGAAACTAATTGAAAATAGCAACTACTAAGGCTTTATAGAATCAGTCTTCTAAACAAGCAAGGTTACTAAAATGTAAGGAAAGCAAAATTAGTAACTAACTAATCAGCAATAAAATCTGCCTTGTCTAGCTATCTTCAGTGGGCCCCACAGAATCTCAAATATTTGCTTGGACTTTCTTCTCCATGTAAGGCTTATGGACCCACAACACTGTTCACATGAACAGTAAACCGGGTACTGTTCACGTGAATAGTAATGCGTGAACAGTAACTTTTCTGTAACTTTATTTTGGTCCTTCTCCTCTCTATACATTGATCTATATCATTCAGCATAAACCTTTTTTAAGAATAAATAGTTTTCAATTCCACCAACTGTCTTTAAATAGACCTGACATCCAAATATTGATCAATCATCAATTAATGTGTCAGTGGTTGTGTTATCAGCAGGCCTACATCATTCGAAAATCTGTACATCCTTTTCTTGTCCCCTACTTACTCCCTGGAGTCAGAATATCAATAATTTTATCTACGAAACATGAAAGTTCAAAACTTGATGGTACTTCATATGCCTGATTATAGAAACCTTGATTTGAATAACAAGCAACTAATTTAATAGAATTCAGTAGGAAGTCTATCTACACCAATATGTTCCTGTATTAGTTAGAGGAAATGCTTCCTTAGTTTCAGTAACTTCAAACTATTTCATATCACTCATCACTGATAATGAATGTTTGACTGAGAAATGTTGTTATACATTTAATGTTTGTTCTTTGCTTAATTTGGGCAGGTTGAGAATATTAATACTAGGTTTCCTGTGTCGACATTTGTCAAACAAGTAGAGAAACTCTCAGATGGTCAAAAGAATGCAATAAAGAAAACGGGATTTGGTCATTTGCTTATTATGCCTAACCAAAAGTTGAGCAAGACTCTGTTAGCGGAACTGATGGACAGATGGAGTCGTGAAAAGAAGGCATTTGTACTTCCACCTGGTAACATACGGTTTTCCCTCATGGATGTGGCCTTGATTTTAGGACTACGTGTGATGGGTGAGCCGGTGGCCCTAAAAAATGATGAACCCTTCTCAGATTTGGAAAGAGAGTATGGTGCTGTCCCAGGAAAGAGAGAGATTGCAGTAGCAGCAATTGAGAAGAGGCTTGAATCATTCAAAATGGTGGTTAATGATGATTTTATTAGGACGTTTCTATTATTTACATTCGGAGTGCTTCTTTTTCCAGATGCCAATGGAACAGTAGATTCTCGTTATCTTTCTTTTATGAAAGACGTGGATAAGCTGCAGGGATATGCTTGGGGAGCAGCAGTCCATGAGAATCTGCATCTCTGGTTAGATAGAAGAAAAAAACAAAGGATAGAATATGTGGGAGGTTGTCTCATATTTGTCCAAGTACGTTTCTCTGTCCATGGCTCTCTCTCTATAATGCATCCACATAATTTATTGATTCTTACCATATTGATCTCTTCACAGATTTGGTGTTATGCACATATTGATGTTGCCCGGCCTCTTAACCAAGGACGAAACTTGCCCTTCCCTCGTTTTTGCCGATGGAAAAACTCTTCTTCATATACTAGGCAATGGGTCACAGAAAAATTTGACAAATTGCATGAGGATCAGGTACAAAATCACTTGCAGATAATTTATTATGAGCATAACTGTTTATAAAATACCAATAGTTTGTACGCAATTGCTTTAGTTTGTATTAGAGGTGTCATTTGTCTCGTAGAGTGCACAGTGTTCAAACCATATTGACCTTATATACCATAATTTTGGTGCTTGCATTGTAAATTCCAAATGCTGACTGTTGAGGAATCCATGGTGTCTTGGAAGGACTGCAACATGGGCTTTGTTCAACCTGAACCAAATGTGTCCAACTCAAACTTATGTTGTATTGGGTTAGAGTTTGGGACCTTGGATTGCTCGAGGTAGAAAACCCCTCCCTGACTATTGGGTTCAGGTTGGGTGGAAGGCTCATGTAACTGTATTGTACCCAGACTTGGAGTAACATCCTGTTGGTTTTTGTTCTACTTTTTCTGTTTTAACAATTACTGGTTTCAAGTCAGATAATTTGGGAGCTGAACCCAACTGCTGAGGATTCTCAAATAGATATTATTAGGGAGCTATTAGAGATGCGAAAAGAAACCATGGAGTTCCCATCTACATTAGAAGATGTAAATGGAGAAACATCAGAAGTGCGGAAGGTAACTGTGGAGGTGACACAAGCATCACAGAGCCCTTCTGCAGATGATACAAATTTTGATGCAAGTGGAGAAACATCAGAGGATACAGTAATTGATGTAAAGGAAGAAACACTAAAGGAGGAAACAGCTATTGATGTAAATGGAGAAACATCAGAAGTATGGAAGGTAGTTGTGGAGGAAACACAAACATCACAAAGCCCTTCTGCAGATAATACAGATGATGTGAGGTTCTTCTATTGTTTTGTAATTGTTTTTTCTATCATTTGTCAAAACCTAAAATATGAATTATGCTGTTAATGCAGGTAAATAACTTAAGAACCAAAAAAGAAATGCTAGAAAAACAGGTTTCAGAAATGGAGGAGGTGATGGAAGAGTTACGAAGGAAAATGAAGAAATCAAATGTCGGAAAAACAGGTTTCAGAAATGGAGGAGGTGATGGAAAGTTGAAAGAAATCAAATGTCGGAAAAACAAATTTCAGAAATGGAGGAGGTGATAGAAGAGTTACGAAGGGAAAATGAAAGAAATCAAATGTCGGAAAAACAAATTTCAGAAATGGAGGAGGTGATAGAAGAGTTACGAAGGGAAAATCTCGAAAGAGATCAAATGTCGGAAAAACAAATTTCAGAAATGGAAGGGGTAATAGAAGAGTTAAGAAGGGAGAATCAATTCTTAAGAAGCCACCTTTTGTCTTCCAGTAGTTTGGCGGATCGGCTGGAAAAAATTGTACTCAGTGAGGATTTAAATGATCAGTAGGAATAAATATATTTGATGGAAGTAATTCTATATCTAAAAGGTGAAAAACCCATGATTCTCACATCAATCCAATGAGTTCCTATTTTTCAGACACGTTTCAACTAGTTGGGTTCAGGTTGAGCTAACCCAAACTGCACCCAACTTGATGAGAATTAAAAAGGAAAGAAGATTTCTAAACTTGATGAGCATTTTGGCTGAGGACCATCCTCATCCCCACTTCAGAATCAATTGCAAGTGGTTCCTAACTCCAGTTAAACCACTCTGCACTTCAGAATTAGGGAAACCCTGAGAGCCTACAGAGAGTCCAATTGTTAGGGGGAGGGAGCCATGATTAGGTGGACTTTTGGTCAAGTTAAAATGGTAGAGTTGATGGAGATAAACTTGAAAAATGTGGCATGTAATCAAACATGTAACTTAACTCGTAGGCACATAAACAAAACAGCTGTATACTGGTTTCTCAGGCTCTCGGACTTGGTGGAGCTCCAATCCTGGGCTCACTCAGTCCCATCTTGGCTATCGTATAGCCTTAGATCTGATGTTGTTGTTTGATTATCTTTTGTTTGCTGTAATTACCATTTCTAGCAAGTCAATTTCAAATTATCATTCTGATCTCTCTGCAATCTTGCTTCAATGGAATGTTCTTCTGCCTCTTCTGGAGATCTGACTTGTTCAAATCCACCATCAACTGCAATGGTATTGTGATTAGAATATGCAATTATGTATGCCCAGCTGCTCCTTCCTTCATTGACCTGTCAAAGTTACCATATGTATATGTAATTTAGCCAAAAGTTCTATCACCCAAGTTGAAGAGAGAATCTCTTCATCAACAGTGACTTGACATTATGATTGGACTGTTGGAAAACGTGAGAAATTAAATCTAGTTTTCTCATCATGACATTTCTTAAGGATTAAGAGTTAAATTTTTAAAATCAAAGAATAACCAAACACTGTTGCTCATTAATTCTAAAAGTATAAAAGAGTAGGGAGAAAATTCTTTGTACGAGAGTGTGGTCTACACCAGCACTCTCATGAGTCTATCGCTGTTCTCTTCATATGAAAAGACACATCTGTCCCCTTGTTTTAAGGTGAAGAGAGATAGACACAAGGGAGTGTTGGTGTAGGCCACACTCTCGGATAGAAACCTAATTCTCAAAAGACTATTATCAAACTCTTGTAATCTATTGGACTGGAAAAAGGGAATAATTCTATGTTGGAAAACTCTGGGACCTTGGATGCTTTCACATGTTAAAATCAGGTCTCTTTACCTAATAGCTTAAGCTTTTGGTTTAGATAATTCAACATTTAGTTGAATTCAGGTTTCCATTTACGTGGTTTTTTAATGGAAATGGTTGTCGTGTATAGAGAAGATTAGGTTAGAACTCATTGTTAAATGTTGCAAAGTGAATGTAATCGTGGATGTAAGAATTAAAGACTTTATCCATTGTACCACAATCACTTTACAACATTAAGGGATGTGGCTTTTTGCATAATCCACCTAGGGGGCCGGCTAGGGGGGCCTTGCTACGTGACCCAATATTTACCATGTGGTAGATTAAGTGGGGTCAAATTTTGTGGATGGATAGAGCACAGGGTCTTGAACTTACATGTCAAATTTTAGCCAAAACAAAGTTAGCCATGTTGCTAAATAAGGCTCTAAAAATATTTTGAAAATTAGTTAAAATTATGAAAATCTTGAAAATGGTTTAAAACAAGGCAAAAGATTAGTTAGATGACCTGCTTAGATTCCTAGCTGGACATTTCACCTGGTTGCACCACATGGAATGTTGATGGGGGCAGTTTCAACCATTGGTAAAGTGGCTTCAAATTCTCCTATGGTCTATAAATATATGTTTACACATATGTCCTTATAGATATACCTTATGTCTTATGGTGTTCGATTGCAAATTTTGTCTAATATGGTAATTTTCAATTAAAAGAATTACTTAACTTCATCTAATTCTATTGTATCATCAAGATTTGGATGATTAAGAAAAGATTTAGTATGAGATCGAAAATATGACTAAGTGAAATTCCAAATATGATAGATTTATCATAACATCAACATTGTTTAAAACAAGGAACTAGACTAATTTGCTGACCGGCCAACTCAAGCAGATCGTCAATCTGGCTGAGTTAACACCACTACTAAAATTAATAATAATAATAATAATAAATATTGAAAGGGCCGGAGCTATGCAGTTCACCTAATGCTGCTACGTGAAAGGTTGTTGAGCCAATTTCAACCGTTGAATATCTAGGAAATGGTCTAAAGTTATTATGTACAAAAATTTAGCCTTAAATTCAACTATTTACCGTCCCATAAAATTGTGTTATACCTCCATGTATGTCCATGCACTTCATCGGTAGTCCTAGATTCTCCAATGGTTTGTTTTGCTACTTTACAAATTTTGTTTGAACTCAAACTTAACATGTGAGTAGGGAGCCTTGTGGCCTATCTGTCAATCAATTTGGTATGTGTTGAGTCAGTTCCGACTCCATTTGAACGAGCATTCCTATCAATTCCATTTGGAGGGATAGTAGTAGATCCTGTCGACGATTAACTCAAGAATCCAAGAGTGTTCATTTTATCTAGCATTAATCAGATCAACTAATTATGGCTGCCGGAATTCAGATTTTAAATGTGTATAGGCGTGAAGAGTGATCTATCACTCATTACTCTGTTAGGTTGATTCACCAATTGTTCACCCACTTATATATGGTGGTGTTTACAAGGTCTCCATAACCTTTGTTTTGAAAATGCAAGGAGGAAGAAGAGCTAACTCTTATGACTCAGGTTGAAGCTACTTTACTAAATCTAAACATTATCTGAGTTAGACCATGAAGCATGCAAGGCATTCAATTCAAAGTAGGGGTGTCAATGGGCCGGTGAAGCATGCATGGCATTCAATTAGTCCAAGTAGGGGTGTCAATCCGTTGGTTTGGTTTCAAATTGGTTTCGGTGTGAGAATGGGTGAGTCCAAAATCAATCCAATAAGGTTGCATCGGTTTTAATTTGGTTTCTTATCGGTTTGGTATCGTGTTTGGTTCAGTTTATATTCGATTTGACTTGTACTTTTTTTTTTTTCTCGCTACAATGATCATTTATATTAAAAGGAAAAAATAGAGTTCAATGGTGAAATAGAAACTGGACGAAACCAGATACAAATACAAGGATACCCAAAATTATCACCTCCCACCTTCGGCATTGGCATCAACTAGAGATAAAATTAAGCTAACTACTAAAAAGAACTATATAAACTGATATCTCGGTCTACGCTGGGCGTCAATTAACAGATCATCCTTTATTGTGGGAGGAAAGTTCACCATCGTGGAGGAGACTCTCAACTGAACCGCTGATTTAGCCAAGTAGTCAGCTACTGGGTTATACATAAGTAAGGGAAAAATCGTGTGTGTGTGTGTTTTTTTTTAAATGAATTTTAGGCTGGTATTGATTTTTTATCGGGTCTCCGGTTTTTTAAGATCTATTTAATATTTTATCGGTTTCAGTGCGGTCTAGTTTCACAAAACTCCAATCCAAAGACAATCCAATAAGCTTCATATCAGTTTCGAATCAAGCCGGTTTGCCCGGTTGGCTAATTCGAGCTAGGGTTTGACACCCCTAAGTCCAAGTCCAACTGATATGAACACCAAAATAATTTTGCTCAACTACCCACCATTACCTCCTTCACCTAGAATCCAAATTGAATCCCACCCCTCACCCCCCCTCTCTCTCTCTCCCTACCATTCTCTATATAAGCATACAAATTGGAACTTGGAAGCTAGCCATAAGAGGCATCCATTTCAGCCCCCAAGACTAAGTTAAGAAGGAGAGTTTATTGTAGCCATGGCCATCTCTAGAATTGGGAAGCTTGTGTGCTTTGTTGTGGCATTAATGGTGGTGACTGCACCCTATGCAGAAGCTACCATGACATGCTCAGAGGTAGACACCAAGCTGTCAGCCTGCCTCGACTACCTACGCAAGGGTAGTTCTATCTCTTCTTCTTGCTGTAATGGTGTGAAGGGTCTTAACTCTGCTGCTAATACCACCACCGATCGTCAAACTACTTGTAGATGCCTCAAGACACTCTACAGTTCCATTTCTGGTATCAATCTCAGTTATGCTGCTAAACTCCCTAGTGCTTGTGGTGTCAACCTCCATTACAAGATCAGCACCTCCACTGACTGCTCCAAGTATGCTAATAGCTCTTTTAATTTTTCTTAGGCTGTGTTTGGTATGCATTCTTGGAACACGTTTTGGATCGATTTCGCAATTTTGGACGATAAAAACAACTATTTTTATCATCTGAGAATGCGAAATCGACCTAGAATGCATACCAAACACCGCTTTAATTTCTTGAATTTCTTTCTATTTTTACTTTGAATCATCCATTAATTCTTAAGAGTTGGAGAAATACATAACTAATAATGGTTAGGATGTGTTTGGTATGCATTCTGGGTCGATTTCACATTTTTAGGTGATAAAAACAACTATTTTTATCATCTGAGAATGCAAAATCAACCTAGAATGCATACCAAACACAACTTTAATTTCTTAAGTTTCTTTCTATTTTTACTTTGAATCATCCATTACTTCTTAAGAGTGAGAGAAATAGATAACTAATTAGGGTTTTTGTTATGTTTGCAGGGTGAAGTGAAACTGAGATGTGATGAGAGTTTGGAAGTAGAGATAGGATATACTAATAAAGGATTTTTCATTTTGGATGTATTTGTCTGTAGTACTCAGTGGTACCTTCGTGACCCCTGTGGTTATGCTTTTATGTTTTTGGGTAAGAACCCATGTTGTTACCTTTGGTCTTTTACCATGTATGGTGGAAAGATGGAATAATTTGAGATTTTATGAATAAAAAATAAATAATAGGATCGAGTTTTTCTTAAGCCATGAAAATTCATTCATCACGGGACTTCAGATGCAAGCGGAAGGGTATCATGAGGGTATTTTGGAAAATATACTAAAATCCTATAAGGGTTTGTGAACCTTAGGATGGTGTGGTGAACTTCACTGCATGGTAAAGGAAATTTTTTTTTCTTTTCTAAATAATAATGAGATAATGGCTTATTTTGGTGCCTTTCTTTTATTTGTTATCGAGAAGAAAACTCATTCTCATAACCCACTTTGATAAGTTTATCAAAGTACTTAATTCTCATTGTGTATTGTGGAAGGGTGGTGTGGCAATATTAATTGTTGGATTGATAGTACATGATTTAAGGTAGAAAGCATCAACTTTTCAAGCTTAGCTCAATCAAATATCTTCTTATGTATGTCCATGCAATTGTTTTCGGTACTCTTACAAAAACAACTATTCCATTTTGTGAACCCCAATCATGCTGAGAAGTTATATGTGAGCAAGGGATATGGTTTCTACCTGTCCATAATAGGTAGAACCCATCAAAAGAAAGTTCAAAAGAAAAGATTGAAAAAGAGTGAAATCATCCTGTCTTCTTTTTCTTCATGGCCCAGCCCCTTGCATCTCCCTCGGCCCCCTTCCTTGATTAGGATCAATCAAGGTCAGTCCGACTCAATCCTGAGGGTGGGTCAGGATTGGATTTTTGAGACCATTAATCAGGGTTTGGTCCAGTGAATGGGAATCAATGTCGGGTTGAGAGTTTTAAAAAGTTCAGCCCAACCAGATTTTATTGCAACCCTACCCGCAATATTGCAAAATGGGCATTGAGTTACCCACTTCAGGAGTCATGGAAGCCCTCTATTGCCGAGGATCTCTTACCTATTATGACTTCTTTTTTTACCCAAAGAGACTGAATAAAATTTGATTCCAAAGGGGTTTCTCTTACCTTCTCACATATTACTGTTTATATGAGGGGCGATATATCATAAATACCCCTCCCCCTATGATCAAAGATTCCAAAGGGGTTTCTCTCATTTGCCACAAACTGTAATCGGGCCATGTAGAGAATCCTCTCCTAATTTATTTTTTAGAGTTGGGGGGGGGGGGGGGGGGGAGGGGCAAGAATACTGCAATATTAATTTAAGGTAGGGTTAATTGTGTCTGAGAAAACAAGTGGAAGTGAAAGGGGAAATGAGTTCACAATAAGGAGCCGAACTCATATTATTCACACATGCAATATCCCTGGTCCAGAAATTGCCGTCGGTCACCCGATGATGTCAAACCCGAATTACGAACTGGAACCTATCGGTCTCCGAATACGCCTTGGGTCTTCCAACAAATCCGGACAACCCCGTCCTAGCGTTCGGTATACAACCACAAGTGCTTATATATACAGAGAAATAGAGATATTACTACTCATCTCAAAAAGCATTCAAACTTAGACTTCCACCACTAATGTGGCCTTCCACAATCTCTTAACACATTTATTGATCTTCTTCCTTCAAGCCCTCGTCACGCATCAACCTCACCTCACCTCACCTCAACTCACCCTGCCAACATAACAGAAACCCATTTGTCAGCCTCAAACAAGTATGAAATTAACAATTTCCAAATTTTCTAAATCTGTAATTAAAGAGGAATTAATTAAGAAGAGGATATATATACTTGGAGCAGTCGATGGAGGGTCTAATCTTGAAGGGAAAGTTGACACCACATTTGTCAGGCAGTGCACCAGCATTGTCGACGTTGAAGCCGGAAATCCTAGCGGAGGCGGTCTTGAGGCACCCACAAACGGTCGCGACTGATGATCAGGAGTGGTTTTAGCGGTGGCGATGAGTGATTTCACGCCATTGCAGCAAGTCTCAGTGACCGAGCTGACCGAGCGCAGATAGTTGAGGCATGGGGACAACTGGGCATGAGATTGCGGCATCTACACCATGTGGTGCAGCCACAACCATGCAGGCCAGAACAAGGCACACAACTTTCACAACACCGAAATTGGCCATAGCTACTAATACACTTGCTACCTCTTTAACACACACACATTACCAAAAAAAATAAACACACACACACACACACTCACTCTTTCTCTTTCTTGCGTCGTAGTCTTTTGTAGGATAGATGCAATGAACAACTCTTCTCTATGTGTTTGTTTATATAGAGAAGAGAAGGCTAGAGAGAGAGAGAGAGATGGAAAATTATGTCCTCTAGTTCTATGTCCGGCAGTTCCCCAGTTCTTGTAATAGGGGATGGTGGACTTCACCCAAGTAGAGTGTTCGGGCAGGGGTAGTTTGGTCATGCCACCCCATCTTGTTAGAGGAACCGGGGAACTGGGCCGGGTAGAGAACTGGAAGAGATAAAGATCACTCTCAAGGACTAAGGAAGAGCATGGATCCTATCCTTATATAAGTACTGTCCAAGGTCCTCCAGGGCTACTCACATGGAATCCACTCCTCATGTGGATCCCGCCGTGGATTCCATGTGAGTGTAGGTCTTTTAAGTCTAATATGGGAGATGAAAGGTCGTTGGGCTAATTGAATGCTTTTCAATGCGTCTGTGGGGTTTTACATGCTTGGATCATCTCTACAATTGACAAGATTGAACTCTGTTTAATTAGCATGTTTGGTAGAATTGCCTGTAGATTAGACAAAGTGTTAGGTAAATGGGTCGTTTTGAAAAGCTTGGATCGCCTATTTGTACATACATGTACCCATGCAAGACAAGGGCATGCGTAATGATCGCCGCATCTCCTAGAAAGATGGAAAAAATAGTGAGGGGTGCGGCGTTCATTTCATATGCCCCTATATTTGGATGCAGGGGCAGCGTGCGCTGCGCTACCGGGTGGCATTCTCTTTTCCATTTGATAATTAGAATAGAATCCCATTCTCTTAATCAAAACTGACTCGTTTGATTTCAATTCAAAATTGATCAATACATATTGTTTCCCCAAGAGTAGTTCTATCTTGATATATCAATTCCTAAGAATAGAAAAGGATTAATAAAAATATAAAAATATTATCTTAAGGGTACGTATTCATGTAGCAATAGAAGGTCATGTTTTTAAAAATAAGTCAATTTTTATGTTTTTTTTTTAATTTTAATCTAAACCATATGTTTTAGTCTATGAAGTGCATAGTAATATCTAGAGTACTATATTACACATGCATGGGTATACACTGGAAATGTGAATATATGAATATAAAATGAGGTATTTGATTGAATTAGATTAATATAAAATTTGATTAGTGACTAATCGAGGATATGCCTTCCCTATGGCCTATCCAACTATCAAAATGGAAATATAATATGTCCACGTGGCATAATATATGCCTTATAATATTTGAAAAAAAATTCTTTATGACAATAATATTTTGCCTAAAAAAAGAAAAAATGTTCTCTGCACTAGGGTGTAGGATGCACCCTAAAACATGGGGGTGGGTGAAATGACCGCCCTGCCACCTGAATGATCGAAATGACCACCCTATATGTCTAGCCGCAACCTGCGCCTCCATACGCTCCCAAACAGAGAACATCACCCTGCCTAAAAATTAATGCAAAACTATACCTAACCGACAGAGAGTTTGGCCCATTCAAATTTAGTTTTTAGTTTAGTCCAATCAATCTTTTCGATTCGGCCTCCATTTTGGCACATATATACATCATGAACATTATCAACATTTACTATCTCACAAGGCACTCCTTGTTGGTTTGAAACTGACATCTAAAATAGATCTCCCAAGTCTTATAGAGTGTAAGTAAAACCCAATAAATGTCACTTCAAACCACTGATGAGATAATACATCGTCTTCTACTACTATATTAAACAGTATAAATAATACATTCTCTTTCTACTACCATATTAACCCGATTCACAAGAGGTTTACTAGATATCTTAGTTGCCACTTAAATAAACCTATTATCCTAACATTATAGAAGTTAATATATATTTCATAAGTTCTGAAATAGATAGTAAATCACCAAATAACTCCAAGGGCCACCCATCCTACGATCCATGTATTAGCCATTTATAAATATCAAAGTTGTTTACCAAGATGTTAGAAATATAATGAAACAGGCAGTGATTTAAGACTTATCTGTTTACATAGAAGTTTGTACGTCACCAAAATATCCTTTGTAGAAGTTGAAGTGGGATTGACAACACCAATATATGTTCTCTTGTATCATCGGAATAGAAGGTAATAGAGTTGAATTGCGATAAATGATACTCTTCTTAAGGTTTTTAAATGTCCCAATTTGTGCAATCCGGGTTGACTATGCATTTATACCTCTAGGATAAAACAACTCTCTAATAACATAAGTTGCACTACTAAATATGATTACACAGGGGAATCCGAAGATTATACTCGCTAATAGATGCTGACACTAACGGTGGAGATGAAAACAATATCAAAAAATGTTGAAGAAAAAAGGCAAGACAGCCTGATGCAGGTGAAAATTGTGGGAATGTCTTGGTCGTCAGATTGATGGTCTTACACACACTAACAGAGGCTTAAGAGGGGGCCGGAGAAGACTCTGGGGTGAACCTCTAATGTTAAAGTCAGTTTTCAAAACAACCAGTCGAAGGTAAGAGACCAAATGAAAGTGAGAAAGGATAGTGATTTGGATCAATTAGCATCCAATCCTTTACTTGAGATACTTGTCCCATATTTATAGTAGGATTGGAGAAAAGATCTAGCTTGGCATGGTGGTGGAGATGTTGGAATATCCCAGCATAGGGAAGGATAGGCTGTCGAATCAACATTAAATGTTAAGTAGATCTGGTTAAGGGGTTGCCCGCAATAAATGCTGGATATGGCCCGACAATTGGACGCCTACGACTTTCGACGAGTACAGAACCGACTAGGTGTGTACTTGCCTCATACATCATCATATCAAGTTGTATAATTTGGCCCTGTCTCAAGAAAAAGGACAGGTGGCGGGCTCTAACTCGCATGATTGGGGAGAAACTCTTCATTTCGTCAAAAGGATAACAACCTTTGGGCCTCACAAATGCGGCTGACAAAGGTAAAGGCACCTCGAGAAGGCGTGCATTATTAAATCTGAGATTCGAAGTGTTTCATGTGATGACGCCATTATTTTGATTGGGGAGAAACTCTTCGTTTCTTCAAAAGGATAACAACCTTTGGGCCTCACAAATGCGGCTGACAAAGGTAAAGGCACCTCGAGAAGGCGTGCAACATTAAATCCGAGATTCGAAGTGTTTCATGCGATGACGCCATTATTCGAAACTACAGAATCTCAAGGCATCCTGACGTTCCAGTTCCAAACCTCGGAAATGTGATACTCGATTAGAAAGCCTATGAATGGCCTGACCAACTTTATGAGTCGGCAATCAACAGATGCCCGACCCTCTTCGGGTGACTATACTCGGGATTCCTGACCCTTTGGGTTGACAACGAATCTCAATCGGCATTCAGTTCTAACCAGACCCAGGTAGTTTCAAATTTCGACGGTCGGTCAAAGAGCATTCGGGAGAAGCCTGGGTAGTCGGGGCACGTCATTTGCTCAGTCTCTCGACCTAACCAGATCCCAGACTAGCCACATTAGATCTGCTCCCTCGAGCCTTCTTAGGCCCTTGAGAGTAGGAGGCACATGATATACCAAGAATAATTCAGTCTATGGATGACTGATACGTTGGGAAGATAAAACAAATGATTGATATTTACTTCCCTCCCTCCTTCCATCTCCATTCCCGAAGGTTATCTCATCATTATGGGGCTATCATCCTAAGTATCGCAAAACCATTGGGGAGGAGGGACCCTCCGGATCACCAATTCAAAACGTCCATTATGCCTAATCTAGACCGCGTGTTTCTTCTTCTTTAAAAGGGGACTTACCTCTTTCTTCCAATCTTTCCTCACTCGCAATCTTCATCCTCCCTCCATACCTGAGTTCCCCTAGAATTCTATTTGGAAACTTAAAATTCATCCCAAGTTCAAAATCTTTCTATGGAAATGCATCAATGATGGCTTATGCACCAAGGATTAATAAGTTTATCCCTATTGATACTTCCTACCCTCTGTGTAATGCCCATGTTGAATCTTTATGGCACTTATTTTTCGCTTGCCCTTATGCAAAATGCATATGGGCAACAATCTCTGTTGGCCTTCGATCAGAATTTCTAACATCTTTTTCTTTTAAGGACTTAATTCTGAATTTATTTCATGACCAAGTTTTTTCAAAAACAGACCTGAAGTCTTTCCTTATTGTTGGTTCTATAGTTATTTTTTTCATTTGGCATGAAAGGAATAATATTGTTTTTAAATCTCTTAAACCAAACCCTTTGCATATTATCCAACTCATTTTCAAATGGCATAATAGTCATTGTCTAGACCCCTTGGTGCATTCAAACTAGGGGTGTCAACTGGTCGGGCTCGGTCGGTCTTGGTCGGGCCTAGCCGGGCCTCACCAATTTTACAGGATGCACCGTGTCCAACAGTTTAGGCATTCGGGCTTGCCTTGGGCGGACATGGTACAGTTTCATTTCGATCGGTCAGTGTTCGGTCTTTAATCGGGGCAGCCTTATTTGAGCTAAACGGGCCTAAACCGGGTTCAAAACGGGCTAATGAGTCGTTTAACTCTAAACGGTCTCTAAACGGTGTGGGTTTACTAATTGACATGCAAACAGAATTTTAAGTTCAAACCATCACACCGTTGGACAGTCACGGTACACCTCAACTCAAAATCAAATAAAACTTATCCCAACTAAAATAGTAGCACAAAACTGAACAGAATCACATCTAACAAAGTAAGTAGAGAGGAAAAAAATAGCAGCACAACAACGAATAGAAGGCACATCTAACAAAGTAAGTAGAGGGGGAAAAAAAATTGCAGCACAACACCAAATAGAAGCACATCTAACAAAGTAAGATCTAAAAACTAAAAACTAAACCTCATTTCACCTTCATTAGTGTATCTAACCAATAAATGTCAAAGACCAACAAAGAAACAAACAAAAACAGGAAATTTGGAGGGAAGGGGAGGGGAAGTTTATAAGTTAAAGGGTCGGGCTGGGTCGGGCTAGGTCGGGCTTGGAATCGGTTGGTCCGGTCGGGTGCCCAACGGGCTAGGACCTCACACCGGGACCGTCCGATTACTAAACGTGTGTAATTAGCCCGGGTTGGGTCGGGCTTTAACCGGGCGGGCTCGATCGGGGCTGCCGGGCCGGGCCTGGAATTGACACCCCTAATTCAAACCTCAATTACTCCTAAGCCAACCAACTCCAACGAAATCCAATAGATGGCCATGTAGAAAAGCTTTTCTGCATTAGCAACAAAAAACAGAAATAGTTATACGGGGTGGGGATGGCGGTGGCCGTCTCTTTGAGAATAGGTATCTCTGTCAATCTTCATCATGGTTTTAGTGCATACTATCGGATCGGAAAAACTGATACGGTATCAGTTACTTACAAAACTGATACGATATTGGCTTAGATTGGCCATGTCGGACAAAATTACCCTTGATTTTTCTTTTTTAAAAAGAGCATTTTTTACTATTTTATCCCTTGTCCCTATCGTGTCACCGATGAGTTATCAACAATATTGGAATCAGCCACTACCGAAACCATTACGTATCGCCTGCATCGGACGATACCGATACCTAAAACCATCATCTTCATACCCTTCCAAAACGACCAACCTGGGAACCTCGGGAGAACAATGCTCGGGTCCTCCACCCACGCACACACACCAACTCACCAAATGTATGAAGAGGCAGTGAGCAGGACGAACTAAGAAGAGACGCCATCAGAGGGGGCAGCAGTGGGACAGATCCGGCTAGAGTGAGAGGCTGCAATCAACAAAGGCAATAATAACATCAAAAAAAGGTCAAGAAAAGATTAAAAAAGAGTGAAATCACCCGGTCTTCTTCTTCTTCTTGGCCCAGCCCACTTGCAACTCCCTTCCCGCGCTGTAATAGGAGAGGATAAAAATTCTCCCCCTGCCATGGTCAGACTCAATCAAGGTCAGCCCGATGCAACCTGAGGGTGAGTCATGATTAGATTTTGAGGCCATCATTCAGGGCCTGGGCCAGTTAAGGGGATTCAGTGTTGGGTTGAGATTTTAAAAAGTCCAGCCCATCCTGAACTTATTGCAACCCTACCCTCTATATCGTAAAATTTGGCATTGAGTTCATGGTTCTAAGTATCGGTATCGTATTGACCGTATTGGGTATTACATAGGTATTCTTGTCCGATACAACCGATCTAGGCTGATACCGTATCAATATCGAATCGGTTTTATATGTTACCAATATCCGTTCCAATATCCGTTCCAATACCGTACACTAAAACCATGATTGAGTTACCCGCTTCAAGGGATTATGGAAGCCCTTTACTCCCGAGGATCTTTTACCTAATATGACTTCTTTTTTTGCCCAAAGAGACTTAATAAAATTTGATAAATAATAAGGGACAGGGGTCTTATTCATTGGGATAGGGCACCCTTTGAAGCAGTCTAAAATTACACAATGTGACACAATTAGAGTTCAATTTAATCAAGATTTGGATAGTTAACAAGAAGATTTCATACCTTATTTTTTGGTAGAAAGAATATTTCATTCTTGATAGGTAATACTTTTAAGGTGTCTCAACAAAATTTCGTCTCTCTATGAAGTTTTGTTTGCTCATATTTTTATATAGTTGAAATGCCCACAAGAATCACAGCATAGACAACCCAAAGGATTTTGTCGCAAATCAATTTTCCTTGCTGCTCGTACATGGTCAAATGACTCAAATCCCAGTCCCACCATGTGCGCAATCTGTTTTGGCTTCTACCCTTGCATTTCTTATGAATTGTTTTGCATTTCCTCTTCAGATTTGTTGCAGTCTTGACTTGATCTGCCTATATTTTTGGCTTGGGAATTCTAGTGCTAAGAAAATATGCACTCTTATTGCTTGGGATAAATTGTGCCTCCCCAGATCTAAAGGTGGGCTAGGGTTTAGAAAAACTGTGACATAATAAGGCTTTCCTTATGAGTTTGGGTTGGAGGCTGTTATCTGATAAATCTTCTCTTTGGGCTAAAGTTCTTAAGGGAAGATATTTCCTCATTCTTCTTTATTTGATGCGAACACATCTTTGAAAAAGGTTCTTGGACTTGGAACAATATTACTTCTATTATTCCAGGATTAAGGAAGATTGCAGTATGGAGGATTGGGAATGGTAAGGATACTTTCTTTAGGATTGACCCCTGGATCCCTTCTATTCTAGGCTTCACCATTCGTCCTTCTATCCATGGGGTCCCAACAACAGATTAAGGTTTTTAATTTCACGATCAACTCCCAATGGAATAGTAAATTAGTTGCACTTTCCTTTAGATTCATAAATATCCTCTTAGATTTTAATATTTTTTAAAATACCCTTTAAGATATCATTTCCTTGGTCGCCAATCTAGTAGCAGCAAAATTTCAGGTGGCAAGAAAGTTTGCAGTAAAATTTTCTTTCTAGATATGCACCAGTTAAGAAAAGCTTTTGCCTTGTTAAGGGAAGAAAAAAAAAATAAAAGCTTTTGCCATTAATTAACAGAAGAAAATCTATTTTAATAATTATAGAGAGATAGAATGCTAACCGATGTTGTGTGGGAGTGTATCTATGACCAAACAAAACCCGACACAAAAAGGCCATCACCCCTCCTCACAATGTATATTTAAGAGGAAAAATCTAAGAATGCTATGATCTTTTTGCACCTGGCTATCTAGACATGCCCACACACAACACTGGATGTGTCCATCTTTGTTGCTCCGGTCTTTGTCTGAGCGCAGGTTCACGCCCACACACCACTGGTTTTATCCTCCTCTTTCTCCCTAAATCATATCCTTCTATTTGTACCTATACAATCTAACTGCTCCAATAGGAATTCAACTACAGCTATAGTGAGGGAGGGAAAGGGAGAGCTGCATGGCAACAAATGGGAAGAGAAAGCTATCAAACTTTTAACCTCACCGGAGTCTGCAGCACTCTCTTGATGTGTTACCATAGGAAGGAAACTGATAATCTACTTAATTTTTTTGGCTTTCTTGAGGCCCGATCTTGGGAATATTACATTACTCTTATTTTTAGAAAAAAATTTGTGTACCACGTTAGCTCAGAAATGAAATTGCAGCAAAAAGATTCTGTCCGGGACACTATCCAGGCTGCATATACAGCGCCGGATTTGGTGAGACATAAAAAGACCATCTCACCCCTGCACTTCATTGTGTGCAACGCTGCACATGCAGCCCGGGTAGGGTGCTGGATAAGAGCTAGCCCATTCTGAAATTGTATTATTGTATACCTCCTCACACTGTCACACCTTACTGTTTATGTGCAAGGGTGATATATCATTAATGCCCCTCTTATTGTTAGATTCCAAAAAGAGGTTTGAAATTTGCCAGAAATTACACTTGATCTGTGTAAGGAACCCTTAACTTTTTACTTTAAGGAAAAAGATCTGTACTCAATCGTTACACAAGCGTCTAGGCCAATGGATGAGCATGCCTGAATATCAACCCAAGGGTCAGATACATCATCTGACAGTACCCTATGAGAGGGCATAGCAAACACCACCAAGTAGAAATCTTTTTCCCTTACTTATTTATTTTTTTTTGGACGGAGATTGGGGGTGGGAATTCTGCAATCTTAATTTAATGCAAGGTCAATTGTATCTGAGAAAATAAGTAGAAAGGGAAATGAGTCCACAATAAGGAACTGAACTCATATTATTTCATAGAGTGACCATAAGGTAAGATACAACCAGAGGTCCTATTTATGGATAATATAGATACTGCTACTACTGATCTCAAAAACCATTCAAACTGACACTTACTCCACCACTAATGTGGCTTTTTGCACAATCTCTTAAACACATTTATTGATCTTCTTCCTTCAAAAGCCCTCCTCACACATCAACCTCACCTTACCTCACCCTGCAAACATTAACAAAAACCCATTTGTCAGTCTCAAACAAGTATGAAACCATTTCCAAATTTACAAAAGATTAGATAAATTCACAGGTTAAGAGAGAGAGAGAGGAATGTTCTCTGTGCTGCAAAGCAGCCTGTGTCCAGGCCCATGGGGCTGCCACTCAGGGGATACACCCACCCCATGTGCTTGGACGCAGCCTGCGCTGCGGCACAAAAAACAGCGCCCCTATAAATATATACGTGGAGCAGTCGATGGAGGGGCTGATCTTGTAGGGAAGGTTGACACCACATTTGCCAGGAAGTCCACTAGCATAGCCGGCGTTGATACCGGGAATGCTACTGTAGGCGTTCTTGAGACACCCACAAGCGGTTTGACGATCAGGAGTGGTTTTAGCGGAAGAGTTGAGTGACCTCACGGCACTGCAGCAACCCGCAGTCACCGAGCCGCCTGAGCGCAGATAGTTGAGGCATGGTGCCAAATCAGACACCACCTGCCCGCATGTGATGGCAGCATCTACAGCATGTGGTGCAGCCACAACCATGCAGGCCATAACAAGGCACACAATCTTCATAACACTGGAATTGGCCATAGCTACTACACTTGCTACCTCTTTCACTCTCTCTGTCTCTCTCTCTTGCGTTTTAGGGTTTTCTTGGATCAATGCAGTGAGCAACTCTTTTCTATGTGTTTGTTTATATAGAGAAGAGAAGGGTAGAGAGAGAGAGAGAGAGTGTTAAGGAAATAGGTGTGGGTCTTTAAGTCTGACATGGGAGTGGATGGTTGTTGGGATAATTGAATGCTTTTCAATGCGTCTGTTTGGTTTTGTTTGCTTGGATAATCTCTAAAATTGGGAAGATTTGAACTCGCAAGTTTAATTAACTTGTTTGGTAGAATTTCCTTTAGATTACACAAAAGTGTAAGGCACATGGGTCATTTTCGAAAAGCTTGGCTTACCTACTCGTACGTGCAGCGCGTCGTAAAGGATTTAAATTGTTGTATGTAAATTTACCGGAGCAAATAAACACAACCCTAATTAATTCCTTTCTTAGCTGGAATTTATTAAATTTGATAATTAGATCTGAATCTCAATCTCTTAACCAAAACTAATTCGTAAATTTGAGTAATTTATTTTTATGTTTTTTATTTGGAAAAAAGAACACTAACCAGTTGTGTGTTTCCTGTGGTCAGACACAGGAGTGCACGAAAAGATCGTTCAACCCCCAGTAGATTCGAAAATCTCATCCAAATCAATACCTTTATGCGTACTCTCATTGGCCCCTATGCTGATGCAAGGATTACATGACGGATTAGTGTTCCCTTATCCTTTTTAGTTTAATTTAAACCATATCTTCTCACTCAGAGTTGTGAAGAGTACAATAATATTTAGAGCATTGGTACACATGCATGTATCCAGGATATGTGTGTAAATACAAAATGGGGTATTTGATTGAATTAAACTATGAAAATTGACAAGTGACTAATCTACCTTGTTTCCTCTTTATCTAAATATGAAAATGGACATATCATATGTCATGTGGCACAATAATTTTGAAAAAAAAAAAAAAAAAATTTTGACAATAATATTTTACCTAAAAAATCATGCAAAACTGTTGTTATCAGGTTTTATGGGTTGTATAAGTTTTTAGGTTTTGGTCCATTCGATCGATTTCATTTTTTATCACCTTCTAGAAAATCAATACCTAACCAGTAGAGAGTTTGGCCCATTCAATTTAATTTTTTGGTTAAGTCCAATCAATTTTTTTGAAAGTAAGGATAAAATTGTATACATCATGACTTTCCCCAGACCCCGCAGTGATGAGAGCCTTGTGCATTGGGAGCGATTCGACCTCCATTTGGACATATCATGAACATTATCAACATGTACTATCATGGACACTATTTATTTTACTAAAATATTTTTCCTTTTACTCTCCAAAAAATATGTACTATCTTACAAGACACTCAATGTTGGATTGAAAGCGACATCTAAATCAGATCTCCGGCCCAAATCTTATAGAGTGTAAGCAAACCGATAAAGGGCAGATCACTACATCGTCAATTCCTCCTTTTTTTCCTGGTAATTTAATTTTTATCTTTCATCCAAAATATAAAAAAAAAATAAAGGTCACTTCAAACCAATAATGAGATAATACATGGTGAACTATTACTATATTTAATAACATAGATAATACTCAGTCTTTTATTTTTTTTGGGTAGAATACTTCGTATTCTACTACCATATTAATTCAATCCACATGAGTTTTACCATCCATCTTAGTTGCTATTGAAAGAAATATATTATTTTTAGGACAAAGTTTTCCTCAACCCATAGAGGGTGGTTTACCCACCATCTTAGGATTCACAAATCCCCCCTAATGTTATTGTATGTGTTAGAATATATTTTAATATTCATTACCTTTTTGTGGCTTTAGCGTTGTGTCTATTTTTATCAGGCTTTCCAAGTTGATTTAATAAAGAAGATATTCTGGATCTAGAAGATTTAATATGGACTGGCTAGTGTGGGCTCACAGATCACTGTTAGATCTGTAATTGGAAAATCTAACATAATCTGTATAAAAGGGAAGCTAGGTCCCTCTTTTAACCCTAATCACAAAATAACAATGCTATTATTGAGAAATGGTATTGTGAGGATAATGACATGGTGGGGGATCGCTACGTGTCATCCACCTCGTTTCCCTCTATTTGGGAGAAGACAGGAGAGAGAGAGGTGAATGGATCGTATGTAGGGAGTCATCACCTAGAAGAGGGTCTAGGACCCGCGCGAAATGTAAATGTAATGACTCATGTCATGCTCTTCTGGGGACAAATGGTCTATTAGTCCGGGTACGAGTCAAGTTACGATCCGGAGAAAGTATTAGGCATCCCAGTCCGTCCGGACTTGCCAGTCTTTCTATTGCTAGGCAAGATAGGATCATAACATGCTTCTTGAGGGTGAATGTGAAATACAATAGTAACGAAATTAAGTAGATACAAGGAAAAACGAAGAAACACATATCCAAAGGTTTGGCTACAAGGCAAATGTTAGTACACAAAAAAGTAAAATAAAAGACTCAAAACCTAGACAACCTAAGCATGATAGACACTAGCTAGACATGGTGAAATGACGAATATATGAAAACAGAGATGACGGTTTGATACATGTGCATGAAGAGGCATAGAAATTGGAGTTGAGATATGAAAACATATGCATGACATGTGAATATTTCACCTAAAAAAATCACACAAAAGTGTTGTTATCCGATTTTATGGGTTTTATAAGTTTTTAGGTTTTGGTCCATTCGATTGGTGTCATATTTTTGTCACCTTTTAGAAATCAAAATCAGTCTCTAACCAATAGAGAGTTTAGTTCATTCAATTTATTTTTTTGGTTTAGTCAAATCAAATTTTTTTAAAGTAGAAGTTAGTTTACGTACATTATTATACTCCCTAGACCCGTAGTAATGGGAGTCTCATGCACTAGATACGCCTTTAATCCAATCAATCTTTTCGATTCAACCTCCATTTTGATATATCAAGAACATTATCAACATGTACTGTGATGGACACAATGTGGACATACCTCTACTTTTTTAACTAAAATATTTTTCCTTTTATTACCCAAAACAAAAATGTATTATCTTACAAGACACTCATTGCTGGTTTGAAAGTGATATCTAAAACAGATCTCCGAAATCTTATAGAGTGTAAGCAAATCAATAAAGGTCACTTCAAACCAATAATGATATAATACATCGTCTTCTACTACTTATATTTAATAACATAGATAATACTTAGTTTTTGTTTTTTGATAGAATACTTCGTCTCCTACTACCATACTAATTCAAGCCACAAGAGTTTTACCATCCATCTTAATTGCTACTAAAAGAAACATATTATCCTTAGGACAGTTTTCCTCCACTTATAGAGAACGGTTCACCCACCATCCTAGGATTCTCAAACCCCTCCTAGATTTTTGTATGTTTCAAAATACCCTCTTAATATCCATTCCCGTCTTCCGACCCGTCGATGAATGAGATCCCATTCACCGTGGGTGGAGGGAAACTTGGTCCTTATCTTTATAGATTATAGAAGTTATTATATATTTCATAAGCTCTAAAATAGATAGTAAATTAATCACCAAATAACTCCAATGGTCACCCATCATGCGATCCCTATGTTAGCGATTTATAAATATCATAGCGATTCACCAAGATTTCTACTTCCCGCTATCCTTTTGCCAAAATCTATTGCTGTCATTGCAAGATCCATCGGGCCTTTGGTGCTAGCATTACCCCTATAATACCATGACTCAAAGCAACAATGAAACTGAGAATTGAACAGAATAACATATGCTCATCCATTGGGATCATTAGAACAGCTGAAGTAGCTATCACATATAAAATTTGGGTGATCCCTAGTGGGTGGATCTTGATATTCAGTAGTGTCATAAGGGTGAGAGATAGATGAAACAGTACATGAGAAATCTATTGTTGTCGAGATCCTTCGGTGGTTTGGTTCAAATCTGCGCACTAGAGAATCAGAAAACAGAGTGGATGAGTGGCCCGAAGCTGACTCCGAGGGGAGGGGACTCTCCGATGCCTAAGTTATATCTAAGAGGAACAACAGTTATCGGAGCCAAAAATGGAAAGCTAGTAGCAAAGCTCAAAAATGAATCCAATAGACTGAGTGGAGTAAGAGTTGAGTTACCTTCTTCTGAGTATAGTTTCCTTATTTATATGACACACTTGGAAATGTCCTTTATGTCCTTTGAATCACGTATTCTTTAAGTAGGCGAGAGATCTGAGCAGGAATGGTTAACCGAATTTGTCAGTGGCTGATATGGTGTCATCAGTGGTTATCCCTTTTGGGAACCACGTGTAAAGTTCCTCATCCATGGTTCCGACGTAAAGAGCCTAAGGTTAGAGATTTAACCTAGGTAGTTGGAATGTACCTCATAGATCATGTTTGGTTCTGGTTCATTACACGTGTCAGGTTATTATTGGAAGCCAGATCCTATATGTATCAAAATCCATAAACAAGAAAGATCATTAACCCATTTAAAACAAAATGAATCGTCTCATGAAGTGAAGGTTGGATTTTTTTAAAATTACATCTATTTCATTTAGTCCAAAATGGCAAACATATTGATAGCTGAAATAGTAAAAATCCGATTCAGATCCATAATAGGCAAAGAAAAGGAAACCAATAAATACTCAAAAGCCTCATGAATGGATTTAGCCCTCAAGTGTTCCATGCACCAACCTAATGACTCAACTATCCATATATGTTTTGAGAATGAACATGAGAAAAATAGATGCCAAGCATTCTTATTCGACAATCCACACAAGGGGTAAGACTTGAGAGGGAACAATGGAAACAAACGTACTCAATTTGTTACGAGTAGGAAGGCCGTCTGATATATACAGAATCTAATCTCCAATAGTATGAAAACATGCGTAATAGGACTGAGTTAGAGAGCGGTTCAAGAAATAAGAACCAACAACCCGGACGGATTTATAACCATGGCCTCGCATCAGAACCGTATGCATAAGGAACTTTACACGCGGCCTACTAAGAGCATAATCACTGACAATACTGACAAATTCGGTTAATGGTTGTTGGTCGGATCTCTCACCTGACTTGAGGAATACGCAACCTTAAGGAGAAGAAAGACATTGGAGACAAGGTCATATAAATAAGAAGAGAAGGGAGAGAGAAGGCAAGACTCCTACTACTGTTCCATTGATTTAGACCATGAAGCTGTAGAACCAAGCTTTCCGTTTCCGGGCATATTAACTGTTGTTTAGTTCTGAGATCTAACTTAGGCATCGGAGAGTCTTCCCCCCCCCCCTCAGAACCTATTCTGGGGCACTCACTCGCTCTGTCTTTTGGTTCTATTGTGTGTAGGATGGAACCAGACCGCAAGGCCAGGGAAGATCTTGACAGGAACACCATCCACAAAAATTCTCCATTAAAAGTTCTTCAAAACCGGGGGGAGGGGTTGTGACTTTAATTTCAAAGGAAATGTGCTCGTTCATACTGCTTGGTGCGTAGTTTACGTGATTATAGCTATTTCACGTATATACTCAAAAAATATACAAAACAATGATAATTCTTGAAATCGACGTCATGGTAGGTCACTTTCAAATATTTTGAAAATTTTTTTGATTAATTATTAAAGGGATTTTCTTATTGACACCTCTTAATGTGTCCAATAATTTTAGTCATAAACTTAGGTGTCAGTGTCGAGGTATCGGTACCTGTATTGATCTTGGCCAATACCAATATTGATATGGATCTGTTGTACTCCTCAAAATACCGATACCTAGGTTTTTTTTAAAACCTTTTTAGCCTCCATGTTCTGATACCATTGATACGGCATCGGTCATGGTAATACTGATATATATATTTGGTACTGAGGATAAATTCTGTTATTTCACATACGTATTCAAAAAATGTGCAAGACAATGATAATTTTTTTTAAAATGACACATGGATAAATTACCTCCGAAGTATTTTGAAAAACTTTTTGGGGATGGTTTCCCTTCATCCATTCCTTTGTCATACCCATCAAAGGGGATGGGATGGTGGTCATTACAAGGGTCAGATATCATTTGGGTTTTAAAACATGGAATCGGAATGGGAGTAGTTAGTGCCGAACTTTATTCGATTCGGATTGGAAATTGCCTCGAATATGTATAGAAAAAGCCCTAGAATCGATAGATCCAATGAATATTCCAACGATTCTTGTATCGATGAGTGTCAATTTCAATCTCTCAATTTCTTGAAATCTATGTTATCACTCTGAAAGAACTTTTGAAAATAAACCAAGGCAATCAAAAGAAGATTACAATTTACAAATCCGTAAATACAATTATATATTTTAGGTGTTAGGTAATACCATTATTAAAAAGAATGAAACTTGTTCTATAAATATACATAGTACATAGTACATAGTACATAAATATTAAACTGTACAATTACTTACAAAGTTATTGTACTATATAGTAAAGACATTGCCTACAACAAACCTAACAGAGAGTAAATGAGTGATGGATACACATACGCCTAAGTACGAACGGCACATTAGATTCAAATTTTGAATGCATATGTCCCATATCTATATTTACTTTTGCATTAAATGAGAAGGACCCCCCCCCCCTCTCTCTCTCTCTCTCTCTCTCTCTCTATATGTCCCTTTCCATTTCCATGGTCGGTGCCTTGGTGATCGATACGTTGGGAGTTGGGACTGTATATTATTAGTGTGAACTCCTTGACTTAATTTGTTAGACGCTAAAGAGAGAGAAAGAGAACAGTTTTCTGTTCCAGAGAATGGGCTATATGGCCTATGCATGGGACCCCAATTAAGAACCTGAATTCCCTCTTCTGTACTGTTGCAGTCACTGGGGGAAAAGCAAGAACAGCTCATACCCATTTCAGTTTTAACTTTAAGTTACTGAGGTCTGAGGGTGAGGGTCTCAGTTCCGAACTCGTTGGCTGTCGGTGGATTATTTGAGCTCTTTTCATGGTGAGAACGAATCGTCGCGTGTTGACCCGGGGAGGGCATCCTTGGGCATTGAGCAATCGATTAAGAACTGATACAGATAAGAGGAATTCTACTGTTTAATTAAAATAAAGCATTCCGAATCGTTTAAAAGGACTACAAATGGATCATGTCCTAAAATTTGTTACAAAATTAAAAATATTTTACCATCATTTTATCAAACCCATATCACCCTGATATGGTGGATTCCATTTGAACGATTCAAAACCGTTATTATACATTCACGTACGTGAACAACCCAACTCGCGGGAGGGGGGGGGGAAAGAGGGATGGCCTGTGTTTGTGAGTTTGTGTGGTGTAGGACTGTAGAAGCACATGGAGAGATGGAAAGATTTTGTACTGATGAGTGAGTCTTTTAAGAAAAGCTTAAATGCATCAGATACGTGGAGGGTTTATGCATTAATATGTCAACCATCTAGAAAGTGTGTTGGGTGAACTGCAATAAAAGACTTTGTGTGCTGGCAGCAGTGGCGGTGGCAGTGCTGCAGAGCTCTTTCATGGTGGGGTACTGAGAAATTGAGAATGGATTTAACAGTGGACAATCATGGAGGTTTGAGACAGAGACAGAGAGAGAGAGAGAGAGAGAGAGAGAGAGACACCGAAACATCATCCATACAGTGCGGCGCCTAACGTACGGGATCATTTAAAACTGGCTTTTTATAGGATGGTTTGGTTGCATTCATAAATAAAGGGTGATGTGAACGGCATAATTTCAAATACTTTTATTTTTTGGTAGAAGCATAATTTCAAATACGTTGCATGCATAAAGCCATAAAGGGATGATGTGAACGGAATAATTATCAAATCTCCGGCATAAATCCCGTTCGCATGCAGCTAACCTAACCGTTGGATGTCCACTGAGTACTTCCTGATCGTTGGGTTCACTGGAGAAGATTCTGATCTACCATCTTCTGTTCAGGAGTCTCATCCAAACTATGGGCTTAGTGCACCGTATCAGGTCGTGTCTCAGTTATTTTCAAAATCGATATGATACCAATATGAATTGTTATCAGCATGGATCGATCATATCGAATAAATTTATCTTTAATTTTTTTTTAAAAACAATTTTTTTTTTAATTATTCGGATCGATCAGATCAATATTGGTTGGTATCGGTCAATATCAATCAAGATAATATAAAAAATAAATAAATAAACTTAAAAACTTTGAAAAAATCAAAAATTATTCAGTTGGACTGGCCAAAGATAGGATCGGATCAACCAATCCAAGGAACGATCCAATCAAACCTTGCTGTATCAGTCTAATCTCGGGATTGGCCTCAACCGATACTGATCCGATCCAACCAATATCAACCGATACTGATCCAATCCAACTAATATCAACCGATCCGATCCAAGATTCAGAACCAAGCATGGGAGGGGGAAATCAAAAAATATGGTGGAAGAGAAAAGAAATAAAATACTCAGGTCATAATTTCTCTACTCACTGAGGAGTGCATTGGATTCAAAGACTATCTTCCTTCCATAATCAAATATTAAAATGGTTTTTTTTTTTCTTGTAGAAAGACGATCCGTAGAGAAATACGGATTACACTCCTGCCGTCTGCCACAAGGGAACAATCAGGTAACAATTGAAATTAGGCCATACAATCCTATCTATAATGGATTGAGCCCTTCTAGCAAGGGTATCGAAATTGAACCATACAATCCTATCTGTAATGGATTGAGCCCTTCTCGTAAGGGTATCTGCAACTATATTTGCAGCCCTTGAAATGTATTGAAATTGACAATCATCCAAATAAAGGTTATACCAACAGTCTCTCCACCCGTGCCACCTCATGTATGCGCACTTAACAAAACCATTGATGTGATGTAGGAGACTTCAATTTCACACTTCCTTCTAGGGTTGTAAACGGATAGGATTCGGCTCGGATAGTGCTATATCCGCATCCGCATCCGCATCCGCATCCGATTAGCTATCGGACGGATTCAGATAATGGTAAACGGATACGGACACGGATACAAATCGAATATTTTATCCGTTTACATGTAAATATAGCTTTTTGGATAGCTATAGCCTATCCGTATCCGTATCCGTTTAGCTTTTGGACGGATTCGGATAGTGCTAAACGGATACGGATCGGATATTTTATCCGTTTACATGTAAATATAGCTTTTCGGATAGCTATAGCCTATCCATATCCACATCCGTTTAGTTTTTGGACGGATTCGGATAGTGCTAAACGGATACGGACACGGATACGAAAACGGATTTCGACTATTCATTTACACCCCTACTTCCTTCCTGGTTATTACGTGCAATTGTTGTTCTTTTACAAGGTTCTTTCTTCATTTTCTTCCCTAATGTGGTCTATGAGGATATGACGATGGATCTTATCCTTCGTCATACTCTGTTTCTGGTAGGCCATGGTGGTGTGAAGATAGAATCTCATGATACTTCAATCAATCAACAAAGGGCGTTAGCGATAATGTTGAGATCACATAGTGGGTTACTATTCAAGGAGTTCCAATAGAAGGGAATTTAGAAAACAAAACATATAACGTGTAAAAATGAGTGGAAATAGGAAACAAACACTCACACAGTGTACATAAGGATTTACGTGGTTCGACAAGATTGTTTACGTCAATGGTTAGATGAGATCTATTTCACTACCAATGGAGAATTGGATTATAACCGTTTGTCCTCATACCTCTCCCAGATTGCATTATAAAAAAAGAACCCTCACCATAAATTTATGGTGAAACCCTATATAGAAATTTTACTAAAATATCCATATAGCCCTTCAGCTCCTACTGTCTCTTAACAGCCCCTCAAAATCAACCCGCTAATGTAGGCAACGGAATACAAGACATTGAACCCCCAACTGGGAAATATTGCTTGTGGTTTTTGGCCATCTAAATAGGTTAACCCAATTGCTCGACTCAAATTCTAGATGAAAACAAGGCTGTACTTTTGCATGCTCCTATGTTTGGACGCAAGAGCCACACAATCACGTAGCGTTCTTTTTCCCTTAAAAATTTAAGGGTTTTTTACAATTACCACCCCAAAAATTTTACTATTTACTATTACCCCCCAAAAACTTTCAAACAACTGTTACCCCCCCATGTTGCAAACTAATTACTAAATGGACCCCACCGTTACAGACCCATAATGGTGGGGGTTAGTAGTGATACAAAACCGTTGTCACAAATTTTTTAGGACGAAAATACCCTTGGTCAAAAGTGAAATAAACCTGTGGAGTTTATCCCTTCCGGCAACGGTTGCAGGCTTGCAGCGGCGAGTTTGACGAGTTTCCACTCTCCATCTAAAGGTATTTGATTGCAGCATGTCTTCTCCCTTCTCAGTTGATTGGAAGGCTCATTCAAGTCTTTGTGGAACCATCTTCTCCAGGTTTGCTATTTTTTCCTTTTCTGGATCGATCCATTAACTTGGGTTTTTTATGATTCTTATTGAATGGGTAGTTCAGATTTTTATAGCAACAGAGCTTGATCAAAGAGGGTATCTCATGTTCATATTAACATTAATGGAGATCTGTGAAATGGCCGACAAAGTAATGAATCTCTTTTACATCCCTTTTGAATTTTTTTTTCTTCTACTTCATTGAAGACCTACTGTACTACACAACCCACAGTCCGCATGTAGATATTCCTCTGCTCCCACACTTCTAAAGGGAAGGAGAAATGAACAAGCCATGATAGAATAGAAGAGCAAACCTGATTATCGATTCTCAAAGTTCCAGGTTGCAGATCTTGTGATTCTCATCTGCAATTACTACGTTACTTCCGAAATAAAACAGATCTGCTTGTGAAGATCGATCATCAAGGGTTTACACCAGATCTAAACCTTCAATCCTCTACCATATTTGAAGTTTTATTTAGAACAATAGGGCATTGCGAGTCACGGTGGATCTGAAAATCAAGTTTGGGATTTCGGAGTTGGGAGAATGGAGTCACGGGGCGAAAATCAGGTTTGGGATTTGGGCGTTGGGAGAGTGGAGAAGAAGAGTCACGGAGAATGGAGAAAATCGTGTGAAAAGGTTTCATGAAACCCTATTTAACCATATATGCCCTTTTTACCCATTATTTATTATTTATTTATTACTCGTGGATTTGATCCCTTCAACGGATGCAGTTGCTTGCGTGCGAGTCTTGCGAGTCTCCACTCTCCAATGGATGCAGGCTTGCAAAGGCATTTAGGGTTCGAGCTTGGTTTGGGAGAAGAGGAGGGCTGAGACGAAGTTCTTCTTCTTCCTTCGATTTGCTGCAATAGGTGAGGTGGAGAGGATGAAGTGAAGAGGGCTGAGACGAAACTGAAAATCAAAGGGTTTATTTCACTTTTGACCAAGGGTATTTTCGTCCTAAAAAATTTGTGACAACGGTTTTGTATCACTGCTAACCCCCACCGTTATGGGTCTGTAACGGTGGGGTCCATTTAATAATTAGTTTGCAACATGGGGGGGTAACAGTTGTTTGAAAGTTTTGGGGGGGGGGTAATAGTAAATAATAAAGTTTTTGAGGTGGTAATTATAAAAAACCCAAAATTTGATTGAACTTCTATCCAAATCCATAGGTTTTGTTCGATTGTAAGGGAAATTAAAACAAAGGAAAGTGAAAAATATTTAAATCCAAAATAAAAACTTTTGTAATCATTACTCAACATGATTGTATAAACTACTTAAATTTCTTGACATATTAAACAATGATACTTTTTAGATGTAATGCTTAATTTACTTTTCAAACCAAAAACTCTATTTGGTTGCAAGGGAAATTGAAAAAAAGGAAAGTGAAATTTTCAAACCAAATAAAGAAACTTTTGTAATCAACCACCTGATTATGTAACCTTATCATATGATGTCTTTGCTGGCAACCAGCGATAGGGCCACCACAGATTGATGCAGAAACATAAACACGGTCATTAGATACTCAATGGGGGCACAAAAGGCCAAAGGGGCTGTAATTAGATGTTGCTGTTTGTATCATCCAGGCAGAGGATTTGGACAAAGTTCTTTAGGGGAATGACAATTTTGTAAAGGGATTGATTGGATCTGAATTCTGAATTCTGAATTCACAAGAACTTCTGAGAGAGATGCAATGCACAGGGAAAGAGATTTTATTGATACACTTCAAAAGAAATTGAATCAATACACATTCAATTGTAACTAATAGAACTGTAATTTGGGTGTCTAAGGACAGATAACAAACTGCTATAACTGGCATGGGCGACACGAAATTTTCACATGGAGCTAAGCAGAAGTTGCTCAGTAACTTGCAATATCAATAACCCAACCAATATCCCACTGATGGATGTGCTGCTTGCTTCTCCTCTTGTTCTAGACTACAAATTCATACGGTGTCCCCTGCATTTTGCTCAGGAGTACTTTGAGATCAACTTATCAACGTGAATAATGATATCATCAATTCGAGGTCGGACTGTTGGTTGGGGCTGGAGCATCCATGTAACAAACTTACAAAGAGGTTCTGGATATGAAGGGTTTGGAGCAGTTGGCCATTTTATCTGTGCATTTCCAATGGCCAACTGTAGGCTTCCTTCAGATTCATCAGCTGCATATTCAAAAGGTGACAACCCGAACCTGTGGGGGCATGAACAAAGTGGGGGGGGGGGGGGAAGTAATAAGAGAATTAGAAGAAAGATCAAAGTTGAATTCAGTTCCTGTTTCTATCTCAGATGGCAAGATTTCCTATATATAAGATGTTTCTCTATGTAAGAAGTTTTTCTCTTTTTCTTTTTTAATATTTTGCATAAATTACAGGAACGGCATATAATGTTGTAGTTGGATAGAAAAGATAACTACTAAATAAAGCAATCGAGATATAAATGGCAGCATGTGTCAAAGACCCAACTAATGGTCAGTCTGGCAACCGAATTACAATATGATGAGTGGCCTAGTTACACTAATCTAAGTAGAATCACCATTTATTATGCTCTACTGGTTCACAGTTTATTATACACCGAAGGGTAAAATATGAAAAACATAAATTAAAATTGTTATTAAGAGTGATGATGACATAAGAACAAAGAACCCAGCTTATTCTAAAACTTTTAAGGTAACTGCACTAGACTTGGCTCTTCAATTTGTACTGGTTTGAGCACATAATTCACGAGACTGGATTGGAGGAATCCTCATATAAATGAGAAAGCACCTTAAGTGCACTACTGACTCAATGGGTTCAGGTGGTCAAGCACCATAACTAGACTCATTCTTGAATCCTTTGATCACGACAAATTAAGCAGATGCAGGCATCAGGACTCACTGCAAGGTTCCACCAAAGAAATCTCCCAAATCAAAATAAGGTATGGGACTTGTTATAAAGATATTTTCAGGTCTATAGTAGATGTACTACCTTATGTTTGTTTAGCCTTCTCTTGTGCTTGATAGAATTCTTATTTATCAAAAAGAGAAGAGGGGAGGGGGGGGGGGGAATAAGTGAACTGCATTCCATGAACATCCAATCACCAGACCAGATATTCATACAAATTTTATTATTTAATTGTAGCTTATGCATTATCATCTGGCGGTTGATTGTTTTTACATGCTAGGTCTTCAAGAGTCATGGTGGTCTGGTGATCTATCAAAAAAATGAGTCAGGGTGGTTGAGTGAAATGTACATTTCTATACAGGGATGCTTTCCCCTATGAAGAGAACGACTCCAATTAAGTAGTTATAAAATACTATGTTTGCAATGTTGCACCAAATCAGTGGTAATTTGGAATGCCTGCAGACTCCACATTGGGGGGTTTGGGGGGGGGGGGGGGGGGGGGAGAGTAGATGAGGTTCAAAGTATCAATTCCTCAGACATGTTCAAACAATTATATGTTTTTCAGCCATGGATACAAAATACACGTGATTTTAAAATTTCAAGTGCAATGTACCTTTTCAATTGTGCTGTTCTGAAGCACAAGTGCACAACCACAATTTTGAATTTTTCTCTTTTTTTTTTGGGTGTGTGGATTATAGTATTAAAATTGATGTTTTTCTTCAAAATAAAACACATGTGGCGACAGATGTAGGGATTTTAACAACATCAACTTAATCAGTAGCAAACTGCATCCTGATTTATCAATTTATTTTAATCAAATGTGGTTGCTAGTTTTCTTATTCAAAACCACAATATCAATACTTCAGGGGGAATGGATATTCAGCTAGAAATGTAAAAGGATTAGCCCTCACATTATTGCATATAGTGTACAACCCAGCGACCAGACATCTGTTCTCTCATCAATATCTGAATGGCTTGGGCAGTCCCACAACTCAGGAGCTCGAAATGGTGCAGAACAATGCTCAGCTGCCCATTCCTACACAGAGACACCAAACAGATGGTCCATTACACATGTTTAAGTGTTTACAATGACTTAGGATGCCAAGCATTTCTATATTGTGCTGGAAAAGTTTAACTACATGTCAAAAAATAAAAAGCAAAAACTTTGAAATTATCATACACAACAGATTCCAGAGCAAAAAGTTTGTCAGGGGCCTCAGGGCAGAATAAAACTTTAAGAAATGGTCAAGTGAATTTTTGAGTAAAGTTGAGAAGGGTCTATCTCAAAAAAGGGAGAGAGAGAGAAGTTGAAAGGAGGTTTGACTGTTGAAACTAAGACATGGCAAAGCCCAATACATAGTGAGCCATTCATTGAGTTGGGCAATAAAATTTTAATGCAGCGAATTCAGCAAGGCCGCATCTATCCAACTATTGGCATGAACACATCAGCCCTCCACGTGGCCCAAGTAGGAAACACATTAGAATAAGGTTTTTCAGGGAAGCCACTTAGCAAACAATTGCTTTTATATTCAAAGTTTTAGGTGATCCCAGGGGGCATAAATCTAACTGGTCACCTACACTATTGGCTGGTGACCGGAAAAATTAAGCATTAAGCACCTGGTGACTAACCTAGCCAGGAATTTTGGAGAATGTTAACTGTAGTTTTTCTATCTTGTTAAATCATTTCATATTTTAAATTGTGATGATATATTTAGGGAGGGAATTTTTTTTTTGTGGGGGTGGGGGTGGGGGTGGAGGGGGAGTATACCTTTGCCACAAGTACATGGAAATGTGCCACTGAAAGATGCAGAAACCTAGGTTCTTGATAAGCAAACATGTCCATATATGTATATAATTTTATCATGTTTTATCTATAGGTAATACCAAGATGTGAATATAATTGCATTTACTATAATGCCAAAGCATAAAATGGTCTCTTTTTCTTCTCCACGAGGATTCTATCTCTTCTTCTCTATCTCTCGTTCTTATTTTTCTCTCTTAAAATAGATAAAGATGAATGAAGCCTCCAGAAATTCTGACATGCATGCTGACAAAAATAGAAAAATACAAACAGGACTCTGCTACATTCAAGTAGGCAAATACAAATATAAGGATTCTATGTTATCCTTGTCAAGGGATAGAGCACAAGGCCAAAAGAAAAGCACAAAACGAGAATCCTACTTTAATCGAGCAACAAAATCAAGACAGATAAAATACATATATCATAAGTATAAAATAAAGGAAATGAGAGTGGGCCTTGGTGTTAGTGCTCGTGGCAGTGTTGTCATTGTTGGCAACAAGGTTTGGCAGTGGTGGTCATCAGCATATGGTTGTGGAAGGAAATCGTGGAGAAGTCGTCTTCGACCATTCTGGCGTGGTTCGAGAGTAGAGGTGCGAAGGAAGTCACCTGAAAACCTCGATTTGGTGTTGGCGATGGATTCGAGTGCTTGATTCATTCTATTGAAGATCTCACAGCATTCGTTTGGAGTTGGAGGTTTGCCTTTGAGGAGGTAAACGTGATCATAAACCATTACTTCTCTGTTTTGGGTTGGGTTTGTGATTGAATCTGTTTATTGGGTTGATTGATTGTAAGGCTGAGGCCATTATTGTATTGGGATTGAGGTCCTTGCCCTCACTAAGGTGAGAGGTTGAAGCAGGGTAAGGGGTATCCTGGCCATAGGGGCGGCTTATTGTATTTGAGTTGAGTATTGGGCATATATGAAACCCCGAGGGGTATTGCTCCGTGGACGTAGCCTTCACATACTGTGAGGTGAACCACGTATATCTTGTCTCGTTGCCTGTTGTTTATTTTTGAAGACTAATCCCTATTTTGTAGAGTGGGTTTACAGTCTTGGTAGACCTGGCCACATTCTGGTGGTGCGAGGTGGGACTGTAAGCGACCGTGTTGTTTACAGAAAACAAGAAAAAGGAAGCTGATTCATCCCCCCTCTCAGTTTGATCTGGTGTTTATGGTGTTTACACTTGGTGCAACGATAAAGGTTGCTCCATTGTGACCAAGTGGTCATGGGTTCGAGTCTGGAAACAGCCTCTTTGCGAAAGCAAAGGTAAGGCTGCATACATTATGACCCTCCCCAGACCCCACAGTGGCGGAAGCCTCGTACATTGTTGATTGATCCAATACGTCTATGAAATGGGGGAAAAGAGGATTAATTTTCTATTAGGTCTACACGAGTACGAACTAGGCTTATTTGGTGCCAAGTTATCTGGTTAGATAAGAACCTCATAGAGATACCTTTATAACACTGCTCAGTAGTTTATAATGAGGCATTTTGTAAAGTTACCAAAACAGCACTAACAACCAACCACAGTATGATAAATAGGTAACTTCCTCGATATTTATTTTTTTCTTCAATAAATCCTCTATATCATTTCAATTTTATTGATAACAAACCTCAACAGTGCAGAGAAAAAACTTACTAAATTATGGGAACATAAGAACAACTGTCTCAAGGAAGTAAAACACATCATGCTGAATTTAGGAGTTCACTTCAAATAGTAGAAAGGTAGACAGTAGCCAAGAGCAAGCTTTTAAACTATGTTACAACCGTTTATCCCAACAGTCTGAGCTGCTAAGGAAGGGACAACAACAATGTATATCAACACATAACACCCCCCACACGTGCAGGCCTACACACACAAACATGGCTCTGCACACCATCACGTGGTGGCGCCATCATATGGAACCAAGGGCACAAAGCATAGGGGCACAACAGCACATAACACAAACCCCTTGCACTTACAAGGGATCGAACACCAGACCATAGTGGTCAAGGCAACACCTAGGCGTCTTGAAAACAGAGCGAAATCAACAAGGTGTCTACGTGGCGCCTAGGTGACCAAGACACCCCTAGGTGTTGGAGGAAGGAAAAAAAACAAGGAGAAACCAGCAATGCGTCTAGCAGCACCCTTTGCTGGAAGGGTGCCTAGGTGCCACCTAGATGCTTTGTTTGCTTCACCTTGTTTTTTTCATTCCTCCAATGCTTAGGCGCCACCAAGAAACCTTGTTGGTTTTGCCTTGTTTTTTTCATTCCTCCAACGCCTAGGGTCGCTTAGATGCTGCGACAACTATGCACCAGACATCCTGGCTCTAAAACCATGTTACAACCGCTTATCCCAGAAGCTTGAGCCGTTAAGTAAGGGCAACAACAATGTATATCAACGCACAACAACAAATTAGATGCATGAAAGTATGGGAGAGAAGAATAAACAGTACCTGCAACTGTAGTGCCTCTGAACGAGACCGAATTTGTTTCCTTGCAGGCCGAGCACTTCCAAAATCCATCAATATGGCAAGAGGTGGTTGCCCTTTTCTGTTTGTGATGAGGATATTACCTGGTTTGACATCATTATGTGCATATGGAGGGTCAAAACTGTGCATATGCTTCAATCCTGCACAAAGCTGAAGCAGCAGACCATTCTTAGTTAAACATGCTTCTAGTTCATGATTGTAATATTTAACCACAATAAAAGCAGTAGAAATAATGTGCCACAAAAAAGGCATTAATAATAAAACCACACTACCTAAAGTACCAGGGAGAAAAAAGCAGGGGTAAAAATATAGAAATTCTTAAAATAACATTAGTAATTAACACAATGTGAAAGCAAACCCCCCCCCCCCCATCAAAAACAAAAAAAAAAGAATTAGAAGTCCAAATTCAAAATACGGCAATTCTTTTTATTTGGGGGAGGGGGTACCATGGTAAATGCAAATCAAAGAATACCATTGACACACAGTCTTAGGAGTCGAACCATGTACATCAATGTTTCAAATAAATACTCAAACCAGAGGAATACTGCAGAGGTGACTTCCAGAAATTATGTCTGTTGGTAGTAACTTCAATAACCTAAACTTTGTTTTAGAGTCATAGTCGCTATGGCACCAAGGCAAAACAACGCAGTGGCCAGTCGTTTTCGTGACTAGTTGACACCTAGATGGGGCCAAGGCAACCAGTAGCCTAAGTTTAAGAGTTTCTTATTGCCTAGTAAGTTGGCACCAACACATTGCCTTGACAAACTGTGTGTGCTCGATGTCCAGATAAGCTCAACAAAGAAATATCTGGACAAGATGTTTAATCTTATTGAAGGAACAATGGATGTGGAACCGTGGAATATTCTCATAAACTAATTCTAGTGAATGAAGTTGCCCATGAAACACAAATTAAATCCTGCACAATTTTTATACTCCAGAAAGACTCCATTGATTTACAAGATGGTAAAGAATGTTGTATGGAACGAGATAGGATAAACCTCCCGGACAAGATACCAAGCAAACCCAAATCAGAAAGTCAATAAAAAGTCAACCTTCTGAAATGAAGATCAAATTTTAACAATCACAGATAAATAGTAGTGATATCTTTCAGAAGATAGGTAAAATCTAACGGTCAGATTGAAAATAATTACAAAAGTTTCAAATCTGAAACTGAGTATCAGCAGAAAAGAGATTTCAAATTAAATCAATCCAAGAATCAGAAAACCCCCAAATTCAGATCAAGTTTCCCTCTAGGTAGGGTCAATAAAATCCCAAAATAATACGTAACTCCAACGGCTGGTTTAAAAGTAATTTGGGGTTCTTCAAATCTGAGACATAATAGTAGCTGAAATCTAATAACTCTCCAATAAGAACTCAGATCAGGATAAAATCCTGGTCGAATATCAGTGATAGGGTGGCCTTCAATGCCACCATGTTTCAGCTGGTTCTGATTACTAAAACTATCTCAGGTGCAAAAACAACATGACAGAAAAACTGAGTTCAAACAGGGGCGCCGCAGGTTGTTCCTATCAGTTTTGTATTGGTATAAATCAGCAAGGACAGATTAGTACTGATAATGATTGATGAATGATAAAATACTTAACCTAAATCAGTGGAGGAATCAAGCGCAGCAATATCAATGGGAAAGAGATTCAAAACAGTACCTGAATTGCAGAGGAAACAGAGCATAAAACAAACAAGGAAGATGGATATGGTTTCCCACCAAACAGGATCAGAATCCCTCTGTCCAAAAGCTTCACGCCATGGCTGAATCTCACAGTAATTGCAGAAAAGCGAACATCAATTTATTATCCAACATATGGAGCTCTTGGCTCTACAAGTTTATATAGAAAAGAACTAAACCTACTCCTAATCTGAGTAGGAAATCAGGTCCTCGTATAAATATGAAATATAAATATTGCTAATTACAAGCATAACTTAAAAAAGACACATAGTTCAACTAGGAAAACTTAACAGCTTAAATTAATGTTTAAATAACTAACTATTGAGCCCACATATGGACTGGACTAAGCCCACTAATGGCCAGGAAAGCACTTAACCGAGCTGGGCCTGTTGCTGGCCTCTTTTTTTCTTGCAGAAATATGTAAGATACTTCTTCCCTGCATCAAGAACTTGAAAAGACAAACTGATGCAGAGTCATGGTTGAACCAGCTCGAAACCGTTTGGGAACCAGACCAAGAACTGGGTCCAAATTTGGTCTTTGGTCTAGTAGGATATTTTAGGATTTTATTAATTTCTAAGTTGGGATTAACATGTAATCTTTTATTTGGGTAGGTCAATTAAGATGGCTACGTAGGATTTAGTTTCCTAATTGTTTTGAGTTTCCAAACTAAAATAGGTTCCTTTTTGAGCTGGGTTTCTTCTTTTATTTATACACAGATACCATACTATTGGGATTTAGAATTGAGAATGAATTAAAGAATTGATTTTGAGTTGCTCAGTATGGCGTGGGCCTGCTGACCATCATGCTCCTCTTCTTTCTCTCTTCTCCTTCGCTGTTCTTCTTCTTCCTTCCCATTGATCCCTCCCTCCTCCCTTCAGGTTTGATTCCCCATATCTCTTCACTTTTCAGATCAGATTCATATTTCCTGTTTCTGTTATTTCCTCTCTTTGTTTCTCTTATCTTGATTAACTTGGACCCGGTTCTCGGTTTGGTTCCCAAACGGGTTTGAGCCGGTTCAACCACGAATCTGCATCAATAACCCTTTACTGAAATATTTGCATTTATTGCGCTTGAGGACTGCTTCATTTATAAGTTAATCTGTTTTGGCAGGAAATAGGCCCCAGAGATTGATAGGCTTACAATCACATGACGCAATGTCATTTGTGATAGTCTCCACAAGACATCTGCATTAAACAAGAATGGAAAGCTAATATACTCTTGGCTACTTTTATCCAGGATCAGCAAAACAAGTCAAGTGATCTGGCTAGGAGCCTTGTGAACTAAAGTTCACAGTAGTTATAAGAAATGAGAAGATATTCTCTCACCCAAGCAAGATGAATTTTAGTTTTGAAAGAAACCTGGCCACAAAACGTAGCATGACATTCTTCAAGTAAAATATTAGTTCCTGAAAGTTGGGGGAAAGGGCTAAAATATTAGTTTGAGATATAGGAGGTAATAAACATCTAAAATTTATTTATTGCCTAAGGTGAAAAGTTCTTCCAGAAAAAAAAAATTATAATTAAAAAATTGAAATTACTAGTACAAAAGGAAAACAAATGTGAATCCTCAGTTACCTGTCGGAATATCTGAAGAACATCCATTGTGGAAAAGGACTCGTTTTTTCCTTTCATATTCTTAGTATTGTCCAGTAAAGTTCCATCCAAATGAACTGGAAACAGTAAGTAAGCTTCATGATTTGAAGATCCTTCCGGTGTTCCCTGTATGAATATATTAGTGCACACATTAGATCAATCAAAACATGACACCGAATAAGAAATATAGAGGCACAAATCATCAAGTTAAAAAAAGGTTTACAGAGACAGTCACAATGAATGATATTTGAGCGAAGGCAACATGGTCAAAAAGTATTAGCCAAATCACTAACACAGATCAGATACTGTTTTTGATGTGTCACACATTCATCTGCACAATGAAGGATTAATAATGTGGAAGTAGACGGCTCTTTCAAAAGTTAACTAGTAGTTCAGCACTCAGATATGGTTTTTCCCCATTAATCTTATTCCTTTTTTTGGAGATGTAAGATGAATATGAGCTATAGGCAAGCTAGCTAGTGCGTGCGGGGCAACTAGTAGTTGTCAAGACGACCAAGGCATTGTAGGGGCACCTAGACATTGCTTAGACGCCCTAGGAATGCAGTATAGGTAATATAGTGATGAGAAAATTATATATTTATGCTTATATGCAACGTAGAACCCATATCAATGCAATATGATATAATTATAATGGTAATCGTATAATATGAGAAAAACAACATGTAAAAAACAAAACAGAGGATATAATATAAGCATATTCAAGATTTGGAAAACGTAACCTTTGCAGATGGACATCCAACTCTTGCCCATTTAACAAGATTTGGAAAGCCATCTTCTTTGACGTTAGCTCCAGGCTTTTTGTTTTACCTCAGTGCAATGTTTTAGATACCCCAAGGAACAGGCTCATTGTTGTCTCTTGGGGTTTACCTGAGTCCTTGATTCAGCCTCTCCCTTCCTCTAAGGGGAGGCTCCTTCTTGGCTCTCTCTCTTTCCCCCCCCCCCCCCCATTTTTTTTTTGAGGTTTTTGGTAATTGAAATTTTTATTCATCCAAAAAAATATAAGCATATTCACAAAAACAAAGCAATAAACATAAATCAACAAAACTTGTAAAGTGTCAAAACACTGATAGAGTAAAAGGTGCGATGTCAAGTCGTCCAAGGCGACGGCTAGGCATCCAAGGTTGATGCGGTCCCCTTTCTTGCATCAAACAAGGGAAGCTGCCACCTTGGACCCAATAAGGCACCTGGATGCCTTGACAACTATGGGTCTATATGCAGTAAGGATTTTGACATGGTGATAATATGACTGAAGATCTGATGAGCCCACAATGCTAATAATCAACTCAGATACAACTTGGCCTATAGTGGACTAGGACCAGAAAAACTTTGCTGCAGATTCTTGTTCTTATTGCTGATCCAGTAATATCAGCTTATTCGCCAGAACAAAAAATGTGTACTTTGATCACATCCCAGACATATACCAGAACAAGTTTTCTTGGTCAGCCTGTCCCGATATGAGGGCAAAGACAGATTCATTTGTCCAACACAGATAGGGATGTCCAACCCAGCACCATGTGAAAATTCACATTGGCTACATAAAATAAGTGTCAGTGTTTGTATTAGAGTTGGTGGCCTACATAGAAGAACTTTAAAACTGAAGTGTTCTTGTTACATGCGTCCCAATGAGGTTGGGCGACCGTCGGGACCCTGTAATCTTAATGTTTATATCTCACAGGTGAATTGGCAGTCAAGAGGGTTCCAAATCTCCTTGTGTGGAAAAAGTTATGCAACAACACCTATACCAATTTGTCATTTTCCGTCCATGGCAGTCCATGTTGGTGCATCAACAGTGTTTGACATTAAAAAAAAATATTTGAAAAAGGGGAAAAAATAAAAAAGAATGTGTCTTCGTGTGTTTCTCAGAGAGATAGAAGAGAAGATCGATAGTTATCAAGGCAGTCGAGGGGTGAAAAAACTTAAAGCGACACCAACCAAGGCACCCCAAAACAAACCGCCTGGATGCCTAGGCTAGGCGACGCCTTGAGAACTTTATGCCAACAAATAAGTATAATATATGTACTGGCATGAACAGATAACAAGTTGAATCAAAGTGAATGCTTATAGAAAGAACATGAGTGTGTCTTAAGTTTTACTTAAAAAAATTCCAATGTTCCAATCATCTTTTGATAGTTTCGTAACTTTTACAATGTTGATATGGCCATCAATCAACTTCCATGCACTAATTATACTTATATGGAGATCAAATTCTGGAGCAAAAACAAAGTTGAAAACCTTGCAATAAGCAGCAAACAATCTCCCACTTGAAATGAGTACATAAATCTACCCAAATAGAAAAAATTACGTATATAAGTATAAAGCTACAGCTTCTGACGCAACCATAGAAACTACAGCTTTTGATAAATCAAAATCAAAAGCAACCAACCTTAACTGCAATTATAGCATGATCCAGAATTGGAAGTAGATTGGGATGGGTAAAAAGGGACGAGACACGAATCTCCTCCCTCACCAACTCTAACTGATCACTGGTTTGAATTAAGACTTTCTTCATCGCATATGTACCATCATCTGCACCAACATAGAAGATTAATTAGAATTTGAGTTCCTAGTTCAATTGTTTGACATATTGGATCACAATCATAACTTAGCATCCTAAAGCCTAGCTCTCCAAACCAAGAAAACAAAACAAGATAATTCAGATCCAAATCATTGATACAGTTCCTTTCCCCAACAGACCAAATGAAAAGTTGACCACTAACAAATTAAATGAAATCATTTGGATCAGGACAGAAATTGAACAAACACCAAAGAAACAAATAATAAAAAATAATTGCTAAATGCAAAACAGCAGTTCAGGTTAAGAATAAAAGAAAAACTCATTTCCAACTATCATTGGAACAAAAGGAGAGAAGCCCGGGAGCGGGGGTTGACATGTTCATATCGGTCACTAGAAGAAGCAGAGAAGCGCCTCTTCCGAGTAAAGTTCAATTCAACGTTATCATAGTAAAAAGAAACAACAAAGTAAATTTCCATTGTCGCCAATGCCATAATAACTAAATTATTTTCCATACTCTAACAAGCAATTTCGAAATTTTGTATGAAAAAAATGTTTCCACTGAAACAAATGGTCTTTCAGAATTCAAAGAAGTTAAGAAAGGAACAAATTCGTGGAACACAATAACAAACGAAAACCAAATAAAACCCGTGAAGCCAATAAGGAAACAGATCCAACCTGAAACATGAGATGGGTCTTTGATTTTGTTCCCAACGCCACCACCAACAGCTGAGTCATTTCCGACCTCCTTGACGAGATAAGTATACGCAGATCCACCTTCTCCGAGCTGCCTCAGAATCCTGAAACGGTTCTCATTGATCCAAACATCTCCTCCGCCATTAGCGGCACCGTACAGAGCATTCATACCTGAAAACGAGCAACCCATCTTCTCTCTCTGTCTCTCTCAAGTCTCACTTGGATCTTCAGTTTCTCATGTCAAAGTTGTGTGAGTCAAACCGCGACGCATCTCGCATAAATTTCTTGCCCCCTACCCCCTGCCCCCTGTAAATTCTTACAGCTGACAAGTAGGGATTTAAACTGATGGAATTCGACTCGAATATCACGCTACTATCCATCAGATAGCATGATTTTTCTTTGGGGGCACGCACAGCGCAGGCTGCGCCAGGCACATGGCCCCGTCATTCAAAGAGAGGATGGTCGTTGTGTCCACCCCCATGTACCTATGCGCAGACTACGCAGTGGCACCAAGAACATTCTCCCTATATGTAACTTTTCTTTTTTTTGGATGGATTCTTTATAACTTTTCTACTCTACTGTTGCTACACACAAAAACAAAATCTCTGATTAAAATGTGGGGGAAATTAATATACACTTTTATGGTAAAGCTATCCACTATCCTTGGTGTAACTGTTAAGTTTTTCCCCCCATTAATCAGTTTACATGGTGAGGGAACTTCAATATCATATCAACCCACATCAAATTCATTTCGTAACCAATGTAGAATTAACCCTCATATGACTGATATGAGATCAGAACATATTATAAGATAGTTGATTTGATCATCGTGGTCATTCAATAGATCAAACAACAGATTATTTGACCTGGTGATTTGGTCAAGGGCTTCACAGAAGGGGTGGTTGCAATGGGGATAGGGGGGTTGGGGGGTTAGGGGGTTTGAGAGGGGGCTGGGGACTTTGGCTCAAGGGTGGGGGGCAGAACGGGTTGTAGTGATGGGGGATGGAGTGGTCGGTTAAGTGCTAGATGGGGAATGATTCAATCAGTTATGTCCGTCCCGGCTTCCCTGTCACATCCGAACATAATCAGAGAAGACCTACCCAAGCACCACCTTGTGATCAGGTGCATTGTTAGTTTAAACATTGTTTTTAATTCTATTAAAAGAACGCCATCCGGTTGCACAGTGCACACTGCCCCTACGCCCAAACACAGGGGTGCATGTAATGACCACCACATCCCCTGGAAAGATGGAAAATGACTAGGGGTGTAGCTGTCATTTCAAGTACCCTTGAGTCTTTGCTCAAGGCTGCGTGCGCTTCACAACCAAGTGGCGTTCTCTTTCACTTTTTAAAAACTTGCTTTTTGTAAAAATAAATTTATAATTAGTATAATAAATATTAATGGGGAAAAAGAATGTTGCCTGGGCATGTGTGGTATGTTGCCCCTGTGCCCAGACACAAGAGCAAGCGAAATGACCGTCGCACCCTATGAAAAGGCAAAAAATCTCGGGGTTGTGGTGGTCATATCACACACCCCTATGTCTAGGCACAGGGACAGTGCACTGCACGCACCTAGATAGAGTTCTTTCTCCCATATTAGTATTAAGGGCAAGATATCGTTGACTAATGGCGTGACCCTTGCACCAGTGCAGAGGTCAATGAGAACATGTGGAGGGACATCAACATGGATTGGTTTTTTATTTCACAAGGGACTGAGCGATAATTTTGCACACTTCTATGTCAGGGCACAGGAACCACGTGACCTAACATTGTTCTTTTTCTCTAATATTAATTCATAAGACATGAGTTGGTCCCACAATTTATGCTTCTTTTTCATTATTCTTCAAATCTAAACATTTAAAACTCGTACAGTCGTACCCTTTGTTTTCATTTTTTTACCGTTTTCAAAATGTTTCACCATATTTTTTGCAATCCCATTTTAATTCTGTGTACAAAGTTTTTTTGTCATTTCTGTTTTAACCAACTATGATCCAAACTCCTCAATTTCTGAGTAGAGTGGAGGCAACCCATTAGAACTACAATTCGTAAAGTCTAACCACTTTTCTAGACAAATAATTAGGTTGTATAGGATTCTTTAGTTTGATCAAGTGCAAATTAGACTTTCTTATGATTAACAAAGTGGTAGTTATCCATGTCACAATGGAAGGTAATGTTTCTAAAAATCACAAGAGAAATCTAAGCTATATATTTTTTACATCTTTTAATCTAGACTTTCTATTCTCACTCAAAGTGAGAATATGTAGAGTACTCCTCCATATGCATGGACATACAAGGGATGTGTGTCAATACAAAAAGGATATTTGATTGAAGGGAAAAAGATCTCTGTCCGAGAGTGTGGCCTACGCCACACTCCCATGAGTCTATCTCTCTCCTCCCCATGTGAAAAGACACCCTTGCCCCCTTGTTTTAAGGAGGAGAGAGATAGACACATGGGAGTGCTGACGTAGGCCATACTCCCGTACAGAAAACTACTTCCCTTGAAGGGAAAAAGATCTATGTCCGGGAGTGTAGCCTATGCCAGCACTCCCATGAGTCTATCTCTCTCCTCCCCATGTGAAAAGACACCCATGCCCCCTTGTCTTAAGGAGGAGAGAGATAGACACATGGGAGTGCTGGCGTAGGCCACACTCCCATACAGAAAATTACTTCCCTTGATTGAATTAGATTTTGAAATTTGTACATGTGACTAATCTAGACCATGCCCTCTCCATCCAACGGTCATGATAGACATATCATCTCTCTACGTGGAAGAATAAATACCTTGTGACAATTTGAAAAATAACAGACCTTTGTAACAATAATAATTCATTTAAAAAAAAAAAGGACCGAGTTTCCTTCCACCCACGAGAATGGAACCCATTTACCGAGGGACGGGAGAGGGCAAAAATGGATATCAAGAGGGTATTTTGGAACATACAAAATCTTGGGAGGGATTTGTGAACCCTAAGATGGTGGGTGAACATTCATCTATGGGTGGAGGAAAACTTTATCCTTTTCCAAGAAAATAATCTATTTGTAAATTGAATATTTGAGATTTTTTTTTTTTTTTTTTGTGGCTGAGATTAAGACATCTAAGTTGATTCTTTTGTCACACATATAGTTATATTTCACACCCAGACCTAGCAACAAATAAGTCATATCGGTAAAAAAGAAGGGGTGTGTGGGTTTAATCCCACATCGGGTGTGTGAGTGTGGTGTGTGTTGTGTATATCCACCATTCCACGGTCCTAAAAGTCGATTAACCTTTTGAGATTGGTGTGTGGTTTGTGTGATTACACTTCCATCAAAAAAACAAAACAAAAAAAGTCATAGCGGTCACATGTAGTATATTTGAGATTAATTTACATGTGCCCGCTATGACTTATTTGTTGTTAGGTGGTGTGAAATATAACTATATGTGTGACAAAAGAATCAACTTAGATGTCTTAATCTCACCAAAAAAAAAAAACTTAGATATTTTAAAGGTGGAGCACGGACGCTCAGTACACAGACTCAAGAGTGCCTCCTCTTGTACCCTTAAATGGTAGTAGGTGTGAAAAGGACTCGGATCAAGTTCACGTACATACAAGAATATTCTCATACGCCTGTAAGCCATCCACATGCAATCTGGACAGTCACTTGCTCAATTGGTTGGTGGCTTGTCAATTGAAGTGTATGCCCCCCCCCCCCAACAAGGTCATGCTTATAGACCCCTCAAACGGGTGAAAGGTTTCTTGATCTGGGCAAATGAGGTAACGTTTGCGTACCTAGTTATGACACATGGAAGGGGGGAAGAAGTAATTCTGGTTGTTGGACCCCTGATTAAGATTAAGATTAAGATTAAGCCAACATGAGCTAGGAACAGAAAGGTGTCTATTCAGGAAGATCTATGGATTTTCATCTTCTCAAGTGAAAAAACATGGGTAATGGCATTTTTTTATCCTTTTTAAGTGTTGGGTGGACCGTTGGATTCTTAACTATGGTGCACTGGGCAGTGCACCGCACAAGGATAAATTTCCAAGATATAAATGCTAAATTTTGTATTGGAATTTTTTGTTAATTTTTTGATAAAGAGGAATTTTTTGTTAATTTATATATGGGAATAGGAAACCATAATGTCAGTGTACAGATTTTCGTTTATTTGTTAAACCCAGTAGAGATTCTTGCGCACTCTCTCTAACATACCACTTATGGATCCCACATCCTCTCTCTTCATTAAAGGACCACCCCTATTGGACAATTTGACACACTGCCCACCTCATTAAATGCCCCATTTTTTTTGGGGGTAAACAAATGCCCATCAGCCCATCTCTCACAATACTGAACTCAGGCTTAGGAAACCGTCTCCCTTTATATAAAACTAGGATAGAGAAAGAATGTTACTTGGTCACGTTCTCTTTTATTTAAAACGCAAATAAAACACCGTCATATTTTTTACATTTGAAACCCGAACTGTTCTCAACGAGTCATCAGAAAACGTTTTTAACACGATAAAAACGCATCTGCCGTTTTTAAACTAAAAAAAGGGTTTTGTAATAAATTTTAAACTTAATTAATTGGATCCGAGTTGATTCCCACAATTAATAGATTCAGCCCTAATGACAATCGAAAACCCATAAAACGTTGAAAGTTAGGCACCGCTTGAAAACCTTTCCAGAATCAGTTTCTGGTGTTTTTTTATTCTGAGAAACACAAAAACACCTAAAAAGTGCTTGATAAACGCTGCTCCATAGAAATTGTTCTCTGATGGATAAATCATAATTTCTATTCCCCAGAAGACTTTACAGAACATGTCCAACATGTTCTGCATTGCTCAGCACATTTGGACCAAAAGTGTGCCCGATAAAATCGATTACCCAAACCCCCCAAAACCTAAACACTCTTTCACTCTCACAAACTCTCACAAAAGACCTTCTTCATGGCGGAGCTCCCTGGTTTCACTCTCTCGCTCTGTCGCTCTTTGGGGGCTCTCTTACAGACGATCTGAAGGGATTTCGGCGGCAACCTGCAACTCTCAAGGTAACTCATCTATCTCTTGCTATCTCTCACTCTCTGTCACAACTATGCTTTCTCTCGGTCACTCTCTCTGTATCAATGTGCAACTTCTCTCTTGCTCATCTCTCTCTGGCTCACTCTCTCTCTCTCTCTCTCTCTCTCTCTCTCTCTCTTCTCAACTCGCTCTCTCTCGCTCACTCTCTCTCTCCCTCTTTGTCACTCTCTCTGTTCTAAACCCACAGTACAAGGAGAAAACCATTTTGAATCCCTGAACCGAAGAAAGAGAAGTCATGTAAGAAAGACTAACCCACCCAAGAGTTTCCTTCCAATTTGAAAAATAACAGACCTTTGTAACAATAATAATTCATTTAAAAAAAAAAAGGACCGAGTTTCCTTCCACCCACGAGAATGGAACCCATTTACCGAGGGACGGGAGAGGGCAAAAATGGATATCAAGAGGGTATTTTGGAACATACAAAATCTTGGGAGGGATTTGTGAACCCTAAGATGGTGGGTGAACATTCATCTATGGGTGGAGGAAAACTTTATCCTTTTCCAAGAAAATAATCTATTTGTAAATTGAATATTTGAGATTTTTTTTTTTTTTTTTTTTGTGGCTGAGATTAAGACATCTAAGTTGATTCTTTTGTCACACATATAGTTATATTTCACACCCAGACCTAGCAACAAATAAGTCATATCGGTAAAAAAGAAGGGGTGTGTGGGTTTAATCCCACATCGGGTGTGTGAGTGTGGTGTGTGTTGTGTATATCCACCATTCCACGGTCCTAAAAGTCGATTAACCTTTTGAGATTGGTGTGTGGTTTGTGTGATTACACTTCCATCAAAAAAACAAAACAAAAAAAGTCATAGCGGTCACATGTAGTATATTTGAGATTAATTTACATGTGCCCGCTATGACTTATTTGTTGTTAGGTGGTGTGAAATATAACTATATGTGTGACAAAAGAATCAACTTAGATGTCTTAATCTCACCAAAAAAAAAAAACTTAGATATTTTAAAGGTGGAGCACGGACGCTCAGTACACAGACTCAAGAGTGCCTCCTCTTGTACCCTTAAATGGTAGTAGGTGTGAAAAGGACTCGGATCAAGTTCACGTACATACAAGAATATTCTCATACGCCTGTAAGCCATCCACATGCAATCTGGACAGTCACTTGCTCAATTGGTTGGTGGCTTGTCAATTGAAGTGTATGCCCCCCCCCCCCCCCAACAAGGTCATGCTTATAGACCCCTCAAACTGGTGAAAGGTTTCTTGATCTGGGCAAATGAGGTAACGTTTGCGTACCTAGTTATGACACATGGAAGGGGGGAAGAAGTAATTCTGGTTGTTGGACCCCTGATTAAGATTAAGATTAAGATTAAGCCAACATGAGCTAGGAACAGAAAGGTGTCTATTCAGGAAGATCTATGGATTTTCATCTTCTCAAGTGAAAAAACATGGGTAATGGCATCTTTTTATCCTTTTTAAGTGTTGGGTGGACCGTTGGATTCTTAACTATGGTGCACTGGGCAGTGCACCGCACAAGGATAAATTTCCAAGATATAAATGCTAAATTTTGTATTGGAATTTTTTGTTAATTTATATATGGGAAAAGGAAACCACAATGTCAGTGTACAGATTTTCGTTTATTTGTTAAACCCAGTAGAGATTCTTGCGCACTCTCTCTCACATACCACTTATGGATCCCACATCCTCTCTCTTCATTAAAGGACCACCCCTATTGGACAATTTGACACACTGCCCACCTCATTAAATGCCCCATTTTTTTTGGGGGTAAACAAATGCCCATCAGCCCATCTCTCACAATACTGAACTCAGGCTTAGGAAACCGTCTCCCTTTATATAAAACTAGGATAGAGAAAGAATGTTACTTGGTCACGTTCGTCTATGGGTGGAGGAAAACTTTATCCTTTTCCAAGAAAATAATCTATTTGTAAATTGAATATTTGAGATTTTTTTTTTTTTTTGTGGCTGAGATTAAGACATCTAAGTTGATTCTTTTGTCACACATATAGTTATATTTCACACCAAGACCTAGCAACAAATAAGTCATAGCGGTAAAAAAGAAGGGGTGTGTGGGTTTAATCTCACATCGGGTGTGTGAGTGTGGTGTGTGTTGTGTATATCCGCCATTCCACGGTCCTAAAAGTCGATTAACCTTTTGAGATTGATGTGTGGTTTGTGTGATTACACTTCCATCAAGAAAACAAAAACAAAAAGTTATAGCAGTCACATGTAGTATATTTGAGATTAATTTACATGTGACCGCTATGACTTATTTGTTGTTAGGTGGTGTGAAATATAACTATATGTATGACAAAAGAATCAACTTAGATGTCTTAATCTCACCAAAAAAAAAAGACTTAGATATCTTAAAGGTGGAGCACGGACGCTCAGTACACAGACTCAAGAGTGCCTCCTCTTGTACCCTTAAATGGTAGTAGGTGTAAAAAGGACTCGGGTCAAGTTCACGTACATACGAGAATATTCTCATACGCCTATAAGCCATCCACATGGAATCTGGATAGTCACTTGCTCAATTGGTTGGTGGCTTGTCAATTGAAGTGTATGCCCCCCCCCCCCCCCCCATCAAGGTCATGCTTATAGACCCCTCAAACTGGTGAAAGGTTTCTTGATCTGGGCAAATGAGGTAACGTTTGCGTACCTAATTATGACATATGGAAGGGGGGAAGAAGTAATTCTGGTTGTTGGACCCCTGATTAAGATTAAGATTAAGATTAAGCCAACATGAGCTAGGAACATCTATGGATTTTTCAACTTCTCAAGTGAAAAAACATGGATAAGGGAGTTTTTTTATGCTTTTTAAGTGTTGGATGGATGATTGGATTCTTAAGGAGGATAAATTTCTAAGATGTATAAGTTAAATTTTGTATTCGAATTTTTTGTTACTTTATATATGGGAAAAGGAAACCCACAATGCCAGTGTACAGATTTTCGTTTATTTGTTAAACCCAGTAAAGATTCTTGCGCACAAACACCGTCCCATTTTTTTACGTTTGAAAAAAAAAATGAATAGCTGAAAGAAAAGCTTTAAACGTGATTACAACACATCTGCCATTTTTTAAACTAAAAAGAAAAATGGCTTTATAATAAATTTTAAACTTAATTAATTGGACCCGAGTTGGTTCTGTCCATTAATTGATTCCGTACTAATGACGATTGAAATCCTATTAAACGTTGAAGGTTACTCTGCATTGAGTCTTGGACTCTATTTTATAGTTTTCCAATTTTTATTCAAGTCTACCCACTAGCGATGTGGGACTAAAAATGCTCTCTTGAGAACACTTTTACAAGCAGCATCTATAAAAGTTAACAATTTGTATGCCCAACTGTTACAAAAGGCATGTTTATGACATGTACTCTCCGTTTTTACTGATGGTGAACCTTGCTGCAAATCTTCCAATACTTTCTATGTCCATCTGTTACAAGCGGCATGTAACACTTGGCTTAAAGATATTAATAGGCCTTAATATTAAAAATAAGCATAAGAGATTAATTGATAAATGAAAAAATAATAAATAAAATATTCGAATAATTGGATGTTATGTTTATTTAGAACTTTGAATGCAGTCATTAATTATGTAATAATTCTTTAATTTATACATATATATTATCGTTTTTTCGATCCTGTACTTAAAAAATCTAAACGTTTAAAATGCGTATTGTCAGTTTTCATTTTTTTGCTGTCCTTGACGTATTTGACCGTATTTTTTATCTTCCCATTCAAGTTTTGATCCGTTTAAAACACGTCCGTCCCAAATACTTTTTTTTTTTTTTCATTCCCATTTTAATTAACAGAGGTTGCGTTCCTTTGCAACAACACACAAGGGGGTGAAATGACTGTCACACCCCACCCGTTGGATGCCCCAACATGCTCCTTCATTGGCCCCGTGGTGCAAGGGCCACATGACCGGGAAATGAACCTTCCCCATATAAACATATTAAACTCCTTTATTTTTCATGAATATCCAACTTTAATCAATTAAACCTAACTCGAAGCTTCATTGAATCATGCGGCAAACTTCATTTAGCTTGAAATTTGAGAATCCAACAGAAGAGGATAGGCCTTAACTATGAACCAAATTTGAATATCAAGCAAGCTTCCTTCTTTTCTTTTCTGGGCTTACTACGAGTTTTTTGGATGAATGGTCTTAGATGATGTGTTCTTATATGAGAGACGAGATTATTAAGGCTCCGTTTGTTTCGGTGTAAAATTTTATGCAGTAAATTCTACTTCGTAAATGTAAAATTTTATACGTTAAAAAATTTTCTAATATTTGTTTTCATCAAAAAACAAACATTGAAACACTTTTCAATATTTAAAATTTTACGTTTAAAATTTTTTAAAGTGAAAATTTTCCTACGTAAAATTTTACGTCAAAACAAGCAGAGCCTAAAGAAAAATCAGCATAGACAACTACATAGACAAGCCAGGCATAACTTAAGTAGTTAAATAAAACTACTACATTCATTATAAATATACATTAACAATGCCACATACATAGAGCAGATATCCAAAAGCCACAAGGCTGGCATTGCCTCAAGCAAGGTGGTGGTGCCCTGCTTGACTCTCTGCCCTTATTTATTCTCGTAACATATATTCTTCTTCTATATCCAAACATTCATTACATAAGTCTCAAGCTTCAACTTCACCTCACCCTGCAAACACAAACAAAACCCAAAATGAGATTCCTAATTGCTATACTAAATAGTTTGTGTTTAAATAGAAAGTGTTAGGGACATGGGTAGAACTCATCCTTAAAAGTTAGCCGTTAAATTCTTATAAGCCTCTACACCTGGTTATTCACATCCGATGTGAGATTATTACTTACGTGGAGCAATCAATGGAAGGGCTAATCTTGTAAGGGAGGTTTACACCACAAGAGCCAGGAAGTGAGGAAGCCAAAGCTGGTTTAATCCCCGAAATGGAATTATAGGCAGACTTGAGGCAACCACAAGCGGCCTGACGGTCAGGGGTGGTTCTAGCGGCGGCATTGAGGGCCCTAAGGGAGTTGCAACAAGCAGCAGGCACAGTACCGCCGGAGTGCAAGTAGCCAAGACATGGGGATAACTTGCTCACCACCTGCCCACATGTTACGGCAGCTTCAACATGAGGAGAAGCCACCACCATACAGACCAGAACAAGGCAAGCAAACTTAACAAATCCAGAGATGGCCATTTCTAAAGACTTAACTCTCTTGCTCTCTTAGTATAGTAGCTCTTAACTCTTGTACACTGGATTATGATTCTTAAGGTTTCACAGGTATAGTGTTTATATAGAGGAAGAGAAGAAAGTGTAAGAAGTGGGAAGTGAGATAGAAATGGTTGGTAGTTGAGGCTAATTAAATGAGTGATGGAACTTGAATGGTTGATATATATTCCCAAATCAAAATTTAAGTTCATGTGGGGTTACTGGTAAGGAAAAGTCAGATTTAATTAGTACTACTAGGTAGGGATGTAAACGGATCGGATTTGGATCAGATGTGATCGGAGCTGGATATTTCCTGGTCGAATACGGATATCTCTAAACAAATTCGGATGCGGATCGGATTTGGATTTTCAACAATCCGTTTACATCTCTGCCTGGTGTAACCCGGACCTTCCTCCCCCAGCGGGTACAATTCACTCTCAATCCATATCTCTTAGATCATGATTCTCTTTTCATCATATTCTAGAACCTATTGAATCTTCAAAAGCTCTCGAAATCATTATTTACTTAATTTTTTATTATTAAATATTCAATTTTTTTTTTCAGACGAATTTTAATCGGAGTATTCGGATTATTATCCAGATATCTCTAAACGAATACAAATGTCCTTAAATGGATACAGATGCGGATTCAGATTTCGATTATCCATTTACATCCCTCCTACGGGGGCAACTTAATATATTGAGACATAATGAAATCTGATTTGTAATAGCAGCGCAGCTGCCAACGCTCACAGCTTTAATATGATGTGGTCTTGGTCTTCTAAGTCAAACCCAGTACAGATTTAATTCAGAAATCAAAACTTCATATCTTGATTGAGCATAAACTTCTTGACTAAGTTTCTTATTATTGTCTATTTTGTGTATTTTTGCTTAGGAAAGTTATAGGCTAATTAATAGGTTCATCTGCCAAAATTTTGGCCTTCATTCAGGATTAATGTCTATGAGAATTGCCATAGTAGTTTTCTAATGACCTCTCCGGACTGATACCGATTTAGACGATGAGATTAGATCTATTTGATGGAGAATGCTCGTAAGAGCAAAGTAAAACTAACACAGTTTTTCCTGGATCTTTGTCCCCTTCAGTTTTCTGTCCGGCTCAGTTCCCCAGGTGCCTGTAATAAGAGGAGGGGGTGGACCCCACCCGAGCAGAGTGTTCGGGGTAGGGTGGTCATTGCCCCCCCCCCTTATTACAGGCACTAGGAGAATTGGAGGAGATAATTTTCCCAACTGTCCTGTAAAATTCTATGGTATAGACTCAATTTTGGGGGTTTCTAAGGTCTTTTTTTTATAGGGATTTGTATTAAATAATTTGTAAATCTTCTTTTTTTTGCCCTTTAGTATGATACACAATTTTTTTCAATGAGGATAATAATGTCATTTCACATGTGTGCTCGAAAAATGAGCATAACAATAGCATAACATCTTTTGAATTATATCATTATCAATTTATTTTTGAAAACTCTTTTATAACCCAATCTTAAAGGATATTTTGGAAATAAAACAAAGGGCAAATAGAACGTGTTAGTTCTAAATATGTCTATAGAGTGTTATTCATACACTCAACGTTTTCATAAGAATTTAGTTTGATGGGAACATATTGATTTAATTGATGAACTTTGTGCCTATTTGATTTTCTTGAGTAACTTCGCAAAAGTGTCTACCAAAAAACCCAAAAAAAACCAAAACTTCGCAAAAGTGAACATAGAAGTGCGATTTTGTTACCACTCTTGTACGTACAGAATTTAATGGTAACTAACTGGCTAGGGTTCTTATCTTGAAAAGTATACTATATTACTTGTACTCTTTAGATAACCTATGGTATCATCCAACAATAAAGTTCAAGTAAGCCCTTCTTTTAAATGTGTGATTCTACTATATAGGTTAATTGATACTTGTATGTCAATTGATTGGTAAACATATGGTTGCTTGGACACTAGGTAACTTTGTGTACATTGTATTGTACTTTCTTGCAATAGTAATTGTAAGTTCTACTTGGTTTTATCATGCAAAATTAGTCCAAGGTGGTTAGCAGTGAGGAGGGGAGGACGAGCACGCATGTCATAGAAATTTTTATGCTACATTCAGACTTTTGGGGGGTACAATGTCTTGGATTAGTGGGTTGATTCCAAAGTGTCTGGCTATGTGGGTATTTCGGTAAAATTTTTGTATAGGGTTAAATTTATAGCGAAAGTTCTTTCTCGGTAATGCAATCTAAGAGAGCTGTGAGGACGAATGATTGTAACCCTAATCTCCATTGATAGTGAAATAGATCTCCTCACACCATGGACCTCGGCAATCTTGCCGAACCACATAAATCTTTATGTGCATTGTGTGATTATTTGGGGTTTTCATTCTTTTCTGCATCGTTAGTAGGTTTCATATTCTACAAGACTGTGCATCTACCATCATAATTACCTGCTCCTTATATATTGAATGCCCGAAATGCTTTTCAATGTTCTTAGAATCCCATAGAATTCCATCCACGCAAGATGATGACCATTGATTGGAGAGATTCCCTAGTTTTTTTTGCTGAGGGTGAAGGAAAACACATCCATAAAAAACAGTCAATTATATAGACTTTTTGTAGGACTGAGTTTTCCTCCACCTTCGGTGAATGTGATCCCATTCACTGAGGGGCAAGATTTGGTATCGGGAGGATATTTTGGAACATACGAAAACCTTAGGAGGGGTTTGTGAACCACAGTTCGTAATCTCGGATCAGATCAACCGATTTTTGCTAGATTGGACCCATATCGACCTAGACCGATCCGATCCGCCTATACAAATAAGGTTAAAATCGTTAAAAAAAACCAGATGTTTTACGAAAAAACAGGGACAAATGTGTCATATTTGTCCAAGTTTGGAAAATCCCGATCCGATTCAACCAATCTAATCCGATTCAGCTGATACCAAGATTACAAACCTTGACCCTAAGATGGTGGGTGAACTGTCCTCTATAGGTGGAGGAAAACTTGTCCTTTTGTGTGCCCAAAATTTTCTATATGAGGTCCACAATCCGTTGAGCGTTCTATTCTGAATATGTATTATATAGCACTTCATTAGGGCCCCAAACCTTTAAAACGAATCTTTCACTTGCCTAGTCACTATTGCATTAAAGTCTTAGGAAGACGACAACAGAAGTGGTGGCATAGCTTCAGTGGATTTTTATCAGCCTTTTATTTGGATGATAAATATAAACTAGATTACTCACACTTTATGGCCTAATCAGACATGTAATTCCAATCATTAATTAGAAAGAATAATATCTGGTTAATTTTTTTTATGAGAATAAAACTTAATTAATTAAAAGAAAATTAGCTACACTTGTTGATACGGTTCCACAAAGACTCTTTTACTCTTTTTTTCTGCTCATTTATGAGTATAGAGATTAGAGACACTATATCTACCTTGTTCAATAAAATTAACATAACAACAATATTTTATCAAACATAACGCATCAAAGAGAAGATTAAACATTTCCCATGGCTATCCCTCACTATTCCCTTGTTCTAGCCATCTAACCAAATGTCGGACTCCTCTCCAAGGAGGCTGAGGGCCCAGGAAGTCGTCCGACGGCTGGGCGTGTTAGTCACACGTTGAGATGCGCACAGGCACGCATACCGACCCACACCCAACATGCCCAGCCATTGGCTGGGTGCTCCCTGGGAGTAGTTCCCAAATCTCTTGACTCTTTTGAAATCCCTACAAGATCATTATCAAAAGATGTTAAATTAAAGTATGAATTGAATTTGACAAGACGCTACATTTTATACTCACTTTACACACAAAAAAATTATACTCAAATTCAACAATATATGTTTGTGCAGCTATTTGTTCTTGGGGTAAGTTTTTCCTATAGGAGCGTGGCCCCTGTGACTGGGAGTGCCCACAAAAGCATCAGGAGGGTGGTCATTTCCGCCTTTAATTGGGGGAGGGGGCAATCAATTCGCCCCCTCTGTCTGGGGGTGTATTTGAAAAGACAAACTACTACTATGGTTTGATGTCTTCACCAAGGGATCTATTTTTTATCTTGAATGGGGAAGTGATGTAAATCCACTCTCAAAGTGATAATTGTAACGTGGTCTCTGAAGTTGCAGATGAATCTCCCCAACATCCTACTTCATTTGATAGAAAGAGAGAGCGGAACTGTGCCTTAAGACTTTGACTGAATGAATAAGCCTTAGATACGTTATGGACGTGAAGCGACCCTTGCCTAGAGTGTTTGAAAATCAAAGACTTCTTGTAAAGTCTTGTGTGTTAAGAGATCCATTCTCCCTTCTCTCTTCTGTTTAGATTTCATTTTGATCTATCCCATTCTTTTTGTATTGATTTTACCTGAAGATTTTATTTTGCAGATTTTACCTGCAAACAAATGAAGCTTGAATAGTACCAAGAAAAACATTCAGATCACTTGCTCTAAACCAAATTGATACATGGGTACCAACATACAAATACTCTGAAGAGAAAAAATATGATCTAATTTAAGTCTTTTCCCAACTAAATAAGGTTAGCTAGAAAAACAATGAACCGAAAAGAATATGTACAAACCAAACAAGGAACTACGTACTCAAAATAAAACTCGTTGTTTTGCTTCGTCTGAAATAGAGGGGAATGCACTTGTGGAGTCCACAGCCAATGTAAATCTACCTCTATAAGCCATTTTGCACCAGTCCATCTTATACGCAGATGTGAGTCAAAATCCATCCTGTTTGCCAAACACCAGATATGTGAAGACATTCCGTAGTAACAAGAGCAGTTGCATGTAAATCTTTCTTTTATACTTATAGAGACGGGCAACAATCATCAAAATAACTAGTGGTACAAGTATAGCCCACTAGGCTACAATACTAAGACGGCATGAATACTAATACCGGCCTATTCCCGTTCCTTACCCGTCATAAGGTGGTATAGGACTTGCAAAGAAAATCAGAATCAAAGACAAAGGGCTTTCACCTCCCATACCGTCGCACGGGGTTTCTAGTGAGAAGCAACAAAAGGGACTCTACCGGTAGGACCATAATCTATCTTTCTAGGCAGCCACTCCCAAGGACTAGTAAACCAGCTCCATTTTTGGCTCCAAAAGTATTCTCAAACATAATAGAGCAAAGCAATAAAGCGTCATCAAAATAGTCACATAGGAATAGACTCCAAAAGAGTTTTTAAAAAACACCATATCAGTGTATTAAACAGGTACATGAAAATAAAGCCAAAACAGAATTTTAAAAGAAACATAACAGTATATTGAATGGTTACTTGAAAATGAAGCTAAAACAGAAATTAAAACAATATAACAGTGTATTAAATGAATACATGAGATGTAGCCCAAAACAGAATTTTAAACACAGCATAACGATGCATTAAATAGTAACATGAGCTGGAGCCAAAACAGAATTTAAAATACAGCATAACAGTGTATTATATGAACACATGAGACGTAGTCAAAAACAGAATTTTAAAACAGCGTACTAGATATAAAACCATTCCATAAGAATGGGTTCCAAAAAGAGTTTAAAAACAGCATTTTAGATATAAAACCATTTCATAAGAATGTATTCCAAAAAGAGTTTTAAAAAAAACAGCATTTTAGATATAAAACCATTCCATAAGAATGGGTTCCAAAAAGAGTTTTAAAAAAAAACAATTTAGATATAAAACCATTCCATAAGAATGGGTTCTAAAAAGAGTTTAAACAGTATATCAGTTCTTAAAATAATCACGAATAGGAATGAGCCCATAACAGGATTTCTGTATAACTCTAAACTGTTACAGATCTATAGACCATAAACGTTAAACCAAGACAAAACTAGAACAAACTGTTCCAGAGTACCAAGAACTATAACCTACCCAAATCTGGATTTCCTTTCAGACAAGTCCAAAACATCCAACCAACATAAAAGAAAGATTAGGAGCCTACCTCAAGCAAAGCCAATGTCCTCTTTCTTCTTCTCCTCAGCAGGGTTCCTCTTAGCCTATCTCCGATCCTTTTCCAATCTCCTTAGCCCTATCTTATTCTTGAAACTTTCTGGCCAAGACGGAATGATTTCCAAAGGCCTGATTTCCTTTGATTCAAATACCCCAAATCATAGTCAAAACAGGGAAAAAGAATCAATCAAAACCTCACTTTCCTTCCCCATTCTCTGAAATCTTCTCCTTTCCTTTCTCAACCTTCGTTTCCTTTATTATTTTTTTTTCTTTCCTTTTTCTCTCTTTTTTTTTAAACATCTGGACCCTTAAACGGGTCTACCCAACGACCCAAAAGACTTTTGGGTCAGGCCCAAAGTTTAGGGTCGCTACAGCAAAGGTTCCCTCTTCCTACACTTCTATGTACTAAGGCACAAATCCAAGACTACCCATCTATGTTGCGTTACTTGGTACAAAACTGACAGTGCTTACGCTTCTGTTTTATTTCACTCCATCCTTGCTTTAATTTCCAGAAACATCCTCCACTTCAATATCTAGGTCCAGTTGAATCCCTGAATCTGTTTTCTCTTCACTTGTTGGCCTTGAACTTCAAAATACTTACAAAACTGACAGTGCTTACTCAAATTTGGATTCTTATCACTTGGGTGGGTCCATAATAACCCAAAAGCAGGGTTTTGGAACCCGGGGTTGTGTTACTTCGTATCTGAGCTAAACCTGGCTGTAAATACCATGGAACCTTAACCCCCCCCCCCCCTTGTTTGCTACTTCTGAACTTCAAGTCATGCAAGAAAACTCGTTAAAGGTTGAAGTGAATCTTGAAGAGACTCGACGACAACTTAAGGAAGTTAACAGCCAATCACTGCTCAACTGATCGTATAGAAATGTCCTTCAGCAAACTGATCTCACTTGTTGAGAAATGGGTGAAAGAGCCAAAAGATGAGTTGATCAATGAATCTCTTGAAATCCAAGGTCCTCAAGAAGAGCCCATGTTGGAATTGAAGATAAATTTATCAAAGATTCAATTGAAGATAAAGAGCCACTTAGAGAACATTACGTTAAAGAGGAACAAATCGAGCTCATTCCTATAGAGATTGCATGTTTAGAATTTGTTCTTCCACAACAGATCTTCAACGTCAAGATTCTGAGAGTCACTACGTTTATCCATGTTATTTAAGAGAAGCATTAGATCGTCCAGTCAAGGCACTGATCGTGGATCCCGATTGAGTGGTGATGATCCTCCATTCTTCAAAACTCGAGGACGATATTTTTTAACTGAAAGGGAATAATCCAGGCCTGGTTCAAGTTTTGGACCAGGATTTAATACTGGGTTGTTGGACGTTGATTTTTGGGTTCATTTACTATAATGGGCTGAATTATAAGGCCCAAAAGTGGCAGATTAACGGGGTACACAAAATTATTATCTTATTTTAGTGTGACCTATGTTAGCAATAGTTGGATAGGGATATATCTTATTTTTTATTTCTAAGTAGTTTGTCTTTGAGTTAGACTTGGATAGGGATTTATCTTATATTTTATTTCTAAGTTGTTAGTCTTTTGAGTTAGATTAGGAGCTTTAAAGTCCTTAGCTGTCTAGTGAGGAAAGTCTTAGTAGTTGAGTAACTCTTAAGAGATTTTCTTTTCTTTTATTTCCTTTTAAGTATGTAACCATAGTTGTCAAGGCGGCGCCTTGGCATCCAGGTGGAAACCCAAGGTCAAGACAGTAGGGCACCTTACAGGAGTCAAGAAAGGCGACCGCCTTGGTCACCTAGGCGTCCAAGGCAACGACTTAGCATGCCTTATGGCCAAGACGGTCACTTTTCTGTGTTTCATGTATTTTCTTTTATTCCATTTCTTACCTTGTTGTTCACAAGCGTATATGGAGTCTCTACACTGAGCTACATGGGATCAAGCCTATAAACGGCCCTTTCTAAACCCTACTTCCAATTTCCAAAACCCCCGACCTCAAACATTTCTTATGTGTTTGGGTGAAATCCAGAAACCACTGGCAACGGCAATTTTCTCCATCGATTCCAGATCCGACAAGTTTTCTCCAGCTACTATGGCTCCGGCGAGTCATTCAGCTACTCTGGCTCCAGCAAGGTAAGTAATTGTGTGTAATAGCGTTCTTCTTTCTTCCCTTCTCTGTTTTTCAATTTGTTTTTCAGCCGCTTATCTTCTTCTCTTTTTTTTTTTACCGCTGCTCATCTTCTTCATCTCTGTCTTTTTTTACCGCTGCTCAGTCTTCTTCTTCTTCTCTGTTGTTTTTTCCTTCTTTTTCACTACTGCTCAGCACTCACGGTTCACTCCTTACCGTACCTCTTCATAAAAAGGGTGTATACCCAGTGCACAAGGATCCCACTACTGCAGAGTCTACGCAGCCTTACCCCTGCTTTCTGCAAGGAGGCTGTTTCCAGCCTTTCCTCTGTTCATCTTCTTTTTAATTCTGATAAATAAAATAAACTCAAATTGCATAGTATTTGTTTGAACCCATGACTACTCCTACCGCTGTTCATCTGCTTCTCTATTTTTCATTTTTTTTTCTTACAGCTGTTCCCTCCTTAGCAGTACTCATATTCTTCTTCTCTGTTACGTTACGTACGTAGTTACATAATCTTCTTCTTCTCGGATACGACTTATGGAAATGGTTTTTCTTGGAGTTGGAGATGACATGGAGTTTAGCTTTAGCGATAGTTTAACGTGTCTACCTCCTACAGATTGCGTTAGGTACTTCCCAAGTAAGGCCTAATAGTCTCTGATTTGTCTAGCTCAATTCATCACATTTCTTCCTATTCTGGTTAAATTTATATAATACGATACTGTTCTGAACTAGTATCCAGTTCTCTGATTAGTCTAGCTAAACTTATCATTTTACAAGAATCTTTGATTATTTATCAATACGCGCGTTAGTGCAACGGTGCTCGTGGGTCCGCTTTACTCCGCCCAAGTGCTTGCTGGATTCGCACCCTAGCTGATCTACGACCATCCTGAGCGCTGACCTCATTTGGTACCTGCCCAAGTAAGGCCTCATTCTACTGCTTTTTTTTTTATTTACTACGAATCTATAATTATATATGTTTTTGGTGGTTAGCTTGTTATTTAGTTATTTGTTTTAATAATATATACTAATATTTTATTAATTTATGTTGATTTTTGATGACTTGATGTGGCTTAATGTTAATTTTTTAATATATAATGTATATGTTGTTGTTATACTTACTCTGCCCTTCCAAACAAGTTCTAGCTTTTGGGTGAAGTGGTAGCGAACATGGTATCAAAGCAGGGAGGTTGAGTGTTCGACTCCTGGGAAGTGCTAAAGGGAGTTTTCCCCCACTTCTTTTCCCTCAGTGTCATGTGTGAGCAAAGATATGTGTCGCATGCACAGTGCCAAGATGGCCTGCACGTGCAAGGAAATGTTGATGTATACATTTACTTTGCCTTCCCTACCATGGTACAAGATTTCGCGATATATCGGCGATATATCGAAAATTTTCAGAAATTTCGAGTGGGCCGAGACGAAATGTATAGGCGAAATGGAAAAGTAACAAAACTCGACGAAATTTCGTGATATTTCGGAATATTTCGGCCTATGACCGAAATATCGCTGAAATGTTACAAAAGTCACTAACAGCTCACGTGACCCTGTGATGCAGATTCGTCATCGAAATGGGCTTATTTCTTTAGAAATAAGTCTAGGGTTGGGTTATATGTATGTTGGGCCTTTGATCCCATGGGTTTTCTATGTAATAGGCCACTTTTCTGGGCCTAAAAGAGGGGTACATAGGTTGCATACGGGATTAACCCAATATTTAGTCTATTTTTATGTTTTTAATTGAACCGGTTTAAATTGGTTGCATCCAATTGGTTCAATTGGTCTAATTTAAGTGAAGTGCTCCTATTGGCTAAGAGGTTCTTATATCCTATTGGCTAATGGGGAATCTTCTTTATTTTAAGTAGTTTAAGTTGTTTTTAAGTCATTAGGACTCTATTTTGAGTCTATTTTAGTTTCCTAGTCAGTTTAAGTTATCTAATAGGTTAGGGATTGGGTTAGGCCTTTCTTTTTTAGAGTAGAAGTCTATTTTTGAGTCTTTTATATAAGGTTGTAAGGGGGCAAAGCCTTGAACACGAATTTGATTAATGAAAAGCTTTTTGTTTGCTGCCATAGCTGCTGCCCTGCTCTGTTGAGTGTGCATCCTTGTGGTTCTATCAAGGTGGAAAGGGACTGGTGGAATCCGGTTGACTCCTTACGCCGTGACGGCTGGGAGGATCTTCTCCAATTCGAAGGTGGTTCTATCCTTCACATCTGTTCAAGCTGCTGCCAGTGGAATCTCCAGTAAGTTTGACGCCAAAATTCTTCTTCTAATCCTCTAATCCTTTCCCCCAATTGATCCCCTTTATTTTTTGTTTGAATCCCATAAACCCTAACTCCATTAAAGCCCAAAACCTGCAACTCAATTCTGTCCAGAATTGCAGAATTTCAAAACTCATCCAAACCCTAACCTTTTTATACCATATTGACCCCCTAGACCTGCCCATTAATACCCAATAAACCCCATTCCCAAATTCCCATCCTAAACCCTAATTTTGCCCTAAAACAGCCCCTAATGAGCCCCAAATAGCAGGCTTGACCAGACCTTGTTTTTATCTGGCTCCTAGTAGGATTATCTCCTATTCTAGGACTACATTACCCTGGGACTTAAATATAGAATCTCGCAAGTCTCGGTCGATATTTCGACCGATACGGGCAGAGGCTCGCATTTCTTCTTCTCTTTGGTTTTCTTCCACTCTCCAAGCATTGTTCTTCATCGTTTTCGACGGATTATCGTCGGAAACACGTCGGAGCCTCATCCAAGCATTTTTCATTAATTAAGGTAATTCTTTTTTCTCTAAAACTAATTTTTTTGAAAATAGTATGTTCAATACATGTTGGATGATGATGAAATATTTATATGTTAGACACCGGAGGCCGATCTACAACCTCACGGTGTCGAAATTTTTTTTACATATGTATTTTATAATTTTTATTTTCTGATTTTAAAAATAGATTTTCCTACAACTAAAATAGGAAAAAATTAGGGGTTCTATAACTTAGATGGGGATCAATTAAATATATGTTAGACACCAATGGCCGATCTACGGCTTCACGGTGCCGAAATTATTTTTCTGCCCATAAATAATTATTTTTATTTTCGAAAATTAAGAAAAATACTTAAAAAATAAATAAAATAAATAAATAAGGAAAAAATGAGTTTTAGGTTTGAAAAATCATGAAAAAATATGAAAGTAATTTCTACATGTTTTGAAATGCATTAGATATATATTATGTTTAATCATTTTCGGTTTTGTTGGGTTAAGTTAATATTTCTATTAAAATTATGGGGAAAGTTTTCATATACGGTCGTGTAAACCGTGTATGTGAGAGGGTGGGAGTTTCAAAGCATTACTTAATGGGTGGGGATTTATGACTTTTCCAACTATTTGTGAGAGACCCTCACATACACGGTTTACATGACCGTGTATGAAAACTTTCCCCTAATATTATAAATAAAAAATTGTTTTTAATTATGAGAAAAATATAAGGGTTAGGGAAAAATATTAAATAGCTATACAATTGTTCAAGTAGTCTCAAAGTGTCAATTGAAGTGCTTCTACATTAAGTTTTTAATTATTTGTTTTCCTTACATTGCAGTAAACAAGTATTATTATGGCTGATCATGAAACACAACGTGCGAAAGGAAAGCAACAAGTAGGGCAAAGTAGTCAACAGAGGCCGGAGAGGGAGCAGAGAGAGCAGAGGCCACCTAGGCAGCCTAGGGGTGACATTGCATGGTTACATAACACTCCAATTGATGGGGATAAAAGAAAATCCCAATGTAACTATTGTCACATGCAGTTTTTGGGAGGTGGGTCCAGTAGACTTAAACAACATCTAACTGGAGGATCTAAAGATGTTATAGGTTGCCATATGGTACATGTGCAAGTAGCTAGGGAAATTGGTGAGAGTTTGAGGGGAAAGAAGAAGAGAAAGGCTGACAAGCAGAGGCTAAGTGAAGAACTTAAGGATGCAGTGAGGAGTTCAATGGGAGGAGAAGGACAATACCATGATGATGATGACTCCGGTGATGATGATGATGATGATGACATCAATGCACCTGATGATGTACAAACAGCAGAGGAGGCTAGGGACTTTCGACGGACTGTTTCAAGGAGTAGAGTTAGTTTTCAAGAGGACCAACAGAGACATTGAGTAGGGGGTAGTAGAAGAGCTGGCACATCTGGAGGTTCTAGATCTTTCAATCCTTTTAAAAGATCACAAAGTGTGAAGGCAGCCCCGACACCTCTATCGGTACCAGTACCACCATCAGCATCAGATCCTAAACTACATAGGAAGAAAGGAAGTAGTCAACCAAGAATCAAAGGAGCATGGAAAGTGATGAAGGGGTTAGTTAAAGAGTCAATAGCTAAGTGGATGCTATACCATACCATCCCCACAAACACCGCACAAGACCCCCATTATGATACCATGATTGATACAATTGCAGAGGCTGGCCCAGGGTTCAAGGGGCCCACCCCATATGAGGTAATGAATGTTTATTTACCTCAACAGAAGTCTGAGATTGATGAGTACATGGGGGAGATGAGGAGTATGTGGGAGACATATGGGGTGATTATAATGGCAGATGGTTAGACTGGGCCTACAAAAAAATCCATCATCAATTTTATGGTATATTGTGATGGGAGGACATTTTTCCTCAAATCTGTGGATGCATCCAAAGAGGTAAATGATGCAAAATATATTTATAGATTGTTGAAGGAAGTGATTGAAAAAGATGTAGGAATAGAGAACATTGTCCAGATTGTAACGGATAACGGAGCAACTTCAAGAAGGCCTGTGAGAAGATGATGAATAACAATAAGTACCGGCTCTTCACAGTCAAAGTTGGTGAAGACTATGATTGAAAGTGCAAGACAAGTCACCAACTTTGTATACAACCACTCCTTTGCACTAAATCTATTGAGGGAAAAATGTAGGGGTAACTTGGTGAGGCCGGGTATCACAAGATTTGCCACCAACTACATTGCCCTAAAAAGTATTAAGACAAAGAAGGCCGAGCTAAGAAGTATGTTTGCTTTTGAGGAGTGGTTTGGATGGAAGGGTTCCAGTACTACAAATGGGAAGGAAACGCAAGCAACCATGTCATCTGAGGACTTCTGGACAAGGCTAAGCAAAGTGGTGAAAGTTTTGGAGCCAGTAGTTAAAGTTCTACATATAGCGGACTCTGCTCTTAAGGGCCCCACCATGCCAATCCCATATGCTGCAATGGACTTGATGAAAGATAGTATCTACAGTGTGGCCCTTCGTAGTAGCAAGCACTTCTTGGATATCATCAATGCTCGATGGGAGAATCAACTTATGCATCCACTGCATAAGGCTGGTGAGTAAATTTGTTTATGTAACCAATTCATACTTTCATAGTATTACTAATTACGTATGCATTCTACATATATCTCATTTCTATATGTCAAATTTCAGCATACTACTTGAACCCCAAATATCAATATAATAATAGGCTTGGGTTGGAAACTCAACTTATTGATGCTGTGAAACAAGTAGTAAAGAAGTTGGAGCCAGATGATCAACTACAAGCTATATGTAACAATGAGGTGAATCTTAGAATTCATTTGGAATATAATTAGTAAGTAGTAATTACTAATTAGTAATGAGTCATTACTAATTTTCCACATGGGTGTAGATGAAGATTTTTAGGGATGCATTAGGAAGTTTTGGAACCGATGCGGGCAATAAAAGGCAAAGCACGTGGTGATGCTGGTACTCAATTCAATATCTAATTCTTTTAAATTACATATGTATTAAAAGTTGAAACTTGTAAAAATTTTGACACGTCTTTTTTTGTTGTAAACTTGTAATGCAGCTGAATGGTGGGTGTTGTATAGGGAATCGGCTAAGAATTTAAGGAGAATAGCAATCAAGGTCCTTGCCCAAACATGTTCCGCATCTGACTGTGAGAGGAACTGGAGTACGTTTTCGCTCATCCACTCCAAGAGGTGCAACAGATTGGGGTCCGAACGTCTTTCAGACTTAGTGTATGTGTACTACAACTTGAGGCTGAAACTGCAACACATACGCATAGGACATGAGGGACAAAGAGGCACTATTGACCTCGCCGACATCTTTCAAGTTGACTCAGATGATGAGGACCCTATTGTGGATTGGGTGAGGGATAGAGGTGAGCCGATGTTGGATCAGGAGGGAGGTAGGCCATACCCCATGATAGCTTCTGAGATTGGTGCTGATGTGGATGATAATATGGCTGACGAGGATCAGATACACGCACGGGAAGCATCACACATACCATTCCAGCCCACTGGTGGCAATGCTGATGAGGATGATGACTGGTCTAGGTCCTCAGGTGGTACTGGTAGGAATCAAACTCAGACACCTACTCAGACTGGAACTGATGGAGGTAACTCTGATGATGATGGTGGTGGTGATGGTGCATTTGCAGGAATGCGAGAGCGTTATGTGGTAGGCGAGGATACAGTGCCTGTAGAGCAAGTCTGATTCACTGGAGAAACACAATTTGATCATGCCACACAGGATACGGACCACGGTGCACATGACCCCGTACCCCCACCCTCACAAGACCCTATAAAATCATACTCCAAGAAGCGTAGGGGTCGACAGACACAGGCTGCTGATTATATGGATATTGATGACTTATCTAGCTCTGTTGGCGGTTTGAGTATGGGTGATAGGGAAAGAGGATCGCCTGGGCATTGGCGTGCCCCATCTTTTGACGCACATCCCACTCCATCACAACCTCACGGTGGATATGGATAAGGATATGGGCAGTTTAGGGGGGTAGGGGAGTATGACTCCCAATCCCAGTCCCAGTCCCAGGGACACACTGGATCATCTTTTGTGGATGACATCTTTGCATACCCTAGCTACCAACCTCACCAGCCATACATGCTGCCAGTGCCAGTGCCAGTGCCAGTGCCAGCGCCGAGTCCGCCGACATCATATCATACTGGATCATCTTCTTCCCGGGCTAGACCGATTGGTAACCCTGTCCCTAACCCATATCCTAGGATAGGTTACCTTCAGTATATTGATGACTCCATTTACATGGCAATTGTGGATGACTACACTCGTTTCTTCTCCCAAACTATACCGTGGTCCACATATGTCCTTCATACAGAGAACAATGGACGTCGACTCCAGCGGAGCATGAGTGGGGTCGATCCAGGAAGGCATAGCAATTATTACTAGAATTAGTTTTAAACTTTTATACTTGTATCCCAGTTGTGACTTGTGAGTCTTGCACTCTTGTAAGTTGAAAGTTGTAACTTGTAAGTTGTGATTTGTGAACTTGTGACTTTGTGTATTGAGTTATTGACTATTGAGTCTTTGACTATTATGGAGTTTATGAATTGTGATTTATGACTTATGTCTTGTGAGTTTTCATTAGTTTGTTTAAATTTCTTTGTCTTTTACTGCCTAATCAATGTGTATTTAACTATTTATACATTAGGGTCGGCGACCGTATACTGTCAATCAAGGGTGCAAACCCAAAACACCACATTTGAGTTCAATTTTTTGCAATATGAAGGTTTAAATGTGTTGATTTAGCTTAGGGTGTACATGAAGTATCAGCCCTTGAAATGGCTAAAAACCCACTGAGATGGACTGCCGAAATATGGCTAAAAAAATGCCATATTTCGGCGATATTTTGAATATTTCGGATATCTTAACAGGCCCGAGATACCGATATATCGCGAAATCTTATACTATGTTCCCTACAAGTTCAAACTTTTAGGTGAAGTGGTAGCAAACAGTTGTAACATACTAAATGATGTTAGAAAAGAGATGGGAGGGGGAAATTAACACTTGGGCCCCTTGGGAATGTAAGGCCAAGTTACAAGGCCTAACCCCAGGCAAGATCTCAGCAAAAAAACTTCTTCAAGACAAATCGCAAGCTCTGCTTTGAGTATTCTATCGATCAGCAGTTCCAGAAGAATAATCCATCTCTAATCTGCTGAAATTCCGGCAGGATGGTTCCTTTTGATTGGTCTTTGATAGACCAGTAATTTCCAGAATAGAATGCCAATACAAGATTCATAGAAAAAAGAAAAATAGAAGATGGATAAATAGGATTGAGTCTCTCACTCTCTCCCTTGGGCCTCTCACCCCTCGACTGTACCTAACAGCCTGATCAAAACTGACCAACACAACTTTTTTCAAAACTCCATCGTGGGCTGTGTCAGCCTTGTGCTTATTTATAGAATCAATTACAGCCTAATCGATTGACTAGAAACTTCCCATTATAAATCCAAATCAAATAAAACTCCTATTCCTAATTGGAAACTAGTCTATAAGCTATTACATGAAAATAGGAAATAACTGAATAAAAAGCAAATAAGATAACCCAAATCGATTCCTTTGGAAGCAAGGATCCAGAAGTTGCCGATTAGTCTTGAAACTGATCTCATCCAGCTAGCCAAGCTGTCACGGACCTACTGAATTGGATGTCCGTGCGGCACTCACTGGCACGCGATGCTATGAATAAGCCTAAACAAGCCACAAAAGCAAGGGAGGAAAGCAAGGCAAAGACACACAGATGGTAGAAAGACAAAGCACTTTCATGAATTGAAGGGAAGCATTACAACCTAGCAATCTAAAGAGGATCACCAGGCGAAATGTGTAGCAGGACAATGGGCCTCAAGCCACTAGCATAGGGGCAGGCAACCGAAGGCTACACTCTTTGACAACCTGTCACTCCCTTATAAGGATGCTTTTATGCTTTTTGTACTTTTCCAGAAGGAGACATGACAACCCTCCCCCCTAAAAAATCATACTCATAGAAATTTAATTACAAAAATGCCATCAGGCACTATCCCCATGCCAAGGCTAACTCTCAAGCCCCACCTATGCCATGACCGTAGGCCATGCGAACAGCGCTGGACGAAACGACCGTGACATTCTCCCCCACTTGTAATGTTGACACCTCGTCAACTCCTCTTGAAGGTACACTTCGATCTTGTTGGGGAAAGCTAATAGGGATGTCGCCGGTTCCCAACTTGCTTCGCACTCTGGCAAGCCCTTCCATTTAACTAGGTACTCCATCAATGAAGGCTTGTTGGGTAGAACCTGCATTGATCACTCAGCTACAATGTATTCGACATCCTTTGTTGGGTTAAACTTCACTACCGCTGAAGGGCGCTTTGAAATGTTCCGAGCTGGGTCATTCGGATCAGCATGATAAGGCTTTAAGCAACTGGCATGGAAGACTTGATGAAGTTATTTGAGCCATATGGGAAGCCTTACACGAAAAGAGACTTTGCCAACCCGTTTGATGATGGGAAAGGGACCTTCAAAGTGACATACTAACTTCTCATATGTGCCCCGAAGCATCTTGTTCTGCCCTGGACGAAGTTTCACAAGAACCATGCCTCCAATGTTGAACTTGTCAGGTCTCCTTTTTTGATTGGCCAATTTCTTCATGCGGTAAGCGGCTTTCTCCAGATAGGCCCTTACCATTTCAACATTATCATTCCTATCCTTCACAAACCGATGGGCTGTAGGATTGTTTCCTTTGTAACAGTAGCCAACATGAGTGGCGCCAATGGTTGTTGGCTAGTGACGAGCTCAAAAGGGCTTTTGTATGTGGCGGAGCTCGATTGTAAATTAAAGCAAAACTGTGCAACGTCCAACAAGTTCACCCAGTTCTTCTGATTGGCTTGCACCAAGTGGCGCAAGTAGTCTTCGAGGAGGGCGTTGAATCGCTTCATTTGGCCGTCTGTTTGGGGGTGGTCAGTCGATGCAAAGTCTAGCTAAGATACCAATAGTTTGAATAGTTCCAACAAAAACTTTCCGGTAAATCTTGGATCTCTATCACTCACAATGTTTTGAGGGATGCTCCAGTATTCGACCACATTTTTCATGAACAAGTATGTTGTCTCCTCCGCTAAGCAGTGGATAGGAGCAAAGGTGAAAGTTGCAAACTTGGAAAATCTGTCTACTACCACAAGCACAGATCCATATTCCCCCACTTTTGGCAAGGAATTCTTGCTAGCGAGCTTATTTGTGACTTAACTTTTGTTGGGTCATGAAATGAGACACTGCTACATTGTCGGTCTTTACTACAAAATTGGATCCAAGCAAGTAGTGCCTCCACACTCAGAGGCAATGTACTACTACCAAAAGCTCCTTCTCTTGAGCCGTGTAGCGTCGCTCGGTACCAAATAGTTTTCGGCTCTCAAAGGCAACAGGGTCTTCTTCTTGCATCAAAACTCCACCAATGGTATAGTCTGAGGCATTGGTCTATACCTCAAAAGGCTTGGTCACATTGGGGAGTCCAAGAAATGGTTCACAGGTGACAGCAAGCTTGAGTTCTTCAAAGGCTCGGCACTTGCATCAAGACCATACCCATGGCTTATCTTTCTTCAGCATATCTGTCAGCGAACTAGCCTTTCTAGAGTATTCGACAATAAATCGTCGGTAGTAGTTCACCAACCCCAGGAACAACCGCAACTCACGAACATTGGTCGGAGCCTTCCACTCTTCGATTGATTTGATCTTGGTTGTGTCCATCTGACATGCCCTAAGAACCCAATGTGTTGTTGAGCAAATAAGCACTTCTCCTTCTTTACGTTTAGATGTTGTCTCGAAGCCGCTGAAAGTATTCAAGATGCTCTTCTAAGGTTGAGCTATACACCACAATGTCGTCAAGGTACACTACCACAAACCTGTCAAGACAATCATGAAAAATTTGGTTCATTAGTGTACAAAATGTTGTTGGGGGCATTGGTCAAGCCGAATGGCATGACTAGGAACTCAAAGGTACCACATCTAGTGACCCAGGTGGTCTTAGGCTCATCACCCTCTAAAACTCGAACTTGGTGGTACCCCGATCTCAAGTCAAGCTTAGAGAAGTATTTGGCTCCACCAATTTGGTCAAATAAGTCGGCAATCAAGGGTATGGGGTATTTGTTCCGAACAGTGACCTTGTTGAGAGCTCTGTAGTCGACACATAACTGCAAGCTCCCATCATGCATGCTTACGTTGGAAGAGTACCAGAGCCCCATACGGTGCCTTGAAGGGTCGAATGAAACCAGCTTCAAGTAACACATCCAATTACTTACGAAGCTCGGCCAATTCAGGCGATGCCATACGATAGGGACCCTTTGCAGGTGGATTAGTTCCAGGGAAGAGCTCAATCTCATGGTCTATGGCACTTCGAGGAGGGAGGTGTTTTGGCATAGAGGTGTCAATTACAAGCCCACACCGGCAAAAACGACCGGTACCGACCAGAAAAAAAAAAACAGGGTCAAAATCCTGATCGATTTTCTTCAAAACCAATCTCAGGTTGCAGCTTCTACAGTTTTGTCACTATGTCTGGGTCCGACCTCTCCACTGTATCCACTAGAACTGAAGGACTAGCATGTGCTGATTGTCCTTCATTCCCTATATGTTCCATCAAACTGGATGGTACAAATTATTTGATCTGATCACGCTCTTGCTATTTATCAATCGATTCCCATGGCTATATTGGGTATCTGACAAGCAATACTGTGAAGCCTACTACTGCTGGTCAGTAATGTAAGGCTAGATTAGGGTTATCCTAGCCCCAAATAAACCCACAAATCAAAATAGCAACAGAGGACAGAATTAGAAAGTAATCGGATCTGAGCAAACCAGCAGTGGGAATAGGCTCCAAATTTGATCGAAGGCTAGCCATGGTGGGGTGAATATATGCTCCAAGTTTGTCCAATTCTGACGGTGAAGTGGATATGAGTTGTTCTTGAAAATAGAAGGTAAAACTCAGAATTAGAAGGTAAGTGCTGTAGAGCAATCCAGCCAGCAATAGAGGCTGAAACTTGGATCGAGTAGAGGCCCTGGTGGAGTATGTTTTGAACTCCAAAACTTAACCGATTTCAATGGCTGGTTGAGGAGATATTCAAGTCTGAAATCTGCTTTAGAGTTTAGAAACATGGCAGGAACAGCAGAGCCGCGGGTGTCCTTGAGCCTCCTTTGGTTGTTTTGCAACAGCAACAGCATTTGGAGAATTGGAGATTGATTAAAGCCTTCAAGCGTCTTCACAGCACTTGCAGCAGTCTCAGGGAAGCAGCAGGTTAAGGGAATTGAGTGGAATCAGAAGAGAAGATAGGAGAAGAAGAGGAAAGGGATGTGAGTAATCTTGATCTTTCTGGGAAGGACAAATCTGCCAAACCACCTAGAAGTATCTCCATTCCTGCTAAGTCTGCTATTAGTCCTCTTCCAAGACCAGCAGGGACCATAACGCCAATATCTGAAAGTAGAGCGAAGAGATTGGGTAATGGTCAAGGGAAAACTGAAACACCAGTTTCTGAGGTTTCCAAATCTTTGATCCGAAAGAAGTTCAGTGTTTGATCCTTGGCATCATATTGGTTATCACAGATTAAGCTATCTGAATCGGCTGCTAATTCAGTTGGCTTCTTCAAGCTTGCTTTAGAGGCTGTATGAGCCTCTGCAACGAATGCAGGATGAGTCAAAGAAGCAACAAAGGACAGTACTCTGAAAAGAACTCATGCTAGCAAGAAGAGGGCATCATTAAACTGAAATTCTACAAATTTAAGTTCAGTTACCAACATAGATTCTGGCAATGGAGCCCTAACAGAAAAGAATTATGAAATCAAATTGATATAAATGTTTGCATACTTCATTGGCAGTTTTTCAGTGGGGATTTGCTTGTAGAGATATATACAAAGCAGTTTCAGCTTGGTTCCAGAACAAGTTTTACCAAACACCATTTGGTCCAGGAACTCCCCCGAGAGCAGTTCCAGTACAAGTTTACCAAACGCCCAAGTAGAGGCAAAGAATCATCTTTCAATGAAAAAAGAACAAAAGATGATTTTGTCGAAGAACGGAGTTCTTAGAACAGAAACGTAACCAAATGCAGTCTACGCAAGCCAAGATCGAATCTGGAAGAGGGTTCTGATCTGAATCTGGTTTGAGTGGGTTATGGGTAGGTCTGATGGAGGTTGATGGAGGGTGGCTGCAGGGAATGGATGATGGAAATGATGAAGATGATGATAGTTGAAGATGAAATATATAGGTGGCAGCCTACAGTCCCACTAGTTGCCCAATCGTCGGAGTCCCACCGAGGTCATGATCGAAGGAATCCCACCTTGATCCCACTTGAGTCTCACAAGCAAAAGTTCTCAAAGAGAGAAATTTGTTTTCAATTCATCGTTGCCTTTTGAGAGCAGCCAAGACTTGCATTATATAGAGATGGGAATCTTGAGTACATCGCAATACGTCAATAACATTAAGAGACTCTTAGAATTCAAAAACCCTTTGGAATTCCCCATATATAGATAACAATTCCTAGACATCGAAAACTACCCCCAAAACCTAGAAAGTTGTTCTCAAGACATAGGAACTACAAACAAGACTTTGAAAACTGATAATGGAAGGCACTTAATGCTGCCTTGGAATTCAAAAAGACATACTAAAAACTAGGAGATACTCTAGTGGCTATTAGACTTCTACTTAGAAATATGAAAGGACTCTTAAATAAACCTACAAAATATGAAAATAAGCTTCTACTAAGCCTAATCCCGTATGCATTCCTTATACCCACATATTAGGCTCATTAAAGTGGCCCATTACAAAGAAAACATGGAACCAAAGGCCCAATGCATACATAACCCAACCCAAGGCTTATTTCCAATAAAATAAGCCCATTATGTGACTTATCTGCATCAACTAGCCAGCCTTGGTCCCCATAAACAGACTATTAGTTGCAAATGGGTCTTCATAGTGACACAGAAGGTTGATGGTACAGTGGATCACTATAAGGCTAGATTTGTTGCCAGAGGGTTCCCCCAGACCTATGAGATTGAGTATCAGGAGACTACCAGGAGACTTTCGCTCCAGTTGCAAAGATGAATACTATTTGTGTCATCCTCTCTTGTGCAGTAAATTTGGAATGGGAACTATAACAACTTGATGTTAAGAACGCTTTCCATCATGGGGAACTTGGAGAGGAAGTGTATATGGAGATTCCCCCTGGGGTCTAATGTCCTAAAACTCAATGGAAGGTGTGCAAGCTGAAGCGTGCACTGTATGGGCTGAAACAATCTCCTCTTGCGTGGTTTGGGCGATTTCACAAGCCTATGGTGGCTGTTGGCTACACTCAAAGCAATGCTGATCACACATTGTTCATCAAGCTTTTCTGGTGGTAAGATCGCTCTTCTCATTGTCTATGTCAACGATATTGTCATCATATGAGATGACAGGGAAGAGATTTCCCGCCTCAAGGGATACTTAGATAAAGAATTTGAAACTAAAAATCCAGCAAAGCTTTGCTATTTCCTTGGGATTGAGGTTGCTCGATCTACTAGAGGTATTTTCTTGTCTCAACGGAATATATCCTTGATCTTCTATCTGAGTTGGGATTCAAGCCAATAGATACCCCTCTTGATGCTAAAGCTCATCTCTAGAGCAAGGATGGTGATCCCATTGACAAAGGAGGATATCAGAGATTGGTGGGACGGTTGATTTACCTTTCTCATATTCGTTCTGACATTACTTCTGTTGTCAGTTTGGTTAGTCAATTTATGCACAATCCCTACTCCACACATATGGATGTTGTCCTTCGTATTCTCCGTTACTAGAAGTCTGCTCCAAGACATGGAGTTTTTTTTTCTCCTCATGATCATCTTCAACTTGAGGCTTTCACTGATGCGGATTAAGCTGACTCACCTGATGATCGCATGTCTTCAACCGATTATGGCACCTTTGTCGGTGGTAACCTGGTTACTTGGAGAAGTAAGAAGCAAGCTGTTCTGGCTCGGTCTAGTGCTGAGGCAGAATTTCGTGCTATGGTACATGGCATTTGTGAACTTCTGTGGCTCCAGAGTCTTTTGACCAATTTGGCTGTTCCTGTAGTTCTCCCTATGATGCTTTATTGTGATAGCAAATTGGCCATCAGTATTGCTCACAACCCAGTTCAGCATGACCGGACGAAACATGTGGAGATTGATCGTCACTTCGTCAAAGAGAAGCTGGAATCGGGTCTTATTTGTGTGCCTTTTGTTCAGTCTCGTGAACAAACTGGCTGATGTGTTTACTAGTTACTACAGGTCTTATTAGTAAAGTTTTTCATCCTATTATTTGCAAGTTGGACATGTGTGACCTTTATGCACCAACTTGAGGGTGATGCAGATTTATCACCAAACTGGGCTTCTTTTATTAGGAATAAGTCTAGGGTTGGGTTACATACATGTTGGGTCTTTGTTCCCGAGGGTTTTCTATGTATTAGGCCACTTTAATGAGCCTAAACTAGGGGTACATAGGTTGCATATGGGATTAGCCCAATACTTAGTTTATTTTTATGTTTTTTAATTGAACCGGTTCAAATTGGTTGCATCCAATTGGTTCAATTTAAGTGATTATGTGACTTGGTTAAGTGGTCATGTGATGTAAGTTGGGTTGGATTAGGACTCTATAAGTCCAGCCATGTTTTGAGTCTATTTCTTTTAGTATTTTAGTTTCCTAGTTAGTTTAAGTTGCCTAATAGATTAGGGATAGGGTTAGGCTATTCCTTTTTAGTGTCTAAGTCTATTTTTGAGTCTTCTATATAAGTTTGTAAGGGAGGCCAGCATTAGATACGAATTTAATTAATAAAAAAATAGCTTTATGCTTGCTGCCATTGCTGCTGCTCTTTGTGAGTGTATATCCTTGTGGATCTCAAGGTGGAAGGGATTGATGGATCTCCAATCGACTCCTTGCATCGTGAAGATCGGGAGGGCTGCTACTTATCTCCTTGCATTGTGAAGATCGGGAGACCCCATTGTTCATCTTCAAAGCTGCTGCCATTGAAGACCTGCAACAAGTAAGAAATTCTACAACTATTCTTCTTCCTTCTAGAAGGTCAAATACAAGGTGATTTTCGTGAGAATTCTGCCTAGCCAAATCTAACCGTTAGAACCTACTAAAAATTTGATCGAGTCTTCCTCAAACCCTAAGAGAGACTCGATTCAAATTTCAGCACCATCCACCCAGCCGATTGTTTGAAATTACAGTTTTACCCCTCTCTCCTACTTCTATTAGGAAACCTCCATAACTTCGAATCTGTCCATCAGTTTCAAACCAAACTTTCAGCATACATCCCTTACATCATTGTTGACACTCGATCCAAGTTTCAGCCCCAAACTCCCACTCTAACCCCTTCATCTCCTTGCTCCATTAAAACCCAAACCCAAAACCCTAAAATTCAATTCTGCCCAAAATTGCAAAATTTCAAAACTCATCCAAACCCTAACCTTTTTATACCATATTGACCCCCTAGACCTGCCCATTAATACCCTATAAACCCCTTTCCCAATATCCAACCCAAACCCTAGGAATTGACCTAAATCCTAGTGCTGTCCATTCGAACCAGCAGCCCCTTTTGTTATTTGATCCTGTTGTTTGGCTCCTAGTAGGTCTCCTACCTATCTAGGACTACATTAGAGGGAGAGCGTTGTAATATGGGAACAAGGGTAGAATTGTTTATAGGGGTATTTTGGTCTTATACCTATTCTAGAATCTTCTCCTTTCTATTATAAATAAAGCTGGCCAGTTCCCATACGACAAAAGTCATTATTCTCTAAATCAACAAAAACTAACAGCCCCATATGAGGTTTGTGAATAAGTGATTGACTGATCAATACTAGTGATTAGATAAACTTTAGTTTTGAAACCAGTCCTGAAGATGTGAGGCAATGTACCAGCACGGCAGCACATGCATCTATCAATTTCAGGCATCAGCGTCTTTAAGTCCACATGATGAATCACTTTCCTTGTCTCACATCAAGGTAAGCAACAGGAAGTATAATCCACACCCGTTATAACACCAATTTCTCTGCAACAACAACAACTCAGCCTTATCCCAACTAAATGGGGTCAGCTACACAGATCTTTGCAACCAAAAAAAAGGGGTTAAGAATAAGAATAAAAGAAAGGGAACACATCAACCACAACTACAAATCAGTCTATAACCCCAATTTCTCTAATCCAATAAATTCTGTAAACCCCTTTCTCGCACATAAGATTATATATGGGGGAACAAGATGATAAACGAAAAGAAAAGGAGGGTAAATGAAAACAAGAAGTGGGCATGTACCTCTTTCATAAGGATCCAACAAGTTAAGTAAAATATTATTTAATCATATTTCGCCACTTGTCCTTTAGATCAACCTGCATGATATAAGTGTCAAATGAGAACTTGTGACTCTTAAAAATGGGAGTAAACGACAAAATTACCTCAGTTCTCTCCGTAAATATTTCTCGGTTGCTATTTAAGATGAGTTTCCAATTCCCTCTTCCATACCTTTACAGGAAACCAGATATTAAATAGTAAAATGTTGAAGCTCATCAAACAACGGCCAATATAATTTCATGAGACAAAAGAACACCAGTGAATTCTTGTAGTAAAGTGACATCTAATTGTATGGAACAAAGTTTGAATTTTCAAAACAAGAATGATAATTAAAACTAATAGATATCTCAGGCCTTTGAAATAAAAATTGAAAGAAAGTAATGTTTCACTTGCCCTTGAGAATACGTACTTTTCAACACCATTTCTTAAAGTTTCCTCTTCCAATGAACTCCATTTCTTAATTTGTCTCCTTCTAGCAAATTTAGTGATTTCAAGTTTCTTCAAAGGAGAAGCAGGCCTTTTCTTTGGGCTACGAAGGTGAAATCTCCCAGAACGTTTAGGTGAATCCCAAATTGAATCATCATCCCACTACAAATAGAAAACCTTGTTATATCAAGACAAAAGTAGCAATCAAAGCAAACCTCAAATTAACTACATTTGGACAAGATTGTATTTACAAACACTATATATCATAGTTCTACAAGTACTCATGAAATTCTTAACAAAATCAAGTGGTTTGAAGTTTGAACATGGTTGTTAGTGTAATGCAAATGTGCTAACAAGAACTTGCTTTTCTTCAAACAAAAGGATGCCAAAGGTTCCCATTGTTTGCTTTCATGCCAGGGATGGGACCAACCTACAAGATCTTTGCTACCAAATCCAACATACAACAACAACTCAGCCTCATCTCAACTAAATGGGGTCGGCTACATGGATCCTTACAAAAACAAAGTAAAAATGAAGAATGAAGAATAAAAATGAGGAAATGAGATAAGAAAAGTGATAAATGGAAAACGAAAAATGAGAGTAAGAGGAAAGAGGCAAGCCCAGGAAATCAAGAAAATCTCAGCTATCTGGTGTCAACAACGTGGGTCCTTGCCCTCCAATAAGCTTTATTTGAGGTCATATTTGGCACAAGACCCAGACTATTCATGTCATTCTTCACAACCTCACATATGGTCATTTTAGGCCTGCCCCTAGCTCTTTTAGCTCCCTCAATCGAAATCAGATCACCTCCTCACTGGGGCGTCCCCAAGCCTCCGTTGCACATGGCCAAACCACCTCAGACGACATTCTCGGAGCTTGTCGCTGATCGGGGCAACTCCCACATCAGCTCTAATACTTTCGTTCCTCACTTTATCCTTCATAGTTTTGCAGCACATCCTCATCTCTACAATACATAGCTTCGCTATACGGCACTTCTTAATGGCCCAACATTTTGCCCCATACATCATAGCAGGTCGGACCACAGTCCTGTAAAACTTTCCTTTAAGCTTTAAAGGAATGTGTCGGGGCACACAGTACTTTGGTCGCACCTCTCTGATGCAGATTTATCACCAAACTAGGCTTCTTTTATTAGGAATAAGTCTAGGGTTGGGTTATATACATGTTGGGCCTTTGATCCCATGGGTTTTAAATGTAATAGGTCACTTTTATGGGCCTAAACTATGGGTAATAAGGTTACATACGGGATTAGTTAGTAGATTTCTTTTTATTTGGTTAGTGGGCATCTGATCACTTAAGTGATCATGTGACTTGGTTAAGTGGTCACGTGACAACTTAAGTGGTCATGTGACTATTTACTATTTATTTAAGTTCAGTTGGATTAGGACTCTGTGAGTCCAGCCATGTTTTGAGTCTATTTCCTTTGTTATTTCACTTTCCTAGTCAGTTTAACTTACCTTGGGTTAAGGATTGGGTTAGGCCTTTCCTTTTTAGAGTAGGAGTCTATTTTTGAGTCTTTTATATAAGGTTGTAAGGTGGGCAACATTGGAACACGAATTTTGATTAATGAAAAGCTTTTTGCTGCTCTTCTTCTCCATTGAAGATTTTTGTCTTATGTTTGATCAAGGCTGGTGGGATTGGTGTTTGATCCAATCGACACCTTGCAGTGTGAAGACCGAGTGGATCATTTGAAGGAATCGGTGTTTGATCCCATCATAGTTTGAGAAATCAATAGATCTCGATTTTCTGGGAGGTAAAAAGTGCAACAACTCGAGCGAGATCTCGACCCAAACTCCTTTATATGAGTGCCAGATCTCGAGATCTCGGTGGGAAATCTTGGTATACAAACCTTGATATACAGACACTTATTTATGCTAGAAACCAGGACAGACACTTATTTATGCCTAATATCATTTAAGTAAATGTTTAAGATATTATTCATAAATAAGCAAATACTTCCCCCTATTTGAATCCAATCAAAATAGTTAAAAAATAAAATTCCAAAAGGAAAAAAAGTCAACCCCCCCAGTTCAAGAACAAAAACTGGATTTTTGGCGGTAGGTACAATTTTCAACTTTCTAATGCTGGGGTTTTTCTCAAATCTAAAAATTCCATAAATCTTAATATGGTAAAACATTGCTAAAAACCAAAAGTGCGGTAAAATATTCATTTGTTTTGATGTCCAAAAAAATATTTTCATTCAGAGCGACTTTGATAAGTCTTCATCTCGTTCCACACCACATTTTTGTCTCCCTTAAGGTTCCACTTTTTGACCACATTCTTAGTAAATGTGCCTAGGGACTCCCCTATTAGTCTCCACCATCTTATCTTAGGGTACATAGGTTCCCTGCTCCTACGCTTTTATGCAGTGAGGCACATATCTAAGACCACTGGTCTATGTTGGGTGGTTAGACTCTCCCCGGGAATTACCTTACAATACTTACACAACATCCTGTTTGCCCTTCCAGTTAGGAAGAAATCTATTTGACTGGTATGAATCCAACTTTTGTAGGTAACTAAGTGCTCCTCTTTTTTTCAAAGAAAGTGTTCACAATAGATAGATCATAAGCTACTGCAAAATCTAGGATTGAGGCCCCCTCCTCATTCCTTTCCCCAACCCCGAAGCCTCCATGGGCACCTTCATAGCCTCTACAATTGCTCCCAACATGGCCATTCAGGTCACCTCCAATAATAATCGATTCATCTTGGCCAAAACCCTGCATTAAATCATCCACGCGGTACCCAAATTGACACTTAATATTGTCATACAATCCTATCTGGGGTAAGAGAGTGCAAATGATACTAACAACCTAATTCTCCAACACTAGTTTAATGGATATAATCCTATCACCCAATCTTTTGACCTCCACTACATCTTTCTTTAGATCGTTATCCACTATTACACCCACTCCGTTTCTATTACTTTGGTCTCCCGAATACCAAAGTTTGAAGTCGTCCAACACTTTAACTTTGTTACCCTTCTCTTGGATACAAGCTATATTAATCCTTCGTCTCCTCATAACATCTATCAACTCTAGGCTCTTACCTGTTAAGGATCCAATGTTCCAGAAAACTAATTTAATCCTAAGTTTCTGGGCTGGCATAATTCCTCTTACTTATGCTTACCTACTTCTCACCGCATTCGGGCGTCGATGTGGTGCATCGCATACGGGGAACGCCCTAGCCAGATAAGGACGAGAAGACATGATAACAAGAAAAAGAACAAGAAAACAAAACACAATAGGATCCATGCAAAAAGGTAATTAGTTGAATAAATAACGTGTCGGCTGCCTACCTGACGCACCACTATAAAAGAAAGGACTAACCCAATCCTTAACTAACAAGGTATTCTAAATTGACTAGGAAAGTGAAATAATAAAGAAAACAAACTCAAAATAGGACTCTAACTAAACAAATGAAGTAAATCCCCTTTTCCTACTTTCTACCCATATTTTAGGCTTATTAAATTGGTCAATTACAAAATAAACATATAGAATCAAAGGCCCAATACATACATAACTCATCCCAAGGCTTAATTCCACGCAAATAAGCCCTCCAAGTGACTTATCTGCATTAATTCTCCCCTGTTGGAAAATAATTCGACCTCGAATTTTGCAAAATGGAGGAAACAACTTTTTGTGGTGAACATCCATTTTCAAACCATAATAGTACTCAGGCAGCTCATGGATGTTAGGAATGTAGTCTTCAAGGCATGGAACTTTCTATTCAAAGAACTTTTGTAGCATGACGAACTCTATGTGCTCGACTTCGAAATCAGCGGTCATGTCCATGGGTCTTCTACATTAGTGGCTTCAACCTTTTCTACTTCAAACTCTAACTCTTTAAGTTCTTCTTTGTCACTCATAGTCTCTTCAATGGTTTCTTCAACCACCTTGTTAACTGTAGTACCAAGTTTCACATCGTCCATTGCCTCAACTTTTATTTGCTTCAAATTATTCAATGTAAGCCTCGACATTCGAAACATCAAGGACTGACTCTTCCTTAACGACTGAAATTTCTAGAATGTCATCAACATTAACCTCAACTTCATGTTCTGGTTCTTTGATTGGAGGTTCCTTCTCTTGTTGCTCTTCCATCTTCAAAACTTCATGGGGACCAAATGTGGCTTTAAACGTTTGCTCAAAAAGAGGCCATTTAGTCTTTTAGTTTCTTCACGCTCTCTTCAAGTGTAAATACCTTCTGGTGGTAATCTTGTTGAAAGGACACCTTTCTGCACATATGTTCCGGTAGGTACTAGTTCATCAACTCGTACTTCATCTCTTCCCAAGTCCTAGGTTCATATCTTCTAATTCTGAGTCTCTCTTAGAGTTTCCACCATTTTCTAGCATAACCAGCAAATTGGAGTAAACAAACCTAAGCTTCCGCTCCTCTGTTGGGTTGTACCAGTCAAAATATTCCTCTAGAGAATTCGACCAATCAAGGAGGAAGAATAGAAAAATAGATCCCTCAGTCAAGCAAAGTAAGGAACTTCTGACTTCATCTTCCTTGTATTAACATCAACCCTAAGAGGTGATAGGCACGATACCAAATAATGTAATACTAGAACCAGAACCAGAATAGATCTAATCCCAGGCAGGATCAAATAGAAAACCGCCAGTGAATAAGAAAGAGAACAATGGGATCCCAAATTGGTTGAAAGAGAATGATGAGATCTCCAATTGATAACCATCAAAGAAAGAGAACAATGGGAACTCCAATGAGGGAACAACAACCTTTTGAAGTAGCAAATGGGTTGAATACTTCTCTTGCCAATGGACTGAATACTCTTCTTCAAATCGACAGTTGAGATTGTTCCCTGCTGTGCTGGCTGATGATGGTGGATCTTGGCAGCAATAAATTGTTGATATAATTCAAAGATATCGATGAAAACAATCTACAGAAAAGAAATCCCAGCAACTTGTAGAATTCTTAAAGTCGATTTAACAGCTTTAGGGTTTTGAAATCTTGAACCGATGGAAAGGGATGGGGGAAGGGAATGGGTATCTAACCCTAAGTCTCTCACTTATTCTATCTCTGGATTTTCACAAAGGCTCAAGCCAATATTTCATTAATCAAATTCGTGTACAATGTTGGCCTCCCTTACAAACTTATATAGAAGACTCAAAAATAGACTTATGACACTAAAAAGGAGAGGGCTAACCCTATCCTTAACCAATAGGGTATCCCTAATTGACTAGGAAAGTGAACTAATAAAGAAAACCACTCAAAATAGGACTCTAACTAAACTAATGAAGTAAATCCCGTTTTCCTACTTTCCACCCATATTTTAGGCTTATTAAATTAATCAATTACAAAATAAACATAGAATCGAAGGCCCAATACGTATGTAACCCATCCTAAGGCTTATTTCCACTAAAATAAGCCCTCTAAGTGACTTATCTGCATCACCATGGCAGACACTGAGAGAGAGAGGGGTGAATCAATGTATCAATTTCTTTTCTTTTTCTTGGCCTTACTTCACTGTTCTTGGATCCCAGTACACACACAAACTTTCACACAGTCGTGTAATTCACCTAGCCTCTCAACCATAGGCAGGCATACAATCCTTTGACAAGGTCTACCCAGTGTGCACACATGGTATAAAATCTCGCGAAATTTCGGCGATATATCGCCACATTTTGTATATCTCAACATGTCCGAGATACGAAACACATCCGAAACCAAAAAATACAATATCCCGTCGATATATCGTGAGATATCGACGAAATATCGTGGATCTCACGATATATAGCGAGATATTGAAAAAGTGACAAATAATGTGACACTAGGGGCCATTTTATACCATATTTCGCAGCTCTTGGTCGATATTTCACCGAGAGCTGTGAAACTCTATTTTCTCTCTTCTTCCTCATTTTTTGCTCTTCTTCCTCCCTTCCAAGCCTCATCCAAGCATTGTTGAAGCTCCTTGTCGCCGGGAAGACGTCGGAGGGTCATCTAAGCTCATCATCCAAGCCTATTTTCATTATTTAAGGTAAATTCTATTTCTCTAAAACTATTTTTTTTTTAAATACTTTGTACAAATGTTGTTGGATGTTGATGATATTAATATATGTTAGACACCGGAGGCCGATCTACAGCCTCACGGTGTCGAAATTTTTTTCCCATATATATTTTTTTTATTTTTTTTCTGGTTTTAAAAATTCATTTTCCTACAACTAAAATAGGAAATAATTAGGGATAATATGACTTAGATGGTAATGAATTAAATATATGTTAGACACCAATGGCCAATCTACGGCTTCACAGTGTCGGATTTATTTTTTCTGCCCTTAAATAATTATTTTAATTTTCAGAAATTAAGAAAAATATATAAAAAATTAAAAAAACAGAAATAAATAAGGAAAACTATGAGTTTTAAGTTTAAAAAATAATGAAAAAATATGAAAGTTATTTCTATATGTTTTGAGATGCATTACATGTATATTATGTTTACTAATTTTTGGTTTTGTTGTGTTAGGTCAATACTTATATTAACATTATATATAAATAATTGGTTTTAATTATGTGAAAAATATAAGGGTTAGGGGAAAAATATTAAATAACTATACAAGTGTATTAGTAATCTAAAAGTGTCAATTGAAGTGCATCTACATTAAGTTTTTTAAGTATTTGTGTTACTTACATTGCAGTAAACAAGTATCATTATGGCGGATCGTGATAGACAACGTGCGAAGGGCAAACAAAAGGTGGGGGAAAGTAGTCAACAAAGGGGGCGGAGGGAACAAAGAGAACAGAGGGAACAAGAGAGACCAGCCAGCCAGCATAGGGGTGACATTGCATGGTTACATGGTACTCCCATTGATGGGGATAAGAGAAAATCTATATGTAACTATTGTCACATGCAATTTATGGGAGGTGGGTCCAGTAGACTTAAACAACATCTGACTGGAGGATCTAAAGATGTTGTAGGTTGTCATATGGTCCCTACTGAAGTAGCCAGGGAGATTGGTGATAGTTTGAGGGGAAGAAAGAAGAGGAAGGCTGACAAGCAAAGGATAAGAGAACAACTTGAGGATACAGTGAGGAGTTCGATGGGAGGAGGAAGACGATACAATGATGATGATGATGATGATGATGACATTGCAGTACCTGATGACATACAAACAGCAGAGGAGGCTAGGGATTTTAGGCGGACTGTTTCAAGGAGTAGAGTAAGTTTTCAAGATGATCAGCAGAGACAAAGAGTAGGGGGTAGTGGAGGAGCTGGCAGTTCTGGAGGTCCTAGAACTTTGAATCCTTTTAAAAGATCACAAAGTGTGAGGACAGCCCCAAATTGCATAAGAAGAAAGGAAGCAGTCAACCCAGAATCAAAGGAGCATGGAAGGGGATGAAAGGATTGGCTAACGAATCAATAGCTAAGTGGATGTTATACCATACCATCCCAGCAAACACTGCACAAGGCCCCCATTATAATACCATGATAGATACCATTGCAGAGGTTGGCCCAGGATTCAAGGGCCCCACCCCATATGAGGTAATGAATGTTTATCTACCTCAACAAAAGAGTGAGATTGATGAGTACATTAGTGAGATGAGGAATATGTGGGAGACAGATGGGGTGACTATAATGGCAGATGGATGGACTAGGCCTACAAGAAAGTCCATCATCAATTTCATGGTTTATTGTGATGGGAGGACAGTGTTCCTCAAATCTGTGGATGCATCCAAAGAGATAAAGGATGCAAAATATATTTACAAATTGTTAAAGGAAGTAGTGGAAAAAGATGTGGGTATTGAGAATGTTGTCCAGATTGTAACGGACAATGGAAGTAACTTCAAGCTGGCCGGTGAGAAGATGATGAACAATAGTAAGTACCGGCTCTTCTGGACTCCTTGTGCAGCCCATTGCATTGACTTAATGCTAAAAGATATGGGAAAGTTAAAGTTGGTAAAGACTGTGGTTGAAAGTGCAAGACAAGTCACCAACTTTGTATACAACCACTTCTATGCACTCAATCTATTGAGGGAAAAATGTGGGGGTGACTTGGTTAGGCCTGGCATCACAAGATTTGCCACCAACTACATTGCCCTCAAAAGCATTGAGACAAAGAAGGCCGGGCTGAGAAGCATGTTTGCTTCTGAGGAGTGGTTTGAATGGAAGGGTTCCAAGACTACAAATGGGAGGGAAGCACAAGCAATGATGTCATCTGAGGACTTCTGGACCAAACTAAGCAAAGTGGTGAAAGTTTTGGAGCCAGTAGTTAAAGTTCTACATGTTGCTGACTCCGCTCTGAAGGGCCCAACCATGCCAGTCCTATATGCTGCAATAAACTTGATGAAAGATAGTGTCTATAGTGTGGCTCCTCGCAGTAGCAAACACTTCTTAGATATCATAAATGCTCATTGGGAGAATCAACTTATGCATCCACCGCATAATGGTGAGTAAATTTGTTTTATGTTTACTAATTCATAGTATTATTATTTACTAATTACCTATGCATTTGACAATACCTCTATTCTATATGTCATATTTCAGCATACTACTTGAACCCTAAGTATCAATATAACAATAGGCTTGGGTTGGAAACTCAACTTATTGATGCTGTTAAACAAGCAGTGAAGAAGTTGGAGCCAGATGGTGCACTACAAGCAATTTGCAACAATGAGGTGAGTTCATTTGGAAACTCAACTTATTGATGCTTTCAAATAAGTAGTGAAGAAGTACTTACTAATTTTCCACATGGGTGTAGATCAAGGTATTTAGGGATGCATTGGGAAGTTTTGGAACTGAGGCTGCGATACAAGACAGAGCACGTGGTGATGCTGGTAATTCTTTTAAGTTTTAAATTACATATGTATTGAAATTTGAAAGTTGAAAGTTGAAACAACATTTGACACATGTCTTTTTTGTTGTAAACTTGTAATGCAGCTGAATGGTGGGTGTTGTATGGGGAATCGGCTGAAAACTTAAGAAGAATAGCAATTAAAGTCCTTGCCTAAACATGTTCTGCATCTGGTTGTGAGAAGAACTGGAGTACCTTTGCACTCATCCACTCCAAGAGGCGCAGCAGTTGGGGTCTCAACGTTTATCGACATGGTGTATGTGCTCTACAACTTGAGGCTGGCTACTGCAACACATACGCATGGGACATGAGGGACAGAGGGGCACCATTGATCTAGCTGACATCTTTCAAGTTGACTCAGACGATGAGGACCCTATTTTGGATTGGGTGAGGGATAAAGGTGAGCCAGTGTTGGATGAGGAGGGAAGTAGGCCCGACCCCATGATAGCTTCTGAGATTGGTGCTGATGTGGACGAGTATATGGCTGACGAGGGTCAGATACATGCAAGGGAAGCCTCACCCATACCATTCCAGCCCACTGGTAGCAATGTTGCTGATGATGAAGACTGGTCTAAGTCCTCAAATGATGATGATGGTGATGATGGTGATGCTGGTGGTGGTGATGGTGATGGTGATGGTGATGGTGATGGTGATGGTGATGCTGGTGGTGGTAATGTTGGTGGTGGTGGTGATGCTGGTGAAGAATTTGACGACATGCGAGAGCGTTATGTGGTAGGCCAGGAGGCCCAGGATACGGCACCTGTAGAGCCACTCCGATTCACTGGAGAGACACAGTTTGATCATGCCACACAAGATACGGACCACAGAGCACGTGCCCCCGCACCCCCACCCTCAAGAGGCCCCCTGATCACATGGACATTGATAACCTATCTAGCTCTGTTGGTGGTTTGAGTATGGGTGATAGGGAGGGAGGACCAACTGGACATTGGCGTGCCCCATCTTTTGACGCACATACCACTCCATTGGCATCGGATTATGGTGCATCACAACCTTACGGTGGATAAGGATATGGATCATCATCATATGGGCGATTTAGTGGGGTAGGGGACTATGACTACGAGTCCAGTCCGAGGGACATCTTGGATCATCTTTTGTAGATAACATCTTTGCATACCCTAGCGGACCTAGCTACCAACCTCACCAGCCATACATGCAGCCAATGCCACCGCCTCTTGCGCCGGCGCCAACATCATATCACAGTGGATCATCTTCTTCACGGACTGGATCGATTGGTAACCCTAGTTTATATCCTAGGATAGGTTACCTACAGTATGTTGATGATTCCATTTACGTGACACTTGTGGATGACTACACTCGTTTCTTCTCCTATTCTATACCGTGGTCCACATATGTCCTTCAAACAGAGAGCAATGGACGTCGACTCAGCCGAGGCATGAGTGGGATTGATCCAGGGAGGCACAGCAACTACTATTAGCAGTTTAGCACTTGTAATTTGTAACTTAAGTTGTGATTTTATTGATTTATGAACTTGTGAGTTGTGACTTGCGAGTTGCGAGTTGCGAGTCTTGTGTCTTACTAACTTTGACACTTAGTGTATTGCCTTTAAGGCTTTAAGCGAGTTATTGAATATTATGGAGTTTATAAGAATCATGGTACTCATCAATGTGTATTGGCTTTAACTTGATATGTGATGAAGTTAAATACTATTATTAAATATTAACTGCCTAATCTATGTGTATTTAACTATTTATACATTAGGGTCGGCGACCGTATGTCAATCAAGGGTGCAAGCCCAAAAGACCAATTTGAATTCACATTTTTACAATTTTATGGTTTAAATGTGTTTATTAAGCTTAAATAAGGCTGTCCATGAAGTTTCAGGCCTAGATATGGCCAAATACCCCCCGAGATGGACCCCCGAAATATTGCAGAAAAATGCAATATTTCGGTCATATTTCGCGATATTTCGGGTATCTCGGATATCTCGGTAAGCCCAAGACATCGCGAAATATTAAACCTTGTGTGCACACCCATCCTGCAGATAGAACACTCCCTATACCACATGCATAAATAACATCCACACCCACAACACAAGGATTTTTACGAGGTTCGGCAATATGCCTCCATCCCCAGAGTAGTTCCTCTAAGGGCCTAGTATCCACTCAATAAACTATTTTTAACTGGTGCAACAGGTGGCAGCTACTACACCCAAATTTTCCCAGCATGGAAAGGGAAGGGCACTACAATGCTAATACAGCATACAGGAGATAGCTACCACAATCAGGGAGCATCCACTCTCAATGTCCAGCACCCACTGAACAGCTCTTTCAGAAAATAAGAACGAGGCTTAAAACATTGCCCTACAGTGATGCACATCCAGCATGGGTTCAAATGCACAACCCTATGAGGTTATGACTAGCATAAATTCAGTGATACAAATAAGACACTGAAATGAATACAATGATGAGAATGCTTACAACCCCGTGTTTATATCAACTCCTAATACCCTGAGATGATCATGAGAGCCTCCACTGCTCACTGGAATCTTCAACTCCCTCTCTGTCTGGAGAATTTGACTCTTCAATTATACACGGACCACTTTTCTCTTCCTCCCTTGCTTGTCTACAATATGGCATCATCAATACAGGACAACCACCTTCAAGAGCCTTTAATGGTGTATTTAGAATCACCCATTGGTACGTAGAGACCCTTCAAAACAAGCACACACCCTCACTTTCGTTTTTCTCCCCTTTCTTGCTTTTCCCTTTCTTTTCTCTTGGCTTAGATGTATATAGCTTCAAAAATGGAGAAAATAGGTTTTTGAGCCAATCAGAGTTGGGATAAAGGAGAGATAGGGATTTGCAGTTCGACCTCTAAAAGCATTCTAAATGGAATCATCCGGGCAGTTTACGCATGCCCACACCACACTAGATCACAGAACAATTAAGATCTGTCACATTAGAATCTCAAAAAATGCGTCTTGCATCGCAGCCACATGATCACATCAGAACGACCGTGGAATATGCGCTCGTTGGATTGGGATCTGGTGATAAAACAAACGTTGACCTCTGATCAGTGCATGAGACATTTCGCCCTGCCATTGGTTCGATCATACGGGCAAATTATAGACCGTCAGATCCCTTGCACCGGTCGTTGGATCTCAATTTTTGAGCGACTTCAACAAAGTGGATCCAATCGCAGGACTGAAAATCAAACCTTCTACATGCGCACCATCTGCGCACGTCACACCCAAGCCGATGCGCTACTATGTGTTGCGGCTACCGGAGTTTTTTTGCTTGGCCAAATCAAATGATGCACGACGAAATCCAGGACGTCGTGTGCCAATGCAAAAACACTTGCGACATGGATTGTAAATCTTTACGACGTGGCGCGATGCTGGTTGTCAATCTAGCATCGATCCAAAATTGCATACGGACCCCTTCGACAAACAAACTTTACAAAAAGCCCCTACCGGTTTTAGGGTTTTATTGAATAACCCCTTCGACCAAGTCAGGCTCACCAAGAGAATTAATTTTTTTTCTTCTTCTCTTGGGCAAACCGTCGAGCCCTCGTGTGCCTTGCAACACTTACTAAATTTTTTTATTAAAAGCACATGGCACCTTGTCGAGCACCTTTTTGAGTGAAACTTTTTCTTAAAATCCCATAGGCCATAGCACCTTGTCGAGCACCTTTTTTTCCTAGCTCCTTAATTCTAGGGCCTCCGATCATATTACTAGTTCCTCGGACATGTTTCGTACCAATCTCCCTTGTTATGGTAAGGATAAGGTCCAAGCTGCCGATGGGTCCTTGTCCGCTATTTCTAAAAAAGGACAAAGTATATTTACGTAATTTTAGCAACTCCGAGACGGATAATGAGGTGGAGATTCTGCAAAGTGACCGTTTTAGGTATCTAGGATCAATCATCAATAAGAAAGGTGATATAGAAGATGATGTCTCACAAATGATTAAAGTAGGATGGTTGAAGTGGAGAGGTGCATCCGGAGTGCTATATGATCGACGGATCCTTTTAAAGTTTAAAGGAAAATTTTACAGGACAGCCAAATATATGATGCCGAGTGTTGGGAAGTTAAGAAGCGTCATATAGATAAGCTAAGCGTAGCGGAGATGAGGATGTTGAAATGGATGAGTGACAAAACCAGAAAGGATAAAATAAGGAATGAGCATATTAGAGCTGGTTTGGGAGTAGCCCCGATTCAAGATAAGCTCCAAGAAAGTCGTCTACGGTGGTTTGGCCATGTTCAAAGGAGGCTTTCGGATGCTCCAGTTTGAAGGAGTGACTTGATTCAGATTGAAGGCTCTAAAAGAGCTAGGGACATGCCTAAAATGACCCTTGGAGAAGTCGTGACGAAAGACATGCATAGTTTAGGTCTTGTTTCAAGTATGACGTCGAAAAGAGCAAACTGGAGAGCAAGGATCCATGTAGCTGACTGCTGACCCCAATTAGTTTGAATAAGACTGAACTATAGTTTTTGTGTTTCTTTTCTCACTACTACACCTCCTCCGGTCTTAATTCACACTCTTCAGGCAGACAATGCTCTAACTCAATTGCATCAATGGCACCGCAATCTTGGCCATCCTTCTTTTCGTGTTTTACCTTTTAATCCCTTCTTTAATAAAGCAATGTAGTCGGGATAAGTTTACTTGTGATATCTGTGAACTCACAAAGCACAATCAGTCCCCTTATTCTTCCAGTGATAATAAAGTCATGTTTTGTTTTCTATTATTCACTCTAATTTGTGGGGTACTTCACGAATTGTATTCAGGGTGAGATCAAATTGTTTATCACTTTTACTGATAATTATACTCATCTGAATTAGGTCTATCTCCTTCGGATGAAATCTGAAGCTTTTCCTGTTTCCAATCCTTTCATACCATGATCCGGACTCAGTTCAATGCCCACGTTCAGATTTTACGGAGCAATAATGGAACTAAATATATTGATGGTTGTTTCCTTCAGTATCTTGATGAATACGGTATCCTGTCTGAAACCTCTTGTGTTCATACCCCTGAACAAAACGGTATTCCAGAGAGGAAGAATCGACATCTTTTAAAGTCACCTGCTCCTTGATCTTTACCACCCATGTACCTAAATTCGATTGAGAGACCTAAATTTTACGCCTGCACCATTGAAAAACGGATCTGCTCACTTACTCTTGACGGAAGGAAAAGCCCATCTACGCTCCCTACTCTAGCCCCTTTTTAACATCAGGTGATGATATTTCTTCTTCATTTGATGATGATAATGTTGTTATTGCTATTAGGAAAGGAGTTAGAACCTGCACCCAACACCCTATTTCTAACTTTGGCTCCTATGAGTCATTATCTCCATCCTATCATGCTTTTGTTTCTTCGTTTTCCTCTGTACCTATCCTGCAAGGCTGGAAAGAAGCTATCACAAACCCTAACTGGAAGGATGCTATAGTAGAGGAAATGCAAGCCTTGGAAGAAAAATGGTACTTGGGAGCTTGTCCCTTGTCCTGAAGGGAAGGAACAAGTGGGATGTAAATGGGTGTTCACTGTAAAGCAAAAGGCAAATAGAACCATTGAGAAATACAAGACAAGGTTGGTTGCAAAGGGCTTTACCCAGACCTATGGCATTAAATCCCTCTACGATCTTAAGCACTCACCTCGGGTTTGGATTGGCCAGTTCCAGAAGGCAATGCAGAAGTTTGGGTACAAGCAAAATCACGTTGATCATATAGTAATAACAAGCAATGATGATGCACAAATCTCTTACTGAAAGCTCAGTTAGCTATAGAGTTTGAAACCAAGGATTTAGGACCTCTCAAATACTTCTTAGGGATCGAAGTAGCCCAAACTACCAAGGGTATCTTCATTTTCCAAAGGAAGTATGTCCTAGACCCTCTCAATGAGAAAAGTATGCTAGAATGTAAACCCGCGGGTTCTCCTATTAAGATTAATCATCAATTCAGTTGCAAAGGGTGTGATTCGGTAGATAAAGAGAGACATCCGCGACTTGTAGGAAGGTTGATCTACATCTCTCATACCCGGCAATATATTGCTTATGTTGTAGGGGTTGTTAGCCGGTTTCTACATGATCCATAGACTGCTCATCATGTGGCATTATACCGGATTCTGAGGTACTTGAAATCAGCACCAAAAAAGGGCATTTTATTTCCAACAATGGTAATATGAAATCGGAATCCTTAACCAATGTTGACTGGGCTGGCTCTATTGATGATCTGTACTCCACTTCAGGATATTGGACGTTCCACGGAGGGAATCCGATTATCTGACGAAGCAAGAAACAACCAGTAGTATCTAGATCTAGTGCAAAAGCATAAAACTGAGAAATGGCACAGGGTGTCTGTGAGCTTATATGGGTCATAGTTTTACTTGGCGATCCGGAATGACATCTGAAGAATCTATGAGGCTCTACTGTGATAATAAGACAGCGACCAGTATAACCCATAACCCAATCCAACACGACAAGACCAAACATATTGAGATTGATAGACACTCCATCAAGGAGAAGTTGTAGCAAGGCTCAATTTGCATCCCATTTGTCATTTTTGAGAATCAATTAACTGATGTATTCACAAAGGGTTTTGACTTCTCATTCCATCCTAATGTATTCAAGTTGGGCATGAAGGATATCTATGCACCAACTTGAGGGGGAGTGTTAAGGATAAGGGTTACAAATAAACTGACTAGATTCATTGTATGTTGGGATAAAAACCAACACGACAAGACCAAACATATTGAGATTGATAGACACTCCATCAAGGAGAAGTTGTAGCAAGGCTCAATTTGCATCCCATTTGTCATTTTCGAGAATCAATTAACTGATGTATTCACAAAGGCTTTTGACTTCTAAATCATTCCATTCTAGTGTATTCAAGTTGGGCATGAGGATATCTATGCACCAACTTGAGGGGGAGTGTTAAGGATAAGGGTTACAAATAAACTGACTAGATTCATGGTATGTTGGGATAAGGACTATGACTTAGCCTTACCTAGCATTCCTTATTTGTAATCCGTTATCCATACTATAAATAAGAACGGCCTCCCTCATTCTTGACAAACCAAATCATTATCTGAATCTTCTCTTCTCAACCTAACTCAAATTTCATATTTGACCAATATATTCTTCATTTCCTATTAATTTCGGAACCAGAATGTGCCATATGTAGAAAGATGAAGACAGAGAGAGAGTGCTGACAAGATTTCCAGGGCTCCTAGATGTTGAATAACAAAAGAAACAAAAGACCATAAATTCAATTATATCAAGACACGAAAACCAGAGAAAATTGATAATCATTCAAAAATGGTGTCAAAAAATACAAAACATCAAGATTGCATTAACGCTGATGTGCTCCCAGTAATTGCAAAACAATCCATGAATGAACCCATAAGCCAGAATAAAGTGATCAAAAGCTACCTCATAAGTACGGGCAGAACTATTCTTTTCCATTAAGCTCGGTCTCTGCACATCATTCTGATGCCTAGCATGGCTACCACCACAAACCTTTTCCTTGGCTTCAACAGCTCCAACATCCTCATCAACAAGACAGTTGGGTTCCAGATCCATCACATTTTGGTTTTCTTCTAAGGGCTCAATATTCTTCTTTTCATTTTCAATATTAGAAACAACTCTTGTTGCAAAATCTAATGCTTGGGGAAGAGGATCTTTCACCAATGCGCGAAGTTCCATAGAGCTCGATCGAAGCGCTTCCTTAACTCTATTAACTTCAGTAGCCGGCAGGCAGTCATATATATTACCTGTTATCCCGTCCCCAGCTTTTTCTGCAAAATAAAAATTTGCTTCTTTAGATGTTACTGAACTGAATTGCAGTCACCTAATTTCTGTGTTATAATTTCATAGTGTCTGAGGTGAAAAATGGAATATTTGAATAATACAAAGTTGAAAAGAGAAGAGAAAATGAACTTAGAAAATCAATAAATGGAAAACCAAGTCATTCTGCATAGGATGGGAGGAGAGATGAATAACGAGACTAAACCTAATTTCAAAGATTGAAGCATCTCTTCATGGTTGTTCTCCGCAGAATCTACAGGCATATTGCTACAATTATCTCCAGATGCAACTCCATTATCGTCCTTCAACACGTCAACTAAACCTAATTTCGAAGATTGAAGCATCTCTTCATGGTTGTTCTCCACGGAATCTACAGGCATATTGCTACAATTATCTCCAGATGCAACTCCATTATCGTCCTTCAACACATCAACTAAACCTACTTTCGAAGATTGAAGCATCTCTTCATGGTTGTCCTCCACGAAATCTACAGGCATATTGCTACAATTATCTCCAGATGCAACTCCATTATCGTCCTTCAACCCCTCAGGCACGTCAGCTAAACCTAATTTCGAAGATTGAAGCATCGCTTCCTGGTTGTTCTCCGCAGAATCTACAAGCATATTGCTACAATTATCTCCAGATGCAACTCCATTATCGTCCTTCAACCCCTTAGGCACGTCAGCTAAACCCACAGCTTCCTCTCCAATTTCATTGTCGGTCGAAGGACAATCCATACTTAGCCCTCCTTCCTCCCCCTCATATATCATTTGATAGACAAACTCCAGAAATGAAGGGCCCATGGCTTTCCAAGCCTCTTCTAAGTAATCTCTGACCAATTTAAGAGCATCACCGCGAGTGTCTTTCATCAAAATCTTCTCACGGACATTTTCATCAAATGTCGCTGTCTCAATTTGTTCCCTCCAATCCTTCAACAGATCCGAAACCAAACCAACATTCTCCGATTTTTCCATCGGATCAATCCCAAGAGTCCAAATCTTCTTAACTGCATCATCCCTGTCCAATTTCTCTCTCAGGAACCTAGCCGTGCAATCCACTGCCACCGCACAATAAGCCGCTTTCATCGAATCCAAAACTGCTTCTCCCTCTCCGAAATCTAACTCTTCAATCATTTCCAGAGATTCCAGAGTCCTTTCTGAGACCAAACCAGTTGAGATTTCCGAAAGGATTCTCCTCAACAGTATTGTTTTCATCAGGCGGGGACTGTAGCCTGGTAAAGGAAGAACAGAAAGTAAAGCATTCAACAGACGATCTTCGTTTAGTTCTCTGATAATAAATTCGAGGATCCATTCTGATATTTCTCTGTCCATGAAGGTGAGATTAAAACCCTAACTTCAGAATGCGATCAAATGAGCGGGACGTCAAGAAAACAAGGTGGAATTTGTCCGATATTTATTTCCTTTGTCCCAAAAACAAGGTCAAGTAGCGTACATGGCGAAGTGCTCTGTGAACTTAAAACCCCAACAACTCTCCCAATGTAGGAAAAAGAAAACAAGATGGAATTTGTCCGACATGGGGTGGGCGCAATGACCACCCTACCCCAGTGGTAGGGCCATGTGTCTGGGTGCAGTCTGCGTTGCGGTACAGAAAACAGCGCCCCTTAATTTGTTTTTTTTTTTTGTTTCTATTTTTTTTTTGTAGAATCTGCAAATTTTATTACGCAAGGCTGCCATCGGAAAAATACAAGACTAACCAATTACAAATAGGGGGAAGAAAGCCATTATAATCGGGACAAAAAGAAGAGGGGTTACCTTCAACTAAAAAATGAGCCTTCTTATACAATAGAAAAAGAAACTAAAGCAAAACAAACAAGGGCAAACGAACGAGACAAAGCTCAAACATCATCCACAAACGGCCATTGTGGCTCAATCTAGAGAAGGCGAACACCATCTAAGGGCCAAAACCACATAACGGCAGTCCAAGAAAACCATCAAATGGGGCAATCTGTAAGCCACATCCAATAAGCATGATGTAACAAATAACCTCAATATTTCAAACAGAGAAGCCGATAAACCCAAATTAGCATTGCACTTGGCGTGAAGGAAATGACCATCTGAATTACGAATCAATGAGCCACGACCACCCCTACACAAGGAGGGAAGCCAAGAACCATCAGTAAAAGCGAAAACACGAAATGGGGGAGACCGATATGAGAGAATGATGAAAGCACCACGAGAAATGTTATTAGAATTGATCATAGTCCCCCATAGTAGAAAGTAAATCATGTGCAATATTAAAAAAACAACATTATTTCTTGATTCCAAATCACTCAAATTAAGGATGTCCATAAAATATTAAAGTCCCTTTGTTTTGGGTAGTCACGAAAAAGGCTACGTAAGATAGATACTCAATCTCTCTAGTGATTCCCTTGAAACTAGCTCTTAAAGACTCACAAAGGAGATGCCCGCCAACACTCAACAGCAAAATGACAAAGAGAAAGGGCTTAAGGCATGGATTCATCTTAGTCTCTACAAACGGGGCAATGAGGAGAAGTTGCAAGGTTTCTAGCTACCAAAAGTTGCTTCACAACCAAAGGCTCAGAGTTGCATCTTAAAGGAAAGAGCTTGATTTTGGGGAGAATAGGGAGGTTCCAAAGCCAAGACCAAAACTGATATGGGGTAGATCTGGCAAACTAGTTAGGATTAAACCAAAATGTGGTAGGCAGACTTCAGTGATAAGCATCCATTCATGGAAGGAATCCAAATCCAACTACCAGGGGTATCCATAATTGGAACTGGAATTTGGGCAATGGTAAAGGCCTAAAAGGCTAAGAAGAGATTATTTAAAATGCTAAAATTCCATTATATTGATGGATAGTAAGTCAGAAACCAAAGGATAAGAAGGGTGGAGTGACAATTAGTGATGCGTCCACCAGAGAGAGAAGGAAGCTAGCCAAGCATCACTAAAAGTGCGCATTGAAACCCCATTTCCAATCCTACATCTAAGGCCCTAATTTAGAACATCTCGCCCACGTAGCAAACTATGCCATCCCCAAAAACAACATTGCATTGGTTGGGCCTCAAGAAAAGAAGTATGACGAAAGTACTTACCCTTTAGTACTTTAACCCAAAGGGCATCAAGGTTATGAAAGATTCTCCAATCTTGTCGAGCAAGAAGAGCACAGTTAAAGTTACCCAACTCTCTAATGTCGAGACCCCCATTTCGTTTACTAGTACAAACACGCTCTCATTTACACAAAAAACCCTTTACCCTTGGCATCCTTCCACCAAAAGCGCCAAAACAATTTGTTCAGGGCGAAGATTATGCTCACAGGCAAAAGGAACATGGACATGGCATAAGTAGGCAAGGATTGGGCCACCGACTTAATGAGGATTTCCTTTCCTGCCACGGAGAGAAGGGACTCCTTCCAACCTGAAAGTTTAGCCTCAATGCGTTAGACAATGTATGCAAAAAGATTGTGTTTAGAGCAGTCAAATTCAGATGGGAGGCCCAAATAGGTGCCATGATTTGTAACAACACGAAAACCAATAAACCATCGATCTCAGTTTGGAGGAGGGTGGGGTGGAAGAACTAAAAATGATGCTAGACTTATTAATGTTGATCTCTTGGTCGGAGACAGAGCAATAATCACTTAGCAAAGAATTTAAAGCTTCCATCTCACAAGACCCCGCTTTAGAAAAGATCATGCAGTCATCTACAAACATGAGGTGTGAAATAGTAGGCCCTGATCTACTAGTTTTGTATCCACGAATGATTTGATTATGCTTGTCTGGGAAAAAAAAGAAGATGAAAGGGCATCTTGGCAAAGTATAAAGAGGTATGGGCTTAGAGGATAGCCCTGACGGATGGCCAGTTGGGGGTGAATTTACCTATGATTGAACCATTAACTCTTATGCGATAAGAGACAATTGGCATACACTCCATAACTCATGCAACCCATTGTTTGCAATCCCCGTTTGAAGAAGAAGCTGTCTAAGGAAAGTCCATTCAACCTTATCATACGCTTTGCGCAAGTTAAGCTGCTTAAGTATCATATACCGACTTGTCCCTTAAAATAGTTCATTTGATGGAGGATTTCATGAGCAACATAGACATTGTCAGGTATTTCTCTAGAAGGAACAAAGGCGCTTTGAAAGGGGCTAATTAAGGAGTTCAAAAAAGGCTTAAGATAGTTTACAAGATACTTAGCTATAATTTTATAGAAAATTGTGCAAAAGTTGATTGAGCGAAATTGGCTAACCTCTTCAAGGTGCTTCTTTTTTGGAATTAACACAAAGACGGTTCATTTGAAACGTGTCAACTTATGTCCACTCTAAAAAAACCATTGCACAACAGATATAACATCTGGCCCAACGGTGTCCAATTGGATTGGTAGAATTTTGTTGGTAGTCCATCTAACCTAGGTGATTTATAAGCAGCAATTTGGAAAACAACATGTTTAATTTCCTCAGCATAAAAAGGGTGGCAAAGGAAGTCATTTTGCTAGGGTGTTATCCCAGGGTTAATGCAAGATAGGTAAGAAGATGGATTTGTCGGGTTAGAGGTATTAAACAAGGATGAAAAATAATTGGTAATATGCCAAAACAAACCTATATCATGAATCATTCATGATTCATCTGGCCCCTGGAGCCTAATAATGTGGTGTCAACAGGTGGTGGTGGTATGAAAAAACGATGTGTTATGGTCGCCAGCCTTGAGCTATTTAACTCTCGAGCGTTGAGCCCAATATTTCTCCTCTTGAAGGTGAAGATCCTCCGAACGTCTACAAGTAAGACTTTAAAACCTGTTGAAGGGTACGTAGCTCGGTTTAGATTACGCTATATCCTCCAAATCTTAGCTACCCTCTTCCTTGTGCCTTGGCTACTCAGAGAAACTCTTGGAAGTTTAGAGGAGGGAGGTCAGTGAGGATGGGCGTTGCCATTAGAGGTTAGGGTTGGGAGCAGGTCATAACATCTTCTTCAACTGGGTTTTCTCCACATGATGGTACGAAAGTCAATTCGGTACCAAAACCATTTATCGAACTAGTACCGTACCGTACCAAATACAATTCGGTATGGTACCAGTATGGCAAAATGGTACCATACTCGGTACAGTACGGTATTGGTATGGAGGTTGATACCAACAGTACATACTGATACCGTACCAAATTACCGAATACCAGTATTGTATTACCGGCATAGATACTAATTTATGTATAATAAATCATGTAGAGCAAATTACATGCACCCCCTGGTGTTTGAAATAATAACAGAACATCCCCATACCTTTACCATTTATGTATAACCCCCTGATGACTCACGGTGTTAGTGAGAATGTTAGTTTTGAAAGTAAACAGCTTTACCCTTTTCTCCATCTCAATCCACCGCCCCACCCCCAACCTCTGTTCTTCATCGGCAAGGATTACGTTGCAGTTCACGGACTAGGGTTGCAATCGGTCGGACGGACAAACACATCAAGATGTCATTTTGCAACTGCCATGGGTTCAAGGTGCTGGCCAAGAATTATTTGGACCTGGATTCTCACCCTCCCGATAAGAAAGAGGGAGGCGGAGAACAGGTTCAACTCCAATTGATAGAGAAGTATTTCAAATGAAGTTCGATAGACCTGAAATTACAGGGTAAGATTCTAACTCAAAAATCTCTTAGAAACAATCAACAATGGGTCAGCAGATCAGGAAAAAAATGATAAAAAATACCTATAACTGGACTGGGCATAAGTTAGGTAGGGTTTCAGTTGAAGGTCAGTAACTCCTAGTAGAGTGGAAATCTGGGAATGAAATTTTAGGTCTTGAATTGCCCAAGGTGTATGGCCTACACTCCAAGTTTGAGCAAGAACAGAAAAGGATTGTTAGAGTTGTATTCAAATCTGGTTGGTTGCAGGTACCGCACAGAACATAATATCTGCAGTAACAAACAAGGAGAATAGGAAGAATATTGGAGGCAAATAAAGAGCAATTAAAAATAATGGAAGAGAAGATTAAGAGAAAGATTAACCTAGAAGGAGGAAATCCAGAAGAAGAGTGAAAGCTCGGATGGTTTTAGGGTTGGGCTTTGGGAGCCTCACGTAGGGGATCTTGAGTGATCGGAGGACTGAGGCAAAACGTTCTGGATGGGGAAGATGTGCTGTTGGATTAGTCGATATGGTGACTCTAACTGTTGGACGTGAAGAAGCACTGGAGATGGGGAGATGAAACGTGAGGAAGAAGGAGAATATGAAGAGGACATGGAGGTTCTCAGAGAGACACATTTGGGTGCTTTCTTCTCAGATTGCCGGAGAAGAAAGGGATAGGTGGAGGAAGATGACAATGGAATGTTGGTTTTGAGGGAGATGGGTCTAGGCTATGGCTATGGCTATGGCTATGGCTATGGCTATGTCTAAGGGTAAAATGGTCAATGTAAAAATTGAAGGGTAATATGGTAATTTTCAAATGTTTAACTACACCTAACGGTTTAAACTTAACAGGAAGGACTTATTTGTAAGCCTCACAATTGTTCAGGGGGAGGTGCGTGGAAATGGTGAAACTATAGGGGGTGTTCTATTATTGTTTCAAACACCAGGGGGAGGATGTAATTTGCTCAATAATATATATAAGTATACATGTTAAATATATATAATAATTTATATACATAAGAATATAACATAGTAAATATAATATTTTATATTATATATACTAATTTGTATAAATAATATAAGAAACATATAACAAATACCATATATCGTACCGAATACATATCGAACACATTCCATATACCAAACCATAACCGTACAGTAAAATATCGGCATGAAAAAATGATCGATATCATACTTTGTATGGTACGGTATCGATATGGGGTGCTTGGCTTTAGTATCATACCAAATTGACACCCTTTCATGATGGTGGTGGTGGTGGTCAATATTTGTTTTCCCAATAGTTTGAAGTGGCTTCGATCAATTTGTAGTTGGAGGACCTCCTTATTACTTTTAGAGATGCATATTCTTCTATCGAATCTCTTCACCACCATACGTCTCTTGTTTTTTATATTGTTCAAAATGCTTCGATATTTAATCAGACTACTCATGTCTAGATGTCGTTCATCTTGTTTGCCCATGCTTTGGGTATTTTGGGTTATTATTATTCTTAAACGGTAAGTTCTCACAAATGACAATCGCATGAGTTACCTAACTAGACAAAAAAAACCAAACAAACACAAAACGAATGATTTTTGTAATTAAAAGGTATGTCCCACACCATTTCTCTATCACCATTCTTCTTCAAACTTAAAATGGATTTACGGGTTGAAGTTGAAGTTAGTGAAGTTTATGGAGAATCACCACCACCCTTCTATGTGAGAGTTTTCCACGGAACGACTGTTGAAGGCTTAAAAAATTCGGTGGATACCAATCTTGGTGCCAGCATAAACCGACAATGCACCCTGACCCGTGGCAACACAAGGTGCATTGCCGGTCTATTCTAGCACCAAATTGGTCAAAAACATCTTCTTCAACTGGGTTTTCTCCACATGGTGTGGTGGTCAATGTTTGTTTTCCTGGTAGTCGATTTGAAGTGGCTTCAATCAATCTATAGCTAAGATTTTCTTATTACTTTTAGAGATGTATATTCTTCTGTCCAATCTCTTCATCACCATATATACGTCTCTTCTTTTTATAGTTCAAAATGCTTCGATATTTAATTAGAATTTGCTCATGTCTAGGAGACATTTTTAATGTTGTTTACCCATGCTTTGGGTACTTTTGGGTTATTTTTGTTAATTTGTAGTGTACTGTCTTTTCTCTTTCTTTCCCAAACTAAAGCAACCAAATCCAATGCAAAGTTCAATTCCCTTGGCGCTCAGTTCCCAAGTTAAAAAACATCGATTAGAAGCATTGATGTGTGACTCTGTGGTTTTAGCCATTTTTAGGTCTTGATGGTAACTGATAATTCTAAACGTGATCATTTTATTTCAGTAAATTTGTTTTTCGTAATTACGTCTCTAACAATAAAAATAAAATAAAATCATATGTCCCTCACTTTTTTTAGGGGGGGTAGGGGAATTATTGTTGTAATCAGTATCAGTGAAAAAGAAACTATAACCCTACTTGGTTGTCCGTTTAGTATGGTACAAATTTTTTCCCTAGTGAGTGTAAATCATCTTGTCGGGGGTGTTGGCACACCCCTATGTCTGGATGCAGGGACACACATAGAGGTAGCGTTCTCTTTCCCATTTAATATTTACATGTTTTATCTATTCACAACTAATTCAATAGTTTTTCAACTTTACAATTTATAACCCGATTGCTTTCTAAATGGTTGCAATCAAACCTCTCTGGTTGCTTTTATCGGATAGTAATCTCACCTCCACAATCACCTAAGTGAATAACCATTTGGAGATATTTTATCTCCAACAATTCTTACAATAAAAGAAACTTACAGTCTCAAAAGGTTAATGAGCAAGTTAGAGAACACTAAAATGATTCTCAATAGTTTCTAAAACCCAAAATCTTCCAATTAAGTACTAAACTGTGGAAAAGGAATGACAAAAAAAATATTACTATTAGAATTTCCAATGACTTCTTTAAGCTGAGATGGTCGACTATCCTTGATTGCCTTGAAGGGTCGATCAATCCCCTTGAGGAAATAGCCGTTTAAAATATGACCACAAGACAAAAGTGAATAGTAGATGGTTACCCCCCCTTGCAAAGGGATCTTTATGGTCTCCATTTATTTGTCCTTTCATTTCCTCCATTTCATCTCATAGGGGGTAGAAATGATCACCCTATCCCTTGCCCGAACACACTGCCCGGGTGGGGTCCACTCCCCCCTCTATTAGATGAAATGGAGGAAATGGAGGGGCAGATAAATGGAGAATATAATTTTCCCCTTAGCAAAGCCAGTTGACCAGCTTGGCTAAAATGACAATAACTCCTTCGTCGAGGAACTTTGTCCAGCTTTAGGCCGGTCGATTGACATTTCATCCAACTGATATTTTTTGCCATAAATCTTATGACCTTAGCCACTCGACCTCCAACTTGTGTTGCTTAATGTGCCTAGTCTAATTTATTGATCAAAGTCCATAAGTTACCCTTCAGTCACAGATGAAGCCCACAAATAAGATTAAACCAATTAGTATAGTTTGGCCAACTTATGACTAAGTCCTTGAGATCTAAGAGCTACTCGAGCATCAATTACATCTTAGGAATATACAAGATTCATTGATTCAAACTATTCATAAGTTTTGTTCCAATTTAGAACATTATTTGAAGATGTACATTGCCATTCTAGTTTCGAAGGCACTTGATATTTGTGATGATTCATTAAAATTTGATCTTTAATCCTTATGCTTCAACACTACATAACTTTGATCGATTAATTTTGAGTTTAAGATCTTCCATTGAGATTCTTGCTCGATGACTTCATTTTATTGCTTGAGTTTGTCTTCTTGCAAATCTTTAATGCTTAGAGATAATACTAATTGATCTCAAGGTCTAATGTCTAAACAGCTATGACCTCTTGGGACTCTTGCTACATTGTAGGAGTATCAAGATTAGGTTGGCAATAAAAAAAAAAGTTCTATCAATACCCTAAACTTAATCCATATTTATTCATTTTCTCTATGGAATACTTAGTTATTTTTTTCTTTTTCCTCATTTTCTAATCCCATAGTAAACCAAACTTTTGCCTCTCATTCTCTAGTAATTTTTTAAATACCCAAATCTACCCTCAATGGCATGTTTCATCGTTTTTTCACTCCACTTTTAAATTGTAACCTAATTTTAATGACATGATTTAATAACGTATTACACAACCATTATTCATATATCATCATTTAGTGTGTATATTTAATTTTAGGGAGAGAGAACGCCACTCGGTCGTGCAGCGCATGCTGCCCTTGTGCCCTGACACAAGGGTATATTTAATTTATGGGATTGGGGGGATATGGTGGTCATTTTGTACACCCCTGTGTCAGGGAACATGTGTGGCAACCATGTTCGCAGGCATGTTCATGAGTCTAATCCTTTTTAAAATTGTTTGAGTTGGGATGTAAAAATTCGGTCGGATAGTGGCATTATCATTTTTGTATCCAATTATATTTGGATGGATTCAGACAATATCTTATTAGGTTTCAGATAGATTCAAATAGTTTATGGAAAGTGATTTTTTGAATATAGATTCTCATTAATGGATAGGAACACTGATCGAATACGAATTTTCAATTATCCGTTGACATCGTTACTGTTTTGTTGTTGAGCGATAGGGTGGAAATTTAGAGTTCAGCCGCTACCCTTTTCTTATTATTCTTAGTCTTTGATTTTCTTACGTTTTTATTTTTAATTATATCTTATATTTATTGTAATAAGTATATGATTCAATGTATCACACTGCATAGAACAATATATATAAACTAATAGAAAATATGGGAAAAGAATCTCGTTATCTTAACTTATAAAATTATAAAATAAGAGGAAAAAAAATCCAATAAGATAAATTAATTAGATTCACAGGCACAAAAATATATTTTAGAAATGTTATTATCATTGGAATCGGATAATCATCAATCAATCGAATAAAAGAATTACCATATTCTAGTTTTCAACGGATTTGGATTCCCCTAAACAAATATGATCGCGGATCGAATACGAATTTTCAAATATCCGTTCACATCCTTCAATTTGAGTTGACGTGACTCTTGAATCAAATTTTACAATTTTTCGACTCAGTCTCAGACTCACCCGAATCAAAACCTGAATTTTCAATCAATGCTTCACATCCTGGCGAGTGCGGAGTGCGCACTGGCATATATGCGACTATATCAATTGGTCCCACAGAAGCCAGTGGGCCCATATGAAAAACAAATAAATAAATGGAATAAGCAAGCACCTCGATTGGTCACAGTGATGTTACTGAGCCAGAATACACTGGCCTGAACCCAGCCCCGCCTTATGGCACGTTGCGGCGGCCTTTATATGCGGCCACTTGCAATGTATCAAATAGCCGATGATTGCTGCGCCTGCTCTCTTGTGTGGGCGTCAACTATCACGCATCACCATCAGCAGCAGCAGAGAGGTTATACACTGTAGAAGAACTATAAAACGAAAAAGCAGATGCGCGGAGAGTCGAGAAGGGATTTCCAGAGAAGAGCAGCTTCTGAAATCTATAAAATCCCCACTCGCAAGTTGTTGTTATAGAAGAATAAGAAAAGGAGGACGAGGAGGTATACGAAGAAAGTTGAAAATGGCAGTTACGCCTTCTTCTTCTCTTTTTGCTTCGGGCAACGCCGTGATAAAGTCCCCAATAGACAAACGTTTATACAAAATTCTCAATCTTCCTAATGGCCTCTGTGCCCTTCTCGTTCACGATCCAGAGATATTCCCAGATGGTCCTTCTGAATGTTCTTCTAAAACCCTAGAGAACGGCGATGAAGAAGAGTACGGAGATGAGTCCGATGAGAGCGAAGGTGAATATGACGATGATGATGATGATGATGACGATGACGACGAGGATGATGAGGAAGAAGAAGATGAAGGCGAGGAAGAGGATGAGAAGAAAAATAAGGATTCACAGACTAAAAAGGTTGTTTTCTTTATCTGTTACCCAACGACCAAACCAAATGCTCAGTCGAAAATTTTTAATTTTATTTTCTTAGTAGCACGAAAGGAGATTATGGTATAGTAATATTCGTTTACAGGTATATATCGCTAATTCACATGTTTCTTTGAATAATATGAATGTATATTTTCCCAAACTGGAGCCAGTTCACATTTCAATTGATGTTTTTGATTAGAGTTGTGGGAGTTGTGACAGATTTCAATGCGTACTCTGTGCCCAGTTCATGTTCATATTTCAATCAATCCGTTTGAATGAAAGCAGTTCATAGTTCATACTTCAATCAATGCGTTTGAATGAAAGTTTGTTTTTGGTTCAACGTAGCTTAATTTACTCCTGTGTGCAAAAGCATGCATTAGAATTTTTTTTTGGTTGGGGGAGGGGAGAGGGTCGATGACGAATATATTTATCGAGCACCCAAAGTAAGAACAACTGAAAGGTGAAAGGACCAACGACGCACTAATGTCAATGCTGCATATACCAATATTGCATATGGAAACCTCATTGGCCAATTTAATCTGCCATGAGCTGACAGACCTTGGCAACCACTGGATTGAGATGTTCAATGAGGATGATAAGGAGCCAGCCTTTGTAGGCGAGAGAACCTTTAGGGGCTCTTCATAGGTCAATCAAAATGCAGGATACCCCTTAATCTCTATACTGTTGCTATACAAACATGTAGCCAGTCTGAGATCATGTAAGATTCATATGAGTTCAGTTCGCTATTGTCTGTGTGTATTTTTCCTCTTTACTCTTGATTCAGGTCATTGTTGTAGAGTTTGAGTTCATAGTTGTCATCGCGGTGACCAAGGTGTTGGAGGGGGGCCTAGATGTGGCGACACCAACAAGGTGCTCGCCTATGCTACCAAGACGCATAGGTGACGCCTTGACAACTATGTTTGATTTGGTCTTGAAGTAGTTTTGTTTTCTCATCTAACTTAAGTGGCATAAAAATTTGTTTGTGCTTCTTCTAAATTTTAATAGGCCTTTTATTTGTTTATGCATTTGGAGGTTATCTTCTCTGATTAACATGTTTTGCAGGCAGCTGCAGCAATGTGTGTAGGAATGGGTAGCTTCTCTGATCCTTTTGAGGCACAGGGTCTTGCCCACTTTCTAGGTTTGATTCCAAATATTCATTATGTTTGTCTCTTTCTTTGTTTGTGTTTTTATATGTTTCCATGTTTTTCTGGTGTCTATAGTGACTGAGAAACTATATTCAATCTGGCTTCTGGATGAAAAACAAATGATATGATATGTTTAATCCATTAAAGAAAGCACATGAAGGAACAATTCTTAGGAAATTCAACTGATGCCGCATAACTCCATGATTTTTTACTTATCAAAGAAGGAGGAAAAAGCCATTTAAACAGAAGATGGGATAATTGGATTATATTATTGGAGAAAGCTATACTACTTGGAGAATAATGAAATAAGAACATATTGTCATTATGGGCCAGTAGATTTGATTCATTCATGCTGGATGCATGCTACCATATCTAGTTCAAAACTAGAACAGGCAAAACGAAATTAGGGAAAAAGGGAAATGGATATTGTAGCTGTTGATGTTGGATTTATTGTTCCAAATGTGATTTGGGTATAATAGTACTTAAGGATTGGTTGTGTACTTGTGTTTTTTAGAATCCCTGAAATACTTCAAGATTTATTAAAGTGGAACTAAAAGTTAAATAGTTATGTGTCAAAGTCGGTGGGAAAGTAATGGATCGTCCTTTTAACTCAATCAATACAGTTCCAATAAATTGCTTTAAAACTTGATCCATCAGCTTGGGGGGAAGGGGGAGAGGGAGATTATTATAATGTTGATAACCTACTAACTTTCGTAGATTTTTATTTATTTTTAAAGCCTAGGTTTACTGTGTACAGTATTTTGAAAATTACTATTTGATGCGTCCACTTATTTTAAGGGCGGATCTCTGTGCAACGGTAAGGTTGCTCCTTTTGGCCTAGTGGTAGTGGGTTCAAGTCTGGAAACAGCCTCTCCGCGAAGTGGGTGTTAAAACAGCGTACATTATGACCATCCCCAGACCCCACAGTGGCGGGAGCCTCGTGCACTGGGTACGCCTTTTTTTTATGGGTTTATGAATAAGGCCGATTACAATAAAAATAAAATAATGGCCCAACCTATAATATAACTATCCAAAGGTCAATTTCAGCCCATTGGACTGCCGCTAGCACCTTATGAGCCTCCCATGCTTGGATATAGGCCTCCATACGGGATTAATGCCTAATGCAACTACATCAGATGATAGTCAAGTTCTAGGTGGGAAGCCTAGATCATATCCTTGTGCATTACTCAATCAATACTTTCCTTTGGCTGAATCTGGTATGTGAATCCCATACTCATATCTGTGGTTTTTAATACTATACAGTTCCTGTTCTGTTAATACTTGTTTCTAATTCTGGTTTCAGTTTGTTGCTATTTTTGTCCAGTTTGGTTCCCTATTTTGATCCTTGTTTCTATTTGAAAGCTTGACTTCCTATTTTGGTTTCTAGTTGCTGTTTTCTATTAGTTACTAAATCTGAACTTCTCTTTTGGTAACTTGCTATTTCTTTAACTTCATGAAAACTTAAGATCTGGCCATTGGATTGAATCAAAATTGGCTATGTTGTACCTCATCCTTTTTGAGTGTAATAAAATAAGAAGAAAGAAGAAGAGAGGAAGAAGAAGAGGGGAGAAATAGAAGAGAATTGCTGCAACAGTTTGGGAGTCACAGCCGTGAGATTGACTGCCCCCAAAACCTTCAATATATATTAACTTAATTCAAAAGACAATAGGGTAAACCCAAAAAGACCAAAACACCCCTGAGGGAGAAGTCGTGAATTAGCTCTAGCGCTAATTCAAGACTCCCTCCCCCTACTACGACAACTTCTAACACTCCCCCCTCAAGCTGGAGCATATATGTTAATCATGCCTAGCTTGTTACAAATATAATCTACTCTCACACTCCCCAAAGACTTTGTAAATAAATCAGTAAGTTGCTCCCCAGTTCGAACATGACGAGGAGAGATAATCCCTTGTTGCAGCTTTTCACGAATAAAATGACAGTCAACCTCAATGTGTTTTGTCCTCTCATGAAACACAGGATTGGTAGAGATATGAATGGTAGCCTGATTGTCACACCACAATAACATAGGAGAATCATCAACAAACCCAAGTTCTACCATCAACTGTTTAACCCACATCAGTTCACAAGTGTCATGTGCCATAGCACGATACTCCGACTTTGCACTGGACCGAGCTACAACGGTCTGTTTCTTGCTCTTCCATGAGACAAGATTTCCTCCAACAAACACACAGTAACCTGAAGTGGATCTTTGATCAATTGGAGACCCTGCCCAGTCAGCATCAGTAAAGCCTTCAACCCTCCCATGACCATGATCAGAATACAGAAGACCACGGCCTGGAGCTTTCTTGATATAGCGCAAAACTCTTATAACTGCATCCCAATGAGACGTCCGAGGAGAGGACATAAACTGACTGAGTACACTGACAGGAAAAGAGATGTCAGGCCTAGTCACAGTCAAATAGTTGAGTTTCCCTACCAGCCTCCAATACTTCTCAGGATCATCAAGGATGTCACCACCATCAGCCACTAGTTTCAAATTAGGATCCATAGGAGTATCCAAAGGTTTAGACCCCAGTAACCCTGTCTCTGAAAGCAAGTCAAGTACATACTTTCACTGAGAGATCGAAATTCCTTTCCGTGATTGGGCTACTTCAATACCCAAAAAATATTTCAGACGTCCCATAGCCTTAGTCTGAAATTGCTGTCCCAAATGTGTCTTCAAGCTCTCAATACCTGAAGAATCATCTCCTGTGATAACAATGTCATCTACATACAATACCAAAAATATCCTCCCTGCATCAGAACATCGGAAGAACACCGAATGATCACTCTCAGATCGAGTCAGTCCAAACTGCAACACAACTTCAGTAAACCGGCCAAACCATGCCCGTGGTGACTGTTTCAGCCCATACAACGATTTCTTCAGCTGACACACCTTACCCGACTCCCCCTGAGCAACAAAACCAGTAGGTTGCTCCATATATACCTCCTCATGGAGATCACCATGCAAGAAAGCATTCTTGATATCCAACTGATACAAAGGCCAATGATGTGTAGCAGCTAAAAAGAGAAATATGCAAACCGAAGTAAGTTTCGCAACAAGAGAAAAAGTATCCAGATAGTCTATACCATAGACCTGGGCATAGCCCTTAGCTACAAGACGGGCCTTCAACCTAGCCACAGACCCATCAGGATTAACTTTCACCACAAAGATCCACTGGCAGCCAATTGCGGTCTTACCAGAGGGTAAAGAAACAAGGTCCCATGTCTGATTTTCCTGTAGCGCAGACAATGCCTCAGTCATAGCAGCCCTCCACCCAGGGTCAGACAAGGCTTCGACAACAGACTTAGGAATAGGATGACTCTCAATAGTGGAGAGACAAGCAACAAAATTAGAGGACAAACCAGAATAGGACACAAAGTTAGAGATAGGATGTTGGGTACAACTCCGAACACCCTTACAGACAGCAATAGGAACATCCAAATCAGAAATAACAGGAGCAGGAGGTGAAGGGGAAGTACCTATTGGAGGATTCGGATCTGGAGGCGAAGAAGACGTGGTAGAGGGAGCGAACCGTTTGCTATATTTGTCAAGGGCTGAAATACGAGTTGTCAGCTCGTCAGAAGAGCGACGATGAAACACAGCAGGTGGCTTAGCTAGAGGTGGCGCTGCTGGCAAAGGATCCTGCAAAAGAGAAGATTGCTCGACAACATAAAGGGGCAGATCATCGTCCAAATCTGAAGAAGGCAGCAAAGACTCAACAAAGGGAGTGGACTCAAAGAATTTGACATCAGCAGTAACAAAGTATTTCTTCAAATGAAAAGAGTAGCAACGATAACCCTTTTGAGTTTTAGAATATCCCACAAAAAGACATTTAAGAGCCCGGGGATTCAATTTAGAGCGACCAGGACGATGATCCCGAATAAAACAAACACTCCCAAAAACCCGTGGAGGCAATGCAAACAAAGGTTGTGAAGGAAACAATAAAGAATATGGAATACTCCCACACAAAACCGAAGAAGGTAGATGATTAATAAGATAATAGGCTGTCAAAACAGCATCAGCCCAAAAAATTTTAGCCACTTTCATCTCAAACAAAAGAGAGCGAGTAACCTCCATTAAATGCTTGTTTTTTCTTTCGGCCACACCATTTTGTTGTGGTGTGTCCGCACAAGAGGACTGATGAATAATGCCATGCTGAACCATAAATGAAGAAAAAGGAGCAGAAAAGTATTCTTTAGCATTATCACTACGAAGAACTTTTAAAGAAGTTTGAAATTGATTCTGAATTTCAAGAACAAAAGCACAAAAAATGGAGAATAACTCAGAACGATGTAACAAAGTAACGAAAGCCTAACTGAGAAACAACCGGACAAGGGCCCCAAATATCAGAATGAACAAGTGCAAAAGGGTGGGCAGCCCGTTTATTGACTCTAGGGGGATAACTTACACGGTGAAGTTTCCCAAACTTACATGACTCACAATTAAGACTAGACAAAGACTTAAAACGACTATCCAAAATTTTCAAACTCTCCAATGAAGGATGACCCAAACGACAATGAATCTGATGAGGAAGCGCCACACTCGAACATGCCACAGCTGATGTGTCTTCAAGTAGATACAGCCCCCCAGATTCCCCACCTCTACCAATCGTCTTCTTCGACTTGAGATCCTGAAATACACAATAGCCAGGGAAAAAAGTGACAGAACAATTATGAGCTTTGGTAAACTTGTGAACAGATAACAAATTAAAGGGAAACTTAGGTAAATAAGAAACAGATGATAAGGACAAAGAGGAGGTAGCTTGCACATGCCAGTACCCCGAACCTGAGCTAAAGACCCATCAGCTAACACTACATTGGAAGAAGACTCACAAAATGAGGAAAAAATACCAGGAACCCCAGTCATGTGATCCAAAGCACCTGAATCAATGATCCAGGGTCGAGAAGTGGAGGAGAGGCATGTAGTAGCATTACCTGTCTGAACCAGAGTGGCAGCGGAGAACTGAGATGACCGGGAATTATGAAACTGAGTAAAGCGCTCATAATCTTCATCAGACATCGTCACAGTCTTACCCTCGGACTTGGAAGAAGAGGAAACTCCCGACTCATTGCTGGCCGAGTTAGCAAATTGAGGTGGCTTACCATGTAGTTTCCAACAAAAGCGCTGAATGTGGCCAGGCTTGCCACAATGATGATAGGTCCGCACCTGTCCAGAAGCCTCTGAAGCACCAGTTGTGGGGGCTTTACTAGTACCAGTCCCACGACCCCTACCACCACCACCACTATTACCCGACCCTCCTGTAGGACCACGGTTTGGTGGAACAGAAGCAAGAGCAGAATTTTCAGCAGTGGTGGTCTCTTGGCTGCTCTCACGGGAAGCACGTAAAACTCAAGAAAAAGTGTCAGAAAGAGTGGTGACCTTATCCCCACCAAGTATTTGAGACCTCACCGACTCAAACTCCTTACGAAGTCCACCCAAAAATACCATAACAGCAAGTTGTTCTCGCTGATTGCATTGCCTGTACATCCGATGAGATAGGAAGGACTGAATTGAGCTCCTCATACAAACGTTTGAAGTCAGCAAAATATTGGGTAACATTAAGATTCTTTTGCTTCACTTTATAGAACGCCTGTGACAAATCATATATACGAGACAGGTTATCTTGTCCAGAGTATAGGACATTCAAATATTCCCATAGGTCCTTAATTGTATCAATATGAGTCACCAAATCTGCAATCTGATTTTCCATTGAATTTAACATCTGGCTCAAAATCCTAGCATCAACAGTGTCCCATGTGGTATCTCCATCAGGTTTTGGTTTAGTTAAATGATCCTGTTGATCACGGCCAATCAAAGCTAATCAAACAACCTTCTTCCATTGCTGGAAATTTGATATGCCTTCTAATTTGCGATCAGTAATACAATGAGAAGCTGAGATTTCAGCCACGGTAGTCTTGGTTTCAACCATTCTCACAAACCACAGGGACAGCCAACAAATAGGTCACCAATTAAAATAAAAATCGTGACTCTCCTCCAAAAAACATAAACCAACTCACCATAAAAAATCACTGCTCAACATTCTTCATCAAAAACACAAACAAATCAGACCTAGTTCTTCATATAAACTCGAACTAGTCCCTAGACACGCATAAAAAATTGCATAGGGTGCTGTACCCCTTCCAACGAGAGCCTGAAAAGACCTACAAACCAATCAACTTGTCGAAGCAGATTACAGCCACTGTAGAGTCTCGATCAAACAGAGAATGACTGATATTTGTAAGTGTAGATCAGTCCCTATCAATCCAGCTCTGATACCATGTAATAAAATAAGAAGAAAGAAGAAGAGAGGAAGAAGAAGAGGGGAGGAATAGAAGAGAATTGCTGCAACAGTTTGGGAGTCACAGCCGTGAGATTGACTGCCCCCAAAACCTTCAATATATATTAACTTAATTCAAAAGACAATAGGGTAAACCCAAAAAGACCAAAACACCCCTGAGGGAGAAGTCGTGAATTAGCTCTAGCGCTAATTCATGACTCCCTCCCCCTACTACGAAAACTTCTAACATAGAGCATTCAACCAAGGTTTGGCTCAGGTATTGATCCTGTTGTCTGGTTCATATGAAATTTTCTTCCTTACCTACAGTTCTAGATCTCTTCCTGGGTTCTAATCCCTAACCCTTAGCCCTTAGGTGATTGGATATCCATTGAGGACTCTTACTTACCTTTTAAATTTCAAGTTGGAAAACTACTAATCCTAATTCTAGCCAACTCTGTCAACAAGAAAACATAAAATTCAAACAAATAACCCCTAAAACTAACCCCATGACTGGGACTAGAGTGGATTCCTAAAGACTAAAGGAATAAGCCATCATAGGACCAAATCAGGTCCTTTTTTTCTTCGTTTCTGCATCACTCTCTGATGCAGATCGATAGAGGGATCTGCTGGTGGTGGGTTCAGATCGAGGGAAGAGAATTAAAAGAAGAGGGAGAAGAAGAAGAGAGACAGAAAACCCAATCATTGGGAGGGAGAAGAGAGGAGAGGGAGGAGAGAGAGAAGAGAGAGACAGACTACAATCTCTACTCAAAGTAAGTTAAACAACCTCTTAATCCATTCATTCAAATTTGGGGGTCTGCTTAAGCCTTACATGTATTAATAAAGACTGAAAACAAGGAGAAAAAAGAAACAAAAACAAATAAGGAACCACCTACAATCATCTGCCAATAGGAGTATCCTTAACAGATTCAACTACATTGGTAATAAAATGAATAAAAACTCAAATAGAAAAAAGATACCATTCCTAGCTGCAGGTTATGTTTAGGTGCCCTAACCTGATCTAATAACTGACACATAATTAAAGTTAAGACTCCAAAACAAAAAGGGAACTTCCTATATGCGTGGGCTATGTGGGCAGCCTCCTAATGTAACCTGAAAACCTACTTAAATAAAATAAGATGATAATATCTAATTAAAGCCCCACACCCAAAGGCTGCAGAGAAGATCCTCATGGGCCCCACGAGACACTAAGAATATCTTCCCACTAGTCCAATACTATTATTACAATACATCCAAGTTACAAAGTACAAAACAAAGGCCCAAAATGAAAGATCAAACCACGTCCAAAGTTGGTGATCATGCTCCTGCAATGTTCCCTTTGGGTAAAAAAACTCGTCCATGAGTTTTGTAGAGTGGGGGGATCTTCGACGTTTGACCAACAACCATTCTCCTTGACCGAACAAAACCAACAATCAGGCCGCGATCCTACGATTGAAATCAAACGAAAAGGAGTCCATTATCGGAAATGCAACTTGGAAGCATGAAATCCATTGGAACCTTTTTTATACTTCGCCACAAGTTGATACTAAATTATTGTTGCCTCCTCGTCCTCCATCATCTGTGGTTTGTCTTCTTGTTCTTCCGGCCACTGTTCAACGACTGAGATCATCTTTTTGAATGAAGCATCTAGTCGTCGAGCGAGGGTTGCAGCATTTAAATTCACAGTTGCTCTTGCCGTCTACACTCCTCAAGATGTTCCTTAACTATTCGCAAGGCGTTCTTGATTTGCTTGAAATTCTTGAGAGAGTACAAACCTCTCGAACGAATCCATGGCCAGGTGATGTGGATCGAAGCATGAAGAAGACCAAGAAAAAGAAAAAAAAGTTACTGTTCACGTGAACAGTGATTTGGGGGTTGATATGGACTGCTGGCTTAGAGGAGTTGATTTTTGGTGTTATTTTTATTGTTAGACACTTATTTAGTTTCCTGTTTGAGTTGTAATCCTAATTAGAGTCTAGTTTCTATTTTGTAGGTTTTATTAATTAGTTTCTTACTTTGATTAGGATTGGGTTGTTTTATTATAAATACATGTATGTGGCTGAACAGAAAGGTGACAGAGATTGAAGAAAAAAGAGCTATTGATGAAGCTGTGAGATGCAGCAACGGTGAGATTCCATGGGTGAGAAGCCCTGGGTGAGAGGATGATGGGCTGAGATAGCTGATCCTAACCCCCCCATCTATATCCCTTTCTTATTCTTTTTCTTACCCTTTTATGTTCTCCTTCATATGTAAATAGAAAATAACAATAAAAGAGTTTTAGTTATTTAATTTTTTGTTCTTTTATTGTATTGATACTGCTGCAATCGGTCTCCCGCTGGTTTTCCCTGGTTCAAGGTCGAGTTTTGCATTACCAGGTTTGTGGCTCTGATACTAAGTTGACGCAGATCGATGGGGATCTGCTGGTGGTGGGTTCAGATTGATGGAAGAGACGGAGAAGAGTGAAAAGAAAGAAGAGAACAAGAAAACCCAATCGTTTTGTTTTGGGGGGGTGGGGTGGGGAGAAGATAGGAGAAAGATTACAATCTCTAGTCTCTACTCAAAATAAGCTAAACTGCCTGTTAATCCATTCATTCAATCGTGGGGGGTTCTTAATAATGTAGACCAGTCACAAGTGATAAGCAGTCCACAAGAGGATCGCAAACTTCAGGACCAGCAACAGTAAATGCTTCGATCAGTTCTCATATTTGCAAGAAATTTTAGAATAATAAAATAAAAAATAAGAAATAGAAGAAGGGAAGAAGATATGGTAGTCTCTCTCAGACTTGGGTCTCTCACCAATGGCATCTCACCATACTCTCTCCCAGAGCAAAGCACAAAGCTATTTTTTTTTTCAATCTCATTAATCAAATTTGTGTGTGTCTGTAGATTATATATAAAAGAAAAAAGCATCCGGTGATGTTTTTAACATATGACTAAATGGTATACGAAGCTTGGCAACTCATTGTACTAAATGGTATCCGGATCTCCTGATCTTTTACTTATCTCATTGTACAGAATTAAGAAAAAGTTAAGTTTAAATTGTTCCAATGAATTAGGGAAAAATTTATTGGCAGAAGAGAGGATATACCCGTGTTTCAACTTTTGGATGCATGACTTCCAAGTAAGGTTGTACCATTTTGCCTTCGGAAGGGAAGCATGGGATAAGAATAAAATGGGTCCTTGCGGAGTTAAATACTTAGCTAAGGGAACACAGTACCTCCTTTTGAATAATTGTTAAGATGGGATTGTCTCCTGTTTGAAAATGTGGGTTGTCATGTATAATCAGGAGGAAGGAGACTCTGTTAAGCCCCCATTCAAATTTCTATTTCAACTAGAAGGCTAATAGAGGGAAATGGTTCGATTAATTGATCAAATCCAAGTTAATATTGTCCGTCAATATTGGTTCGTGTCGAGAATTACATTTGAAGAAAAGAAAAAGTTATCCAGAATGGATAGGTTTGGCTGATCGACTGCAAAGAAAGAAAACTGATTGGCAGTAAGTTTTTTTTTTCCAATCGTACTTTCATCAAAACTAGGAGTACAACTTTCTGACATAGTTTACAACTTTAACCTGTGGACTTTTGTGTAGATTCTATTGGTCATATAATTTTGGTTAAAGCTCGTAACCAGCTCCTTCAGAAATTGGGCGGGGGGTTGAAAGATGAAAGGGGAATAAAATGTAAAAAAAAGAGAAGAAAAAAATAATAATGATATAACTTACAAAGGGAAGTTCTGTTTTTAATTTGTTGTTTATATGCAAGTCACTGTAGAAGTTTTGCTTGAAAATATTCCAAGTTTTGGTTGGCTGGCACTGCTTACAAGTTTCAACTTTTATGCTTTGCAGAACACATGCTCTTCATGGGAAGTACTGAATTTCCAGATGAAAATGAGGTTTGTTAGCATATATGCACTTTTTTAAGTCATTGATTCTGATGTTCGAATGACTGTCAAAAATTATATTGCCTTAGTCCTGCATCACCATAAGAATAGTAATGACAATGTCAAGTAGGCCTTTTACCCATTTGGAATTAATAAGAAAATGATAATAAAGAAATACTTTTACAGGTATGGGAGCCAAATTATAATGAGTAATCTTGGTTATAACCAAGGTTGGTTACAACAAGATTGTGACCTTAATTTTTTTCCCTTTTTAGTAAAATCCAATTTTTTTTGTAATGATTGCTTAAATCGGATTTATGTTGAAGGAGTTGTGCTTTGGTCAAACCTTATTTGGTGTGCTCTAATGCTGTCAAAATCGTTCTGAATGAAAATATTTTTTTAGACATCAAAACAAATGAATATTTACTGCACTTTTGGTTTTTAGCAATGTTTTACCATATTAAGATTTATGGAATTTTTAGGGTTAAGAAAAACCCCAACATTTAAAAGCTGAAAATTGCACCTACCGTCGAAAATCCAGTTTTTGTTTTTGAACTGGGGGGGGTTGACTTTTTATCCTTTTGGAATTTTATTTTTTAACTGTTTTTATTGGATTCAAATAGGGGGTATTTGCTTATTTATGAATAATATCTTAAGTAAATGAAATTCATTTACTTAAATGATATTAGGCATAAATAAGTGCCTGTCCTGGTTTTTGGCATAGCTGTCTGTCTTGGTTTCTGGAATAAGTGTCTGTCCTGGTTTCTGGCATAATTAAGTGTCTGTATAGCAAGATTTCCCACCGAGATCTCAGCCCGAGACCGAGATCTTGGCCGAGATAGTGTATTTTTCCCATTTCGCCTTTGATCTCGTCTTGGTTTTGCAAAAAACTGAGATATTACCGAGATCTTGGTGAGTTCTTGTTCCATGGTTTTACTGCCATTGTTTGGACTGTTGTGTGTTTTTGCTGCTGTGGGTGATGTAGCCGAGTTAATAGATGGTTGTTGTTAATGAGTTATGGTATTTGAAGCTTGGTAGTTACAGTTGAATTGATTCCCACCTTGAAATCCTCATTTAATTGGAAATTTTTTTTCAAGTTTTTTTCTGTCATTGCTATAGTACTGCTATAGTACTGCAATACTTTTTTGGGGCTGCAACAGTATCTTGAGCTATTTGTTGATGGTAACCTAATGCTGCATTGGCTGTGTTATGTTGTTTAAAAATTGTGGGTTTGCCTGGAATGAATGGTCACTCATTTCTGGGTTTTTTTTTTTCTTTCAAGTTTTTATTGGTTACCTATCTCTGGAATGCTGGCTGTGATGTTCTTTGTTTGACTCAAGCTTCCGTTGTTGGAAATTGGGTAGTGTGTGGACTCCCCACCTTGTTACGGTATTCAACCATCTTCCCGTGAGTGTTTGTGAACCATGTCTGAGGTTAGTGGACCATGTGGTGTCGCTCCCAGCCCTGTCATTATGGAGAGTACCAAAGCCTGGATATCCATTATCATCCAAACCAGACATGGGAGGCGGTGAACTCATCGGTTATGACTTGGTGGTTTCCGAGGTGGTATTGGTACCTATATGGGCATTCCCCTAGACAGACACCTGGTGGTTTTCCGAGGGGAGCCAGGGGTTACACTGTGATGGCTGCCACTGAATGCATGAGGCCCACTTCTGGATAATGTAATCCTAGATTGGTAGGAGACCAACTAGGAGCCAGTACATCAGGATCTGTTATGAGCTGGTAGTCTGAATAGGGCAAAATATGATTTTTGGTCAAAATTAGGGTTAGGGTTTGAGGTGTTGGTTATGCTAGGCAGGTGTAGGGGAGTCTGTTAGTGAAGGTCCTGAGATGTTTTGATGGGTGGAAGTGTGTAAACTTGAATGGGCAGCAAGTTAGGGTTAGGGTTTCGGGATTTGGAAAGAGGAAAAGATGGATTTCTAGGGTTTGGCTGGACAGAAGTTTACCAAACTTGAATGGTTTTCTTAGGAGGGTATGAGAGATAATCGGTCAGATTTGTAGACTGTTCTGACAGTTGGTTTGGGCTGGGCAGAAATTAGGGTTTTGGGTTTTGATTTGAGATGGGGTAAATTAGGGTTTCAGTGGTTGGGATGGGCAGCAAGGGAAGTCGAGTTCTCCTTATGGGCAGGGGGTGTTGTGGTTGAAATTGATGAAGTTCTGATGGCTGGTTAGGTCTGTGGGGAATTTAGGGTATGGGAAGACTGAAAATAACAAAGAGGAATACTAGGGTTGGTATTGTACAGGATTAGAAGAAGAAGGATGGGGATGGGGATGTCTCAAACTTACTGTATTAGCAGATTACTCTTGGCAGCAGCTTGTTTGAGGATGAAACTTGAATAAAAATTGAATCTTTGAACTTGAATTTGAATAAAAACTAGATCTTGAACTTGAACTTGAAAATAGAACTTGAGAGGAACCACTCGGGCTTCACACCGCAGTGTCGATTAGATCAAACACCAATCCCACCAACGAACCACCCGGACTTCACACCGCAAGGTGTCGATTGGATCACACCAATCCCACTAGCTTTGATCACACACATAAAACAGATCTTCAATAGAAGAAAGGTTGCAGCAGCTTGCAAGAGCAGATTCATAAAAAAGTGAGGTAAAGAGGAGCCCCATGGTTGTTCTTTATTTATATTGGCCAAAGGCCTAAATTCCTATGCAGCCTAGGAATAGGAAATCCCAGGCTGAGTCTAAATACAAAACACTCCCTCTCTAAAATTCGTGTAGAGGTGTAGACCAAGGTTTTAGGTTTCAGTTTCGCCAGGCCACGAAACCGAGATCTCGGCGAGATCATGAATTTTTTTTCCTGAACTAGATGGTAGGTTTCAGTGGTCATATGGCCAAGATAGGGGTTGAAACTTGACATTCCCCCTATTTTAGGCCTTCTAAACATAGTGGAACCTTTAGTTTTTACAAATTCAAACCCAAAATGTTACTTTGACTACGGACCCTAAGTTGGTAGTCTACAAGTTTAGATCATGTTTCTATGAAAAATATAGTTTTTGAGATGAATAGTTACCTTAGGTTCTTGAGATGTAGCTTGGAGGAGATTAGCAGCTGCAATCTTTAATGAATCAAGCTTTGATGAGGTGTTGGAGGTGTGATTTGCCAAAAGAAATGAAAAAAATGACCCAAAGATGGAGTTTCCCCTTCACAGAGACGAGACAGGCGAGTACGAGTCGAGATCTCGTTGAGTTATGGTGGATCACACCAATCCCACTAGCTTTGATCACACACATAAAACAGATCTTCAATAGAAGAAAGGTTGCAGCAGCTTGCAAGAGCAGATTTCATAAAACAGTGAGGTAAAGAGGAGCCCCATGGTTGTTCTTTATTTATATTGGCCAAAAGCCTAAATCCCTATGCAGCCTAGGAATAGGAAATCCCAGGCTGAGTCTAAATACAAAACACTCCCTCTCTAAAATTCGTGTAGAGGTGTAGACCAAGGTTTTAGGTTTCGTTCACGAAACCGAGATCTCGGCGAGATCATGAATTTTTTTCCTGAACTAGATGGTAGGTTTGGTGGTCATATGGCCAAGATAGGGGTTGAAACTTGACATTCCCCCTATTTTAGGCCTTCTAAACATAGTGGAACCTTTAGTTTTTACAAATTCAAACCCAAAATGTTACTTTGACTACGGACCCTAAGTTGGTAGTTTACAAGTTTAGATCATGTTTCTATGAAAAATATAGTTTTTGAGATGAATAGTTACCTTAGGTTCTTGAGATGTAGTTTGGAGGAGATTAGCAGCTTCAATCTTTAATGAATCAAGCTTTGATGAGGTGTTGGAGGTGTGATTTGCCAAAAGAAATGAAAAAAATGACCCAAAGATGGAGTTTCCCCTTCACAGAGACGAGACAGGCGAGTACGAGTCGAGATCTCGTTGAGTTATGGTGTATTATGAGCTTTCTGGTTCTAGTTCGAGATCCTCCAAGATCGAGTTAAAAGCGATATCTCGCTACAAAGATCTTGAACTATGGTGTGGACCCTAAAATATTACTCAAGTTAAAATGATTCTATTCTAAAATCACTTAAATTGGACCAGTGGTTCAACCGGTTCAATTTAAGACACTAAAACATGAAAATAAACTAAGTATAGGGCTAATCCCGTATGCAACTTATGTACCCCTACTTTAGGTCCATAAAAGTGACCTATTACATTGAAAACTCATGGGGCCAAAGGCCCAACATGTCTATAACCAAACCCTAGACTTTTTTCTAAGTAAAGAAGTCCAGTTTGGTGATAAACCCGCATCACTGGACCATAGATGGACACCACTCCCCATTCTTCCTCTCACAAGCTGACATTGCTGCCTTCAGATGGGTCATGATGTAGTTCGGTAGTTTTTCTGTCACAACTACACCTTCCCTTAGTCAGGTCCTTCAAGCTCTGCCCTCCATGCCTCTACTTCCACACCTTCCCCCTCTTGGCTAATTGATTCCGGTGTTACCGATCACTTGACCGGAATGACCGGTAGTTCTCAGTTTTATGACTTCTATTCTATTTGCTCTGGTAGTGATAAAGTTAAAATTGCTGATGGTTCCCTTTGCTCTATCTCCGGCAAGGGTAATGTTCGTGTCACTTCCTTTATATCCCTTGATTTTGTTTTTTATGTCACAAATTTTGCTGCTAATCTTCTCTCAATGAGTTATTTAACCGAGTCTTTAAACTGTTGTATTACCTGTTGCTTTTTGTCTTCCCTTTGCAGTAAAATTGATAACATATTTCTGTCATCTGTTTTTGCTTTATTTTTTGGTAGGTATTTTTTTGTTGACTTGGTTCTCATGTCTCTTGGAACTAATACAATCACTTTCCTGTGCTGTAAGCTAGTATAAGAGAATGGTATCCTTAGTAAGATTTTGTTTCTGAGTTTTTAAAATATAAGCATATACTTGAATGTATATGTTTTGATCTTTTGCCATCTGCATTTGAATTTTGACCCTTTTTCCTCTCTAATATCCAAGTCGAATAATACCCAAACATATCCTATAACATATCTTTCCCATTTTAAAATTTCTAACTATGCTTGAACCAAATATAAAAATAGAGCTGTTATAAAACAATCAACTGCAAAGTCAACAGAAGTACACAAAAAGAAGTCAAGGACTCAATCACCTAATTTAAAGTACATAAAAGGGAATCAATCGCTTACTCCCCTCCCTAAACCCCCTCCAAGAAAAAAAAGTGAGTCTATGTTTGACTTTTTAAATGAATCTATTATAATTCTCGAATATAGTACAGATAAACTATATATTGTTGATATTCACGATTACATTCTTGGCATAGTATAACAACTGGTACCATTTACCCTTTTTTTGTCAACATTTTTTCATAACAACATTAAAAAGCAGAAATATAAAATAGAGTACTCCATGTAACAAATTATAAGCCAAGATACATTATTATGTTCTTTTGACCTCATGTAACCTTCCAATGTACTTGAATTCTGTACAACTCCAAGTCTCTAACCAATATAGCTAGACGTTCCAGCTGTTTGTGGGCCTATAAGTAAAGGTCAATTTTCCATTCAAACTTTTCAATGGAATTTCTAAAAGTCCTAAAAAAGTTGTCCATGTGTCAAGATTTTGTTGTACATTCTATTCTGTGGCCAATGTTGAATTGGCCCAATTGTATTAGAAAATTACCAGTTTAAATTGTTTTGGTCTGTGGCGAATCCAGAGGCAGGCCCATCTTTTCCATGCTCTTTATAAGCAGGCATGTTTCCACATCTGCATGTGATTAGATACATATATCACTCTAAGATATTGCTATAAGATATTGTTTAGGTGAAGTTTGTTTCTTTTCTTTTGTCTTATGCTCCTTCATCCTTTCATCATACTTTTCTTCTTCTCTCTCTCAAATGGTTGCATGAAGCCATGAAGGTAGATGCAACCTATTAGTATATTGTAACAGCTATGAGTTTCTGTGCTGAAATGATCATGTGATAATTTGTGCAGGAAAGTGTTATCAGTTTATGCAAGTTATGAAATGTGTAAATTTACTTATAATAATGTGGAATTGAATTTCACTTTATATTTATTGTTTTAGAGTGGTGATACAAGGGTCACTGGCCTCCAATTTTACTGTTTTGTCTTCTAGTATGATAGTTACTTGTCAAAGCATGGTGGTTCATCAAATGCTTATACGGAAACTGAATTTACCTGCTACCATTTTGAAGTTAAACGGGAGTTTCTCAAGGGAGCTTTGAAAAGGTAAATTTATATCATCATCAAATGGATATTGGTTTTATTCATTAGAAAAGTTTGTTGGTTTTTGAGTTGTTAGTTTCAGGTTATTTACTTATGTCGATGTCAAATAGGCTTAATTCTTATATCTCTCACATTCTTAATGGCATTAAACTTGTTCTACTCATTTTTGCTTTGTATCGTCAATCTTATGGAATTGTTGGTTATAATTGCTAAGCTTTGATCACTTAATTAAGTAAAATTTGAGTTCCACTTGTTTTGATTGAAAGATACATTAAAAATGAGAGATTTTAATCAAAATCAGAAAAGATACTTTAATGGCATTCTATGAGAAGCAGGGATGAATTAGGTAGATGTCCTCTGAGCGTCTTGCTGAGTCATTTGCAATTGCTAGAGAGTTTGTTATTTCAAGCATCCTTGAGAATGAGATATTGAATGGTGAGTTAATAATAAATCTCTTAATGAAATAAGATAGCCTCAAGGTTCTGCCAAGTCTGGTGTGAGTCATCAAAGACTGTGGAACAATCCCCACCTTGAATTCCTTATATAGAAGCAGCATACGTGGTTGATGAGTCTAGTATATGATAATATGACTGGGCATGATCCTCCTTTCAGGTGAATTTTCTACTCCAGTAGGATTGAGTGAATTTGGATCATAATGCTGTAACCATCTCTAAGTGCTCCTCACAGCTAGAAGGGCGAGGATTTCCTAATTAAAGTCTCCTACTTCATTGTGGTAGAATCACACAATTTTATTGTGAAAAAAAGGAAAATACAGACTAGAGATACAACAACAGCAACAGAAACAAAGGAGCGACCATTCAAGCCTAACACCATGGGTCTCGTAAACCAAATGATTATCAACAATGATTCCAAATAATAAAGGAATATTGTCTTCATTATTTAAACATAATATTGGTTTCCCAACTCCTTATTTTGCGACTTCAGTAGATGTCCTTCGCTCCTTTGGCATCTCTAAAGCGGTCCTAGTTCTTTTCTGGCCAACCTATTTCTTCCTTCACAATGCTAAAACCCTAGTTCTTTTGAGGACATGTATAGCTTAGGACTGGAATATTGTATGGCTTTGAATAGAGCGGATTGGAGAAATAGGATCCATGTAAGCGACCCCATTTAGTTGGCAAAAGGCTGAGTTGAGTTGAGTTTTGTTTTACAGTGCCTCCTTGGATTTTGCTTCGAGGTACTAAAAATAATTTTCTAATGCTAACATGAAAAACACATTATTTTTAGATATAGTGGGCATCTTTGGTGGAAATTTCAAGGATCTAAAAATGGCTTGTTGTGCTTGCAATAAGATGTCCTACTTTTATTATTTTTTTCTAGTTTACCATTCCTATGTACTTCCCAATACATATTTCTCATTGTGTTACTGATAAAAACCTGTTTGCGCCTAGAGTGAGAACTAAAGCTATGGGATTTTAAAATATTTATTTTCTTCCAGATTCTCTCAATTCTTTGTATCCCCTTTAGTCAAAGCTGAGGCTATGGAGCGAGAGCTATTGGCCATAGATTCAGGTTGATTCTAGTTGACCGGAGTCTGGTGGTTTTCTTTTTTAACAACAATACCTGAGGCCTACTGACTTTGTCTCATGTCGTTGGGCTGCTGACATTTGTTCTTTGCGTGCATGTGGTACTTCGTTTTGTAAACAAATGGGATATAGAGTTCAATCAAGTTTTGCAAAGTGATGCATGCCGCCTTCAACAACTTCAATGCCATACATCTCGTCCAAGCCACCCGTTTAACAGATTCTTTTGGGGTAATTGTGCAGCCATCAAACATTCTTTTGTTATATTTATCTGTTTCATATCTAATATTATGCTTTTCTTTCATGGAAGGGAATAAGAAGAGTCTGGCTGATGCAATGGAGAAAGGAATAGATTTACGGGAGCAAATTTTACAATTGTACAGAAAAAATTACCATGGCGGTTTGATGAAATTAGTGGTCATTGGAGGAGGTGAGGCTCTTCTTCTGTGATTCGAAAGGTTTTGTTCATGTTTCAATACCAAGCAAGACCCAGGTGGCGTAGATGGGATTCCCATCTAGTAGTTTTTGCAGTGTGGATTCCAGATCTTGTAGATTAGGGTGGCATCTATGTATTGAATAACTTTAACTGCAATGTAGGATAGGGGTCTGGGTCAGATGATGGATCCTATCTAAGTCTCAGATATCTAATTTCAAGCCATAGATACTTGATGGATGTTTTGCTCTTTTTTTTTTTTTTTTTTAATTTTTTTATATTAGCCCTGCCATTTTGGTATTTTTGCAAGTCTCCTTCTAGATTATCTAGGTTTAGAAAATATTTCCTTATTACGAAAGATTATGAATTTAGTGGAGATAGTTCAAAGTCAGTGTATAATGCTGTTTTAGTTTTTTATGGTTTCTTCTTTGACTTCTTTATTTTGCCTGAATTTTGCTTTTGATTTCCTGTATTTTGACCTCATGTCAAATTATTCGATATATGATCTCATCTGATGTCATTGGTAAACAAATTATGACCCAAATGTGCGACAGTTGAACTGAATGACCTAACATGATCCCTTAAGTGGTTTGATGATTTTGCTGGGTCTAAAAACATTACTTTTAATATTTTGTTAAATAGGAATTGCAAGAGCCAACAAGAGTGCTGTTGTGATGGCAATAGATTGTCTTTCTTTATATTAATTGTAGTGTTTTCAATGCTGCAGAACCTCTAGACGTACTTGAGGATTGGGTGGTGGAACTGTTTAGTAGTGTCAAGGAAGGTCCTCAGTTTAAGCCAGAGGATAGGAAAGTGGCTCCTATTTGGAAAGCTGGTAAACTTTACAGGCTAGAGGCAGTTAAAGATGTTCATGTCCTCAATTTAACGTGGACTTTGCCTTGTCTTCATAAAGAATACCTGAAGAAACCGCAAGATTTCTTAGCCCATCTAATGGGGCATGGTAAGTTATTTCACACGCTTTGAAGGTCAAACCGTTTTAATTTAAATGGTATAAGAATATTGTGTAGCTGGTTAAATAAGTTTTAAAATTATCAGGGATTAAATAGCTAGTATATTGATGGTCATTTTTGAATGGTTGCTTGATGTGATTTGTGTTCTTTTTTGGGGAGTTATTGGTTTGGGGTTCGCTCTTTGTTCAATTCCCTACCCATCGTACTTTCTCCTGAGAAAGCTATTTCTTTGATGTTCATTTTTTTTAAAGTGGATTTCTTGCCAAGAAATGGCTAATCTGATAATCAAACCTTTATATTATATCTATTTGTATCTTTTCTTTCCTTTGACCTCAAAGAAGTAAAATAGTTATGAAGTGTATATAAATTACTGCAATGTTATTGTGTAAAATGATTCTGTTTGTAGTGTATTTTATAGATGGTATTATTTATTCTGTGCATCTTTGAGTTCTATAGCTCCTCTGTGTTTTGCTGCGGTGGACTTTTCATAGACTCTTTATTATAAAATATAGGGAAAATATCCTCATTATTCAAAATAGAAGAAATATCTAAAATACACACAGGTTTAAATAAATAACAAAATAACCATAGCTTTGAGAACAAAAATATTTTCTGCACAAAACCACACACCTTTTACAATGGTGTTAACCTATCAAAGTTAATTCTGTTTTTACCCTTTTTATGCTTTAAAACCCACCAATCTTACCAGGTGGTTTGCCATTCAAAACCCAAGAAAGGCTTGAAAGGAGCAATGCCTCGACGGTCTTCAATATTCTCATATAGCTACATCACGAATGACAAAATTTTAACCAATTGTCAAATGCCAATAGAGGAGGGTCTATATTAGTGGATTACCCGTTCCTCAACCCGTCAACAGTGCCGTAGTTGGAAACACAGGTGTGATGCAGATAAATCATCTAAAGGGCTTATTTTATTGAAAATAAGCTTTGGGTTGGGTTTTTTATCCCATGGGTTTACTTTGTATTTGGCCAATTTAATAAGCCTAAATATGGGTGGAAAGTAGGAAAACGAGATTTACTTCATTAGTTTAGTTTGGGTCCTGTTTTGAGTCTGTTTTCTTTAATATTTCACTTTCCTAGTCAATTTATGTTACCTTATAGCCAAGGATTGGGTTATTCCTTTTCTTTTTTGAGTGTCTAAGTCTATTTTTGAGTCTTCTATATAAGTTTGTAAGGGAGGCCAGCATTGTACACGAATTTGATTAATGAGATTGAGGAAAAAAAAAATATAGCTTTGTGCTTTGCTCTGTGAGAGAGTATGGTGAGATGCCATTGGTTAGATACCAAAATATGGTGAGAGGCCGTGGGTGGGAGACCCGGTGATGTAAATAAGTCACTTGGGGCTTATTTTAGTGGAAATAAGCTTTGGGTTGGGTTATATATGTGTTGGGCTTTTGATCCCATGGGTTTATTTTGTAATTGGCCAATTTAGTTGGCCTAAACTATGGGTAGAAACTGGGAAAACGGGATTTACTTCCTTAGTTTAGTTAGAGTCCTATTTTGAGTCTGTTTTCTTTGTTATTTCAGTTTCTTAATCAATTTAGGTTACCCTATTAGTTAAGGATAGGGTTAGGCCTTTCCTTTTTAGTGTCTAAGTCTATTTTTGAGTTTTCTATATAAGTTTGTAAGGGAGGTCAGCATTGAACACGAATTTGATCAATGAAATATTGGCTTTAGCCTTTGTTAAAAAAATCCTGAGATAGGTTGGGTGAGATGCCCAGGGTGAGGTGAGATTGCCATCCCCTTCCCCAACCCCCTCCATCAATCTCCAATCAAGCTCCATTCAAGTTTCAATTCTGCCATAGCCGATCTCTTGAAGAAACATATTCAGTTGCTGGAATTTCTCTGAAAGGTACAAGATATTTTCAAACAACAAGTAAGTCTGAAATTGGAATTCTGGCCTAAGAGAGACTTGATTCAAATTTCATTACCATTCACCCAGCCGATTGTCTGAAATTATCCTTTTACCCCTCAATCCTATTTCTACTAGGATTCGTCAATAATTTCAGATTTAGTCATCTGATTTAACTATAGCTTTCAACATCTCTTCTCTCCCATATAATCCATACTCTCCTAACTTAACCCTAACATCTAACCCTAGGTCCCATCAAACCCTAACCTTAATTTCACAATTTCTCATATTTTAACCTAGCCGAGTTCCCTTATCCATAGCAGATCCTGGTTATTGGTTCTAGTTGGTATCCTACCAATCTACAATTACATTACCCTGGAGAACTTGATCCAATCCTATCCTTCTTTTCTAGTTTCTATTTTTTTTTTCTTTGTTTCTATTTAAATCAATTTTATTGTGTGATCTGCTACAATTTCTTCAATTGTTGCCTAGTTTTTTGGACAGAGGTTCCTGCTTAGGGCTAGGTCCTTCGTGATCCAGCTTTACATTAAGTTGACAGCCCACTAGATGAGTTTCGACCATGGTTCAAAATCTCGCGATATTTCGCCGAAATATCGCTTAATTTCGTATATCTCGAGCTTACCGAGATGCGAAATCAGGTCGAAATGAAAAAATACCATATTTCGTCGATATCTCGTGAGATATCGACGAAATATGGTATTTTGGCTTAAAGTGTCACGTGAAGGGGGCTCTAATACAATATTTCGCAGATTTCGGTCCATATTTCGACCGAGAGCTGCATTTGCTAAGGAATTTCAGTCTTTTGCCTATTCTTCCACTCTTCCAAGCTCTCATCCAACACTCTAGCCATTGTTCAAGCACATTGTTGTCGGATTTTCCGCGGTAAACTCATCGGAGGGTCATCTAAGCTCATCATCCAAGCCTTTTCCACTATTTAAGGTAAATTCTATTCCTCTAAAACTATTTTTTTGAAAAGACTATGTACAAATTTTGTTAGATGGTGATGATATTAATATATGTTAGACATGCGCCGATCTATAGCCTCACGGTGTCGAAATTTTTTTCCATATGTTTTTTTTTTTTAATTTTCTGGTTTTAAAAATTCATTTTCCTACAATTAAAATAGGAAATAATTAGGGGTAATATGACTTAGATGGTAATGAATTAAATATATGTTAGACACCAATGGCCGATCTACGCTTCATGGTGTCGGATTTATTTTTCTGCTCTTAAATAATTATTTTAATTTTCGCACATACCACTCCATTGGCATCGGATTATGGTGCATCACAACCTTACGGTGGATATGGATATGGATCATCATCATATGGGCAGTTTAGTGGGGTAGGGGACTATGACTACTACCCGTCCCGTCGGACATCTTGGATCATCTTTTGTAGATAACATCTTTGCATACCCTAGCGGACCTAGCTACCAACCTCACCACCATACATGCACCAATGCCATCGCCTCTTGCGCCGGCGCCAACATCATATCACGTGGATCATCTTCTTCACGGATTGGATCGATTGGTAACCCTAGTTTATATCCTAGGATAGGTTACCTACGTATGTTGATGATTCCATTTACGTGACACTTGTGGATGACTACACTCGTTTCTTCTCCGATTCTATACCGTGGTCCACATATGTCCTTCAAAAGAGAGCAATGGGCGTCGACACCCCCCCCCCCCTCCCCCCCCCCCCCCCCCCCCCCACCCCCCCCCCCGAGGTATGAGTGGGATTGATCCAGGGAGGCACATCAACTACTATTAGCAGTTTAGCACTTGTAATTTGTAACTTAAGTTGTGATTTCATTGATTTATGAACTTGTGAGTTGTGACTTGCGAGTCTTGTGAGTTGTGACTTACTAACTTTGACACTTAGTGTATTGCCTTTAAGGCTTTAAGCGAGTTATTGAATATTATGGAGTTTATGAGAATCATGGCACTCATCAATGTGTATTGGCTTTAACTTGATATGTGATGAAGTTAAATACTATTATTAAATATTTCGCCTAATCTATGTGTATTTAACTATTTATACATTAGGTCGGCGACCGTATGTCAATCAAAGTGCAAGCCCAAAACACCAATTTGAATTCACATTTTTACAATTTATGGTTTAAATGTGTTTATTAAGCTTAAATAAGGCTGTCCATGAAGTTTCGAGGCCTAGATATGGCCAAATACCCCGAGATGGACCCTCGAAATATTGCAGAAAAAATGCAATATTTCGGTCATATTTCGCGATATCTCGGATATTTCGGATATCTCGGTAGGCCCGAGATACCGATATATCGCGAGATATAGTACTATGGTTTCGACATGGACTATGCCTTATCTCCTCCAATCCTGAAAACTGCCCCATTAAGATCACTATGTGATATGACCTTTACTGGAGACACTATATGTGACACTATTGGAAAGTTTGTTTTTGGCTCTGCTATCTACCACATTTGGATGGAAAGGAGTCTTAGGAGATGGATTTCCAACTCTGGATGTTTTGATATGATTTGATAAGCCATCTCCTTCGATGTCTCCTCCAAGCTCAGTTTTGTCCCTCATAGATCCATTATTGATACCCCAAGGAACAGGATTATTGTTGTATCCTGGGGTCTTGATTTTTCTCATTTGCAGGCCCCCACCTCTGCGTAGGTTGGCTCTCGGCTGCCCCCCCTCTCTCTCTCCCCCTTTTCTCTTTGTATATCCCCTTCCCCCCGTTTTTCCCTGCCCCCTCCTGGGGTTCGGTAATAGATTATATTCACCAAAAAAAAAAGATCACCTCCATCTGCCAGCTGAATTCAGTTGCAATTCCCAATCATAAATCCCTACGTTGGTTTGAGTTCATTCATAAGATCAAACTATCAAAGTAGCCATGGGCAGGGCATATATTGGTTCTTTTGCTTCCTCTGTTGAAATTGTTGCATTTAGCATGTGATACTATGATTGGGGTGAGGACTGAGGTAACCATTGTTCACAGTGCAGCCATATAAACTCATATACATAGACAATTGCCGACAAAACGAATCTTTCTTTGTCAGTTGCTGTTGGGGGTCCTTCATGGTCAGGACTGTTGGGAAAAGAAATGAAAGGACTGACATAAAAAAAGCTGTGGAATATCTCCTTCCCCCTATTGCAGTCCTTTAGTATGTTCTGTTGTTTGGAGCCCATTTAATTGCCACACCAAGGTATCACACATTCAACTATCATTAATTTAGGTTTTTAAAGAGCTTTCTGGATTACATTTACTCATCTTTTCTGGTCAGTATTTGAAATCTAGGGAGTGCGCAAGATACCTCGTTTTTCGTATTTGCAAGAGAGATGATTGTGGGGGGAGAGAACAAGGGAGGAGGAGGTCTCAGAAAGACTTTTGAAGGAGGTTTGGGCAGGCCCTTGTTCGTGACATGTGAGAGATGATAGTTGGGGAGAGAGTCTTTGAAAGAAACTAAACCCTTTCTCTGTCTTGAAAGATTCGACAGGTTTGGCTTCAGATATGAGCTGGCTGTGAGCTTGGGGAGGGGGTTCCAGATCACATATAAAACTATAGGAGAGGCATTTTACCTGGAAATCAACCTCAAAGAATAAGCGGAGAAATGTAGTGGAAATTGAAAATGCAAGCAGAGGTGAAGATCCTGAAGTATTTTCTTGAGTACTCAAATACTGAGAGCTTGAGATAAGTACAAAGATGTTATTGTGAGATTGAATATTGTTTTTATTGTTAGCAAAGGGTAAAATTGGAATTGAATTTACTGGGCTAACAGTTAGTGTTGATGGTGTTTGATTTTGTATAGAAAGGATATTTGATTCTAGGGCCAGGGTAGTCCTGCTATTTGTGTAATCCCATTTGTAATTTGGATATTTGTTCTTTTACTTTGAATATTGAGGATATTTTCTATTTGAATTCTCAAAGCAAGAAGGAACAAATTAAAGAAAAAGTACATGGTTGATTCTTCTGATTAATTGCACTAAAGAGGAGCCAAAAAAAAAAAGGAAAAAGATTAACAGCTAACTTCATTGACAAATGATAACGATTTACCATTTTATTGTTGGGTCTTTGTGATATTAAGATTACATATCCCAATACAATTTTATTCCATCATTAAGGCACTTTATTCAATGTTACACGCTTGTATTCTGAAGGAGGTAACATGTTGCTGAAGCCCCAGTGAATTTTTGTGTTTTGGACATAGTGAGACTTTATGAATTATGATAAACTCTCATGTAACTGATGTTTTAATCTTGGGAGTGTCTGAGTGACACTTCTATAGGCGTATTTAGAATTTTACACCTTCTTTTAATTGCCCATCATCTTATTCCCTAAAGTTATTTAAGATAGGGGTATAAAGGGGTTCTAAGAATAATTTGAAAATGACAACTCATTATCTCATCATCAAAAGGTGTCATTGTCATGTACATTTTCGAGTACACATGTGAAATGACACTATTACCCTAACTGGAAAAAATTGTGTGTCATATTAGAAGGGAAAAAAAAAGTAAGGTTTTAAATTATTTGACACCTTGAGGGGCGTCAATAAGAAAGCCCAAATCTTTATTTATTGTTTCTTAGCTTCTTACTTGAGCATCAATATTGATAAATCAAGTACAAGTTAATACTTAATAGAACACCTGGGTCAATGCCTTTGCTTGTACTTATTTTTTGAGACTTGTCTAACATTTCCACTGTAAATACCATCTTGATATGGGCTTTTTAAGTTTCCTTTTACTGGAAGAAATATATGCCTTGGCTGCTTGGTGTGAGATATTGCATTGTTTTAGGTGTCCTGGATGATGTCGAACTGAAGTATCATCAGGATGGGCATACTAGTGCACAACTGCACATAGATTCTCTTAAATATTTTGTATCATTTGATGGGTGCCATTTGAATTTCTAGAAGTATGTGAAGCTTATGACTAAGGGGAATGGAGCAGGGAACTGATTTTACTGATCTTTATAACGAGATCAATTTGGATCTTTTGGAATTTATATTTATGAATAAGTGACCTAAAGTGTACATAGTTTGATACATGTGCCTTTGCACATCTAGGACTGATGATCCATTCTGTGCTGCTGTTAACAATGGACATCCCTAGTTGCTTCCTTCTGGAGTAGCACGAGTAGTATGTTTTTGGATGTTGGGCAATAATTCAGTGCCTGAAGGCATATGAGATCTGGTCATCTGTGGTACACTCCTTAGTACTTTCTACTATGCTTGCCTGGTAATTATAATTGAAAAAAGGTATTCACTGAATCTGATTAAAATTTATCTATTTGTCTTTTGAGCTTCTATGTTTTGAGTGGTACTTCATCTGGAGGAGCTTGAGATTCTTTCTTTGTAAAAAGATGTTAGCATTGTTTAAATGTATTTTAATTATTTTCATTTTGCATTGGTTTCTATGTAAATGTCATTATGTCAAACTGACGAAAAAAATATTAATTTTCAGAGGGCAGTGGAAGCATGCACTACTTTCTGAAAACTAGAGGATGGGCAACTTCATTATCAGCTGGTGTTGGTGATGAAGGAATGCAACGTTCTTCAATAGCTTACATCTTTGGCATTTCTATACATCTCACTGACTCTGGCTTAGAGAAGGTACTCAGGATTCATTTCTTTTGGTAGGGGAAGGTTCTTAATTTGTTCTGTTTTGGAAATAGGGCATTTGCTGTCAGGTGGATTTGGGTGGACATATTTCCCACCCCTTTTACTTTTTTTCCCCTAATACTGTTGTGCGATAATGATTTGGCAGGTCTATGAGGTTATTGGGGTTGTTTATCAGTACCTTAAGCTCCTGCGTCAATCTGTACCACTGGAATGGATATTTAAGGAACTTCAAGATATTGGTAATATGGATTTCAGATTTGCCGAAGAGCAGCCTCAGGATGATTACGCTGCAGAACTTGCAGGTTACCTCCCCTGTCCAACCAAACAGGCAAAAAGGAAAAAAAGAAAACCTCTTTGCTTTCTTGTACCTATTCTCCTTGACAGAGTTCTTTGCTGTGTCTATAACAGAAGTTCTAAGAGTATTATTTAGAGAATTATTGAGAATAGTTGATAGAAATAGAATTAGAACTGATATCTGTATAAATTACTCCTTTTATTGGGCAGAAGTATAGAACCCTGCTCTCTTTTATCCCTTTTCAATGATTAGTTTCTTACCATCTTGAATAATGGGAATTACTGATTTCTATTTACTGAGGTATTAAGAGCAGGTTAAAGAACCAGCACCTCTATATATCAGTGGTTTTATTGTGCAAATTATGGATACACACATGTAGATAAGTAGTAACAGAATATATGGGATGCAATTTTAGAAAAAAAATGAAAAAGAGCGTCCCGGGGCACAAGGCTCCCGCTACTGCAGGGTCTGGGAGTTGCAAATGTAAGCAGCCTAACCCCCTGCGTTGCAGGAGAGGCAGTGTTGCTATAGCACAACTTAACCGTTGTGCCAAGGCTCGCCCACTCAATTTTAGAAAACAAGGGAGTATAAATATACCCCCTGCGTAATCTTGTTTGGTTCAAAGGCCATATCTCTAGACACTCCTTCAATGTCTGGAGAACCCTAAACCTTTGCCTCCCCACTCAATCCTTCCTCATTCACCGCCGCATCCTTGTTTCCCCCTCCTGTATCCTCTGTTGGAATAGTAGAGAGGACGTCGATCACCTTTCTTTTCTTGCCCCTTAGCCTCCTCTATTTGGAAAAAAGCTCTTAGTCCATTTGGCCCTGGGCCAGATGACACATTCCCTTCGCTCGGGAGTGGCTTTGGCTCGATAGGTCCTTTTTTGGTAGCTCTATTTGTGACACTATTGGCAAGCTTATGTTCGGTGCTGCAATCTCTCACATTTGGATGGAGCTGAATCTTCGTAGATAGATATCCAACTCCCGATCTATTGATATGATTTGGAAAGCCATCTTTTTTTATGTTAGCTAGGCTTCATATGCTTCCCCATAGATCTCTTTTAGAGTCTCCAAGGAACAGACACATTGTTGTTACCTGGGGTTTAGAATCTTCTCTCCTTTGCTCTCCTAGCCAGGCCCCCTAGGCTTGTGGCTTTGTTTTGTATAGCTCCCCCCCTCCTTTTCCCCTATGTATCCCCCCTTCTTTCCCCTCCCCTGCCTTTGGCGTTTTAGTAATGAATTTTTATTCACAAAAAAAAAAGAAAAAAGAAAAAAAGCACAACAACAACTCAGCCTTATCCCAACTGAATGGGGTCGGCTACATGGATCCTTTCAAAACAAAGTAGGGAAAAACTGAGGTCCTCACAAAGGTAAAGGAAAGTAAGAGGAATGAAGAATAAAAAAGGAAGAATAAGATAAGAAAGGTGAGAAATGGAAAATGAAAAATGGAAGTAAGAGGAAAGTGGATAGCCCAGGAAATCAGGAAAATCTCAGCTACATGGTGTCGACAACGTGGATCCTTGCCCTCTAATAGGCTCTATCTGAGGTCATACTTAGCACAAGACCTAGACTATGCATGTCATTCTTCGCAACCTCACTTATGGTCATTTTAAGCCTGCCCCTAGCTCTTTTAGCTCCTTCAATCGGAATCAAATCACTCCTCCTTACTGGGGCGTTCCCAGGCCTCCGTTTCATATGGCCAAACCACCTCAGAAAACATTCTCAGAGCTTGTCGCTGATTGGGGCAACTCCCACCGTAGCTCTAATACGTTCGTTCCTCACATTGTCCTTCCTAGTTTTGCCACACATCCATCTTAACATCCTCATCTCTGCAACACATAGCTTCGCTATATTACACTCCTTAACTGCCCAACATTCAGCTCCATACATCATAACAGGTCGGACAACAGTCCTGTAGAATTTTCTTTAAGCTTTAAAGGAATGTCTTGATCACACAGTACTCCGGTCGCACCTCTCAACTTCATCCATTCCACTTTAATTCTCTGTGAAATATCATCATCTATGTCACCTTCTTTGTGTATGATAGACCCTAGATATCTGAAATACTCACTTGGCGGTATCTCTCTCTCCTCAATTTTCACTTTGTCATCATCCATCATAGTGTGACTGAAATTACACACACATAAGATACTTCGTCTTTGATCTACTAATCTTAAACAACTTGTTTCCAAGGTCGATCTCCACATCTCTAACTTAGCGTTAATCCCTGCTTTTATTCATCCACCAAAACATATCACCAGCGAAGAGCATACACCACGGTACCTCGTCTTGGATGTTCTTGGTTAATTCATCCATGATAAGTACAAACAAATAAGGGCTTAGGGTTGATCCTTGATGTAATCCAACCGTAATTGGGAATTCCTTGCCCTGGCCTCCCACAAATCTCACACTAGTAACCAAACCCTCATACATATCTTTAATTACATCTATATATTTACTCGACACCCCTCTCTTCGCAAGAACATGCTGGATTATATCTCTAGGGACTCTGTCATAAGCTTCTCCAGGTCAAGAAAGACCATATGGTGATCCTTCTTGCTAGCTCTACATCTTTCCATGAGCCTTCTTAGTAGGTAGATAGCTTCTGTCGTGGATCTACCTGGCATAAAATCAAATTGATTCTTCGAGATATTAGTCTCTCTTCGTAGACAGGCTTCAATAACCTTCTCCCAGAGTTTCATAGTATGACTCATTAGTTTTATGCTTCAATGGTTATTGCAGCTCTGCACATCCCCCTTACTTTTGTAGACCGGAACTATAATACTTCTCCTCCAATCATTTAGCATTTTCCTTGTGATCATAATCTTGTTAAATAACTTGGTTAACCAATATACCCCACATACTCCTAGGGGCTTCCGCACTTCTATTGGGATCTCATCTGGGTCTGGTGTCTTACCTACTTTCATCTTTCGTAAGACTTCTTAAACTTCTGCCACACCAACCTTTTGTACATTTCTCAGATGTGTAGTGTCTTGATGACTAATGCGGTTAACCGGTTCAATCATATTCAAACTATCTCCATTTAGAAGTTCACAGATATACTCATCCCATCTCCTCATGATGTCCTCGTCCCTTACCAACACTCTTCCATCCTCCTCTTTTATACATCTCACCTGGTCGAAACCTTTACTTTTCCTTTCTCTCATTTTTGCTATTTTATAAATAACTTTTCCCCCTTCCTTTGTGTTTAGGTTAATATAGAACTCCTCATATTTCCTCGCCCTAGCCATCCCCACCATCTTCTTAGCTTCGTTTCTGGCCTCATTATACCTCTTTTTATCTTCTATTTTTTTAGTTCGTTGCCATGTCTTAAACCTCTCTTTTTTGGTCTTGATGGCTGCTTGGACCTCCTCATCCCACCACCAAGTCTCCCTAGAGGCTTGATGCCATAGTTCGAGAACTTGCAAGATCTCGACCGAGATCTCCTTTTTTTGGGAGGTCGAGTCGAGTTGTCATACGAGTTAAAAAAGTGCAAAATCCCGGTTGAAATCTCGAAATCTTGACCCAAAGTCCTTTATATAAGTGCCAGTTCTGGAGACTTGGGTGAGATTTCGGTTAAAAATCTTGGTATACAAACACTTTTTTATGCTAGAAATCAAGACAGATACTTATTTATGCCTAATATCATTTAAACTAGATTTTCGGCAGTAGGTGCAATTTTCAACTTTTTAATGCTGGGGTTTTTCTCAAATCTAAAAATTCCGTAAATCTTAATATGGTAAAACATTGCTAAAAACCAAAAGTACAGTAAAATATTCATTTGTTTTGATGTCCAAAAAAATATTTTCATTCAAAGCAATTTTGATAGCATTCGCGCACACCAAATGAAGTTTGACCGATACATAACTCCTTCAATATAAATCAGATTTAAGCAATCTTGGACTTGTTGGAAAGCTTCTGGGGTTTTTCTCAAATCTAAAAATTCCATAAATCTTAATATGGTAAAACATTGCTAAAAACCAAAAGTGTAGTAAAATATTCATTTGTTTTGATGTCCAAAAAAATATTTTCATTCAAAGCGATTTTGACAGCATTCGTGCAGACCAAATGAAGTTTGACCGGTACATCAACAAGTCCAAGATTGCTTAAATCTGATTTATATTGAATGAGTTATGTATCGGTCAAACTTCATTTGGTGTGCGCGAATGTTGTCAAAATCGCTCTAAATGAAAATATTTTTTTGGACATCAAAACGAATGAATATTTTACTGCACTTTTGGTTTTTAGCAATGTTTTACCATATTAAGATTTATGGAATTTTTAGATTTGAGAAAAACCCCAGCATTAGAAAGTTGAAAATTGCATCTACTGTCGAAAATCCAGTTTTTGTTCTTGAACTGGGTGGTTGACTTTTTACCTTTTGGGTTTTGATTTTTTAATTATTTTTATTGGATTCAAATAGGGTTTTTTTTTGCTTATTCATGAATAATATCTTAAGTAAATGAGCATTTACTTAAATGATATTAGGCATAAATAAGTGTTTGTCCTGGTTTCTGTCCTGATTTATTGCATAAGTGTCTGTCCTGGTTTCACACTAACTGAAACTCCTATTTGGACTTTGTTTTTACAAAATCTGATAGTGTCATTGTGTTTAAATGGCCTAAAATAGGTTGAGTACCAAGTTTCAGACCCAAACTAGGTCTAAAACCCACCGAAACCAAGTTTCGAGTTCAAAGGAAACAAATAGCAAGTTGGGTATAGCTAAATTGAAGATATTGAGATGGATGAGTGGCAAGATTAGGAATTGACGGGATTAGAGATGAATATAAAATTGAGTAAGCTAAGAGAAAGGCGTTTGAGATAGTCCAGACATGTGCTACAAAGACCCTTGATTGCAATCTAGTAAGAACCAACTAAAGTTTAGAACTCGACCAGGTTTCGACCTTGGGAAAAACCGAGTTGTCTCGAGATATCTCGAGATCTTGGTCGAGTTGGTGCATTTATTTTTTCAACTTGAAACTTGGTTTCGGTGGGTTTTAGACCTAGTTTGGGTCTGAAACTTGGTACTCAGCTTATTTTAGGCCATTTAAACACAATGGCACTATCGGATTTTGCAAAAACAAAGTCCAAATAGGAGTTTCACTTCAGACCCTAGATTGATAAGCGACGACGTACTAAAATACCCTACTCTACACATAATTTAGTAATAGAAAGCAATCAAAACATTCAATTAATGTAAAACAATTTAAATAAGCATTAGAAATATTGAAGTGTACAATACATCAATTTGTTTAACAATGTTACAATTGTCATCCCATAAAATGTGATTGAATCACACATTTAGTCCCCACTAGTGCCCCATAGTCTTCCCATGTCATAGTGTTGCTATACTGTTGCACGTAGTTTGCCACAATAGTCATATAAGAGTTGTCATCAGCATATGCCAAGTCCCCAAAAATGGTGAAAAACCAGTGGCAGCAGTAGTGGAGCAGCCTCTCGGTTGAGATAGCTCGAGTTATCTTGAGATTTGGCACTTTTATAATGTAAGTTGGGTCGAGATCTTGGTCGACCCGAGATCTCGACGAGATATTGTAGTTTTTTTAACTCGCAGACCATCTCGTCTCGAGCTCCAGAAAAACTGAGATCTCGCAAGATGTAGTTCCTTGGTAAGAACCCCAGTTGATTGCAGAAACCATGGGCTCCAATGTCCAACACTTCCTGTTTGCTCCTTTAAACAATCAAATTATTTTACTGCCACTGTTCAGGTGGTTCAGCTTCTACTTATGTAGATGGGCAATGGTTAGGAGTTGGGCGTAGTGCTGGAAAGTGGTAAGACTAAATCTCCTCATTGAAGGGAGAAGAATTCCTGTGCCGGGGGGGGGGGTTATGTCCTGAACAATTAGGAAAAAGTGGTTTCTCCATCCAAGACTAATGGAGACAGTGTCACTGTCAGGCTACCTCATAGTCTTTCTAGTATAAATGTTTTATTTTCATCTTGATTGGATCAAACCAATGAACATGTCTCCAGTTTTAGGGTGTCTTCTGGACATTCAGCCAACCATTACAAGAAAAAAACTTTAGTTTGATTAAGTTGGTTTTCACCCAACTAACCGTTTGCCTTGATATGGTTCCACATGTCAAAGGTCGCAGGCTTAATGGCTAGCAATCTCCTCCTGATGCCCATGCTGATGCCGCTGAGAAGATACCAGCACTCATATAGCTGACAGCAATGGTGTGGAGGGTAGTTTTTTCCAATAATGATTGTCGGTGCAAAAAATAGTAATGGTTCAAGTTCCACACCAGCTACTATACATGTCAGCAAGTAGAGTAGTTTTTAAGATTGGTATACTAAGATGACACTAATGAACTTTGTTTGACACTTAAATTCCTGTCCAGTGTACCTTGTCCCAAGAATGACGTAAACTGGTGGGGTGAATATAAATCCTTTGGCCAACTAGGACAGTCTGATAATTATTGTGGACCTCACCAGTTGGCACACCTTTTCCCTCTTGTGTGTTCATTTTCTAATGGGGGCAGCACCTTGCTTTAAGACAGCAATATTTTAGGTGTACGAGAAGAATGCTTTTGTAACTTGAATGTAATGGAATTGTTAGTGTTATACTGTTCATCTAGAATGACATTAATAGTGAATATTTTGATTGGTTTCTGGATATTTGTCTGTTTTGTTGCTCACTTTCTCTTTTGATTCATTCTTGCAGGAAATTTGCTTTTATATCCGGAAGAACATGTTATTTACGGGGACTATGCATTTGAAGTGTGGGATGAGAAACTCTTGAAGCATGTGCTGAGCTTTTTCACAGCAGAAAACATGAGGATTGACATATTATCAAAGTTTACTGACAAGCAGTCACAAGGTAACACTTGACGCTTGGCTGAACAGTCTCCCTCTATATTTTTGTGTGGATCATAGTTGTCCCAGCGTCTAGGCGTTGGAGGGGTCCAAAATCAAGGCGACCAAGATAGCCAAGGCGACAAAGTATATAGTATCTGTACAATTCTTGAAAATTTACTTTATGCATTGGTTGAAATGAATGGATACAGCAGATTTTGGAGTAATGAGACTGTTTTCAATTAGATATTCTTATGTTAGTATCCATTTATCTTCTTCATTCTTAAGGACTGCCAATTAGCAGTTCTCCAAGTGGCAGCGATAATTATTCTACTCTCCATTCCCTTAATACCCTAAAACGGCTATAAACAATTTTATGTTCCTATTAACAAAACATCCTTTTTCTTTGTTCTTCCAGAACTGGTACAGAAAGGGGTGCTTTTTCTACGTTCTTTACCTTAGTGATTGGGGGATTTTGGGGAAGACCTATGTGGGGCACCTTTCGGATGTGGGATGCTCGTTTATCACCCCTAACCCTAGAAGCCTGTTCAGTCCTACTCTAGTGATTTCAGTCTTTATATATAAAATAAAAGTTAAACTTTTCCCAATAGTTTTCTGTAGATTACCTTATTCAATCACCCCAAAATGTTCCACTTCAAAATTCAAAACAGTAACCAAGGTCTCACTGCTTTCACCTTTACTTTATCCCTAATTTCATAGGTTGCAGAGTTTTCCTCCATTAAACTCTATCTCTCTAGATAAGTGAGAATTAATTGAAATGTGGTAGTTAAACAGTAACACACCCTGCTACATGGGGGTTATCTCGTAGAGCTGATTCAAAACCTATTCAAAGTTCCAACACCAAGCCACCCGTACACCTGAATTGTCAAAGGAATATTTGGTTCATTACCCCTTCTCTTGCCAGGTCAAGCCACCTCATTTCTCTTCTTGGTTTCCATTGAAACGGGAAATACATTTGAGAAAGAAGGTATTGAATGGATATAATCTAATGAGTTCCTTATGTATCATATGACATTGGGTAAACCTCCCTCTATTAAGCTTGGTGAAGTCCCTTACTAGTCACCGGCTCACCTCAACCTTTGATGCCATCAGCTTTGCTCCAATTGAATTCCCTTCTCTTGATTAGGCCTTGGCCACACTACAATCCAACTCCTTTTTTACATACCTGTTGATGTATACATTTACACTGCCCTTCCCTAATAGTTCGAGCTTTTAGGTGAAACGGTAGCGAACATGGTATCAGAGCAGGGAGGTCATGTGTTCGACCCCTGGGGAGTGCATCGGAAGGTTTTTTCCCGACATTTCTTCTCCCTAGGGGCCATGTGATCTTGGCCACGTGCAAGGACCATGTGATCTTGGCCTGCACGTGCGGGGGAGTGTTGATGTATACATTTATGCTGCACTTACCTAACAGTTCGAGCTTTTATGTGAAAAGGTAGCGAACAATCCCCAATACCTGACGGCCCTGGCTTCTCTAATGAGCATCCATCCACATTCAATTTTAACCAGACCTTGAGGAGCTGCTGCTATAAAACTACATGATGCAGATCCTAGCCTCCTCGAATTGAAGAAGCCACCCTAAGCCTAGGGTTTTAGTAGGAGCCTTAGTTTAGTTTATTTCAGCTCTATACTTGATTTTTATTTTGTGTTTTTAATTGAACCGGTTTAAATTGGTTGCATCCAATTGGTTCAATTGGTCTAATTTAAGTGAAGTGATCCTATTGGCTAGTAGGGAATCTTCTTTTATTTAATTTCTTTTAAGTTGTCTTAAGTCATTAGGGGTAGATAAGTCTTTTTCTTTTAAGTTTTTAAGTTATTTTTAAATTGGTCCACCTCTCCACGATTTAAGTGAGAGATTTGATTTGTAGTAGATTTAGGAATAAGGCCTTTGGCTTCTTATTTAATAAGAAATCGTGGGAGAGGCTCCTCCACCTATTATGTTTAAAAAAAAATCGTTTTCTATGCTACTGCCTTGAATGCTGCTGCTTGCTCTTTGAGAGTGTTCCTTGTGGGTAATATCAAGGAGGCCTTGTGAATCATATCAAGGTGGAAGGGCTGGTGGACTCCGGCGACTCCTTGCATCTTGTGGATCGGGAGGTCCTTTTTCTTCTACAAGCTGATTCTACTTGCTGTTTTCAGATCCCCTGCAAAACAAGTAAGTCATTTATTTTTCCTGCAACTACCTTGCTGTTTCTCACCTTCTAACCTAGACCTACACTCTCCCAATCAATTCTCATGAACCCTAATTACTCTTAAACCAGTCCAGCCTTCATCCTTCATAAATTTTCACCCAAAATCTGACCACAACCGACTGCCAGCTCAGCCCCAACTTACAACTCTAAAACCTAATCCTCTCATCCCTCTAAAACCCCAAAACCCTAGGATTCCCAGATCAGTCACTTCTGCCCATCAATTCCCCTCCATATTCTGATCGAATGTTCTCCCCCCTCATTGGAAAACTCGACCAGAAACCTGAGTCCAAACTTCCATCTTAAAACCCTAGTTTCAGCCTAGAATCTAAAACCTAAAACCCGAAACCCTAAACCTAACTTTCTGAAATTTAAAAACTTATTCAAACCTAACCAAACCTAGTTCATTAAGACCTTTAAAACCTGCATATTAAAACCCTATAAACCCCATTACCATTAGTTAACCCTAACCCTAATTTCTTCCCTATTTAGCCTAAGCTGCCCCAATCGGCCAGCCTTGTTAGGTGAACCCATTACCCTGGCTCCTAGTGGGATTACTCCTACCTAGGACTACATCACTACCGGCCTGGGCACGACCACTCTTGAGAGAATCAAAGTTTGCGGTTTCCAAATAGCTGACCCCCCAGATTTTTTTAAGACTTTATGCACTACCGTGCAATTTGCGAACCTCTGCCTTGATTTTATCAATTACAATTTGAGTATCAGGAAAGTGATCTTGGCATTGTCTTGCGCTGTACTTTCCTCCCTTATTCACTAAAATATGGCTTGCATGGCCCCTTAGAGCAGAAATTTCCCCCTCTTACCAGAAAATGCCAATGTCAATGCCAACATGTTTCTTCACATCATCAAGAGATATCTAAGACATCTGAAACAGGGAAATAGATCCAAACCTATAGGAGCAATAAAGGAATATATTATCAATGAACGCACACTCCCTTTTACACATCAAAACATACATGAGGGATAAATTCATTCCCTTTTTGGCTATTGCTTTTCATAGTAAATTCATTCCTTCTTGTCCTGAAATTTATTCCCCATATTTTTCTGTCTTCCTTCCAGTTCAGCTGTCTAACATTTTTTTCAAAGCTACGTAAGGTGTAAGCTTATCCATTTTGAAGCTCCCAAAGAGGAGCATGAGGTTATTAACAAAGCAAGTGAGAAAGCATCAACGAATATTATTTAATGGTGGTTAAATTTGTTTGCCTGGAAGCCTAATTTGATGCTATTTGAAGTATTTATTAATGCTTCCTTTGAAGAGTTAAGAAGCTACATTTGTTCATGAGAATGTGAACAATAAACCTATGAAGCATCTTTTTTTTTTTTTGGGGGGGGGGGTTTGAGTAAAATATATATTATGAAGAAAAAGAGAAGAATATACAAGCCCGAGGCCAAGGCAAAGAGAAAGAACAAAAGATACAAGGGAGCCTAAGGGGGTCAGGCTGCAAAAGAGAAATAGGAAGACCCAGGACACAACAATGAGCCTGTTCCTTGGGGAGTTCTTTACAGGGGCTTGGGGGAGCAAGGCAATCTTGGAGGAAACATCAAAGAAGATGGCATTCCAAATCGTATCTAGAGAGCGAGAGTTTGAAGTCCATCTTCTAAGGTTAGAACCTCCATAACCCTAAAGTTACCGAAGCATTATAGTCCTTCATGGTTTCATCAAAATTCTAATGCCTTCTTGCCCTAAACCTACTTGAAATTTTTGATCAACTGTTAATCATCATCCTTGTAAAGAATTGGACATTTGTCGGCCGCTTTTTTTTGGATAAATAATATTTATTAATATAGAAGAAAATCCATAGTGCCATATAGTTGTACATCTCTTCTTGAGGGAAACAGGCAAAGGAGCAAACCAAACAGTTACATGGCTCACATATTATGAGCAATAGAAAACCTTACAAAGGAATATTATCATTCAAGAAAAGTTTGGTCTGTGTCACACCCTGTTTTTCAAACTCGTTAGGAGTTTCATTAGCACTTCTTGGCATAGTTGTTGTGGTGCCTAGTCAAGCACTTAGATGTCGCCTGAGCAACAATGCTTTTCTAGGCTGAGGGGTTATATTGTACGTATACTTTGGCTCAACTGTAAAGTTTTTTGTAAGGGTCCATAGCTTCAGCTGTGGTCCTGGGTCTATAATGCCATCACGGTCTATGATAAATGAACTGAAAAATTGGTAACAGCATCATGGAAGGTATACATGATCTTGTTTGACCCCTAAAACCAGATCTCTAGACCTCACAGAACAGGTATCTGAAATTTCCCTTTTCCAAATTTTTGGGTAAATTACACGTCACCCCCTGGTTTTTGAAAAAACTCAAATCACCCCCTCTACAGTAACGGTGTTAGTCTGCTGTTAGTTATTGGTGTGAAAGGACTATTTTACCCCAAAATTTTATATATTTTTTGCCACTTGCAATTGCAGTTCTTTCCCTTACCCCATCAAAAGTAGCAAATTGGTTCACAACCAAGTATTTGTTTTGGGAAACTTCTTTATTTTATTATTGATTCTTGTCTGCTATCTATCTCTGTTATAAGTTGTTTATCTTTATTTTTAGGCTTGTTTACTTGTACTAGGACTCTTGAATGTTTCCAAATTACTTAAAATAATTAATTTACCTAATTAATTCATTATCATAATATGATTAATATAGTTTCCTTTATGTATCTAAAAGGCTTGTCCAGCAAGCCTCGTCTACCAATTTTGAGCCTTGTAGATAGTTGATATGGCAGTGGGAGAGCCTTGGGGCAACAGTTAAGTTGCACTATTACATCCATTAGGTTGAGGGTTCGAAACATGGAAATAGCCTCTCTGTGAAGCGGGGGTTAAGGCTGCATACATTTGCCCCTCCCAGACCCTGCAGTTGCAGGAGCCTCATGCACTGGGACACTTTTTTTTTGTGGATAGTTGATATGGCCAATACAACCCTTGGAATGACTGTATTTTCAGATTGGCTGCATGTTCGTTTTTTCTTAAGCCCCCTTAACTTTATGATCCACCATTTGTTGACTTTTCTCCTTATGTTTTCAGACATTAAATGTTTAACCAAACTTGACTTTTCCACCATTTTTTAAAGTTTTACATAGCCTTGTGGTGAAATGTATTTGAGCTGAAACTTACAATTCAGGTTGTGATGTGGACTAGATTTCACAAAATTAGAGTGCTGATTAAGTTGCGGGGCAGATAGCAATCAAGGAAGCTTTCATCTTTGTCAGCCATGTCGGGAACCATTTTCCTATTTAAAATAAGGCAAAATACCCTTATAAATGAATAAGCAAACCTAAAAGATTAGGATCTGTGGACCTGGGTCGGTAGTTGATCCATTTCATTTACTGCCTTTCCTTTTAGAGGAGTCCAAAAAATTTGCCTGTTCTATTACTTTGTAGTTTATCTTGTTTCTTATTCAAGAATCCCTGAAGAGAAGATTTTGTTAGCAAACTAAAGCATGATAACAGATTGTAAATATATAGACCAAACTAAAAAAAGGACACGCCAATAAATGTAATCAAGCTGAGAGTAGCCAAGAAAACACAAGCAGAACACAAATTGGAGAAACAACTCTTTTTATGATTCCACTGTCGACAATAACATTTGGCAAATAGATGGCTGACCAGGAATTCCATTGAAAAAGGTATTCACATATGATAGCCAAGACAGCATCTTCAAAGAAATGCAAGAATTATGGGGACAATTCTTGATGATTTGCTGAACGTTTCTATCGCTGAAGTCTTTCGTTTACTTTGATCCTTGCGGTGATACAAAAGATTTGAATACAATTAAGTCCTGAAACCCAAGATATGAATATGATGTGTGTATCTTGTGAGTAAGATGAGACCATGCTTTAACTTTTGGATTTGTGTGTGAACTAAGCATCTCTTTGTCAAGACTGCATTATTTCACAAAAATATTACATTGACTTAAAACAGGGTTGGACTAGAAAGCAGGATTCATGTACTGATCCCATATATTTGGGAAAAAGGCTTAGTTGAGTTGAGTTGAGTGTACGTTGTTTGTGCTTCTGTTTCTTATATCATTATCAATGTTATATCTTATTGTATCAAGTTTTAGTATTGGGTTCACTGAGTTTCTTAATATCTGGGTAACATAGCTGCATGTAGAATCCGTCATTTTTTTTTTGGTGAAAGTAAAACAAAAAATAGTAATTGTTACAATTTCAATCAAATGGTTGAGGTTTTTAATGTTCTCCTTTGTATAACCATTTTCAGTTTTTCAATTTGAACCGTGGTTCGGATCACGTTATACTGAAGAAGACATTTCTCCTTCTCTTCTGGCGCTGTGGAGTGATCCTCCAGTTATTGATTCTTCCTTGCATCTGCCTTTGAAGAACGAATTCATTCCATCTGATTTTTCCATCCGCAGAAATAACTCATCTGACACTCTTGTAAATGTGAATCTTCCAAGGTGCATACTTGATCTACCATTGATGAAATTCTGGTACAAGCTTGATGAGACATTCAAACTTCCTCGTGCAAACACATATTTCCTCATAACTGTAAAGGGGGGATACAACAATGTAAAAAATTGTGTTTTGACAGAATTGTTTGTAACTCTTCTTAAGGATGAGCTGAACGAGATTTTGTATCAGGTAAGTTCCTTGATTAATTTCTACGACCATATATTACTTTTATTAAGCAGCATAGTTTTATTTTTCTCAAGTTATTGCTGTTAAATTGATTCAAACTCGAGAGTGGTTCATGTGGCTGTTACGACCATATATTACTTTTTTAAGCTTTCTGTTGATTTAAAGGGTTAAATAACATATTTGATTCCCAGTTTATTTTCTATGATTTCTTTATTTGTTTTGATTCTTTGGATTTTGTTGGGAATTTCTGATCGACTCTTTCTTATATTTAGGCATTGTAAGCTATTTTTCGCATTATGTGTATTTGCTTCTTCTGGACGTTCTGATTTTGTTATACGAGGAACTTCTCTGGATCATTTTGTGTCATTTATCATAGCTATCAATCTTTTGTGTTTTGATTTAGTGTTTGATATGCATTTTTCATGTTCTATGAATCATTTTTCATATTTCTTGTGTAAGGTATTTCAGACCTGTATTTCTTTTCAACGCCTTTATTTGCAGGCAGGTGTGGCCAAGTTGGAAACATCATTATCTATTATCAGTGACAAACTTGAGCTGAGGGTCTATGGTTTCAATGACAAGCTCCCTGTTCTCTTGTCAAAAATTTTGACCATTGCCAAATCTTTTCTGCCGACTCATGACCGCTTTGTGGTATGTATACAGTGCCTTTTGAACTAGATTGCTTTTATTTTTTCCCATGTTTCATATTATATTTTCTATCATCTTCTTTTGAGAAGATTTACAAAGTTGGGAGTACTTTTATCTTATGGGAGCAGGATCCTGAAACCCTCTGCCTGTCTCAGTTTCTCTGCCATGTGGAAGTGAAGCATTCAAACTTTGTGGAGATATTTTCCATGTCATTATCCAGTCACATAGTAATTTTCAGAACATTGCTGTGTATCTGAGTAATGTTTTACAGTTTGTGTGAAAAAACTAATTAAACTTGGAGAACAGGAACCATTGAAGAAACAAGGTGAAGGTTCCATAAATTGTGAGTCATGTGGTTGAGATAGGCTACTAAAGATGTCAGCATCATGGTTCAAGAACTCACCGAGATCTCGGTAATATCTCATCTTGGAAAAACCGAGACGAGACAGAGGTCGAAACACAAAATTACCTCAACTCGATCGAGTCAAGATCTCGGTTCGACCGAGATTTTGACCCAAACCCATCTTTAAGGTACCCAGATCTTGACCGAGACAGTCGAGATCTCACCAGAACTCGACTGTCTCAATAGAGAAGTGTGTGAGTGTGCTGTTGAGCTCATTTTTGAGGATTTTCGACGGAGAACTTGCCGAAGACAGTAATTAGTTACAAAATCTTACAAACTTGTAATATTTGTGAGACACTTATATGAGTTGTGTAGAAGACTATGTGCGATACTACTTCAGCAACACTATGACATGGGAATCCTATGTGGACATTCAAAGGAATACTTGATTCGGCAATATGGCTTTGGGATGATAGATGTAATATGTTAAGATTGATGTATTGTACACTTTTACATTTGTAATGTTTATTTAAGTTGTTTTATATTAATTCTATGCTTTGATTGCTTTCAATTACCAAATTATGTGTAGAATAGGGCCTATTAGTACGTCGTCGCCTTCCAACCTAGGGTCCGAAGTAAAACTCCTATTTGAACTTTGTTTTTGCAAAATCTGATAGTGCCATTGTGTTTAAATGGCCTAAAATAGGCTGAGTACCAAGTTTCAGCCCCAAACTAGGTCTAAAACCCACCGAAACCAGCCATCGAGTTCAAAAAAAAAAAAAAATTACACCAACTCGCCGAGATCTCGGCCCAACTCAGTTTTTTTGGCTGGGCGAAACCAGTACCGAAACTGAGTTCTTGAACCTTGGTCGGCATGTAGGGAATTACCCATCAATCCATGGGAATGCCCAAATGATTGGTCCACATGGCAGAAATGAGTGACACAGCCAGAATTGCATCCTACTGTGTCTCAGTTGGCAACATTACCCCTTATCTGGTTGATGACTTAAAAAATAGGCACAATGTTTTGTGGAGAAAGTTTCCTCCACTCTAGGTAAAGCTACATCCATCTAGGGTCATTATTACTCTCCACCCCTACTGTACAAAGTCAATAATGCCCTCCCAACTGTTTCCGTTACCCATCCCAAGACACCTGAACCCATGGGCAAGGGATTCTTTGTTCACCGTGGATGAAGGGAAACTGCCTCCATTATTCGTGGTAGGTTAATGTTAAGTAGAAACAGTGGAGATCTTCAAGAAGCGTGTTTCATGTTTAATGATTGGCCTTCAGCACTCTGATCCTGTGCTACCTGAGTATTTCCAAATTCCTAAGTATGAGGAAATATGGAGAACCATGTATTTTATATTGCACTCATCTTTGTGCGAAAAAAGTTCTGTCAAAGCTTTAAAGAATATATGCAGTATCTGAACTTACTTTCTTAAAAAAAAAAGTATCTGATTGTTGAAGGTAATCTAATCAACTCAAACTGATTGTTGGTCTCAGAGATTTCTTTTCTTTGTGGCATATCTTTATTTTTTACATAAGACGTCCTGACATGTTGCTAAAAGATCCTTGTTTAAGTGTTCTTTGTTAAAATATAAATGACTGCAGATATTGTTGTACTAATATCGAGAAATTTGTGCTAGAAGTTTTAAGTTCTTTTACTAATTTGAGTTCTGTTCTAGATTGTCTCTATCATGAAGGGTTGGGGGGAGCTGCAGTAAGTAGTGTAAATCATTTCTCTCATTAGTCTTCCCACACATAGTTCAATCTATTCATCTGTGCCATGGTGCATTTGCCGACCAAATTTTGCTTTTTTGAGTTGCATGTCCTTCACTGCAATTATATATAACTGTGAAGTAGGGTTAGACTGAGTTGACTTAAAAAAGAAAAAATTTATTTACTAGATTTTGGATACAGGTGGTGGTTTAACTGGTTTGGAACTCTTAACAGGTTATTAAAGAAGATATGGAGAGAGCTTTCAGGAACACAAATATGAAGCCTCGGAACCATTCAGCATACCTGAGACTGCAAGTCTTGCGTAAGAAATTTTGGGATGTGGATGACAAGCTGGCTTGCCTTAGTGATATATCTGTTGCTGATTTGGAGGAATTTATTCCCGAACTTCTTTCCCAGGTGCATGAGTAGGGTGTATTCGTATTATCATCATGATAATGCATTTATTTTTCCGATAGCATACAACACTATTTGCTGACCCTTTTTAATGAGGATTTCTGGAGTACTTCCTTCTGTAATGAGATATTCAATCTGAAATACAGAGAGGTTGTACCCAATATTCTAAATGGACCTAATCTGAGTTATGTGGGCCAGAAATAGACCAAGCTGGTTGACTCTGCTTGTTAGATATGCAAGCTTGTTGTTGGTCCATCCAAGGTTCTAAATCTCGGTTTCAAGGCTGGCTTCGGCCAGCCCCGAAACCGAGATATGCCAGATTTTGACCATATCTGGCAATTCGAAACCTTTGTTTTGAGGCTAAAAGTTGTTTTTTTGCCTTGATTTTTACTGTGCCCTATTTTTTACGTTTTGAACCCAATCCATGCATTACCTTCGCATAAAGCTTTCAAACAAATCCAACATTGCTTAAATCCGATTTATATTGAAGGAATTATGTTCCAGTAAAACTTTATTTGGTGTGCACGAATGTTGTCAAAATCGCTCTGAATGAAAATATTTTTTAGGTATCAAAACAAATAATTATTTTACCGCTCTTTCGTTTTTTAGCACTGTTTTACCATATTAAGATTTATGAAATTTGTAGATTTTAGAAAAACCCCAGCATTAGAAAGTTGAAAATTTCACATACATTGAAAATCTAGTCTTTGTTCTTGAACTGGGGGGTTGACTTTTTATCCTTTTGAAATTTGATTTTTAACTATGTTTATTGGATTCAAATGTGGGGGTATTTGCTTATTTATGAATAATATCTTAAGTAAATGAAATAACAAATATAAAAACTTTTTCGTCAAGTTTCAATGGGAATAAAGTCCATTTATATGGTTGGTTCAGGTCGAACTTGCGAAACTACTGGAACATGTTGAAATCAGGTACAAATTTGTACCACATATCAGTTTTGTCTTGGTTTTTTGGGAAACCGAGATTTAGAACCATGGGGTCCATCTTCCATGTTTGTCTAACCTTGTGAAAGTAGTTTTCAGTGTATAAAAAAAGAAATGGGTAGTGATATAGTTTAGAGGGAAAAAAGGGGTCCAGCTGGTTCCTAAATTTTGGCCAAGAAAGTCCCTTATGTGGGCCTTAAATAATTCCGTTGTATAGCTTCACTTAGAGTTGCATTTTTCCAAAGCCCAAAGCTGCATTGTAGGTATTCTAAGATGGAGGTTACATACTCCACTCTCTTTTTTCAAATTATTGCTTGTCTTAATCAAATCATTATTTTTTCTTGTTGTAACTTTGTGACTGACTACAATTTGCTCTTTAAATCTAAACAGTTTCATGTTGAGGGTCTTTGTCATGGTAATTTATCAGAAGAAGAAGCAATCAATATTTCAAATATCTTTAGAGATAACTTTTCGGTAGAACCTCTCCCAATGGAAGTGAGGCATGAAGAGCATATTTTATGTCTTCCCTCTGGTGCAAACCTTGTGAGAGATGTAGCTGTGAAGAATAAGTTGGAAATGAACTCTGTGGTTGAGGTAGCTTTACTGGATTGGTTTCACTCTACCATTTCATTTATCTACTGGCCTTTAGAATCTCTCATGATGTCATCAATGATATTTGTTTGTTTCCTGTTTCTGCCCTCGATTTGTGGCAGCTTTATTTTCAAATTGAGCAAGACATTGGCGTAGAGTCAACCAAATTAAGAGCTTTAGCAGATCTTTTTGATGATATTGTTGAAGAACCGCTTTTCAATCAGCTAAGGTGATGCCATCTCTTGCTAATTATATTTCAAGCTGGTTCATGGTTTTAAGTCCTGTAAAATACTGTAGTTGGGACTCTATAAGATATGCCATGGGGAATTGCCAAGCAGGTTTCAGGTAGGTGATCTACATAAAAATTATTCACAGATCAAATGATCAGAGTGGACCTATGTAATTCTTGTGAGCACTTGGGAAACAATTATACTTTGGCAAATAGCAAATGGTCCTAGTGCTAACCACATATTTCATGGTTGCATCAATGGAATTGGTGAATGTCTATGTGTTGTTAATGTATGAAAGTTTTGGAACAACCAGTTATCTGATATTTCTGTATGTTCATTTATGTGGAATAGGACGAAGGAGCAGCTTGGATATGTTGTTGAATGTAGCCCACGGATGACATACCGTGTACTTGGGTTTTGCTTTTGTGTTCAATCTTCCAACTATGATCCAGTCTATTTGCAAGGGAGAGTGGACAATTTCATAACTAGCCTGCAAAAATTACTGGTAAGAATCCTATTTTTTTGGCCTGTGAGGAATTCGAGTTTTTTACACTGTTCCTGACAGTCTGTAGGTTCTTGAAGAGTATGCATGTATTTTTCAGTGAAGCATCCAATGCGGTACCCATAGTAAATTTAGGGATACCTTGCCATCACATGTGGTAAAGTTATTGTACTTTGGTTGGTTGCTCACCAAGGTTTTAAGTATCTTTCCGTGTCCACCGATACTAACTGATACGTATTGTATCTTTATGGTCCGATACTAGACGGTATTGATACGATACCTAATTTTTTTTTTGGTATTAGTACATATATCAAACCTCATCCTTTATATATAATCACTTGAATGTGTTTGTCGCGTCGTACTTTGTTCTCCTTTTTATACATGATATATTTTACATATTACTCATTCATAGTGTTTTATGTTTCAAAACTGTATTTTGCATATAAGCATTTCCATATGTTTTTTGACCATTTCTGTACGTATCTAGTGTCTCTCTGATACGAAATGTCTCTTAAAATCACCCTTCTGATACGATACCCAATAGTGATACTTTAAACCCTTGTTGCCCACTATTCCTTTTTATTTATTTAATTTTTTAGGGGGTGGGGGCGGGGGCGGGGGGGGGTGGGGGGGAAAGTGTTTGCATACTTTGAATTCCACGTAAGAGATACCCTCTTAAAGAAATATAGAGAATTTATTCGCAAAAATTGAACTACCAAATGGATTTCTTATTCTTGAAATATTTCAGATTGATGTTTTGACCAAAAATCTATTTGTTAACTATTTTCATGAAATCAATCCGAAATTGAAATAAATCATACGAAATCTGCCCTAATTCTTCTTAATCGAGAATGTTAGAATTGTGTTGAGGCTGTCCAATGGTGGTTGAGTGGTTCACATTAAACTTCATTTGTCATATGTATACAGCTATGCCAATTGATTGTTAAATTTTTCTGTTTTTACTTTACTACTTATACAGGTGTCTTATGGCCTCTTTTTGTATGGTTTCTTGAAATAGTTTCTTAGCCCAGAAACTGTTCTGAGCCCCAAAACTAAGCATTTCCTATCATTTATGGGCTCCTATTTCTCTTTCTGAAAGTGGGATTATAAGAATGCACTTTTATTCCATTCTCAAATTCTGAAAAAGGGTTTCTGGCTTTCCAAGCTGAACATTAATGCGTACATGCACTATTTAGGGCTACTCGGTAAAAGTGCACATTTTATAACCAAAACAGTATTGTCTTGCTCCTCACCACTGCTATCTCTTCACAGTTAACAGTAACTCTGTGTGTGTGTGTGTGTGTGTGTGCAAATCTCCTTTCCCAAGCACTCCACCACCTCTCAGTTCTCTCACCACCCGTACCCCTTCTCTGTGCCTGTTTTCAATTATGCAGAGAGGGTTTTCTCCCACCCCTTTCTCTCCCACGGTCTCATTCAGGCCCCCCTCCTCTCTCATTTCGCTCTGATTTCACACCTTGCACCTCTCTCTGCAATACCCATTCTCTCCCCCAGTTTGACTTTTTTTTCTTCATTCCCCTTCTTTTTCTGACAAATTTTTTTTCCTGAAAAATATGTAGCATTTTCTTCAAATGACTAGTTACAAGGATTGGGACCCAAAACATTTCTTTCTGATTCAGGATGGTTTCTAAATCCTCTTTCTGAGAAACAGCAGATAGGGTTTGTGAGAATCAATAACAAAAAGTCCCTAAAAAATTTCTTGTTGATAAGAATAATGGTTTTGTGGACTGCTTCAGATCTGGTTCTGTCCTGTCTATCATTTACCGCATAGTTCAAATAGAATGGTCCTTATCTTTCCGCCAATCACTTTCTCAGTTGATTACTGTCAGTCTTTGAGTTGCTGTTTCACTAGTTTTGGTGTTGGATTCGATAGATTAGGGAGTTAAGAACTTACATGTGAAATTTCGAGTCTGTCCGACTTCATTTGGGTGAAACCCATCACTTGAAACCAACCTGGTTTCTCTGCCTTCTTCTTTCTATCGAGAGGTAGGAGATGACTCCCCTCCACCCCACGTTATCATCACTTAAAAGACTAGTTTCCTTTTTGCCCCTCGTTTGACCCTTATTTTCTTCATACCCTGTAGTTTTTATTATACCTCTTATTCTATAATTCCTAATTCCTTTGGTGCCCTTTGCCTTCATCTATCAAAGTGACCCTCTCCCATTAGATTAATTACGGTCTTGCCGTACTTACCCCTTATAACTTTAAAACTTATACAGTTTTGCCATTCCTTTCAATTGTTGAGCCGAGTGTTGCTGGGATGGGCCCATAGCGAACCCAACTAGGGTTTTGTAACCCGGGTTCCACATCAGCAGCTTTCTTCCTATGAATTATCAATTGTTTCTCTGTACCTGGTGTAGCTGGATTCAATCTGCTGCTGAACTTGCTTTGTCAAGCCAAGTCTTCAGCCTTCTCACTAAAGTTTACTGTAGAACAGGCACCAATCAGATAGCTGCTAGGATTTTGCCCAGACCCCCGAATCATTCTCAAGAATATTAGTTTTTAGTTTTCTGTTCTTGGATGTGTTGAGAGGGTGGGCATGTTTGACTTCTGTATAACCATCAGTTTGCAAATGGCAAGAAGTACATTCTCAAGTAGGCTGTTTATGTGGCAGCCATAGAACAGTCTTCGAGGAGTTATTGTAATGATGGTGTTGATAAAAGCATGTTGATTTGTTATTTACTTTGGATAGGAACCTTGTTACAGGTTATTGATGGTTGTGGAGTTAATATTTTTATGTTGGGTTTCCTTGTTTGAAAATCTTATTTTTAGTTTGTTAACATGTTTAAACTCAAGCTTGGTAGACATAATTGTTAAAAGTTATGGTGATTAGCTTGGAATTAATAGGTGAGCAAAGCAAGTAGTATTTTTCATTGTCAAATTTTTTCCCTTAGAACATGGGGGATCTAATCATGTACATGGAGTTACACTGTATATACTCAAATAAGTTATTTGGAGATTTATCTGTTGTTTAGTTGTGCTTATTTTACAAGCTCATTTCTCTTTATATTTTTCTTGGTCATTAAGTTGGTTGTTGCAGTCCTCTTCATCATACTCTTGAGTATATGGAATGTCTCAATTGCCATGCTTGTCTGGATTCAATTCAGCCAAGTCATGCATTAGATGTTGGTTGAGTCCAATCCACATTTAAGTTTATGATGATGATGATTACAACGGCAACAAGAAGAACGGAATCAAGAATAATAATAGTTTCTTCAATTTATGTTGGCCTTTTTCATTACTATGCTGAAGAAGTAGTATGTTGCAGCACAAGTATGTCTCTTACGGGTATTTTGCTCTTACAGGTTGAGCTTGATGATGAGTCATTTGAGAATCACAGAAGTGGATTGATAGCAAAAAAGTTGGAGAAAGACCCCTCGCTCACATATGAAACCAATCATCTTTGGGGTCAAATTGTTGACAAGAGGTACTATGCTTTTATTCTCTTTTAATGGAGATCTTTAATTGCCATCTTCAAAATAGAGTGTCAGATGATGTCGTGCAATCTCATGTGGGTTCAGCATTTATGGTCCATTGTAGAGTTTAGATTTTTGCATTTGAGTATATTGAATGAAGTATTGCACCAGATCCAATCCCTGGCCATTTTTTCCCCACAGTTTAATCTAATTATTCATCATCCCATGGAATGTGGTTAATCAAATGTTTATGATAAAGCAGTTAGATCTGCCTTGGATGTGCCAAGATTTCTGGTTGTATGAGTGCACTTGTTATACTTCCCAGGTCAAGAACAAAAATTGGATTTTCGGCGGTTTGTGCAATTTTCAACTTTCTAATGTTGGGATAATCTAAAAATTCCATAAATATTAATATGGTAAAACATTGTTAAAAACCAATAGTGCGGTAAAATATTCATTTGTTTTTGATGTTCAAAAAAATATTTTTATAAAGAGCGATTTTGACAACATTCGCACATACCAAATTAAGTTTGACCAGTACATAACTCTTTCAATATAAATCAGATTTAAGCAATGTTTTACCATATTAAGATTTATAGAATTTTTAGATTGAGAAAAATCCCAGCATTAGAAAGTTGAAAATTGCACCTATTGCCGAAAATCCAGTTTTTGTTCTTGACCTGGGGGGTTGACTTTTTATCCTTTTGGAAGTTGATTTTTTAACTAGTTTACTGGATTCAAATAGGGGGTATTTGCTTATCTATGAATAATATCTTAAGTAAATGTTTGTAAAAAATATAAAAACATTTACTTAAATGATATTAGGCATAAATAAGTGTCTGTATACTAAGGTTTGCATAAGTAAGTGTTTGTATGCCAAGGTTTCCCACCGAGATGACTGAGACCACCGAGATCTCGGCTAAGACATTGTATCTCCATTTTGTCTTCAATCTCGTCTCGGTTTTTGAAAAAACTGAGATATTACCGAGATCTCGACGAGTTCTTGAACTATGCCCACCACTGAAACCCTTGAGGGTCTGAGTCTCTCTCGCCCTTGTCGAGACTTTCCCCTATCTGTTCCCCCCACTGACTCCTTCTCAACTTTCCCCTTCCTAGCTCCCGACTCCCTCTATCCCTCTAACCACTCTCTGACCTTTGTTTCCCTCAAACCACTCTCCATCTCCTCTCCCGTTCCCCGGATTCTCTCTGTTTGCCCCTACCCTGCGTTTTTTTTATTTATTTATTTTCCCACCATCTCCCTCTCAGCTCTCAGCTTTCCCCTCCCCAGCCCTCGACTATCTCTAAACCGTCTCCTGTACTTTGTGGCCTTTCCCTCCCCTCCCCACCATTTCCCTCTCCACCGACTCCCTCTTGGTCCTACCTACCCACGATCTCCAACACTGTTTCAGCTCCCGATTCTCTCTGCCCCCTTTTTTCTCTTATCCCAATATTTGATTCACGTTAACCCTATCCTCGTGCTATTTGGAGACCTTCAGACCTCCATTATCTTTGCCTCCTTCTATTCTTCCTGATCCCTCTCTATTGGACACTCTGATCCCCCCAACATCCCCCATCAACGAATCCCTAACCACCCATCGTCCAACACTTTCCGATACTGGTAAAAAAAATGCCTCCAGTAGTGCGTTGACCCACATCACGCCGCACCACCGCCGCTATCACACAGCCCTGGTAAGAACTGCGCCAAATCGACTCAGTCTATCCTGGCAGTGTGCTGACTTACATCGCACCGCATACTCGGCTGAGCTACCCTTGGTCACTGCTGTGGGGCTCTCCTCACATGGAGGGATCCATGAGAGAGATAATCTCTCTTTCTCTCTTCTTCACAACCACTCCATCGACAAGGATGGAGCCAAAGTCAAGCACATTAAATGGGAGGAATTAGCAACCAGCCAAAAATGGGTTTGACTATTAAAGTGGAAGAAGAAAACATGGAGAGGGTGTTGCACCGCCAGCCCATTCTTTCTTCAACTACCGCACCACGATTAAATGAGGGTGGTTAAATCCCCTTCCCTCCAAATATCTATATAAAGGGGGAGGGAAAGAACTCGATAGACTCAACAATTGAACAATATACAAGTTCAAGAGGTGAAGTGAACTGTGAGTGAGTGATTACTTTGTGGAATGTTGGGTTTTGTATATTCTCTTCAAGGGTTTGAGAGTGTGAGTTGAGAAAGGGGGTGTACAAGGGGTATCTAGTTTTGGAAACATGGTTGGGTTTGACTTAAATCCAAGAGTTTTTACTTATACGATTATTTTCTCAGTTCTCTCATAGTGAAGAAGTCCCAATTACGCCCATAGATGTAGGCATTGCCGAATCACGTAAATACTTGTGTTTGTGAGTTTGTTTGTTTTTATCATTTTATGCGCTCTTTGTACGCTTTCACTTTGTGCACACGTGGGCCCCACAGTTACTATTCACGTGCTGCCGAATTTCTTCATTTTTCTCCCAGGTGGGCGAAGGGTTTCTGTATTTTCCCATCAAGAAGGATCTCCATATGGTCTTTATTGACCTGGAGAAAGCCTATGACAAAGTTCCTAGAGATTTAATCCAACATGTTCTAAGAGAGGGGTGTCGACTATTGAGTAATTATATATAGATATAATTAAAGATATGTATGAGGAAGGACATGCATAGTCTAGGTCTTGTACTAGGTATGACCTCGGATAGAGCCTATTGGAGGGCAAGGATCCATGTAGCAGACCCTATTTAGCTGAGATTTTTGACTTGCTGGGTTGTGCCTTTTTCCTCTTTTATCCTTCATTTTTCTTTGGTTTTTACATCTGTCATTTCTCAAATTTTCACTTCTCATCTCATTTCCCTTCCCCTCTTTTTCTATCTCATCATTCTCTTATTTTATATAATCCTCAGTTTTACCTACTTTGTTTGTTTGGATCCATGTAGCCGACCCCATTAAGTTGGGATAAGGCTGAGCTTCTTGTTGTTTGTAATTAAAGATATGTATGAGGGTGTGGTGACTAGTGTGAGATTTGTGGGAGGCCAGGGCAAGGAATTCCCAATTACGATTGGGTTACATCAAGGATCAGCTCTAAGCCCTTATTTGTTTGTGTCTATCATGAATGAATTAACCAAGAGCACTCAAGATGAGGTCCCGTGGTGTATGCTTTTCGCTGATGATATCATTTTTGGTGGACGAGACAAATGTAGGGATTAACGCTAAGTTAGAGATGTGGAGATCAACCCTGGAAACAAGAGGCTTTAAGATTAATAGATCAAAGACAGAGTATATGAGGTGTAACTTTAGTCACAGTACGATGGATAATAACATGGTGAAAATTGAGGATTGAGAGATAACGCAAAGTGACTATTTTAGATAATCGGGGTCGACCATAAATAAAGAAGGTGACATAGATGATGTCTCACAGAGAATTAAAGTGGGATGGATGAAGTGGAGAAGCGTGACTGGAATGCTGTGTGATCGACGTATTCCTTTAAAGCTTAAAGGAAAGTTCTATAGGATGTTGTCCAACCGGCTATGATATATGGGGTGGAATGTGGGGCAGTTTAGAAGTGTCATATGGAGAAGCTATGTAGTAGAGATGAGGATGTTAAGATGGATGTGCGGAAAAAATAGGAAGGATAAAGTAAGGAATGAATGTATAAGAGCTGATTTGGGAGTTGTCCCGATCAATGACAAGCTCCGAGAATGTCGTTTGAGGTGGTATGTTCATGTTCAACTTCGGCCTGAGGATGCCCCAATACGGAGGAGTGATCTGATTCCGATTGAAGGAGCTAAAAGAGGTAGGGGCAAGCCTAAAATGACCATTGGAGAGGTTGTGAGGAATGACATGCGTAGTCTTGGTCTTGTAACAAATATGACATCGGATAGAGCTTATTGGAGGGCAAGGATCCATGTTGCCGACCCCATCTAGCCGAGATTTTCCCGACTTCCTGTGTTGTGCCTCTTTCCTCTTACCATTTCTTATGCTTTCATGTCTTCATTTCGCTTACTTTCAGTCAGTTTTTCCTACTTTGTTTTGCAAGGATCCATGTAGCCGACCCCATTCAGTTGGGGATAAGGTTGAGTTTGTTGTTGTTGTAATCACATCTACCTTCAGATTGAATTTCTGAGTGTACTATGCCATGCAATCTTGAATTCCGTCAAGCCTAAGCTTTGACAGCAAGTGGATCATGCATTTGATGTGCATTAACCAGAGCTTGCAATTGGATGTTCTGGTTTCATTAACAATGTGTCTCTTTGCTCTCCTCTTCTCATTGACTACCTGGCCTTCTATTCATAATTTACTCTGTTCCTCCTCTTACTTAAAATCAAATTCTATTGTCTAGGGCTGAAACTAGTACATACTTCTTTAGAACCATCAGAACATTGTATTCTTCGATGCCCCCTCAACCCCCTTTCTCCATTTAAGAAGGTAGGTGTATTGAATTTGTACCTTTTATGTCCATGAAAGGTTCTGGTTTGGGTTTATGAATTCAAGTCAGAATTTCAATGACTGGACTGTTTTATGTTTGCTCTGCTTTTGAAGTGTATATGCTAATTCAAAACTTCCTGTTATACTTGAGTGACCTTTATGAAACAATAATTTCTTATTTGAATCAAACCATTTCATTATAATTGTGTGTGTTGAGAACACTAGATGCTACAAATTTGAGGATCAGTCAAAGGTTTGGAGAACCACTTTTGATCGATAGGATTCCACTTTTCTCTCTCTCTCTCTCTCTCTCTTTTTGGGTGGTACGGGGTGGGGTGTGTGGGGGGGGGGGGATCACATGTTCATAGCCATTAAATCTCTTGGTTGGATCATTTGTTGCACAACCTTTTGGTTGTTGAAATTAAATACTCTTGCTTCGTCAGGTACTTGTTTGATATGTCAGAAAAGGAAGCAGAGGAGCTCAGAAGCATTACCAAGAATGATGTTATAGATTGGTTCAATGAATATTTCAGACCATCATCTCCCAAGTGTCGAAGGCTAGCAGTTCATGTGTGGGGTTGCAACACTATGGAAGTGGATGAAACACAAGTCAAGTCTGTGAGGAGGATTGAAGATGTTGATACCTTTAAGATTTCTGCAGATTTCTATACCAGCCTTTGCTAAATGAATGGCTTCCAATTGTTAGACATGATACCAATCAAAGCTATAAAATATTGTCAGGAGGTTTGATAATTGTATTTGGTGAGTACTTTGTAGCATATTTCTCAAAATTGAGATCATTAGGACTCACTGCAGATTCTTGTAACATTACATTCTTAAGGTCTTTTGTTGGATAATAAATTCATTTATTTGATTTTTTTATGGAAAATTTTCATTTATTTGATTGTTTAATCCTTTAACCTTCATTTATTTTCAGTTATTACTTTCCTTTCCTTTCAAACTTTTCAGTCAAAATTGTTGCAGCTTAGGAAGAGAATGAAAGAAAAATAGGTTGCCATGATTCAAAGAATGCGGTCTCTTTTAGTTTAGTGGCCTGCTTTCATATGAAGATGCTTGAATTCAATCTGTACCAGGAGGTAGATCTAAATTTCGTTCAGCACTGCCGAGGGGAATGAGGATGTTAACTAGGGTTTCAAAAATTGGGATTGGATCGGCTTTATCTGAGTTCGATCCCAATTCTAGCAGATCTGTCTCAGCCGATTTCCTTTTCAAAACTAGGGTTTAAGGCATATTTGGGCTGATTCTTATCGATTCCTCACAGATCCTGACCAATTCCGATTTGAATCCCGATTCATGGTTTTATCTGATGTTAACCTAAAGCATGCATGCCATGTCATTGTTACATTCCATTCAATTCCCAACCCCTTCAAACTTTTTACGGATTGTAACTTGAACCATCAACAACTCAACCTTTATACCAACTAAATGGGTTCGGCTGTCACTTGAAGTCTTGAACCATCATCTTGGAAAATTGTCCAGCATTTACATTTTACAATGGTGGAATCCTGAGGTTTTCTGGTGTGTTGGTTACTGCACTGGCGGCTGAATTATGCACTTGAGGTTGATGGTTAATTATTATTATTAGGGAGAAAGAACGTTAACCGGTGCTGGGTGTGTGGGTGTATACCTGCACACAAACACAGCCTGGCGTGAAAATACCGCCACACTTCTGGGGAAGGTGGAAAGGTCCAGCGGTGCGGCGGTCTTTTTGCATCGCACTGTTTGGGCACATTACATGCCCAAACACAGAACCGTTTAGCGTTCCTTTACAACTAAAGCCTGATTTGCTACGATAATGGTTTGATTTTTATACCTTATTTCAGTGAAATAGAAATCAAACGAAATTGAAATTCTGAAATAGGTCCTCTCAACCTATTTCAGAATTTCTATTTCATTTGATTTATATCTTGCTCTTTAATAAGATAGGTAAAGTAATAATTTCATGTAAAAATTAGAACACCACCCTTCTCCTAATGGTTGCACCACCACCACCCTCTTCCAAAGAAAAATAGAGAATCTATTCGCAAAAATTGAACTACCAAATGGATTTCTTATTCTTGAAATATTTCAGATTGATGTTTTCAATCCAAAATTGAAATAGAAATCATAGACAAATCAGCCCTAAGAGGCCATGAGTTCAACACTCTTTAGGGCCTATCTAAAAAGTTGGGGGAAGGGGGCGATGTTCTCTACTTGGGAACATACGGGGGCATAAGCTGCACCCACACACATGGGGTGGGAAAGGGTGGCTATTTCAGTCATTCAGGGGGTGGGCCGATCATTTCACCCAACCCCCATTTGTCTGGGTGCATCCTGTGCCTAAGTACAGAGAAGATTTTCCCTTAAAATGGGAGAAGGCATTCGTACATAGGAGATTCTCCCATCAACTCCGTCAAATAAGGGGACATGAGTATTTATGTCAGCTCGAATAAATATTTATGCCAATCTTTTTTTTTTTGGTAGATATTTATGCCAATCTAATTGCATTAAATGCCGATCGTGCACATGCATGACCATACATGAAAACTTGTGAGAAAAAAAAAAATCAATTGCATTTCCTACCTTTTATCACATATTCTTTCTTGTATTTTTATTATTCAAAATTATACAAAGAATTATATTCATTTATCATATTTCTTTGTTTTGTTATGACACTTTTATAGACATTAATTTGATTCAAAATTTTAAAATAAGGAAAGGTATTGGTCTACCTGTTCTTTTCTTGGCTTCCAAACATAGCCTAAGGGCATTTTTTTTGGACGGCCTATCCATAGGGTGTCTAGAGATGGATAGATGAGCCATCTATTTTCTACTCCATTAGCAATAATAAATATACACAACATCGACCCCTAGAGTCTAGACATTTGGTTTGGGAACTTTTCATTACCAGAAGGTTCTTAATCCACTTGCACCTGCCATTTGGTCTGGTACATGTTTGTAAAAACCGAACCAGGCATTAAACCATTTAGGTTGATCCGTTTAGGTGGTTGGTGTTGGTGATGAGATCAAGGTTCTAGATATTGGTATTGCTGGAGACCCATGCTGATATATAAACAGGGGTGTCAAAAAAACCCTGCCAGCCCGAACCTGCCCTGAGCCCGGACAGGGCCAGGCCGGGTCTAGGTTGAGGCCTGCCTGTATTATATAATATATATTTAAAGAACATATATAGAGCGTGCCTTTGTGCAATGGTAAAGGTTTATCTATTACGACCAACAGACCAAGTGGTTATGGGTTTAAGCCTAGAAGCAACCTCTCTCAAAAAACTCCCTTTTTTGATAGCCTGGATTTTGTTAGTTTCACAATTCAATGGACCAAGATATTCAGGCCAATCAGGGCCAGATCAGGTCAAGCTTGGGTTTAGGTTAGGGTTCCTAGGATTGGACTAGGGTTTAGGGCAAGCCTAGTCCAACCTGACCCGTTGATACCCTTATATATAAAAAAATGATTTTTTTTTTAAATAACAAAAATGCCCTTTTTTTAAAAAAAAATTCTCAAATCAATCACATACAGTCAATCCCTAGTTGGTTTCAGTATCAATCTTGATATACATAGCAATCGATAAGACACTCGATACCATGTTTCAGAACCTTGTATTTAGGAGTGTCAATTTTCAAGTTGAATCGGTTGGACTAATCGAAACCGATCAGGTAAAATTGGACCGAATCGAATGCTTAACGTTTAACTGATAGAAAATTGAATCAGATCAAAAACCGAATCAGAACCAAAAAATTGATACAAATATAACAACAACAACTCAGCCTTATCCAAAACTAAACGGGATTAGCTACATGGATCCTTGCAAAGACTAGAAAAAATTGGAAATACAACATTGGTAGAATTCATGAAAACCCACCTAAATAGGGTCGACAACAGGACCTTTATCCCCTGAGGTTCGCTGGCCGATATGGTTGTGCGGTTCCTCTCATAGGGGGGGCTGAAATGACCATTCCACCCCCTGACCGAATACACTGCCTGAGTGGGGTCCATCCCCTTTTATTAGAGGCACTAGGGAACCGTACCGGGCAGGGGAACCGCAAGTGATAAAAATTCGTCGGCAACATGGATCGTTGTCTTAATCCAAACATCTCTATTCGAAGCCATGTTTGAGAGAAGGCCCAAACTATGCATGTCTTTCTTCACTACTTCTCCTAGGGTCATTTTAGACCTACCCCTATCTCTTTTAGATCATTCAATCTGAATCAGACCAATCATCTGCACTGGTGCATCCTGAGGCCTCCGTTGAACCTGACCACGCCACCTCAAACGAGTCTCTCGTAGATTATCATTAAAATAGGTTACTCCCAACTCAGCTCTAACATGGCCATTCCTAACTTTATCCTTTTTTGTCTTGCCACACATTCATCAGAAACTCCTAATCTTCGCCACACTTATTTTATCTACGTGTCGCTTTTTCACTATCCAACATTCTGCACCATACATCATGGCTGGTCTAATGTCAGCCCTATAAAATTTTCCTTTGAACTTTATAGGAATACTTTGATCACACAAACCGTCCCTTGCCCCTCTCCACTTCAACCATCTTATTTTAATTCTTTGGGGAAATTTCATCCTCTATATCGCCTTCTTTATATACGATAGAGCCCAAGTATCTAAAAAAATCACTCTCTTTATTATCAATATTGACCACCTCATCAACTGTTTTAGTGTAGTTAAAATTGCACACCATGTACGTACTCTGTCTTCTTTGTCCTATTTATCTTAGGATCTTTTGATTCCAAGGTAGATCTCCACAACTCCAACTTGATGTTAATCCTTGTTTTTGTCTCATCTAATAACACAATATGATAGCTAAAAACATACACCAAGGGATCTCATCATCATATATGTCTCAAAATTGATGCAAATAAAAACATATTATAAAGAAAACATGTTTTCTTATTTTAATTTTAAAGTATATATAACAAAAATCGAAAACCAAACCAGTAATAACTCAATAATGGATTGATAGGAACCCATTAAATCAATTCGATAAACAACCAAACCAAACCAGACCAAAATCACCCAAACCCAAACCAAACTTTATCTTAATGGTTTGGTTTTAATCTGGTCTAATATCAGACTAAAACAGGTTCAGTTTGCTCGAAATCGAACCGAACCGAATGATTGACACCAACTTCCAGTCATGAGATTGGGGTTTGTTTGGATGCGGGGGTAGCATGTGCTCTAAGTTGTACTCTTGTATGAGTATGACATATTGACATATATATACATCTACATAGCGACAATCTCCACACCGTCCACGTCTCCACGTCATCCAAGGACGTCTCAGAGGTCAGTTCCTGACAGTCAACAGTCAACACTATGGCATGGCATGTAATAGCACACATCCCAGCACGAGTCCAATCAATCATAGAGATATGTGCGATACAGTCTAGCCGTTGGATGCCCTCAGACACTCCCTAGGCGCTGCATTTCATGGAGAGAAGCTCGATGCAATAGCAGATCGCTGGTGTCAGGCAGCGGCGAAACCACCACGTCTCTCGTCCTTTCCAAAGTCTGTCAAAACTTCTATGCAATCCCAACACTACATGGGCTTCCCAATGCTGTAAAAGTATCTATGTAAGGATTCGAGTGAATAATGTATTTTCGAATAAGTTTGAGGGTATTTCTATAATTTTATGTTTTTTGATGAGGTTCATTCCCTATCGTATGGTTCGTAGTATCGGTTTCGGATTGACGAATTTGCCCGGATCAGGTGATATCGGTTAAGATCGATCTCAATTCTTGGCCAATTTGATATCGATTTACTGGTACGAACCAAGGGTGAAAAGGTCATAAAATCAATGAAAAGGTATAATTTTTATTGAAAACCAAGGGTAATTTGGGTGAAACGGAGTTCATGCTCTTCTGTCCGATTTTTATTTATTTATTTACTTATTTAATCGGATCAGTCTTATTTTTGACACCCCTTTCAATATAATTGGCTCAATCCCAAATGAGTAGATGAGGTGGCTAAAATTTCACACAATATGTGAGTTTATTCCTTCTTTTTTTTTTTAATTTATTTATGTTCTCTCTCTCTCTCTCTCTCTCTATTAGTTTTAGTTTACGGTATCAGATCGAGTATCTGTCAACTTTCAAAACTAATATGATTATCAATATAGATCACTCATATCGAATAAGTTTTCCCCTGATTTTTTTAAAATTTGATTTTTTTTACTGCTTTATCCCTGATTTGTACTGTTTTATTAATACAATATCAACATGATATTGGGATCAATGGCTAATGATAGTGATACCCATTCAGGTGATCCGATACCGATACCTCAAATGATAATATATGTATATGTATATATATATATATATATATATATAACACATTTACCCATACATGAATTTATGGCGACCAGGATGGTAAGCTACTAAGCTTAGCACACAAGCCCTTTTTTATAAATTGATAGGACACCTCCCTAAAAAAAGTCTTACCCAATGGACCCAAATTCCAATGGAAGCCATTCCCATGAGGAAGAGACATAAAACCAACAGTTAGGCCGACACAGAATCCTCAAGGAAGGGTCATTCATCTCCCAATGAAACTCACATGGTGGGGTAAAGGTACTAGGCATTAGGGTCCCTCTCCTCTTTTAAGTCTTATCTGACCTGAAAATATGGCTACCTTGAGTTCACCTCCTCAACTGGGGCCGTTGGCAACTGCTATCAATTTGTGACCTATCATGTTAACTACCCTTAGAAAGCAACAACTACCAAGTTAGAGAGCAGGGTTCTTCACCAAAAAGAACAGGGTTAAAAAAAACCCGAGATCCGAATCTAATCTGGTTTCGATTCGGGTCCTAGAATGTGGAAGGTATCGGTGGATCTGGGAGACCCGATTTTGATTTTTAAATCTCTGTAGAAGGGAATTTAGCTCGTCTTTAGGGAGCCCAACATGCCCATGGTGCTGCCAATCGTTGGGCTGTACCATACACATCTCTAGGCGTGTATCGAGATGTGTGCGGCACAGTTCGACCGCTGGATGCCCCCTGACAGCACCCTGGGCATTGGGCTCCCTGGAGATGATCCTAATCCATTAGAAAATGGAAAGTGGAAACCCTTTCATTGGGTAGGGTACAAAGAGAGGAAGATGGATGGGTGTCTTTGGGGGGACCCTAAAACCTATCCTTGTTACTTGTGTTCTTATCAGTCTAAATGTACCTAACAAGTGGATTACAAAGGGACAATCCCTTGTGAAGGGTCTTTCCTTGGCCCCTAACCAACAACAGTGAAAGATAAAACCCACATGTCCTTCTTGTGGATGTGATTTAAAGTCTCTGATGAATAGAAAATGATGTATGGGGTTTCCTTCCATATTGTCCCAGACAATCTCTAGTCTGTTCTAATCTAAATGGAAGAATGAGGGGCAGAAAAACATGGGAGCTTTTCTTTGCCTAACCATGGAAGGTATCATCTATTTCTTTGATTCAAATTGTTCAACTATGAACCCTTTTAATTTCTGTGTTTTTTTTTTTTTTTGGTAAAAACCCTTTTTAATTTCTAGTTCTATGACAAAAGTAAGACCCCAAGATTGAAGATTAGTACAAAAGTAACTCATCAAAATCTGACAAATACAGTAAAAAATTTGACCAACATAAATAACATTAATGTGTTATGGACTTTTGTGTTTGGGGGGTGGGGGTGGAATAGGTGGGTTTGCTATAGAAAGAAACTACTTATGATCTATTAGCTAAAAGTCATTAATCTCTCTCTTGAATAGATAAAGTCAGTTTTGTTGAGTGGTTGGGGTCATTGGATGAAATAACTTCTCTAGAGATTGCAATATTAAAATGGACCAATCATCCAATTGGCCTAAGATTTATGAAGAATTTCTAAACTATTTATGATATAAACGTGTGGTTCCACCTTGAATATAGTGGTACAAGGTCTATAGACCTTGATAACACTGTGTCCATGGCCATTTTAGTTCATTAATTTCATGTATTCTTGGGGAAAACATATGGTTATTTTTGGTATCTTTCAACTAAAATGGGGAAATGATATGTTTTCTTAGGGTTGATAAAGTGAATGTGCTCCATGCCCAAAAATGGAGGAGGGGTTTAATCCCATATTGATTAGGTAGTGTGTTATTATTTTGGACTTCTGACTTTGGAAAAGGTCTTTCTGCCCTGAAGCTCGGACATTTAGATTAAACATCTTAGTTCAACATGTAAGAATAATGGGATTAATTAATTATTCAGGTTGATTAGTTGGTGAGAATAAAATTGTACAGACTGGTTCGATTCATTCTTCAGTTTAAGGATACATTAGTCCAACTCATTATGATTGAGGATTTAAGGTTAGAACAATATCATATATACTATGTTTTGGTTCCCTGTATACTTCATTATATTCTTCTCCACTCTACCACAAGAGAGAAAGAGAGAGAGATAGTAAAAGGATGTCTGAAGTACTATGGAAGATTCTGATCAAGGTTGCGTTTATTAAGTATTCGGAGCAGGGTTTTCTAAATTTTTCATTATCAACATATGAACGATATAAGGTACGCCCAATCTCTTCTCTGTTAATTGTTACATCGTATTCTAGTTTCACTGTTTGATTTGAGATCGAGGTTCCATCCCAAAAATTATTTTCTAACACAACAAAGTCTTGAATCGTAGACTTAAGACTCCAAGAAAGATATCTCTCCATAGGGATCTCTCTACCTTGAAGTTTAGACTTTTAAATTAAATGCCATTAACCCATCAAAGTCTATAAAAATAGAAGATACTCATAAGAGAGAGAGAAATCTAAGGGGTAGTTGGAATTGAAGGATGTTTTATCAAAGATTCCCTTTTCAAAGCAATCAAAGGGACATGGGAGAGCCCTAGAAACCTAAGTTTGTTTTTTTTCCTTAAGCCAAAATCAGATTTCTTTATCTACTCTGTTAGTTAATTTGTAGATTTCTATTTTATTGAATCCCCAAAGTACTGAAAAGGATGTATGAAAATTAGGACCCGCAATGACCGGTATTTGCATGTGCTCCTAACATGGTAGGGCCTTAAACAAATCTTCTCACCTTTCCAAATCAAGATTTGGGTTTCCCAAACAAAAATAGTTTATAAAATAAAAGAGAAACCCATACACCATTTTAATAAATTATTACAAAAGGCTGCGGATTCAAATTAAACTATTATTTTTTAATCTAATCACAATTAACTAAAAATAAAATTAAGTATAACAAAATTAAATTATAAAGTACTAATAATTCCACATTTTTTTCTAATTAAAATAATTAGACAAAGATACCTCTCTACATCAAATTTTGTTGAAACCAATGAATTAGAAATACCCACATGTCTCGCAAATAATATATTACGTGCACCGACAATTTATAGATTGACATTTTCCATTGGTTGATGTTCATATCTTAATAAATAGTTTATTAATTATCTTATCTTTTAATCTAATTGGACTATTATCATGGATTATTTATTTATTTGGCTAAAAAGAACATAAGCCTTTCAAACTTTAATCAATTTGCTTTTATCTATTTATCTGTGTACATTCGGCCGCCGTTCAATTTTTTGTTAGTCATCCATTTTCTTTTTCTTTTTTCCTCCTTATTTTGGTTGTAACTATACATTTATTTTTAACTATTTTACAAGATTTCTAATTGTAATAAAAATTAGAGTAAATTACTCTGATCTCCCCTGACCTTTGTGACAAATACACGAATCTTCCTGTGTGTCTAAGAATTACTCAAACTTTTCCTATTTTTCAAACTTCATTGTTGAGACTTAAAAATCTCCTCCATAAAATTGGATCACATTTGTATGTACTCAATGCCACTATTGGTGTTAATTTCAACAATAAATGATGGTAGTTTTATAAATGTAAAGGTTTCTATGTATTTTCTTTTAATATAAGAAAAATAGGAGAGGGTTCCCCGCGATGCTAATGTGGGACGAATCTCTCACGATCACCTCAACAATAGTAGGGAGAAAGGTAGCATCATTGGGCCCACATGATCATGGTAGAGGAGAGAAAATAAAAAAATTCCTTCATTTGATAGGAGAAATAGTACATTAACGTTGTGGGAAAATTTTTCCCAAAAAATATATTAAATTTAACCTCCATCCCTTAATTGCTCTAAGTCTCAATTTCATTCCTAAGCATCATTTCAAGAATTGGAATTGGATTGGTTGACCATGATTGATCTTGATTCCAGCCAATTCGACATGTTCGATTTTTGCCAAGAAACCCTAGAATCCTTGAGTTTTCATATTTGAAGGCTAATTTTAGGGTTCTTCGGATCGATTTGATCTGAGATCTAAATTCACAGGGACCAATTCAATTCCCCATTTTGCATTCTAAATCTTTGCTCCGTAGTGAAGCAAGAGAGTCAATCTCATAATCTGCCTATTGACTTGGACTTTCACATTTGGGAATTTCTAATTGATACCAAAGGTGACAAATAATTCGTAACTTTATTTTTATTTTATTTTTTTTGTTGTTTACTATATCGCGAGTAAGGGTAAAACAAGACCGAGATTTTTAAAGCCCTAATCCAATCTTGTCGGGCTCAGTCCAACCCAACTTTACCCTGATTGACCTTGATTTTTGCTAGGGCCGAGTTGGTCTTGATTGACCCTTCACAATTTCCTCTCATTTTTTCGTAAAATATATATAATTAAAATTTTTTCTTGAAAACCGACGATGTGAAATCCGGCAATGGCACATCAGAACCGCCCTCTGGCCCCCTCCAACCAGAAGCCTTCCCTATCTTTTATTTTCTTTAATTTTGTGTTTCTAGTGGGGCCTACCATCCACGTCACCACCATACTAATCAAGCCGTGCTTTCATGGGGCGCAGATCATCCAACAGTACACCGACACGTAGCCCCACATTAGGTTACGTAGGATTCCAATCACATGATTCCCGTAGCATTCCATAATAAATGTCTTGTCGGTCCCTATTTCCAAAACCCTCGTCAGTCGTCCCCACCTTCACCTGAAAAATAAAAATTAAATAAATAAAGTCTTCATCAATATTTCGTTAGAAAAAAAATGAATAAATTAAAATAAATAAATAATTTATTTAATAAAAATAAGGTGAAACCGTTGAGAAGCACATGTGCGGGCTGGGGCCCATGGGCTTAGCGGTTGGTATTCGAAATGGAACATTTGCATGTGCACTTTGATTTTCCCTAATTACTTACTTCACATCCGTTTCGTGGCTTTCGCCTTCTCCAAAGCCACACCCCCCCCCCCACCTCAAACGTCAGAACCGCTACTTCTGTCTCTTTTATCCACACCTCACCCTCACCCTCACCCTACCCCTTCCCTCCCCTTCTCTTGTATAAATCCACACCCTTCAGCCCTTCACTTCCTCATTCCTCACCATCCTTCCTTGTTCTCTTCTCTCTCTCTCTCTCTCTCCTTCCCCTGTTTCAAATGGCCATTATCACCATTCCTTCTCTTCTGTTCTTCTCTCTCTTCTCCTTCTCTTTACAAACAACTTATGGAGATTATGGAACTTGGGAAGGTGGCCACGCCACCTTCTACGGTGGTGGTGATGCTACCGGCACAATGGGTAAGCTTCAGAGCTTTTGATTTTAAACCCATTTGAAGCTTTCTTTTTTGGTTTTTTAATTAAGTACCGTTTGGTATTCTAATGGGTTTTTTGGTAATTATTGCAGGTGGAGCTTGTGGTTATGGTAACTTGTACAGTCAAGGATATGGTACTAACACTGTAGCTCTAAGCACTGCTCTGTTCAACAATGGCTTGAGTTGTGGAGCTTGTTACGAGATGAGATGTGATTCTGATCCTAAATGGTGTCTCCCTGGAACCATCACCGTCACAGCAACTAATTTTTGTCCTCCCAACTTTGCTTTATCTAACGATAACGGTGGGTGGTGTAATCCTCCTCTTCAACACTTCGACATGGCTGAACCAGCTTTCCTCCAAATCGCTCAATACCGTGCCGGAATCGTTCCCGTCGCTTTCAGAAGGTTAGATAGAACTTTCAACGGTTCAGATTTCTCCCAAAAAAAAAAAGATTCGATATTGACGTGTATGATTTCGATTTTGCAGGGTGCCTTGTGCGAGGAAAGGAGGTATAAGATTCACAATCAACGGCCACTCTTACTTCAACTTGGTATTGATCACCAACGTCGGCGGTGCAGGGGATATCCAATCAGTTTCAATCAAAGGGTCTAACACGGGTTGGCAAACGATGTCTAGGAACTGGGGCCAGAACTGGCAGAGCAACTCTTACCTTAACGGCCAGAGCCTCTCTTTCCAAGTCACCACTAGTGATGGACAAACAATCACTAGCTATAATGTTGCTCCGGCCGGTTGGCAATTCGGTCAAACATTCGAAGGCAGTCAATTCTAGACGACTCATACCGGTCCGGTTCGACCAGTTTCCTCCTCTAATTAATGAGGGAGGAACTTGTATATCTTTTGGCTATTGATGCTGAGGTTGTTATAGTAACACCCGCTGGGCCTTCTTTATATATAGGAAATATAGTTAGTTAGGAATCTAGTTAGGTCAGTTATTGGTACCTCGTTGGTAGCTTTGTTGAAAATTGAAATCAAGGCCAAGTGTATCCAAAAATAAAAAAAAGGGTTTTGGACTCTAGAGAGAGAGAGAGGATTTTAGTCCCCAGTGCAACTTGTTTGAAATTATAGAAAAAACAAGGGCATGAGAGGCAAAAAATAAATGTAATTTTCATTTCATTATGATATCTTGCATATGTTTTAATGCAAGGAGTGTCATTTATGTCATTGTAAAAAAAAAAATTACTATATGGATATGAATTTGATTTCTTAATTTTCCGTGATTTGCCTTATGACCCTTTTATATATTTTTTTATGAGAAAGGGTTTTCCATGATACCAACGTGGAGGAAGAATCTATACGCCACATTGACAGTGTAGAGAATTGTATTATCCACATGAGTCAAAACAAGAGAGTGTAATATCGATATGAAAGTGATTTTTTTATTTTCCATGATTTGCTTTATGACCATTTTACATGTTTCTAAGAGAGGGTTTTTCACGATACTAGTGTTGGAAGAAGAATCTAAACGCCACATTGATAGTGTAGAGAATTGTATCATCCACATGAGGCAAAACAAGAGTGTCGTATCAATATGAAAGTGATTTCTTAATTTTCCATGATTTGCTCTATGACCATTTTACATGTTTCTAAGAAAAAGGGTTTTCCACGATACTAGCATGGAAGAAGAATCTAAACGCCACACTGATAGTGTAGAGAATTGTATCATCCGAGAATTGTATCATCCACATGAGGTAGAACAAGAGAAAGTGTCGTATCGATATGAAAGTGATTTCTTAATTTTCCATGATTTGCTCTATGACCATTTTACATGTTTCTAAGAGAAAGGGTTTTCCACGATACTAGCATGGAAGAAGAATCTAAATGCCACATTGATAGTGTAGAGAATTGTATCATCCACATGAGTCAGAACAAGAGAAAGTGTCGTATCGATATTAAAGTGATTTCTTAATTTTCCATGATTTGCTCTATGACCTTTTTACATTTTTATAAGAATAAGGGTTTTCCACGATACTGTCATGAAAGAAGAATCTAAATGCCACATTGGTAGTGTAGAGAATTGTGTCATCCACATGAGTTAGAACAAGAGAGAGTGTTGTATCGATATTAAAGTGATTTCTTAATTTTTCAGGATTTGCTCTATATGAACCTTTTACATTTTAATATGAAAAGGGTTTTCCACGATACTAGCATGGAAGAAGAATCTAAATGCCACACTGATATTGTAGAGAATTGTATCATCCACATGAGTCAGAACAAGAGAAAGTGTCATATCGATATGAAAGTGATTTCTTAATTTTCCCTAATTTGCTCTATGACCATTTTACATGTTTCTAAGAGAAAGGGTTTTCCACGATACTAGCGTGGAAGAAGAATCTAAACGCGACACTGATAGTGTAGAGAATTGTATCATCCACATGAGTTAGAACAAGAGAAAGTGTCTTATTAATATGAAAGTGATTTCTTAATTTTCCATGATTTGCTCTATGACCCTTTTACATTTTCCTATGAGAAAGGGTTTTCCATGATACTAGTGTGGAAGAAGAATCTAAACACCACACTGATAGTGTAGAGAATTTTATCATCCACATGAGTCAAAACAAGAGAATGCGTCGTATCGATATTAAAATGATTTCTTAAGTTTCCATGATTTGCTCTATGACCCTTTTACATTTTTCTAAGAAAAAGGTTTTCCATGATACTAGTATGGAAGAAGAATCTAAACGCCACACTGATAATGTAGAGAATTGTATCATCCATATGGGTTTGAACAAGACAGTGTCGTGTAGATATAAGCCCCACATTTCATTATATGATGGAACACATTGTAGAGTCTGCACTTCGGCGTCGTGCGCTTTTTTTTCCCTTTTTTTTTAATTATAAATGGTATTTATGCGAAATCAATCGGCACCGGCACTCTCAAGTCTCTGCATGGTGAAGCAAGAAATGGGTCATAAATTATATGGTTTGAAATTTATTTAAGACTGATTAAAGAGAGAAAGAGGGAGTTGGGTGGGTGTAGAGATAGGAATCATGGACTGGTGGGTTGAGTATTTGTAAACTTTTGTTTTAAGAGTGGTTTTAGTTGTATTATTGGATATTAATAAGTCTGTTAGGGTTGGTGGCTACGTAGGCCCTACTATTGATTCCAATATGACATTAGTGATGTGTAGCCTGGCATGAGACTGGTGCGATGGAATTAAAATTTTTTTTATAGAAAAAATGAAATTAAACATTAAAGTAAAAATAAAATATTAGTTACAGTATCAGTAATCGAGATACCCCTTCAAACTTGCTTGCTTTGATGACAAGTTTGTTTTACCAAAAAAAAAAAAATGACAAATTTGTTAAATAGAGAAACCACCCGAGAATCAATTTGGAGGAGCCCCATGAGAGAGTTTCTTCAACATTCAACTACAAAGTTTGGGCTGTGTTTTTCTTAATCTACAAGGGAATTCATAATCATGCTGCCAAAGGGAAAGACCTGGCTGATTATGATAATGATTGAAACGAACTAAATAAAGAAAACGCAGCATCTACGCACTCCCATCAAGAGATCATCCGCTTGCGTTCAAATTGTTGAAAGGGAAAAGCCGCACTAGTCCCTGAATCATATTGAGCTGAGTCAATCACAGGAATGCGATGGATAAATTTTTTTAGGGGTGGCTATTATTGTATTTGAATGGGTATCAGAAAACAATGAAGGGCATTTTAGACCTTCAATATATAAGAAATAATGATGATCTGAAATTTGTAGATGAATCGTTTACCACAATTAAAAGAGGGAAAGAGAACCTCAAAAATTTATCTTCTTAAGTGTGATGCATTATTTTTAAAAAATAATTAAATTCTTAAATGTGATGCACTAAGCAGTAGGCATTGCAATGCACTTAAAAAGATGAAAATCCAAGATCCTTTCGGAAGCGTATCTGACTTTGACTGACTGGAGGGGTTAATGCACCAGTGAGGATCCGGATCTAGGAAAGAAGACTTTCGACGCAAAGGTTTTAAGGTCGTTACTTCTCCGGTTTTTAATGGACTACTCAAATTCAAAGCCCAAAGTCAAGGGAGCAGTGGAGCACCGAGACGTGAAGATTACCATTTTCATATCTCCTGGTCTCCTCTTGGGAATGTGAATTGATTTGTAATAAAATATTTATTGAAAGCTTTAAAAATGAGAACTTTTGTGGAGAAGTGGGTGTGAAAAATAGTAAAAAACAAAATTCATTGAGAGGGTAAAAAACGAGAATTTTCTTTCTTTGGAAAAGTGGGTGTGAAAAAGTTAAAAAAAATGATGGGTTGCTATTGGTGTCACAAGTGAGATGTTTACGGAAGTCACAGGCTTAACGACAGATTTGAGTTGTTTGTATTATTTTACTTTTTTTGGGTGAAAATCATTTCATCAAGGCAGTGTTTGGTATGGATTTTAGTCAATTTCGCATTCTCAAATGATAGAAATAGTTGTTTTCATTGTTGAGAATTCGAAATCAACCTAGGATGCATTCTAAGAATACATATCAAACACAACGTAAGAAAGAAACTTAATGGGGTAAGAGTGGTGAACCCCACGATAGTCAAGATGAAGGTGAAGGATAAAAAACAGAGGGAGGAATGTAAAATGCTCCAAACAAATTTGGGAGAAAGAACGCCACCCACTCGTGCCAGACATGCCACCCTTGCGTCCTGACATAAGATGTGCGAAATGACGGTTGCACCCCTGATTATTTTTGGGGTTCCAGGGGGTGCGATGGTCATTCTATGCACCCTTGTGTTAGGGCATAGGGGCAACGTGCGCTGCACAATCAGATGGTGTGAAGAAGGGACAAACTCTGAAAAATGAGACATCAGAACAAAATTGCTTCAAATACACCATAGACAAACTCCATTATTGGCTTAATACACCAAGGAATTGCTTCAAATTTCTTTGAGAAGATTTCAATGATAGGAATACAGCTCTTGAAGGAGAAAAACCAAGAATCCAAGAATCCGGCCATGGATCATAGATTAATCGAAAAACCTAAACCAACTTAATGAAAATCACTGGTGATTATCAACTCTTTACACTGCTAAATAGACCACAAACCCTACAACTCAAATGACTTAGCCGAGAATTCACTCTATTTAGGATTGGACTCCTCTGCGGGCTAGGATTGTGCGGCCATCATGCTGCGCACAACTTTCGGGTTGTCACCTCAGCACATATGCCCATCCAATGGTTAGGCATCGACCTCCTAATTAAATACTATGTGTTTTGCTTCAAACTTCCCTCAATCATTGGATGGACTCCACAAGCTACCAAGGGCACTAGACATTTGTTCACTTTAATTTTTTTTATTAAAAAAATAATAATAATTATTCAACATTGTGAGCCCCATATGTTTCTCGAATCTTCTTTTTCTTGCGGAGGATTTTATTGACAGTAAAACCTCAATTAAAGTCATGAGAAAAAGACAAACAAAATCTCCACTGGTAGTGGTCCAAATTCATAAATAGTGATGTTTGGTGGGGGCAAGGTCTCTAAATTTTCCATTAATCCGCACTTAAATTTCCTTTCTCTATCGGTTTGCATGAATTGCAAGTTCCACTCATGACTTCTTTAAGTCTTCAATGTCTCCCACTGAGGTCTCATGCATGTTTAAATCTGTAAACTTTTCTTTAACTTGTAAGCATGGTTTAAAAAATCAGAAATTGGATTGGTGAATTGGTCTATTTGAACGATTCTGATTCTGATTCTAATCGATTTAATACGACCAATTCATGCCAAGAAACCCTAAAATCTCTGAATCAATTCAATCTCCGATTCCGTATTTTGAGATGCTGCTTACAAGTGATATAAAATGGCAGTGGAGAAGAAGATGAAGCTATGACATTGGATGAAGAAGAGAAGGCACGGCAGTGATGTTTCCATTACTCACACGTTAGAGGACAAATAGATTTATAATGCTATAAAGGTTGCAGCTAGAGTAGGTAGAGTATTGTGAAAGATATTTGAGATCTAATTATAGCTGAAGGGTATAGGGGATATAGTTTACCATTGGTGGTTAGCGAAGTCAAAAATCATAGAGATATGGTGGGGTTGGATCTTAAAAGGTGTAGGTAGGGATGTAAACGGATCCGATTCGGCTCGGATAGCGCTATATCCGCATCCGCATTCGCATCCGATTAGTTTTCGAATGGATTCGAATAATGCTAAATGGATACGGACATTTTATCCATTTATATGTAAATATAGTTTTTCGAATAGCTATAGCCTATCCATATCCGCATCCGTTTAGCTTTCGGACAGATTCAGATAGTATTAAACGGATACAAAAACGGATTTCGGCTATTTATTTACATCCCTAGGTGTAGGTGATACGATTGATACCATATGAGGCTCTCTAGTGGGTAATTTAATGTCTGCCGAACTCCTTAATTTTTTTAGGGAAAAGAATGCTACCTGGTCATGTGGCTCTCGTACCTAGATACAGAAGCATGCAAAAGTACCATGCTGCCCCCGTAGAAAGGTGGAATTCCCACCTAAGTTGATGCTTGTGTGTATTCCCATTGGCCAATACATGTGTGCAAACTCTAGAGGCTCAAACAGCGATCTCTTTCCCTATTTTTAATAAGATTTTCATTTTTGCATCTTTATAAGGCCTTGTTTGTTTAAATATGCAATGCGAAAACCTAAAAAATAGGTCTCATATGTTGGTCGGGTGAAAGATAGGAATGAAATATGAGAGGAAAAGTTAGATTTTTTTCATTCCCATAAACAATCCAAATGTTTGGTTGATTCCATGAGAAGATGGAGTATTGTGGAGCGCATAAAGTAGATTTTTTCATTCCAAGTATAATGCAAAAATCTCACCAATTTGATGGGACTTGAAAAGAAGATTGAATAGATGAAACCTCACTAGACAAGAAAAATATGTCATATAACTTTATCATCCCAAACCCCTCTAAACAAACGGGACCTAAAAGAGTCTCAAAATTCAATTTTACTTAACCGCCTATAAATTTGTGGAAGGGAATCAATAATTGTGAACTCAAATACTCTCACTTAGTCACCCTGAATCCCACCCCACCACCACCACCACCACCACCTCCACCTCTCATAGTGGAAGCTGGTCACCGCACTCGGGTTAGCACTTTTTGATATAAATGCCCTCATGATCCTAATTTAACCATATGATGGTCAATTTTACCAAGTTCCTCTAATAGAGGGGGCACCCTACCCCTGCCCGAACATACTGGTGGGGTCCATCCTCTCTATTAGAGGAACTTGAAGAAATGGACCAAACAGAAAATGAAGTAGATAAAAATACAACATATTCGTACCACATCATCAACCAAGTGCCATTTGCATCTTGAACTTGTAGGGATTAGCCCACAACTCTTAGAAATTTTTGCTGGTTATGCTTTCAATGAGGGGGTGGATTTTAATTACACAAAACTCGTTCTGTTTCGCTTGTTCCAATGACTCAAAGGTTGATGTCTTGTTTTTATAAAAAAAAAATGTTGATGTCTTGTATTTCTTTTGTTTTCCCATAAATTATTACGATGAGAGGTTATTAAGGTTACGAAAATTTCTTTGTAAACATAGAGAGGCATGGGAAGGAGAATGTGTAACCCTTTCGCCATTGCTAGTGTAACTGTTCTCATCTCTTCGTGAATGTAGGCACCTTGCCAAACCACCTATAATCTTGCGTTGCGATTGTTTGTAATTGTATTTTTGTTTATTGTGTTTTATAGATAGTGAATAAGTTTCAATTTTTACAACCTAGGGTGAGGAGAGGGAGGTAGATGTGGGAGGGAGATGTGGGCAGGGTTGAGGAGGTAGGGAGGGATTTTGACTATTGGATAGAGAATATTTTTTCAAGATTAATCACATGTCAAATTTAACTATTTAAGACTCTAATTCAATCAAATACCTCCATTAATTATATTCACATGAACCTCGTGTATGTCAGAACATGAATACTAATACTCTAGACATTACTATACATTCTCCCAAATTTGAGTAATAACATATAGTTTTGATGGAAAAATCCATAAAAATGAATGGCACAGATTTATCTTGTGATTTTCAAAAAATTACAAACTATTGTGACACCAACAAATATCATTTTTTCAAATATTTTCCCTTCTTTTCTTATTTTATTGTTTTCACTTCATTTTTACCAATGAAATTTTCTCTTCCCTTTGTAGAGAGCATGCTATTTATGGGCGGGGATTACTGCCAGGTTGCATCGCTCCTACACCCGGGCACACGGAGGGTGAAATGACCACCTCGCTCCCATGAGCCCATCCTTGTTGGATGCTTGTGTGGGACCCCATTGGCCCCATATTAATGCATGGCCCATGCAACCTGGTAACCTTCTTTTTCCTAATATTTATATGGGAAGTAGTTTTCTGTCGAGGAGTGTGGCCTACACCAGCACTCCCATGTGTCTATCTCTCCTCCTCAAAACAAGGGGGTAGAGATGTCTTTACATATGGGGAGGAGAGAGCCTCCCGGGCAGAGTTCTTTTTCCCTATTATATATTGTAGGTTAGTTCTCCATGACACCCTTTGACTCATTTGTTGTGCTTAACCCGCAAACATTACCCTTTATGGCACAATCAATACCTCAATTTTGAAATTTAAGTAATTTATACAATCATCTTGGATATTAGTTACCAGAATTTTCTTCTTAGATTTATAAAAAGTTCACTTCCCTTCACTTTAATTTTCCTTGCAACCAAATGGAGCCTATGGGTGAACAACTGGGTTCTTTTATGTTGACTATTTATACAATTTTTTGATGACATGACTCTCCTCCTTGAGCAGTTGGGGGACTTTGCATCCTCTTCAACTCAACTTAGGTCCCTTTGATGTGTTTCTACCAAATGTAGATCCAACACCTATTGTAGGGCCCATATCTGGGATAAGCCCATCAAACGTTTTCTAGGCCTGTTGCAGAGTAACTAGATAGGTTCAAATGTAAAGCAATGAGTTTTTTTAGATGGCCCACCCAAGAAAGACCTACATATATGGGCCACCATTCTGTGCCTCCCATGTGGAAGGCTGATCTATCAATCGTAGGGGGTAGTAATGTGTAGGGTTGGGTTGGTGACTAGCCTTATCCTTGCCCTCCAAAGGATGTATAGGAGGATATTACCCTTCTGTTATAGGGTAGGGTAAAGATTTGCCCTTTCCTCTTACCCTTATCCCATAGGGTATGCATAAAAGTTCCCATTACTTGGCAGGTAAACTGGCAAGGCAGCGATCACCGGCTTAGCCTAGTGGTTGTGCTTAGCTTGTGGAACGGAATGCCGAGGACTGAGTCTTGGTATCAAATCCCCCTCTTGCGTCATGTAGTGATGGCTGTCATTGTCCTTTGGGTGCATTGGTCATTTCACGCACTGGGCACAGATCTCAATAATTTGGTTTAACTTATTCAATTTTATTTGATTCACTTCTTCAGTAGAGAACTAGAGTATTGGGAATATCCCGTATTAGCCTTGAAGAAGCAATGGACAGAAGAGGAAACAAGCCAAAGTGCAATGACTTTAAAGAAAAGTGAGGAGAGACGATAGTTGAAGACGGAGGTGAAAGAGACGAAGTGAAAACAGAAATCTTAGAGCTCTTGCATTCAGCCTTTTGGATTTAGCATGTTTTTGGTTTCAGTTTATACAAGTTTACACTTCATTCGGTTCAAATCAATCCGATGGCTTTAGCCTAAAACTAAGACCAAATCAAGGGAAAAATGAATGCTACATGGGCGTGTATGGTGCGCTGCACTTGTACGCAGATACATGGGTATACTAATTGACCACCGCACCTCCATGGAAAGGTGGAATGTGGAAATTCTTGGGGACGCAGCAATCATTTTGTACACCCCTATATCTGAACGCAAGGGCAAGGTAGTGCACCGCACACGCCCAAATAACATTCTCTTTCCCTCAAATCATTAAAATTTCAATTTCCAAATTAAACCACGGACTTTAGTTTGGTTTTTTGTTCTAATTCTAAATTGATACACTTCTTACCAAATAAATAAATAAATTGACACACTTACCCAAAATCTTAAGTTATATTATTGAGCTCGGATTAGGTCCAATGACATGTAAAAAACATGTACTGTCCTTGGGACCTAATCCAAACTCATTTGGAATTTGAGCCGACTTGTGGAGCTCAATGATTTTAAAAGAGCTTGGATCAGATTCTAAGGACGGTACATGTCATTGAACCTTTCCAGACTCAATATTATTCTCTCTACTAGTTGAAGTTACGGGTGTCAATTCCAGCCCCAGCCCGGCAGAATCGATCGAGCCAGCCCGACTAAAGCCCAGCCCAGCCCGGCTTGTTTACTAAACGTGTCGGGCTTGAGCCCGACATGTTTACTAATCTAGCGGTCCCGATGTAGGGTCCTAGCTCATTGGGCGTCCAACCGGACTGACCAATTCTAGGCACGACTTAGTCCGACCCATTAACTTGTAAACTTTGTTATGGGCTTGGGCCCTATTTGATTTGTTGGCCCAAATCCATTTATAACATTAACTTTTGTTGGGCCAGGTTGTATATTTTTTAAATATTTGGAAGCAAACCCCCAAATATTGGAACAATCTTTGTACACTTGTCAAAGGTAACAATTCTGCAATTCCATAGATTTCTCCAATAACAAAACTACATAGAGAGAAGAAAGGTTTCCAACTATAAATTTTCAAAAACAATGTCAAATCAACGACCATTATTGATGCCAAACACCCAAGAGATGACACTAGAGTCCTTTTTCACCATAAGAAAGCACTTGAAGTAAGAGGAAAATCTGAGGGCTGCACCAAAACTCAATGCCTCTGAGCCATTTTTTTCTTTTTGATACAAGCATACAACGCAAAGAAATAGCTTCAAGCATTACAAATTCAATTCTAACACAAAATGTACTGAGCTCAAGGAGGCAAAAAGTAAAAACAAATGGCAGTTTAATGGTAAAAACTCAGACATCCATTCATAATAAAATTAAAATATTTAGTTTTAATGGGCTGCACCGTTTAAAGCAAGTTTATATTTAAATAGGGTCATAGCCCAGTTTTGCACCGTTTAAGACCCAGTTAAGGACCTATTATATTATCCGATTATAGCCCGAAGACCGACCTAGCCCGACTAGGCACGGCCCGAATACTTAAAAGGGTGGTCACGATGCAGGCTTTAAGCACCGTGAGCCCCGGGTAGGCCCGACCAAACCTGATCGAGCCTGACCGGTTGACACCCCTAATTTTCTATGCATTGGTCATACCCCTTAGAAAATCAACAAAATTTATCTCGTGGGATATCAAGTTTATTGAATCAATGTTAAAAAAAAAACCCGCAAGATTAAATGCCTGTTGCATCATGAGAAAATTCTGCTTTTTCATGGGGACACAAAATATTTCGCACGCCCCTATGGCTAGATTCTGGATATGTGAAAGCACACCGCACGCACGCAGGTAGCCTTCTTTCTCCTTCCTTAAAAAATCTATTATTTTATAAGAAGTAGTTTTCTGTCGTACTCCCATCTCTCCTCCGTTTGACTTCCAAATCGCCAACTCGACTGCCCACATTCTTTGGATCTGAACTCAGATGCTTTGTTCGTCTATGCTTAACAGAGGAGTTTGGTTTCTACCTAACCGAAACCTTTCTTATAGAACTATAAGCACAATCGCCTCTGTTTTCAGTTTCAGAAGCCATAAATCTTTTATTTTGGTTAAACCCGTGGAGTTTTGTACATCAATCCGCTTTGGTTTGGAAAAAAGAGAAATCGCTCGTGTCCAACAGAACTCCAGCTTCTCGAGCTCTTCTTCCGACAGCAGAGGAGGATCAATCACTGCTAGGGTTTTGATGGCATCCAATGGCGGTTTAGATAAGCTTGGCGTATCTCATTTCGCTTTGTCTCCGACCTCTGTTCTCAAGATACAGAAAGGAGATATCACTCAATGGTCCATTGATACCTCTTCCGATGCGATCGTACGTTTGTTTCAACTAATCTCTCTCTGTTTTCAATTCTTTGCTTCTTTTGGATTCTGCCGTGAATGAATTGTCGGATTATCCTCTGTTTTCATTTCTTCTGCGCTGCTTGATTGCTTCTAAGGATGTCGATTTTTAATTTGCAAACGTCTGTTTCAGCTCCAGTGGATATTTCTCTATGTTTCGTGCTTTTCCATCTGTCTAAGTAAGCTCTAGTTGTAAATAATCTCATTTTGGGCCTGCAGAGATTATCCTAATTCCAGCTAGCTATATCTCATATTATTGCCAACATCTGTAGTTTTCCAGATCGAGTGCGTGTTAGGACATTTGATATGAATTGGAACAAAAAGACTGCAACTTTGAAGTAATTCAGTTACTGATATTTTCTGGGCTTACTTCTGGGCACTTACAGATATTTCTACACATGGAACGATCATTAAATTAGGAATGAAGTGAGTGCATTCATGCACAATACTCTCTGAACTTTTAGCATCCCATCCATGATATTTTAGCTATCAATATTTCATGATTTTTGGGGATCTTCACTTTTTGGCCAACTCTTGATTGTTAAGTTCTGGGATAATACTGTAATGGTGGATGGCTTGGAGTTTAGGATTCGCATAAGTGTGAATTTGGATTATTGCCACTGCCGAAACAGACAGATGGTCCAAAGTGTGCAAGGCCTTCCCCTGAATATAAAGGTAAGGTGTAAACCTGCATGGGCAGAGGCCTGACACATACTAGAGGCAACTAGGATCTACCTGTTCATATATATGATATGTTTGCATGTCCGTGAGAGGGAAAGAAAGAGAGATCTTGTACCCAAGCTAAAGCATTAATAGGGTCGTATAAGGTATAAAGTAAATGGGAAATGGTACAACGATATTGGCATAACATGCTGATCAACAGCCACCCACACCCTAGACTACAAATAAATTTTATTATTTTTTGGCAATCTTTTATAGTAGGAAAGTTGGTTGTGCCGTAGGAGAATAGGAGAATTGATTCATGTTTCCTTATTGGAATCAGTTATATTTTATAGGACTTTTGCTTCTTTATAACAATGTAGCCATCAAACGTGTTAGATAGATTTGAAGAATGAATAGAAATATTGAGTTGGCTGAAGTGTTACCTGCATCTGCATGTGGTGTTTTGCGGCAGTGTTCCCTTTCCTCTTACTCTCTCTTCTCCTTTTTCCCCAAGGTACGAAACCTTCTTTCTGACTCTGTTTCTTCCTTTGTTCTTTTCTGTTACTTCTTTTTTAATATTTTTCTTCTTGTCGTATTTCTAATTACCCTGTTCTGCAACTGCTGATAATACCAACTACACAGTTGCTTTGAACTCTCCAGTGGGAAGTTAATTTAATCTGAAATTTCTGGGGTTGAGTTATAACCCTAGGGCGATCCTAAGTCAAGAATAGACCTCCCCACATTCATATGTGCTTTCCATTTAATTGTTTTCCTTTTATGGCCTTGACTTTCCCTAAATTATAACATTGCTAGTACATTTATTATTTGAGTTTCTACTTGCTATTTTACATTGATTAAGTTCTGGGAAGTGATACAAATTCACAGATTTTACTCCTAATACTTGAGTTGCTTAGTGTTTGGGTGGGCCCAAAGTGATCCGAACCGGGTTTTGGAACCCTGGATTGCAACAAGAAGAGATCGAAGGGAGAGCAAATACATGAGAAGGAGAGAGAGAGACATGCAAGGAAGGGAAGAAAATGGTGATCAATGGGTAGAGGGAGAGAGAAAATAGGAGGCCCAGAATGGAACTGAAAGAAGGGAGAAAGATGGAGTAGATTGAGAAGTATAGTATATTCTCATTCAACCAAAGTAAGAATTTAACATAGCTTAGGACTCTGAAACTTACTAACAACTGGCATCTAATAAAAATATAAAGTTTCTAATAGGTAGACTAACTTGGACATCACACAAGACTTAAATGTCTACTGATAAAAACAAAATACATTTATGCCCCATAAAAAATTAACTAATACATTAAAAAATTAAATTCGTGTACCCCCCTATGGATCTAATATTTGGGAATTACAAGTGAGACCTTTACGATTAAAGTATATGACACGAAATCCCATACCCAACTACTATCACAACAGGGCCTAATTTGCACCACGATTGCATTACATGCTTTCTCAATTAACATTTCCTTTTGAAAAAGTTGGAATATGAAGGAAACTGAAATAGGGATAATTTTGTTTAATTTCTTACATGTTCATCACATTGAACTTTTGTAGAAAACTTAAACATCCAATGCATACCTCTTGAGGCGCATGCCTCCTCAAGACTTTGATTCCCAAGTTTTTTACCCCAGTGACAGAGTAGGCTTTTCGGATGCTCCCTAAGGCTTTTTTCTAATGCCATGCTTTGGGATATGCTCCAAGGCTTACCTCCCACATTATTTTAAAACACTGATATACCATTGTCATCATATGCAAAGAAGAAACACTGGTTATTTGTCCTGGAGGTATTTTTCATTTCTTTTGAGTGTTATGACACAATGAGATAGAAAATATAAGACACTAAAAGGTTAACAATCAGCTATTCTGTGTCTAATTGCTTCCTAGGAGGACTGGGAGGAGAAATTTGTTCCAAATTCTTGGAAAAAGCATTTGGTATCCTCCAGAGTGTTACCAAAAAAAAAAAAAATTTCAGGAACAGTATGAGGAAAGTCCTTTGCCTCACTTTTACCTTCTCTCACATCTTCCAAAGAAAGCAACCAATCATGGCTTTAGAGAATAAATACAGAGAAATATATATTATTTACAAAAAATATAATAGCTATTATTCTTTCCAATTGTCTTAAGATCATATGTATCCTTGTTTTGTAAGCCTATTTTCTGAGCATTTCTTGATTAAATTGTTAGGGCTTTCTAATTCCTTGATGCTTCTTTATTTTTCTCTAATAAAACTGGGTCTGACAGAAGCAGGCCTGTGGCATAGGGCGTAGGATTCTTTTTATAAGTTCTCCTTGACACATATAGTGAAGTCATGAGTTTACCTCTTATATAGCTTCTGGTCATTTGAACGAGCTGTTATCAATGGAAACTGGATCAAACAGTAACTGAACTGTAAGATATTTCTAGTTTCCCAACAAAACAAGCTGTATTTTCATGAGAATTTCTTCGGCAGGTAAATGCAGCTAACAAGCGAATGCTTGGGGGTGGTGGTGTTGATGGAGGTAATGATTCATATATTTTAGAGAAAATTACTTGGACACCCCCTAGACTATGGCCTAATTACTTATTCTCCCCAACTTTTCAAACAATTACTTGAACACCCCCTACAGTTTACCATTTCTTTCAAGTAGGTCCTATCCGTCAGTTTAGTGATGATGTCATAGGTTAAATTTTTTGTAATGCCTAAACTACCCTTAAGGTATAGTGAAGTGACAGATTTACCCCCTTCTTCCCTGCAAAAAAAAAAAAAAAGGGCAGCCATGGTGCTGTTTCAAAAACCATTAGGGCATCCTCGAAGATGGACAGGATCATCGTTGATGGTGAACAGGGCCATGATCGTGATGGCATCACAGCTTGCGACATATGATCTGGTGAAGGAGGTGATACCTGGAATGGTGTGATGAAAGATGGGCTTGGAACCCATGTGACTGAGAGCTTTGCTGCTGGGTTTATGGCTGCGGTAGCGTCGAATCCGGTGGATGTGATTAAGACAAGGGTGATGAATATGAAGGTGGAGGCAGGGGCTGAGCCGCCCTATTCCATGGTCATGGATTGTGCTTTGAAGACAGTGAGCGCTGAGGGTCCCATGGCTCTGTATAAGGGTTTTATTCCCACGATATCAAGGCAAGGCCCCTTTGCTGTGGTTCTGTTCGTGACGCTTGAGCAGGTTCGGAAGCTGCTCAAAGATTTCTGCGTTCTCTGAGATAGATGATGACGAAGAGCATTTCTCATTATTGAGATGAAAATGGAAAATTAGTAATAATGATTCAATTTTCTTTGGGGGTTTTAACTTTTAAGATCCCTGAAGTCTGAGAATCAGGAACTAGGAAGTGGAAACTACTGTAGTCATCTCATCAGTTAGCTTTTCTTTTATCTCTAATTTTTTTTTTGAATTGATATATGGTATTCAAAAATCTGAATGAATCTAGTAGTTTGTGTTTAAAGATTACCCATGCTTGCTATGATGATGGAGATGGGAGGCTAGGTTAAGAAAATCAAAGTTGATGTTTGCTCAAATCAACCCTAACTCCAATCAAGCAAAAAGAGAAAAACGGGGTTTTAGGGTTGTAGCGTGTGCTGGGCACTGGGATTTGCTGTTCTCAGGGAAATTGTGCGTGGGGTCCATCATTTCCAAGGACGTTTTATAATTCTGAACTTTTTGGAGTGGGGTTCGTTATTTTGGGTTCCCCATTCTGATGGTGGTGGACATGAAATGCGGCGAGGTCTGTGGGAGAGGAAACAAATTAAACAGGTGGTGGGCGCCGGCGGTTGTGAGGTTGTGAATGGGGACACCTGGTTTGGGCGTTACAGTACGTGGTCTGTTCAAGTAATTGTTTGTGCAGTCGTGTTGTAGATGCAATGCAGTAGGGGGTAGGGGCAGTGGGGTTGCAGGAGGAAGAAGAAGGAGGAGGAGGAGGAGGAGGAGAAGGGGGGTAAATCTGTCAATTTCACTGTTTTCTATTGAATAGGTGATAAGGGTAAAATGGCATTTCCAATTAAACACTAACAGCAGACTAACACCGTCAGGTTTCGGGGGGTGTCAAGTAATTGTTTGAAACATTGGTGATACTGAGCAAAATGGCTATAGTCTAGGGGGTGTCCAAGTAATTTTCTCTATATTTTATTATGTAAGAAAAATGTAATTTTATGACCTAATACACAATTGGTAATGTTTCTGTCAGCTATACATAGAGCTGCTGGTCCAGAACTACGAGCAGCCTGCTATGAAGTTCCTGAGGTCCGACCTGGAGTTCGGTGCCCTATTGGAGAAGCAAGGATTACCCCGTAGGTGCTTCGGATGCACTTCTGGCATATTACTAGTACTATCGATTTGCAACTTATTTAACAAGTTTCTGAGCCTCATGGGCATGTTTTGAAACAAATGCAGAGCTTTTAGGCTACCTGTATCTCGTGTAATTCACACTGTTGGACCAATCTATGATGTTGATGATCACCCAGAGCTTTCTCTAAGAAATGCATACAGGTACTTTATTATTATTATAATTGTCGTTAGTTGGCATAATGCGTGACAAACCTTTTATTTGGTTACAGAAATTCCTTAAGGCTTGCAAAAGAAAACAACATCCAGTTTATTGCTTTTCCTGCCATATCTTGTGGTGTTTACCGGTAAGTTATGTGACTTGGAAGGAACCTTCATGGTGGTATTGTGATCATGTACAAGTTCACTGTCTCAATTGTCTCATTCGAGGTGGATGGTTTGTTGTGAATGGGACATTCATTTATATTTATCGATAAAGAGAGAGAGAGAAATCATTGACCCGGTGAGTCCAGATGTGTCTGATTCAACCTGGTTTCAGATCAGGTCATGCCGGTCCAGCGATGTTATTTTCATGCAACTGCATCATTTGTATTCATTTCTTTTCTTTCACATCTTCTTTAGGCAATGGTAAATATGCTAGAAGCCTAGATCCCCTCCTGTAGTCCTGTACATTGATTTTATTCCTCATGTTGTTTCAGCTATCCTTATGAAGAGGCTGCTACAATAGCTTTATCTGTGGCAAAAGAGTTTGCAAATGACTTCAAGGAGGTATGTTTTTCCCCCTTTTTTGCTTTATGTCAAACTCGTGAGCAATTACGATTTTCAGTATGTCTTTCCTTGTGTGTCAAAATGTCAATATTGTTAGAATCTTTCAGTGTACAATGTTATTTCTGAATTCTAGGCATTTTGATCAAAATTTATCATTAGATAAACGTCTGGAATAATTATTGATTTTGTTTGGATCATATTATCTGATTCATGAATCAAACTATTTGACTTGTGATGGGTCGATTTTATTTCTGCACTTCATAAAATGCTCATATTCTTTATCTTTGAAAGGTCCTTATTGGGATTTTATTGTGAAGACCGACTTTTTTTTTCCTCATACTGAACTGGGGGTTTGTTTTTCCACAATATTGATGCATGGAGGAATCACTATGTTATTGACATTGTTTTGGCTTTTCTTCTAAATCTCTTGAAGTATCCGGTGGGGACTAGGGAGTGGGGAAGCATTCATGTCTCTTTTAGCAGTTTCTTAAAGCCCTCTAGGGTGAAGCTAGTAGAACCTATAAACACTCGTCTTTGCATTTCATCCTTCAATTTTTCTTATCGTTTGTGCAAATCATGTTCCTACTTACTAATTGTACCCAAGTATTAAACTTTGTAAAATTCCATTAGTACCTGAAGCGAATAACCTACTTGCCAATTTTAAAATTTCTGTGACCCTTGTCTTTAATTGACCAAGTTGTGATCCTTCGAAACCTAATATCAAGATTAAGAAACTTGGTTATCAAGATAACCCAAGGAGATATGGTGGTTGAACAATTACTTCTGTTGAGAACTGCATCATCTTGCTGCTACCTAATTGTTGTTTCAACATGGTTTGAATGAAAAGTTAATCATGTATTTAGATATGTCACAGAGGCTGTCTATGAAAACTTGGTTACGTGTACATAGACACTCACATATAATGCCATTCATTGCAGGTGCATTTTGTTCTCTTCTCTGATGATGTTTACAAAGTCTGGTTGGACAAAGCAGCCGAGTTGCTTTAAGCTTGGTTTCTGAACTGCTGCAGTTCCTTGGGCTGAAAAAAAATCTTCTTTAGTCTTATAAAATAATCATTGAGGATGTAGATCGAAGCATGAAGAAGACAGAGAATTCAAAAAAAAAAAAAAAAAAAGTTACTGTCCATGTGAAGAGTGATTTAGGGTTGATATGGACTGGTGGTGGTGCTAGATGCTGGTGGAATATTCTATTAGAATCTGCCATTAATTTAGTGTCTATTTTAGTTGCTTAGCTTTTATTTAGAAGTTCCTATTTCAGTTAGTTTCTATTTTAGTTTCATTGCTTGTAATCCAAATCTGAGACTTATAAGAGACTTGTTATTTTATTGTTTGTATTTTTATAGTTTCCAATTTTAGGACTTGTCAAAGTTAAAACTTTTTAATTTTTGTAACTTGAGGGGCAAGTCATTGCTACCTATTTATATGTAAGGCTTTTAGAAGCTAAAGAGACGATTGAATGAAGTTGATTACTATTGCTTTGAGCAGGTTTTCTCCTGTCCATGTGTGTGACATGAAGGGTTGGGAGGCTTGGCTGAGAAAGCTAAATCTCTTTATCCCTTTCCCCTTCTGATATTAGATTCTCTACTGTTCTTACTGTTGTGTTACTACAATTAATTGCTACTACCTGCTACTACATCTGTGAAGACCTAGAGAGCATCCTAAACAATAATAGAATCTGCTGTTGATGTCAAGAGGCAAAGAAGACCACTTTCCACACTTGCGGTTGCATCAGTTCCTTATTCACTGCTGTTGATTCGAAGGTCTTGATCTCAGCGCTCTTCTTCCCAATCAGAGTAATACTTGGAGGATTGCTTCAGACCCCTAAAAGGAACCCACTAGACCTCAGTCTTGAACCTGTTGTTGTTCCGTTCATTGTATTGATCCTTTTGCAATTGATCTCCCGTTGGTTTTCTTGGTTTGAAGTCGAATTTTGCATTACCTACTCAGGACAAAAAGGGAGTATCCAGTGCACAAGACTCCCGCCACTGCAGGGTCTGGGGAGGGTCATCATAATGTATGCAACCTCACCCCTGCTTCTGAGAGGTTGTTATCAGATACTCGAACCTGTGACCACTTGGTCACAAGAGAGCAACCTTACCATTGCACCCCAGACCTACTCGACACTGAAATGTAAAACTTGGCATTACTGCCAACATGTTACTTTCCAACAGCATTGTAAAATAATAAATTGATGCTAAATGATTTTGTCTGTTTCAGAAGTTTTCGGCCGTAACAGAAGGTGGGGAACTAAAATTAATGAAGTTATAAGGGCTCTATTGTAACCAGGCATTATGTCCAGTGGTACTGGTACTTGAGTTATTAATATTTTGCCTTTGATGCTACAGGAACTCGAAGCCAGCAATTTGGCTATTTCATTGAAAATAGGACCCATTCTGTGCTGTTCCAATCTTTTAATTTTCATTCCATGTTTGCATCCACTTTCATATTTGAAGGCCTTGGTTAACAGAGGACCCTCAAGTGCTCCCTCACTCTGAATGGCGTGGGTTAAACCATATTTGTGTGTGCTTGGCAGTTACATCCCACCCAGAGTTTCAAGAATCAGATCAGAATCGGCCAAGCCTGATCCTGATTCTATCCGATCTGGAGCGTCCAATCCATGGTGGATGTCTAGGGTTCTGGTCCATTTTGGTCGGATCAAAATCGGCTGGACCTGATCTGGATCCCGATTCCGAGTTTAACAACCTTGCTCAACCCCATCCTCCGGGTACAAATAAGAGGGAGATAGTCTGATAGCAGTCTCACTTGCAAGTGGTCTCAATATGGTGGATCGGGTTCAATCTCGTCTTTTGGCACTTTTTTGAATAAAATGGTTAAAACTTAAAGCTGTATCTCTAGCACTGGCATTCTGAGCCTTTTACCATCAAGGATCGAATCAGTCAATGCTGATTTCAATTAGAATTAGCCGGAAACAGAGCCAAATTGGCAGGAATCCCTCAATCTGAATCAGCTGATTTGATCGATCCGATCCCAATTTTTGAAACCAGATGTTCGAGCTTTTGGACTAATGTTGGGCATAAAGACAAACCATTTGAGAAGTTCTACTTTGGGCTTTGTGATAATCACACTGGGTTTCACGATGGACTGAAGTCGGGCTTGTGGAAATCTTAACCCCGTTTGATTAGGGGAAGATGAGACCCATATGTTGGTGGGGTTTTTGTTGGGGATGGAAATGTCGAGTTCAGATATGCTACCCACATGGGGATAGGTGGGGACAGATCTGAACCCTCCATGGGAGTGTGGGACCCACGCCTCATGAAGGGGTCAGATCTGTCCCCACCCATCCCCATGTGAGTAGTTGATTCGGATTCGGAAATGTCGAGTTAAAGTTACTTTTCCCATGAATAGTAATTTCATGGGAAAAGTAGATAACACTCCTGAGCTTTCAGCATTTTCCCATCCCAATTCTCCCACCCATAGTTAGTAAGTTCGCGTATAATTGTCGTATTAATACATATGTCGCGCCGTATGAATCAATAAGCCGACTGTTACTGTATTTTATCAAGTAGTCTAATTTTATATGTGACTTTGAAGAAATATCATATTATACGTGTATTAATTGCCATTTAATCACGTATTAATACAGATTTATGACTTTTAATTAAACAAAATAAAAAACTAAAACCTAAAGCCTAAAAGCCGGTGAGAAAACCTCCAAACTTGAAACCCAAAGACTCTAGTTCTAGCAAACCTCTACTCTCACAGTCAGGAAAAACACTCTGGTTCTCTGATCAACCTTGAAGACTCTAGTTCGTGTGTGTGTGTGTTTATATAGATCTGTAATTCTTCATGAACTAGGGGTTTTTTATTTATTTATTTGTGTTAGTTGTTTTCGATTCATGGTTTTATCATTTCTTATCGGAGGGTTACGCACAAACATGGAATCCCATCTTCCTAATTGAATCAAACTCCTTCATTTCCTTCCCGATCTAGTATTCCCTAAAAGTGTAGAATCCTAAGACCATAAGAGCTTGTTCCAAATCTGTACTAGAGAATGCTGAGAGTCCAACAAGGTTTGGACTTCCACCATTGCACATAACAAACAATCTAATCCTTTTGATCTCGGGCTCTACTGCAGTCCGATTAGAATTTTGAAATCAAACCTAGACTCATCATGAGAGAGAGCATAGACTGTTAGGTTGTTCAAGTGCTAGCTATAACTTTCTGGATTCTTTTATCCAAAAAAAAAAAACTTCTGGATTCTGACCCTAGTGCTCGGTCCTTGATAATGGAGGATATTTACTGGTTGGCACCAATACTTACCTTGGCTCTTGTAAGTACCGTGGTCCTCTGCGACGAGGTTTCCTCAGCCTTATTGGCGACAGACTATTGGGTCTGGTAAAGTGGGGGTATCATTTTGATACATTATCATGGGGTAAGGGGTCATACTTCAGAAAAATATTAAAATAAAATGAGAAGTCGCCACCTAGGATTAGGGCCTAGGACTCAGTAGGTGTAGCCCTATCCGTTATGAACGGAAACGGGCTACAGAGCTCCATATGGTCTGGTCAGAGATTCGGGTAAGGGGTCAGGTTACAAGTATGAGAAGGTGTTAGGCACCCATCTTGCCCGGCAAAAACCGGTCTTTCTGTTATAGATGCTAAAAGGGCGAATATTCTCTCTTCATAACGTACGACTACATAATATACATTCTATTTACACTATATACATTAAAACGGAAAACACAAAAGACTACATTGTAATGACAAAAATGCAATGATTATACCTTCATAGGGGTAAAGAGGAAGTTTCTTGAACAGGGTAACGGCTCTTTGGATGTGTCTGTAAGCGGATAGAATAACGGCTAATAAAGAGGAAGTTTCGTTATCTATAATCGGACAGAATAACGGCTATAAAAAGGAACTTTCGTTATCCGTATACAAACGGAATAATGACTTGACCGGAATGGGATTGCTCTTCGGATGTGTGGATAATCGACGGATCTACCCACAACTCGAATGGGTAATCGATGGATCTACCAGCCACTCAAGTGGGTAATCGATGGATCTACCCACAACTCAGAACACCGCTCCAAGATTGCTCACAAAGGGCTAAAAGGGGGCGAAAATCGGACTGGGAAGGTCTCCCTCAGCTTGGAATTCCTTCAAATGAGGGGAGGGGGACCCTCCTATTTATAGGGGGTGTCCCATTTCCATGGCGCCGGATAAGTTGTCCATAGCGCCGTGGATCTCCACGGCGCCGTGGATGATGTCATCCTGTCGATATCATAATCCTCTACAGCAGCATGGCTCCGTACACCACCGTCGTGGGAGGCCTCCACGGTGCCGTGGGACTGTCCACGACGCCGTGGACAATGTGGTCCCCCTCTTCCTACTTTTTAAGCCTTAAATGGGCTTTCTTGGGGTTTTGGATGTGTTTGGACCCATGGGCCCTGTCTTTTTGGTCTTAGGAAAGGGAAAGGGGTGTGATGTCCATTGTCCGTGTCCCGTCGTCATCATTGCCAGGGGGGTGACAAAATTCAGTGTCTACAGTTTGCCCCTCTTTGGTCGAGGCCTGTGCCAACAGCCGAAGGGTAAAGATAAAAGACCAACTAATTTTGTCACCGAGAGCATGTACTGCTAACGCTTTGCTCAAGGGCGACAGAGTTGCTAAAACAGACGGTTAATCATAATGAAATCCTTCGATAAAAGAAAACCCGAAAAAACTAAATCTTCATTATTGGGCTTGACTAATCTTGGTTGGGAGCAAGAGGACTCGACGGATCTTGGTTGGGAGCAAGAGGACTCGACGGATCTTGGTTGAGAGCAAGAGGACTCGATGGATATTTTTTTTAAAATAAAGGGTACCGAAGATTAAAGTTACCTCAACCTTAGTAGTGTTTGCTACCTTTCAACTGTAAAGCTCAATGCTAAGTGAAGGAGCTTGTGAGAGAGTGTGCTTTGAATGAATGCTTGATTTGTCACCTGAAACTATGCTTTTATCTAGACATTTGGAACAAGAGCTATATATCATCATGATAGAGGATTGGAGTTTATGTATGAGGATTTCTCCTCAACATTTAGGGTTTTTCCCCTTTTCAAGGTGTTTTCGGGTTCTTCCCCTCGACTTTTAAGGTTCTTTCCGTTTTCAGGGCGACTTGGGGTTCTTTCCCTCGACTCTTATGGTTTTTCCCGTTTTCAGGGCATCTTGGGGTTCTTCCCCTTGACTTTTAGGGTTCTTCCCATTTTCAGGACTTCTTAGGGTTCTTCCCCTCGACCTTTAGGGTTTTTCTCTCTTGGGGTTCTTCCCCTTGACTTTTAGGGTTTTTCTTGTTTTCAGGGCGTCTTTGGGTTCTTCCCCTCGACTTTTAGGGTTCTTCGCGTTTTTAAGGTGTCTTGGGGTTCTTCCCCTCGACCTTTAGGGTTTTTCTTGTTTTCAGGGCTCCTTGGGGTTCTTCCCCTCAACCTTTAGGGTTTTTCTTGTTTTCAGGGCTCCTTGGGGTTCTTCCCCTCGACTTTTAGGGTTCTTCCCATTTTCAGGTGTCTTGGGGTTCTTCCCCACGACCTTTAGGGTTTTTCTTGTTTTCAGGGCGTCTTGGGATTCTTCCCCTTGACTTTTAGGGTTCTTCGCGTTTTTAAGGTGTCTTGGGGTTCTTCTCCTTGACCTTTAGGGTTTTTCTTGTTTTCAGGGCATCTTGGGATTCTTCCCCTCGACTTTTAGGGTTCTTCCCATTTTTAGGACATCTTGGAGTTCTTCCCCTCGACTTTTAGGGTTCTTCCCATTTTCAGGACGTCTTGGGGTTCTTCCCCTCGACTTTTAGTGTTTTTCTTGTTTTCAGGGCGTCTTGGGGTTCTTCCCCTCGACTTTTAGGGTTCTTCCCATTTTCAGGTGTCTTGGGGTTCCTCCCCTCGACCTTTAAGGTTTTTCTTGTTTTCAGGGTTTTTTCTGAAATTTTTTTCTTTTTCAGGGTCTTTAATTTGAAAAATTTTTAGGGTCTTTTTTTGAAATTTTTTCTTTTCAGGGTCTTTTTTAAAAAATAATTTGGGGTCTTTTTTTGAAAGTATTTTCTTTTTAGGGCCTTTTTGAATTTTTTTTTTCTTTTTAGGGTCTTTTATTGGAATTTTCTTTTTTAGGGTCTTTTCTTTATTTTTTTTTTCTTTTTCTTAGGGTCTTTTTTGAAAATATTTTCTTTTTATGGTCTTTTTTGAAAAATTTTCCTTTTCAAGGTCTTTTTTGAAAAAACTTTAGGGTCTTTTTTGAAACTTTCTTCTTTTCAGGGTCTTTATTAAAAAAAAATTTCTTTTTTAGTGTCTGTTGACATTTTTTTTCAGGGTTTTTTGAAATATTTTTCTTTTTAGGGTCTTTTTTGAAAATAGTTTTCTTTTTTAGGGTCTTTTTTGAAACTTTTTTCTTTTCAGGGTTTTTTTGAAATTTTTTCTTTTTAGGGTCAATTTTGAAAAGTTTTCCTTTTTTAGGGTCTTTTTTGAATTTTTTATTTTCAGGGTCTTTTTTGAAAATTTTTCCTTTTTAGGGGTCTTTGTATGCACCTTTTTTTTTTTCATAAATAAAAATCTTCACGGCACCGTGGGGGATCCATGGCGCCATGGCTTGGCCCCCCTTGCCTATTTATAAGTGGGGTCACCCCCTTATATGTCTCATCCAATTTCGTTCCCAGACTCTGTCGTTTTTTTTACTTTGAGTGAGATGGCCTTCCGCAAGCGTCCACGTAAGTCCTCACATGGTCCTCTCTTGGCACGATTGGGCGAGTTGGTACCCATTCGGGGCAACACTGAAGGGCATATCTCGGCACATCTGGTGCGCCATTTGGGGACAGTCGCAGGAGGTAGGCATACTTACCTCATCTTTTCCATTGGTTAAGGCCATTGTAGAATTTATTTATTAATTACTGTCATGATTGTCCTAGGGCCTGGGAATCGAGGCAGGGGCCCTACCTTAGGCATTTCTAGGCACAAAGACCGATGTGAAACAAACTTAGGCCTTTTTTTTTTTTAGAACCGGTGAAAGTAGGCAAAGTAGTATTATACCAAACCGAGCGTCTTTTGGCACGTAAATCGAGGCAAAAATTCTACAACACCAACTTAGGTATTTTGGGCACACAAATTGAGGTAAAGTCTTCGGATGCCAAATCGGACATCTTTTAGCACGTAAATCGAGGTGAGACTCTAAAACTCCAACTTAGGTATTTTAGGCATGCAAATCGAGGTAAAGTCGTATGATGCCAAACTAGGCATCTTTCGGCATGCAAATCAAGGTGGAATTCTAAAATGCCAACTTAGTCATTTTAGGCTATATTATTATGTATATTTCTTTCTTTCTTTTTTTAATAATTTTTTTTTATTTATTATTAACTTATTGAGATCTAAATAGAATTTTCTTCTCTTGTTTTTGCAGGGTAAGACTATTCCTACGTCGAAGAAGTACTGCGGTATGCGGAGAGTGCGAGAGTGGTACGCCGAGCTCTGTCAGGAGGTATCATTCCGGGTCAGGTGTATCGGATTGGGGCACATTAGTGCCTGCCCCGTTCATGAGCTGGACACCTTGACTGTCCAGGCTCTACTGGAGAGATGGTGGCCGAGCACCCACACATTCCATCTCCCACTAGGAGAGGTGACCATCATGCCTCTCGACTTTTACATGATCACAGGGCTACCGTTTGGAGGGACGCCCATGGTACTGACTCCAGAGGACCGGGTCGACCACTTCCTTATTGGAGTCATATAATCGGACTTGAGATCACTCACAGAGACATGCCTGCTGCTACCATGAGGCGGGTATGGGAGGAGAAGGGGGTGACAGATCAGTCGCCTTCGGAGGAGCATGATCAGATGGCCCGGTGCTTCCTCCCCTATTTGCTAGCCGAGGTCGTGCTTGGTGATATGAATGGGACGGTGACTGTCGACCTCGCCTTCTGCCAATTCTTTGAGGACTTCGACCTCACGGCAGGGTATGACTGGGGAGGTTCGGCTTATGCCCACCTCCTCTACATGATGGACTTCCTAGTCCTGGGTTCCCCGAACTTTATCGGGGGCTCCTATGTCATTTGGGTAAGTCTCTCTCCCCCCTTTTAGATTAATAACTTTATTATCATCCGAACTTATTAACCTCTTTTATTTTTCTACAAACATGGAGCTACGAGGTCTTGGGCTTCCGCACCACTCTCTTTAGGGGAGGTGAGGACCAAGGTATCACTTTCCCTAGGGCCAGCGATGGTCCAAGGGAATTCTCTTAAAGAGCGGCCGTCATAAGGATCTTCCTTCTGTTTGGGGCCTTCTGAACCAGCTGCGGCTCGAGGATGTGAGTTCAAGACTACTCTCTTTTTTTTTTCTTTTTTTAATTTTGATTTTGCACTTATACATTTTTTGGTTGGCAGGTCTCCCTTCGTCCCTACCTTCTGGAGTATCCCCTTAAGCCGGTCCTATTTGCGCGATCGGGCTTCCGCTCTCTGTTTTCGATGGATCCTTTTTGAGGGTCTGAGGGGATTCTCTTTCTATCTGGGAGAGCGTGTGTCCATGTAGTGGTCCGAGGAGAGACTCATTCCTTGTTTTCCTCCAGCTCACATGCACACTCCTCTCTTGGAGCCGGAGGAGATTCAACGCTTGAGGGTCGGCTAGCCGGGGGTGCAGCTGGCTACTGTCGGGGACTACCCAACGTTTCTTTTCTAGGAGACTGTTTGCGTCCCTCTCACTCCGGAGGGTCCTCGGGTATGATTTCTTCACTCTTTGTTAATCAACCAAAAACTTATTGAATCATGATAACTGATTTGGGTTCTTTTTTTTTGTTTTGCAGTATCCTGTCCGCCCCCTCTTCCCTGGGAGCTTTGGACGGTCCTCACGTGCCTCTTGGGCGGTAGGAGCAGACCCTGAGGGGGAGACTTCTGGAGGGGTTCCTCCGATGAGATTGGCGGGTATGGATGACCACATCCCTTGCCACCGCCCATGGTTTGTCAGACCCGACGATCTGAGCATGTCGGACGTTGAGTTGCCACCTCCCAGGTCAGCAGACCATGCCTTGGGCCTCCCCAACCCATACGACGGGGTAAGGAAATCTCCCTTATTATTATATTATTTTTTTCTTTTTATTTTTTATTTTTTGGCAAAACAAAAATCCTCGCTTCTCATATCTCTCCCTTTCTGTTCTTTTAGGTGACGGCGGATCGATATGCCGATATGCGACGCATGATGGCCAGCATGGACGAGGTCATTACTTCCAGAGGGGGAACGATACACCACTGGGTGAGTTTCTTCCCTTATATTTATGCACCGCTTTTTTGTTAGGTTTTTCCCTTTTTTTTTCATTGTTTTCTTTCTTTTCCTTTCTCAAAGGGATCATGATGCGTTTCATCAGGCTGAGTCGGAGAGGCATCGGCTAGACTCAGAGAGGTATCGACTCGATTCAGAGAAACATCAGACCGAGTTAGCCCGCGCTCAAGCAGAGATTATGGCTCTTCGACTTGATAGAGATAGCGTCGATGGCACAGCGGCGAGCTTCTCGATGGGGGATTTCCTCTCTAGCTGATCTGTTTATTATATTTTTTTGTTTTGTATATATATACCCTCTTTTTTTTTAAGAACAAACTTATTGTGATCGTTTGTATGACTTTGGATTCATGCACCTTTATATATATATATATCACAATGACTTCTCTTTTCCCTAGAAGCACAAGGTTTTATTGATAACTGGTTTGAGTACATGGATACTGAAACGGTAATTCAAACATTAAGCTGACATCACTTGTTGGCAACATGTATCTGATAGCAGAATCACTATTTCTTGAGTCAAGGCCTCTGGAGGTTTACAATTCTTCAACTTAAACCGCTCTAGTTCTATAGACACCAAAGACGGGGGCTTAAACTGGTGTGAGTCAAAAACCCCTGACTCCCACGTAATTGCACCCTGGAGTCTCTAATGACAGTCCTATTCCTCTTATCCAAGTATTCTCGTGAAATTCTTGTGTTTTCCCTTCTTGCTTGGCAGCACATAGGCCAAGGGTGATTCCTCCAGTCTTGACCCCGTCTGGGATTCTCTTTCTTGTCCATGATGAAGGAATCTTCCAAAGTTTTTGAAAATTTGTTCCTTCTTCATGACCGGGAGGAACGACTTTCCTTGAGGAGATGCAAGCCCGACATTCTTCAAGAGGTGGGGCTATCTTGACCTTCTCAAAATGGAAGTCATGTAACCAGGGATTCCATCATTTATCCAGTTCTACCAAATTTCTACGAAATGAGATCGTCCAGCAACATAGGAATAAACATTAACAAGTCTTCAGCTAGTAGCCAGCCTCTCACAACCCTAGGTACATTATAAGTTAGATTTTGAAGGCCAAATGGCGGGATTTACCGTATTTACAGGGGACGCCAGTTGGCGGGATTATGGAATGGACTAACACAATGCCCTTCTCTTTTTTTTTAGACCGCACTCGAGAGGCTGAGTTGCCTACGTATCCCTGGAGAGGAATCAGGTCGAACGTAGTTCAATATCATTAGAATTTAAATCAAACCCGAAGTCTTCCCTCTCAAGGTCAGTGAGACGCATCGCTTTACCTGGCAATATTGCTCTCGCTCTGTGAGGACCACTTCAATTGGGTCAGAATTTTCCCTTTGGGTCATGTATCAGGGTCCTCAGAACCAAACCTCCTTTGATATTTCAAGAGTATACCCCTTGTTGGACCCTCTAACCATTCTTTGCTTACATGACTTTCATTCCCTTTTCATTCAAGAGATTGAATTCTAGACCTCATTCATTCTCCTTTCGGCAGCTGATTGTCAAACAATACTCGAAAGGTAGGAACTTGAACTTCCACAGGTAAAACAGCCTCTACTCCATATGCTAGAGAATGCGGAGTTGCCCCAGCTGAGGTCCGTATTGATGTTTGGTAAGCCCATAAGGTTAGTGGGAGCTTCTTGGCCTAATCATTGTGCGCATCTGCCATCTTCTGCAATGTGACTTCCACATCCTATTGGTTTGAGGCATGCGGATAGTGGACTTATGCTTTTATGCCAAGTTCAGCACAAAGCTCTTCCACCTTTCCTTGGAAATGTAAACTTTGATCTGAAATCCATTGTTGAGGCGCACCACACCTGCAGGCGATGTTTTCTTTTACTAATTTTGCCATCTCAGCAACGGTTAAGACCACATAAGATTGAGCCTCCATCCTCTTGGTGAAATAATCGGGGGCGAGCTCATGCCCATTAGAAGCCCTTGGATTTATCTTTCCTTTTATGTCAATTCCCTAAGTAAGAACGATGGTCATGGCTCAATTGACGAATGCAACCTTGTAGGAAAAATGTGTACAAACATCCGATATCAGGGGCATTCCTTAACGGCAGTGGCATAGTCAACTTCCATTGTTATCCAATAATGCCCCATCCCAAGGGTCTTTTTGACAAGTATTTTTGCGTTCACATGCGGTCCACTGACTCCTTGGTGAATTTCTTCCATAGCGGTCTGAGCCTATTCCTTACCCGTGCATAGCAGTTGGATGCCATCATAAGTCCTTTTATACCGCAGGCTTCTTTGGAGAAAGAATCGAGTAGGGTTCTTTTGTAGATGCTTCTTCTTTCCTTCCGCGAAGTATTCAAGGTATTTTCTATCAGCTCATATCAGGGGCTTCCCATGCTTAACTGGCCCTCGGTGTGTTGGGCCAGTTTCATCTTCTTTTTTTTTTTTTTACTCTTTTCCCTCTCAGAGGCTTGAAAATGGGTTCGCCCGTCGCAGTTAAGCAAGTTACGAATCTGCTGATATATTGGATGTGGTATAAGAACCTTCATATTTCTTTCTCCATCCTTGATGGCGGCATTTCCGTGATGGCTTTTATTTTTTCAGGATCTGCCTGCAAAAAGGCCTTGTCACTCTGTTGATCATGTTGCGCAGTATGGCCGTAGCTGCTCCTTAACACGTTGCCCCAACATTTTTCATCTTGTAGCTAAACATTCCCCATGGTGTGGTGAAAGTCGTCTTTTCTCGATCCTTTGGACACATGCTAATTTGATTGTAGCCAGGTAAACCATCCACAAATGACAGCAAGGCATGGCCTGCAGTGTTGTCGACCAGTGTGTCAATACGGGGTAATGGAAAATCATCCTCGGGGCTGTCCTTATTTAAGTCACACATTTTGACCTTCCCATTTTTCTTAGGAATAGGAACAATATTGGACAACTCCTGAGGTTATTAAGTCACTTAGAGGAAGCCTGCATTCCATTGCTTAACGGCTTCCTCCCTATTCCCTTCCGGCCATACCCGTCTCGGCTTCTGCTTGACAGGGCGAGTGTCTAGGTATATAGATGGCCTGTGTTGTATGATTCCTGGGTCGATTCCAGGCATGTCCTTGTAAGACCAGGCGAAGACTTTCTCAAATTCCTTGAGGAGAGAGGTCATTCGGGATATTTATTTTAATTATTCGAGGGCATTGGTCAATTTACAGATTTATAAGATGAGTGTCCTCTCAGAAGGGTGGAGCTTTTCTTTGCTCCAGTTGTTCTAACAAGTTGCTATGTTAAAAGACATTATCGTCCTCAGAAAAATAAGAAGAAGGAGACGAGTAATACTAAAATCAGCAATTTTATTCGTGATAAGAAGGGGAGTACAGAAGGACTCCACAGACTAGAAGTTTACAACCTCCTTTGGGAAAGGAAACCACTAACTCAGAAACAAACTTAGACAGGGCTACATCAGAGATGGCTACAACTTTAGACTCAACAATGTGGAATTTTTCCATCATCCTTGCTCAGTTTGCTATGGATCCTTGCAGAGGTTATAATGAGACACTGAGGTGCTGGCCCTCCTTTTTTCCTTACTGATTGTTGCCATTTCGAATGGCCCATCAATCCCTTGATTCAATTGGATTTCAGCCTTGCTTGCTTGATCTGGTCCCACGGCTAACCGATCTACTTCATCTTTGAAGGATGTCTCAAACCCTGGTTGAAACCATGGCTCATTGTTTTCATAGAAAGGAAATATCTCTCCTTCCTTCATAATTTTCATGGATGACCCATTCGCCCTATAAACACGTGCATCTATTAATCTCTTCTTCCTCGCGATTGGCTTGGTCAAAAGGGTGGGATCTCCTTGTTTGGAATCCTCCTGCAGCGCATTCGCTCCGTGAGTTGGCAAAGGATTTGTAGTCATTCTTGGTTGTTGCTCAACTTAAAGTTTGACCTTGCCATCATCAATCAAGTCTTGGATCGCATGCTTGAGGAATATGCACCTATCTATGTGATGACCCTGCTGGTCATGATAGTGACAATAAAGATTGGACTTGTACCATGTAGGTGGATTATTCAGATCCACATGCTTAGGGGGAACCGAGTCAATCATTCCTTCCTTTTTGAGCTTGTGGGAACTTCCCTAAGCTTGTGGGAACTTCCCAAAAGAGCCTTCAACAGTGATGGTGCCATTCCTCCGAAGTTGAAGGCTCTTTTGGGAAGTTCCAGCTCTGCCTAGATCACAAAAGATGTAGTCCCTGTGGTCTTCACTTGTACTTTTGCCATCTGGCAGCTTGTCCCTGTTGCATTTGCTTCTTTTGCTTTTGAGCTTTTCCTTCCAGAATATGCTCTCGCAGCCTCTCGACTTACACTCGGTGCTTGTTTCTCCTTGAAGATTTTATCTTCCATCTCCTCCCCAGTGGTCATGAGTGCATCGAAGGTCAAATTTTCCAACAAGATCTCTACTTGTTCCTTTTTTGTGGGACAACTCCATATCTTTGCAGCCTTCTCCTTACATCCCGCAATGAAATTTGAAAATTCTTCTTGGAGCAAAGTCTCTAGCTCCTTTTCAGCAATGTCCATCTCAGTATCATAGGAATACTGCTTCATAAAGGCCTTTACCACAGATGCCCATGATCGGGTCTGGGCATGATCCAGTTGGGTCAACCATTTGATGCGGATCCCGCCAGGGAATACAGAAAGACTCGGCTCCATTGATTCTTCGTAAGTCCCCAAGATCTAGCAATGGTGGCGAACATCTTGAGGTGAGCTCTAGGGTCGCCTGATCCATCAAACTTGTCCAACTTCCACTTGAAATCTTCAGGGATTTTTCCTTCTGGGAAGAACATCAATTCTTCTTCACCTTTGTCTTTGACTGCCACCTCAAACTCTTCAATCTTTTCTCTCATTTTCCTTTCCACCTCAGTTTCAAGAGGATCTGAAAATTGACTGTGATCCTCTTCTTCTACCAGTATGGTGCTTGGAGTTTTGGGGGATGCAGAGATAGTCCTCCTTACCCCTTGCTCTGTAGGTCCAGATGTGGATCCTCCCTTAGAGATTTCACAGACTGACTGCGCCAATTGTGCCACGAGTTAGCGTATCTCTGCCACATCTGTTTGCAATCTCTCCATTTGGTGCTCTATGCGACTTTCAAATAGGTGATCGTCCACTGGATCCATGTTGCTCTCAAATGATATCTCAGCCGATGAACTGGATGAGTGGAAAGAGGACGGGGAACTTGGAAAGGACGATGAATGGCTTGGATCAACCTTTCATCTTGTCGGGCTCAAGCTGGTGAGAACGACTTTTTCTTTTTTGAGAAATGGAATCGTGCCTCTACAAAAAAGAGAAATCCTAGTTTAGATACTAAGAGTGAGTTTCTTTTGGATAAAAAGCTTCCAAAATCAAACAATCGAGGACAACTTTTTTATTCTCTTTTTTTTTATATATATATTTTTGTATTCTTTTTTTGTATTTCATTTTTATCATTTTTTTTGTATTTTATTTTTATTTTTTTTGTATTTTTTTTAATTTTTGTTTGTATTTTATTTTTATTATTTTTTTGTATTTTATTTTATTTTATTTTATTTTATTTTTTGGCTCAAGTAATCGAAGTTATCGTCGAAACTTTTGACATTGTAGAAGTTCTTTTAGATCATACTTCAAATGCCATCATCGCCCAAACATTTCTTAAAAGGAAAAAATAAACAAACAAAGAAGAAAGCCTAGTTTCAGGCTCCTGATGATGATATCTTGAATCAATACGAGGTGCCCCATTTTCGAGGGACATGTAGGAATCCATTAGATGAGGGTGGACCTCCATCTTTCTTCGAGGGACTATCGCGGGACTATGGAATTCCCTACTCGGGGCGGCGTCTCATATTGAAACTAGATTAATCGTCAGGTGACCTTAAACTCGGTCCCTCTTAAAGCTAACAAGGGTTAGTTTGTGTCGTACCCTAATCATATATGGTCTATTTTCCTACATGATGCATACAAAGGGTAGGCTGATAGGACATAAAAAGGTCACCCTTGACAGAATCGATATACCTATCGCTCGTGGTCACGAATTGTGAGTATGGGGTTCTTTTAATAGACCTAGAGAGTAGGTCACACAATCTCAGAGTAACCGTGCTAGTGCCTTTTTTGAGTGGCTAAAGCACCCCACATCACACTAGTGATTACTCTCGCTGGTGATTCTAAACTCGTACAGTAAATATCAAGGGCTGTGGCGTCGCCGCGAATTATCCATGACTACTCATGGGGTCCAACGACTAACCACAGGGTAAAAGTGTTCCCATGCACTGTGAATGTGCACAAAAGTGGTACATAAAGCAGCTATCATCCGATCTCAGAATACTTAGTATGACGTACCTCACCTCCCCGGGGGTAAAGGTCCGACAGGGAGTACCCTTGTCGTTTGATTTCACTTCGAGTACTATGCATGATGCAGTTAGTACACAGAAAGGTTAGCCACACAGGTTTTCATACAAAATTGGAGAGAATATTCGTACATTTGTTGGTAGCATCTATTTTAGAAAGCTTGACCTAAAGTGGATGTTTACCCACTGTCCCCAGCGGAGTCGCCACTGTAAGTACCGTGGTCCTCTGCGATGAGGTTTCCTCAGCCTTATTGGCGACAGACTATTGGGTTTGGTAAAGTGGGGGTATTATTTTGATACATTATCATGGGGTAAGGGGTCATACTTCAGAAAAAATATTAAAATAAAATGAGGAGTCGCCACCTAGGATTAGGGCCTAGGACCCAGTAGGTGTAGCCCTATCCATTATGAACAGCAACGGGCTACAGAGCTCCATATGGTCTGGTCAGAGATTCAAGTAAGGGGTCAGGTTACAAGCATGAGAATGTGTTAGGCACCCATCTTGCCAGGCAAAAACCGGTCTTGTTGTTATAGATGCTAAAAGGGCGAATATTCTCTCTTCATAACGTACGACTACATAATGTATATTCTATTTACACTATATACATTAAAACGGGAAACACTAAAGACTACATTGTAACGACAAAAATGCAATGATTATACCTTCATAGGGGTATACTTTAGATCTTGACGATCCCCTAGCTCAGGGGAAGACGAACGAATGGACCAACACCTAGTTTCTTGAACAGGGTAACGGCTCTTTGGTTGTGTCTGTAAGCGGACAAAATAATGGCTAATAAAGAGGAAGTTTCGTCATTTGTAATCGGACAGAATAACGGCTATAAAAAGGAACTTTTGTTATCCGTATACAGACGGAATAACGACTTGATCGGAATGAGATCGCTCTTCGGATGTGTGGGTAATCGACGGATCTACCCACAACTCGAATGGGTAATCGATGGATCTACCCGCAACTCAGAACACTGCTCCAAGATCGCTCACAAAGGGCTAAAAAGGGGCAAAAATCGGACTGGGAAGGTCTCCCTCAGCTTGGAATTCCTTCAAATGAGGGGAGGGGGACCCTCTTATTTATAAGGGGTGTCCCATTTCCACGGCGTCAGATAAGTTGTCCACGGCGCCGTGGATGACATCATCATGTCGACGTGGGAGGCCTCCACGGTGCCGTGGGGCACTGTCCACAGCGCTATGGACAATGTGGTCCCCCTCTTCCTACTTTTTAAGCCTTAAATGGGCTTTCTTGGGGTTTTGGATATGTTTGGACCCGTGGGCCCTGTCTTTTTAGTCTTAGGAAAGGGAAAGAGGTGTGATGTCCACTGTCCGTGTCCCGTCGTCATCATCGTCAGGGGGGGTGACAAAATTCAGTGTCTACAGCTCTTCCAACTCACACGAGTTTGTAGTCAATTGTTTGGTTATGTAGTACAGTCAATAAGAAGTGGATTGTTTCTTGACTTGCAGAAATGAATGCACTCTATTTAGCTCTAGGGGTTTTAGATTTTCAAAATCCCTTGCTTACCCTATCAATTCAAATACCGGTTGATCTTCAATCCAGAAAAAAAAAAAAAAAAAAAAAAAAAAACATACCCAATGCACTAGGTTCCCACTATTGTAGGAGTTTTATTAATCTGAAGATCCTCCTCTTGATCCAAAAGAATGAGAAATGACTCCAAATTGGAAAGCCATATTGGTTTCAAGTGTTCACGAAGGCATGAGAGATTAGAATTTAATTACAAAAAAATCAGTTTGCTCCTTGATTTTCACTAGGATAAATCCGTATTTCTGCTCCCGAATTTTTACAGAGCAACCGTATTAAAATACATATTAAATACGTACTATATCATTGACGTACACATTTTATTGCGTCGGAGTTTTTGAAACCGTATTATTGTCGTATGTGCCGATAAATTACCATACTCGAACTTACTAACTATGCTCCCACCCCCACCTAAGTCCCCCCTAAACAAACGTGGCCTAATAAGTGACCCCCAACATCTTAATGTAGTGTGGTAAACAGCAAGAGAGCAACAAATTGAAATATAGGTCATAAAAAATTTGACAAACATGGGTGGGCTCAACAGTGAGAGCCCTCAATGTTGACCCAAATATTTAATGTCAAGTTTAGAGGAAAAAGAATTAAATCAAAATCTTACTTTACCTTCAAGTAAACTCCTAAGACCTGGTAATATAGGATTATTGTCTTTGATGTTTTAACATATAATTAAATCCAATAATACCATGAGATTTAATATGAAATGTACAAGTTTAATTATACTATGTTGCTTATGACAAACCCTATAACCCCCTTTTTGTTTGTTAAAATTTAATCAATAATCTATGCACATATATAACGCGTTATGATAATTGAACACACCCAAATACCCTTTTAAAAAAAAAAAACAATGTTATGATAACAATTAACCCTAATCTCAAACTTAAACCATAGAGCCACAAAACAAAAACACAAGGCTAGGTCTCATTCAAGCTTAAATTCATAAGCCCACACATTATTTGAACAAGGAAACAAATGCATTCAGAGAAGTCTCTATTTCTATTTTCCTCATACTCATGCATTTATAGATTCCCTGGATTAGATAAGAGTCTAGGGCTGCCAACATAAAAATGCAGGTTGACCTTGCAAAAACTGGACTTGTACCAGGCTACTGCCAATGTTTTCTGGAAATTTTAATAGAATAAGCAACCCCGAGAGTCGAGACTGATCTGATGATGAGTCAAACTTGATTACACTTGGACTGAGCAATGGGAAACATTGACGAGGCTTCAGATCCAAAAATTCCACCAGGTCAGGTCCTTAGCATGGCAAAGCACCTAGCTCCTCCATCTAAGATCCGCTCGCTGAGTTAATTCTCCAGCACCTCCAGAACAACTCTGCATTTGATTCTGAACTTGGTGAACACTTCAACAATATAAGGCACTAATAAGACCCACTCTTGAGTCTTGAGTATCATCCTTCATATATTATCTCCAGTTGGCCACTCTGGATTGTCAACTCTCCAGCATATCTACAAGGGAGAGTAGCATTAAACTGAAGATTATAGGTGTTTACCCTTCCAAGCCTTTCAAAAATTCTGCCAGGCACCTGTCACAAGCCTTTGCAAAGCCTTGACCTGCCACAATATATACATATTTCATTTCACTGAGGGCTACTTCCATCCTTGGGCAAGTGGCAAACTTGAGAAGAACTTTACAATTTCAGCATGAAGCTCACCATTTCTGACTCACCAGATATTAATGGTTCATCAGATGAAAGAGACTAAGTACACTGACCAAAGATCATTCACTCAATTCAGTCCATGAAGCTGCGACAATATACAAGCATGATGAACATAAACCACATCCATGGAACACAACCTCCCATCTAGGCCAAGCATACTACATATGATCTCATTCTCAGATAACTCAGTAATTCAGCAATGAGTATTTCAGCCTCAAAACAATCTTCCCCTTTTCAACTCCAAGCTTTCCACCAGTAACCAACCAATGACCTGGGGAATCCTGTGGTCCCTTGCTAATCTCAGATATATCAACATATTTTGCCAACTTCTTGTTACCTGCTAGACTAGAACTGGAGCTCAAGTCAACAGAGTTGGTTGTATTCCCGACAACTGGCTTATTTGACTTGTCATTTAGAATAGTTGGGGAATGGTCCCAGAACGATCTCCTTATGGTGCAAGCAGGTATTCTAGAATATAAAAGCTTCATGTGCAAGACATTCCTTGTCCCAAAATCCCACACTCCAAGCTGAGCACCGGTGACTATGTACACACCAGAGACATCACCAGTAAAGTTCTCATTACTCTCTATGGGGGCAGTGCTAACATGTGAAAAGTTCTTCCACTTCACCGGCTCAAACCATCGGCTATCTTGTTCCTCAGGTCCCAGCCACTTGGGTGCACCAATTGCCACATGAGTGTCCCAGTATGGTTGAAGGATCTTCGGAAGAGATGCAAAGTGCTGAAGCTGAATACTTAGGCGGTTCTGCTTGGCTCCTTCTAAGCACAATCTCAACCCTGTTACAGGCTTACGGCCTACAGATACCTGCAGTCTCAATAAGCCAGGATACAATCAAAAGCAGAGAAATTTAACTTAAATCACCATAGAATTAATTTCAGACCAAGCAACATTTATATGAAGATAGAGTACATGAAGGCTTATTTATTGCCCACAGCCAAACAGGCATCGCAAACCAACATTTGTTGGACCCCGCTTTGGAGAACTAGGTCAAGAATCAATTAATACTAGACAACCCTCCTACCCACTTATTTGAGTGAAACCTTTTTTTTTCTTCCCCTGGGCATCCTGTCGGGATATTAACTGATTGGATTCCACCCTGATCCTATCCCCATCCAATCTGAATCTGATTAGAAAATGTCTTTGTTTGATCCAACCTGATAATCCGAAGATCAATTTGTGAGTGATCCGAATTTGATTCCGATAAGGATCTAATGCAGAATCAATCTTGAATCAGTATCACATATAGGGACAAATCAGTTGGAGAACAAAATTCTCGCAACTTTTTTTTCTTTACATATGAAATAAGAAATAAAAAGGTTATGACCAAGCTTTCACCACCAAAGCCTGTGGGAATGGAATCACCACCATACCCAACGTACTGAATCGCCACTGTAGTAGAGTCTGATTGGAATCATCACCAATCAGACTCTTGGACTCAACACCAAGAGGTGTTAGAACTTCACCACTACCTGTCCAGATTCATCACTGAACCAAAGAAAAGCAAACTTTATTTCTCAACCATCTCTTCTATTACAGTAGTATATTGTTAAAATAAAAGACCCAAAGACCGAAAATAGCAACTAACTAGAACCTTCCCTACATGGACAACACAACCCGGAAAAGGAAACAATAAAAATAGTAACTCTTAGTTAGCTATTAATAAAGAAACTAAGGAACTATTAAAATAATAGAAGATGGTAACTGCTACGAAAGCATTCCAGCTGATATTCCAACAGATCTTCAAGATATTCTAGAAGATTTTCAAAAAAAAATAAAATAACACTGGACAATCCTAACCCTTCTACCCACTTATTTGAGTAAAACCTTTTTTTCCCCTGGGTATCCATCAGGCTATTAACTGATCGGATTCCACCCTGATCCTATTCCCATCCAATCCAAATTTGATTAGAAAATGTCCTCATTTGATCCAACCTGATAATCTGAAGATCAAGTTGTGAATGATCTAAGTTTGAATCTGACAAGGATCTAATGCAGAATCGATCTTGAACCACAAAATCCAGTGAGAGATCAATTGCCACAAGATCGCACATAGGGACAAATCAGTTGAAGAACAAAACTCTGACACTTTTTTACTTCAACATATGGAAGAAAGAAAAAGAACATGACCAAGGCTTCACCACCATACCTAACATAAAAAATCACCACAATAGGCTCTGATTGTAATCACCACCAATCAGGCTCTTGGAATCACCACCAAGAGGTGTTACAACTTCACTGTTGCAACTTGTCCAGATTCATCACTGAACCAAAGAAAAGCAAACTTTATTTCTCAACCATCTCTTCTATTACAACAGTACATTGTTTCAATAAAAGCCCCAAAGACCGAAAATAACTAACAAGAACCTTCTCTATGTGACTCTTAGTTGGCTATTAATTTAGAAATTAAGGAAGTATTACAATAATAAAAGATAAAAACTACTAGGAAAGCATTCCAGCAGATCTTCAAGATATTCCACACAATCTTCTAAAGGATCTCACACAATCCATATGCAGGCCAGTCTGACCTGGGTTGAACAACAACCAGAACCAGAACTGTGGGAAGTATTTGACCCAGCTTCTCGGTCCTAGGACCTGATTTGGGTATGTTGTCTTCTTTTCTTGCTCATATAGACCTTAAGCTCTGCATCGGGATCCATAGGTCCAACTCAAATCCGAACCAATTTGGTTATGTAATACCTGTTATGGTCTATTTTTTCAAACAAATTACGTAAGACAAATACCCTTTTGACAAAGACAAAAGAGAAAATGATTTTAAGTTGTATCCAGCCCAACTAAGTAAGAAAATAAATCTAGAAGAATTATAGCAAATGTTAATATACATGTTAAATATGTATATAAGTTGAAAGAGGGAAGAAGAGGTTTGAGAGAATAGACTGGCTTATCTAGAATGACAAAGGCCATTGTTTATTCATAGAGGATGTCAAATACAAATTAAGTATGTTAGGTAAGGTTGAGTCACAAGCCTTATCCAAACATACAGATACAACGAACCTAGACAGTGTCTAGTCAATTCTTATCCTTAACTGTCCCCCTCAAGTCGATGCATAGATATCTGTTAGCAAAACAGATTTAATTAATGCTTAAGTGATCTTACTTGATCACCCAGCCCCTTTATTTATAATAAAAGAATTACAATTAGTCAAAATCAAAGTAGGAATGCAACTCCTAATCAAAGTAGGAGGGCTACCCTTGCCTATTCCTATTAGGAATTCCTAATAGAGATCGGCTAAGGGGAAAAATACAGGAAAAAGAGACAAAATAAAGTGTTAGCAAGGAGGAAAGGACCAAAATACCCCTACGGTATTCTGTCCTATATATTCTAACACTCCCCCTCAAGTTGGTGCACAAATGTCACACATGCCCAACTTGGCTAGAAAAGGACGAAACACTTTGCCACTCAGCCCCTTCGTGAACATATCAGTCAGCTGATCAGTAGACTTCACATAGGTAACACAGATTAGTCCAACTTCAAGTTTCTCCTTGATGAAATGTTTGTCCACCTCCACATGTTTAGTACGATCATGTTGGACAGGATTATGAGCGATGCTTATGGCAGCCTTATTGTCACAATATAACATCATTGGAAGTTGGACAGCAACCTAAATATCTAGCAACAGCCCCTTAAGCCACAACAATTCACAGATACCATGAGCCATCGCACGGAATTCAGCCTCAGCACTGGACCTAGCCACCACATTCTGTTTTTTACTACGCCAGGTGACAAGGTTCCCACCTATAAAAGAGCAATATCCAGAGATGGACTTCCTATCACTTGAACCAGCCCAATCTGCATCAGTGTATGCTTCAACCTTCAGATGACCATTGGGAGATAAAAGTATTCCTTGTCCCGGAGCAGACTTCAAGTATCGTAAGATGCGAAGAACTACCTCCATATGAAAACAATAAGGGTCATGCATAAACTGGCTGACCATACTAACTGCAATGGCAATGTCTGGCCGAGTATGAGATAGGTAGATAAGTTTGCCCACCAACCGCTGATAACGACCTTTGTCAACCGGTGTGCCTTCTTTCTCCTTGAGTCTTGTCGTAGCTTCAATGGGAGTGTCCGAAGGATGACACCCTAGCAGCCCAGTTTTAGACAGTAGATCCAGGACATACTTTCTTTGAGACAGAAATATGCCCTTTGAAGAGCGAGCAACCTCCATCCCTAGAAAATATTTCAGAGTCCCAAGATCCTTAATTTCAAACTCATGGCCAAGAAACAACTTCAACTTTTTGATCTCATCACCATCATTGCCGGTCACTACAATATCATCAACAAAGACTATGAGGAGAGTAACCCTATCACCCACACGTTTGATGAACAAGGTATGATCAGCATTGCTTTGCTGGTAGCCCACTGAAAGCATAGCCTTGTGAAATCTATTGAACCAAGCTCTAGGTGACTGCTTCAAGCCATAGAGTGCACGCTTCAGTTGACACACCTTACCCTTGGTAGCAGGACTTGAAAAACCTGGAGGAATGTCCATATATACTTCTTCCTTTAGTTCACCATGGAGGAAGGCATTCTTCACATCCAACTGCTGAAGATCCCATCCAAGGTTCACTGCACAGGATAGCAATACCCTTACAGTATTGAGTTTTGCTACCGGTGCAAAAGTCTCCTGGTAGTCAATGCCATATGTCTGAGTGAAGCCTTTAGCAACTAGACGTGCCTTGTATCGATCCACTGTACTATCTGCCTTCTGCTTGACCATAAACACCCATTTACAATCCACTTGTTTTTTTCCTGGAGGAAGAGCTACAAGATCCCACGTATTGTTTTTGTTCAATGCTCTCATTTCTTCCAACATTGCTGCCTTCCACTTCCCATCTGTAGATGCTTCCTGCCAATTTTTAGGAATGGAAACAGAAGAAAGGGAGGAAACAAAGGTACGAAAAAAAGGAGAAAGAGAACTATAAGAAACAAAACGGGAAATGGGATGTAAAGTGCAGGTCCTGGTACCTTTGGGATGTGCAATGAGTAGATCAGAGGAGGAAGGCTCACCAGGAGAAGGAGGTTCTGGATCCTGAGTCAGCAACTGGATGGGTATCGGTGCTGCAGTGGACTGATTCTGCCCTCTGCTAGAACATCTCCGGTTATAAGGTGAGAATGGCGGAATTGTCAATGGTCCTCTGTACTGGAGTTAGCTCCCCCTGAATAGGAATATTACCACCACTTGGTTCCATAATTGGATTCCCCTCAAGTGAAGGGACAGCAGCCTCAGGAGGCTGGGCAACAGTCACAGGAGGCTGGACAGCAGCCTCGGGGGGCTGCACAACAGCCTCGGGGGGGCTGGACAGCAGCTACGGGAGGCTGGATGGCAGCAGGGGATGGTTGGTCAGTAATTATAGGTGATGAAGGAAGGGGAAACCCAAGAGTATGAACCACATCTTCACCAGAACTCTCCCCCTAAAGAGGTGGAGAAGAATAATAGGAAAGGGTTTCATGAAAAACCACATCGATACTGACCATAGTACGACGGGTAGGAGGGTGGTAACACTTGTAACCTTTCTGCGTTGGAGAATAACCCAAAAAAATACACCTTAACCCACGGGGTTCAAGCTTGCCAGGGGACTTAGTATCCCTAGCATAACAGACACATCCAAAGACCTTGGGAGGTATTTCAAAGGAGGAATCGCTAAGTAAAATGTCAAATGGGCTACGAGAATCCAGAACCCGTGAAGGTAACCTATTAATAAGGTAAGCTGCAGTGAGAACAGCATCACCCCAATATTGGGATGGAACATGTCGAGCAAACATTAATGCTCTGGCCACTTCCAATAAGTGGCGGTCCTTCCGTTCAGCCACACCATTTTGGGTCGGGGTATCAACACAACTAGTCTGATGTATAATCCTTCTTTTTTTTTTTTTAGCAAGAAGAACTCCTTTTATTTGAAAGAGAATAAGTTGCACGTGTCTGTTTGGCTAGAACACAAGCCTCACAAAAAAAGTTATCCTTATTACATTTGGTGACCAAAGATGAAAATAAATGTGCTAAAATTCCTAATGGAGGGGGACCTAATCTAGAGTGCCATTGATAAAGTTCAGAAGAGACCAAGGAGTTCTGAGGTAGTGGAGAAGGTACCGGTGGAGAGAGAGACGGCCATCAGCAAGTAGATACAGACCATCGTGTACTTCACCCAATCCAATCGTCTTCCCAGATACCAGATCCTGACCGGGCAAAATGTGAACCTGAAGGAGCAGAGGAATTGGCAGTAGCAGCGGAAGTAGTAGAGGCAGTAGCAACGGAAGACCTTAGCACACGTAGGAAGGCCTGTAGATCGTCCTGGGATAGACCAATGTCTGGAGCCGGGGCTGTAGGAATAGTTTCAAATTGATTGGCCTTGCCTTTCGGTTTCTTCTTGGCAGCCCGCTTGGCTTCAAAGTCAGCTCGTTTCCCATGAAGCTTCCAACACTTGTCCTTGGTGTGATAAGGCTTGTGACAATGGTCACAAGTAACAAGGCCCGGAGTAGAACCACCAATAGAAAAAGTACCAACAGGGGGCAGCAAGAGCTTGGGCAGCAGTTTGGAGAGCCGATCTGTTAGAAACAGGAGGATGTAACATAGCAGCCCTGCAGTTTTCTTCTGCAGAGACCAAGGCATAAGACTGTTCAAATGTGGGAAAAGGAGAATGGCCCAACACCTGAACACGAATCTGGTCATACTCAACATTCAACCCGGCCAGGAAGTCCTTCACCCTGATTTTGTCAACATGTTTTTTATAGGCAGCTATGTTGGCAGGTGTATCAGGGTGATAATCCGAAAAATGGTCTAATTGCTGCCAAAGGCTGCGGAGAGTGGCATCATACTTAGAGACAGTTAATTCCCCCTGAGTAGTATGAAGGACCTTTCTGCGAAGTTCATACACCTGAGCATCATTACCAAGCTGTCCATATGTCAACTTACAGGCAAACCAAATCTGAGAAGCCGCATCAAAGAGAAGAAATCCCTGTGCAAGGTCTGAATTCATAGAGCCAACCAAATAGGACATAAGAATACCATTGTTGGCAAGCCATCTAGTCAGGGCAGCACCAGGAGCAGTCGGCAAAGGTATAGAGCCATCAATGTGGCCAGTGAGGCCACGGCCAGCAATAGCAAAAGATGCAGATCTAGACCACAGCAGATAGTTGCTGCCATCGAATTTGATAGGGTTAGGATGAAGATCACGATAATCTGATTTATCAGGGCTACCCTGATCAGAGGTGGCAGTCAAAGTAGCAGTGGAGTCACCCATAGTGCCGAGAAGGGCTGTTGTGCAGAGAAGCCCAAAAAAAAAAAAAATAAGCCAAGTGCTGAGAGCAGAGCCGAATGCCCCTCTGTGATGAGAAACACACCTCCAAAAAAGGCAGCAGCAATAGAGGAGTCCTCCCCAAGATCGATGGTGTTAGGGTTTTGGAAAAAACCCAAAAAGGAGAAATCGATGTGGGGAGGGGAACCCAAAAAACCTTGCCGCAGATGAAGCCTGTTGAATCTGTCCAAGAGCCTGCAAGGAATGGCTTTGAAGAAGAAAGAAATCCAAAAGAAACAGCAACCGCAAGCAGCCCTAATCCCAATATCGATAATGCTCAGGGTTTTGCTGTAGAAAAACCCTGAAAGTAAGAGATCGAATGGGAGGAGGAGGCTGCAGCACCTGTATGAAGCCTGAGAACAGCAGTCCAGTGTCGCAGAAGGGTTCCAATATAGGGAGAAACAGTCCCAATAAACTCAAGGCCTGATCTTCAAAATAAAATTGGAAACCCCAATTACCGCAAGAGAGAACCAGCAGCAGTCATCAAACAGGAAAATTAGGTCATGGAAAAAGGAAAAAAAGAGGTGGAATAGGGCAGCAACTAGATCATCTGATCACCTCTGCAGTGCTGCCCTTAGAGAGGAAGAAGAAGGAGAAGGGGGAGAAAAAAAAATGAGAGAAGGGAAAGAGAAGAGAAAAACAATGGGAGGGTGGGAGGTTTTGAAAACAGGTCAGAGATATCGTGGCTCTGATGCCATGTTAGCAAAACAGATTTAATTAATGCTTAAGTGATCTTACTTGATCACCCAGCCCCTTTATTTATAATAAAAGAATTACAATTAGTCAAAATCAAAGTAGGAGTGCTACCCTTGCCTATTCCTATTAGGAATTCCTAATAGAGATCGGCTAAGGGGAAAAATACAGAAAAAAGAGACAAAATAAAGAGTTAGCAAGGAGGAAAGGACCAGAATACCCCTACGGTATTCTGGCCTATATATTCTAACAATATCCCTCAGCCCAACTTGAATACAATAGAATGGAATGACTTAGAAGTCAAAACCCTTTGTGAATACATCAACTAATTGGTTCTTAGAGGAGAAAACGGGATACAATGTTACGTGCCTAATGGGGCCCAGTCTAGTATATTGGCGCTAGATTGGGCCAGCCTAGTATGGGATAGGTTAAAGGGCTTGATTTAACGCGTTCCATTAGCTCTGGAGCTTTTGGCGTATCGGTCAAGTACCTAACATTTGGTATAAGAGCCGGGCACCACGTCACAGGTTCGAGTTACGGAAAGGGCTACCTAGAGTAGAGTGAAAGCCGTCAAGAAAGGGCTACCTGCCGCTAGGCAAAAAAACACTAGAGCAAAGTGGAGCCACTTGGAAAGGGCTACCTACTGCCAGAGTGAGAGCTGCCTAGAGTGAGAGCCATCAAGGACGACGACTACGGAAGCATAGTAGTCTCATGGAAAGAGAACTCGGTCGAAACCACCGAGACGAGATGTGGGTGGATTTTAAAAAGTCACTGGTTTCGACCAGTTTTGATAGGTTTCAACCTGTTTCTATTGAAACAACCCATCTTTCGCAAGTTTCGACACTCATGCCCATCGAAACTTGAGGAAACCTGGCTCGAAACTAGGACAAACAGCTATTTATGCCAGAAAACCGACACTTATCTAGCCTAATATCATTCAAGTAAATGTTTACTTAAGATACTATTCATAAATAAGCAAATCCCCTCCTATTTGAATCCAATAAAAATATTTAAAAAATCAAATTCCAAAAGGATAAAAAGTCAAACCCCCCAGTTCAAGAACAAAAACTGGATTTTCGGCGATAGGTGAAATTTTCAACTTTCTAATGCTAGGGTTTTTCTCAAATCTATAAATTCCATAAATCTTAATATGGTAAAACATTGCTAAAAACCAAGAGTGCAGTAAAATATTTGTTGAGAACTAGGGGTAGTTTTGTCATTGTTATTTTGGGTTTTGTGGGGTTCTATGTTATTTTCTTTCCTCTAAGTCTTTATTTGTTAAGATGTAATAGGTGAGGGCTTAGGGGTAATTTCATTATAAACCCCTAACCAACTTACCTAATTTAATTTGTCTTTATTATTAATAGAACCCAGGGCCAGATATAGAACACATCTTCTATCGCAGACTGCCTTTCCTTCTCTCGACAGTGTGCTTCATCTCCTTCTCTTTTCTCTTCTTCTTCTTCTTCTCTCTTCTGCTGGTTAGTTAGTTCTGATTTCTAACAATATTTATTTGTTTTGATGTCTAAAAAATAATTTTCATTCAGAGCCATTTTGACAGCATTCGCGCACACCAAATTAACTTTGACCGGAAACATAACTCCTTCAATATAAATCAGATTTAAGCAATCTTCTTCGGATTTTGTCCGAAGAAGATAGACCCATGTCAGACGAGTACAGTTATCAATAAAGGCGATAAACCATCTGAACCCACCCCTAGCAACAATCCGAGAAGGACCCCACAATTCGGAGTGAATAATAGGAAATGGAACATTGCTTTTAATATCATAGGGATAATATGGGGAACTGAGTATGCTTCGTGAGTTCACAGATATCGCAAGCAAACTTGTCCAAAGTACAATGTTTTATTAAAGACGAAAATAAATAACTTAAAACACAAAAAGAGGGATGACCGAGACGGCGATGTCATTGATACAACTGAGTGAGAGCAGTCTGCAAGAAGAGTGTGAGCTAAGACTGGCGGATGTATACCAGAAACACCCGGGTCCAAATAATACATGTGAACTCGCAAGCAAACTTGCCAAAGTACAATGTTTTATTAAAGACAGAAATAAATAACTTAAAACACGAAAAGAGGGATGACCGAGACGGCAATGCCATTGATGCAACTGAGTGAGAGCAGTCTAAAGGAAGAGTGTGAGCTGAGACTGGAGGAGGTATATCAGAGACATATGGGTCCAAATAATACAACCCATTGTGGACCCTACCATATCTAACTGTTGCTCCCGTTGCCAAATCCTAAAAGACACAATGAGTAGAATAGAAGTGAACACAACAGTTAAGGTAGACAGTGAGATGATAAATGGAAAGTAAATTTACACAAAGATTAGGGATATGGAGAACCGATAAAAGGTAGGAGAGAAAGAAACAGAATCTTTACCAGAAATATCAAAACCCGTCAACAACTCAGAACTTGCCCTTTCTCAAACAGGGAAGATAGGTACCAAACATGTCCAAGGAGCTGGCCATATGGTTTGAGGCCCCAGAATGGAGCTAGGCAGGACTAGAGTGCGAAGAACTATAAAATATACCCGATTGGGCTGGATGAGAAGCAAGTGTAATGGAGGAAGCCATGGTAGAGAGTGTCGTACCAAGCCGAGTCATCATACGCTGGAGAGCAACCATATGTTCCAAGGGAAACGGGGAGGCTGTAGTAGAGGAAGAATCGTCAGTGGCTTCAAACAAATGAACCTAAGGGCGAGAGCACCCTTGTTTTCCACCACGTCCTCCTTTTGGGCGACCATGAAGCTTCCAACAGGTTTCTCTGGTGTGGCGAGAACATCCACAATAATCACACTTAACCGGTTCATTTGCAGGAGCAGCTGGTTTGGTAGTGCTAAGTTCCAATTGTAGGAGATTCTAAGGGGTGATAACAAGTGATGATCGAGTAAGGACCGTAGAAGGCATCACAAAGGACCGGCGCAATTCCTCATGTTGAACCAAATTGTAAGTCTGGAGTAGTGTAGGGAATCTATCTTGCCCAAGGACCTAAATTCTGATCTGGTCTTATTCCGGATTCAACCTGGTGAGAAAATAACATACCCTTTCCATCTCACGCTCTTTCTGAAAAATACTAGCATCAGCATTTCAAGCCATGGGAATAGGGTAACAAAAGTCCAACTGTTGCCATAGCATTAAGAGTGGAGTAGTAAATAGGGCAGGATAACTCCTTTTGAGTAGTCTCACGAACTTGGCGACAAAGTTCATAGATCTGAGCATAATGATTCGGTTGTCCATAGGTTTGCTTGACGGCATAGTTGTCAAGGCGTCACTTGGGCGTTCAAGAGGATTTCTAGGTGCCTAGGCGGCTGCCGCCTTATTGTTGGGCGCCTTGCATTGGTTTAATTGGTATCGAACCAGGTTCTGGCATTATTTATGCTAGATATCATTTAAGTAAATGGAATAATTACTTAAGATATTATTCATAAATAAGCATATACCCCCCTATTTGAATCTAATAAAAATAGTTAAAAAATAAAATTCCAAAATGATACAAAGTCAACCCCCCCAGTTCAAGAACAAAAACTGGATTTTTGGTAGTAGGTGAAATTTTCAACTTTCTAATGCTGGGGTTTTTCTTAAATCTAAAAATTCCATAAATCTTAATAAGGTAAAACATTGCTAAAAACCAAAAGTGCAGTAAAATATTCATTTGTTTTGATATCTAAAAAAATATTTTCATTCAGAGCGATTTTGACAACACTTGCGCACACCAAATAAGGTTTGACCGGAACATAACTCCTTCAATATAAATCAGATTTAAGCAATCTCGGATTTGTTGGAGAGTTGGTTTTGTGCTCGACCTAATACAAAAAGTCTAATGTAAAAATAAAATCATTTGATCAATCAAATTTCTTAGAGAACAAGAAAATTTCTCTAAATCAAGAGTAGGTTAATTACTTCATCCTATTTTCTAAGAACAGTATTAACCAAATGTGAGACTAGGTATACCTGAAAATGACCGATTCCAAGAACATATAAACCAAATGTGTGTTTTGATTGTTTCACACATATAACTGATATATTAAAAAAATAATATTGGAAAGTGATTTAGGCCGCTTAAGCACTTAAGCGCTTAGGGAGGACTCGAATGCCTTGGATCTCCTAGCGCCTTGACAACTATGCTTGACGGCATCCCATAATTCATTTGCAAAGTTCAATAGAAGAAAGCTAGGGCTGATAGCAGGCTCCATTGAGTTCAAGAGGAAGGACATGATAATGGCATCATTAGCAATCAAGTACTTGCTGCAGTAGTCTCAGTTGGCTTAGGGTTGTCACCAGTTAAATACCCCAGAAGATTATTACCTCGAATAGTGAGAAGGCATGCTCGGGACCAGGTAAGATAATTGGTCCCATTGAGTTTTGAAGGATCTATACAAAGAGAAGGGTTATGGCCATGGGTTCCAAAACGACCCACCCATAGTACAACTTCTCGGCGAGATCTTGTAAAAATTCCGGTTTTGTGAAGTCTTGAGACGAGACGAGACAGTAGGCGATACAAGATTTGTGCAAGATCTCGGTATCTCGCCGAGATCTCGGGTTATATCTCGATCTCAAGTTGAACTAGACCAAACCAAGGCTATAAAAAGGCAGTGTCTCGGCGAGATTTCAACCTCAACTCGAAATCTCTCCTCTTTCGCTCTACTGTGAAGGAAAAACACCTCCAAGTGAGGGGTTTTGGTGCTTTTTTTTGGTAAATTTCACATCAACTGAAGATTAAAGCTTGGAGATTCAAAATTGAAGCTTCAATATCAAGAGAGGGATTGCTTCTTAGGAACAGTTTTAGGTAAAAAAAAAAACCTAAATGGTAGGACTTGTCACGAGCTTGATTCGACAAAACCAACAACAACAACAACAACAACATGGTCGTTTTGATAATCTGGCTAGACACTCGTTTCAGTACGAGCTACTCTAAAATGTAGGACTTATCACACACTTACACTTGTATTTGTCTAATCTATGTCTCTTTCCAAGTTTCTAACAATTATTAACAAATGAGTGTCGGACAGCTTGAACATATTCATAATCACCATGTATGATTAAATGGTTTATGGTTTGATATTTTTTAATTCCTAATGCTTAATTAAGTTGTTTTACACCTCTACCTTAATTATATGTGTTCTAAATATTGTGTGGAATAGCCTAGGGTAGAGCTCACCTATGCCGTAGACTACCAACCTAGGGTCCGAAGTCAAAGTACCATTTTGGGTTTGAATTTGTAAAAACTAATGTTTCCATTATGTTTTAGAACATAGTTCTAAAACTCGCTGAGATCTCGGAAAACTCGAGAATCTCGAGCTACTTGAGACGAGTTTACATACGAGACGGAGAATATGCACTAACTCGAATATCTCGACCTAAATTTCGGCGAGATTTCGGTACTTTGTACCGTCTCGCCGAAATTTCGGAATACTACATTCCACATTATAAAAAAGCACCAACTCGAGAGCATACTTCGAAATTTCGAAGTAACTCGTCAGAGAAGGGGGAAAAACCTTGTTTTCTAACTTTTTGGCCACATCATCACTCAATACAATTGAGATACACTACTGGGGGTTGCCACATCACTACGAAGAGATCAATTGTATTGTTAGGAGTTGGGAAATGGAAGACTAGTGAAGTAGGTTGTCTATGATTAATATATTGTTCACTGTTGAGTATCTATGTAATATGCATTGTGAACACTTCACGTGGAGGAGTTTATAGTACAAACTTAATGTCTTTAACTATTTCTTAAATAATTATTAAATATTATATATTTATGTGTCTTCATTCATTATTGCATAATTTACTTGATTTACTTGCCAATTATGTCTCATATCATTCAAACAATGTGTAGAAAAGGCAATATTACATTAATGGTTCAACTATGGCCAAATTGGGTATTTTTCTCAATTTGAAAATTTAAATATGTTTATTAAGCCTAAAACAAGCTTACCTTAAAGTTTCGGAGCCAACTATGGCCACTTGCCCACCGAAACATAATTCCGAGGAAAAAAATGCACTATCTCACCGAGATCTCGAGAATCTAGACCTGGTCGAGACGAGTTTTCGAATTATGGTTTAGAAGGACTAATTAGGGTGGATGTCAAGTTTCAGGACCTATATTGGCCATATGGCCACCGAAACCCACTACCGAGTCGAGATAGGAAAAAATACACCAACTCGCCGAGATCTCGACAAAACTCGATTTGGTGGTCTGGCGAAACCAGGAGCGAAACCAAGACCTAAAACCTTGGACCCACCACACTACCCTCTACTCCCCCTTTGAGGTAGCACCACTTTCCACCATATGAAAAATAAAGTAATTACAAGATATCAACTAACCAGTGGCATAGAACACCCGTTGATTGAGGAAGAATGCACTTGTAGAACCTAGCAGCGCTTGTTGAGGGGGCAACAAAGCCTAACAGGGCCAGGCAAGAGGTAGCAAAGGGCTTGGGGGCCTAATGGTGCTTGGTAGGGAGTCGGAGGGCCTTAGCAACGCATAATAGGGGGCGGTGGCCTTGGCGAGGTGCAACAAGGGCCTTGGAGCCCTAACGATACACAGTAGGGGCCTAGTGAGACGTAGTAGGGGCTTGTAAGGCCTTGGAGCGGGCAACAGGGGGACTAGGAGGCCTAGGCAATGATTGAACAAGGGGGCGGGAGCCCCTTAAGTGTGCAACAAAGGGCTTGTGACCTTGGTGGGGGTCGGCAGGGGGCGATGGTGCCCATTGATGATCAACGAAGGGGCCTTAGGCCCTAGTGAGAAACGACAGAGGACCTAGGGCCCTGTTGGTGAGTAACAATGGGTGATGGTGCCATTGCCGGTTAGCGGGTCGACGAATAAGTGGAGGCGGCACGTTTTAGTTGACCATGCTCAACCTTGGGAGGCTGAATGGTGCTTGGTAGGGAGTCGAAGGGCCATAGCAACGCATAATAGGGGGCGGTGGCCTTGGCGAGGTGCCACAAGGGCCTTGGAGCCCTAACGAATAACAATACACAGTAGGGGCCTAGTGAGACGCAGTAGGGGCTTGTGAGGCCTTGGAGAGGGCAACAGGGGGACTAAGAGGCCTAGGCAATGATTGAACAAGAGGGCGGGAGCCCCAAAAGTGTGCGACAAAGGGCTTGTGACCTTGGTGGGGATTGGCAGGGGGCGATGGTGCCCATTGATGATCAACGAAGGGGCCTTAGGCCCTAGAGAGAAACGACAGAGGACCTAGGGCCCCGTTGGTGAGTAGCAATAGGTGATGGTGCCATTGCCGGTTAGCGGGTCGACGAATAAGTGGAGGCGTCATGTTTTAGTTGACCATGCTCAACCTTGGGAGGCTGAAGCCTCTAATGTGTAGGGCCGAATTCCTCCTAGTGATGAAAAAAATATAGCAAAAGTATTTGGACTCTGATACCAAGTTGAAAAGAGGAGGGAAGAAGAGGTTTGAGAGGATAGATTGGCTTGTCTAGAATGACAGAGGCCATTGTTTATTCATAAAGACGATGTCAAATACAAATAAGGTATGTTAGATAAGACTGAGTCACAGACCTTATCCTGACATACAGATACAACGAACCTAGACAATGTCTAGTCAACTCTATCCTTAACAATATATGATGCCAATTGGATCGGATAGAGGTAAATCCAGATTAGATCTGTTTAGTTATTGGATCATCCCTAATCGGATCAGATCAGGATCAGATTAAATCAACATAATTGAATTGGATTCAAGATCGAATCCATTGACAGCACTAGCATCTAGACAACAGATTCGGCAACTAGAACAACCTGAGTAGGTCAATTTTCAGCCTAGGGTATCTACTAGGTAGGATCCATTAATAGGTGAAGCCAACAGCAAGTGTGCCACAATTATCAAAAGAGGAAGTGGAAGGCTCCATTCTCTCCCTCCACTGTAATGTGGGTGACGCTTGTCTACATCTTTCTTAAGCAATAGTACATAGAAGCTACAGTTTTCAGAAACCTCTTGAAAATTGCAACATGAATAAACATACCTGTTCTTGGCTAACATAAAGCTTTTGCCCCATAAGACTGAACTGCATAGTAGGACAAACAGGTTCCTTTCTTTGGTGACCAGGAAGCTTGTCCCGCACTGGGGCCCATATCCGAGGGATCTGAAACTCGAGGAAATATCGCAGCTCTTCAATTGGAGGCTTGTCTGTGCAAAAAATAGTTTTGAAGGGGAACAAAGTAAACGTCAAGTATAAGGGAAATCTTTTGGAGCATAAACAAGAAATATATGGAAATGATTCTCAAATACATCTATGAGATAAATCATAACTGAAAAATGAACTAATAAAAAAAATTAAAGTTTTAGATTTCTTACATTCAAGATAGAGGCCAATAGCACGAGCTAGATGGTCTTTTCCAGGTAACCCTTCAAGGGGAGCTGTGATCGGAAGGAAGGTCATCTCAATTACATCAGGAGAAGAATGGACAGTTCTTGCCCACTGGGTGTGGTTTTGGACTAAATCATCTCCTCCCCTCCGCCTAGAAATGACAGTAACATCCTACACCAACATATAGACCAGAATATTCTGAGTTTAGTGGCTTTGCAAGTGTCTGATTACCAATGTACAACATCCAATGAAAAATGACTTCCGAGGGAACCAAAAATATGGTTTCTCCATTCTATACACGAATACCACAGCAAAATATATTAAAACAATTGCTTAGATATATAGTACCAGAAAGGACTAGAGCCAAGCCAGTTTCATTCCCAAAATCACAAAAAATGGTCGTTGCTATCTTAGTAGATGCTGACCATTGATATGGATGCCGATGGATTTAGTTGACAATCCAAACAAGGGTTCTTGTTCTACTTCTTAGTCTAATCTGTTACAACCGCTTATCCCAAAAGCTCGAGCTGTTAAGGGCTACAACAATGTATATCAAGACACAACACCACCACCCACCGGTACGTGCAGGCCCATACACACAGCTCTGCACATGACACCATCACATGGTGGTGCTATGGGTTGTGGTTATCATCGGGTGGTTTAGGATTGATGAGAATAAGTTCAGCAGCCATGCCAGTTTGTAGAAAACTGTCAAAACTGTTGGATTCAATAGTTAAGCAGTGATGGAAACAAGTGGCACATTCACAAAATTTAGCAGAAAACAGCAATAGATAGTTGTCAATGGGGTATTGTCCATCATCTACCGTACACCTATGTGGGGGCACTTTTATCGTTTCGTATTTGTTTCACAAAATATTAGAATAAAGGGTCAAGTATTGCAGTCGCACAACTATGTTTTTCTCTCTCAGTTCCTTCTTTTTCTTCATTCTTCCTTCCCTTCAAAACAGATTAAACTCATTGTCTAGAGTGGTTGTTTGAATTTTCATTATGAGCCTTTCCTGTCATCATCATCAAAACAGATTAACAACTTGAAATCGGACCTCAATGAAAAATAGATTTCATATTTGGGTAAAAAGGGGCAACCTTTGCTTCTTTGTGTACCATGTGTGAGGAAATGGTTCATAATGGTAACTCCACTCTATAGTCTATATCATAGTGCACATGTTGTAAAATATGAGAATAATGTAGAACAAGGACATAATCTTTTGAATTCCTTGCTGGACATTATATTAGAATTTGAATTGCCCAGTTCAAATCCTAGCAATGAATAGTTGCCTCCATTAACCAAAGTGCATTAACTTACGCAAAGTGAGGAGATTAAGTATGCAACAATAAAGTGCTCTTCAGAGATATGGACTTGTATGTGCTGTTGGACTAACAGAACACAAATAAAGGTGGGAGTGGAGAAAAAGTCTCTGAAGTTTTTCTCAAGGACAAAGACAAGCACACATGCACTTACCATAGAGGGATCCATCACATCAAGGACACATGCTGGGACTCTATGAGATGACCTGCTAAGTTTCCTAAACCAACCATACCCACTGCTCATACGGTTTTCTGCCAGTGGAGCTACTTCTGCTACCTCTCAGCCAGCCAGTCACCATTTTTCTCATTTAAGTTTAAGAGATGAAGATGATTAGTCTCTGAAGAGGACTCTTTCAGAGTATTAATGTCCAAGTTGAAAGCAAGACAGCCCTTTGACCAGTGCTGTCAAGGCAATCGCAGTTGAAATAAATTATTAAAAAAAAAAAAAAAAAAAAAAAAAAAAAAAACCAGGAAACCAGAATAAACAATGTAGAAGAAGTACGCAAGAAAGGAGAGAAGAAACTGCTTCAAGAAAGAAGAACAGTCCATACTTTGCGGCAGTCCTCTCACCACATTATATTAGGGTAAACATTACAATACCGCAAGGACAAGAATACCCTCCAGTCTTTGTGGTAGAAGACTAACTAGACTTGAACAATAAAAGCTAAAACCAACAAAAACTGATTACCACAGGGTCTGACAGTAATACCCCTGCGGTACCATATACACATCTGAACACTCCCTCCCCCCTCAAGCTGGAGCATATAAATCACCCATTCCCAGCTTGGAGCAGGTTTGGTAAACATATCATCCAACTAATCTGCAGAAGAAACAAAAGGAGTATCAATCAACTTCAATGTGTTTGGTCCTTCATGAAACACCAGGTTACTGCCAGCATAAATAGCAGTTTGACTATCACCTAACATCTTCATCGGTTTAGTAACCAAAATCCCTAACTCTTGAAGTCATGATTTCACCCACATCACTAACTCTTCAAGATTAAAGGCAGTTGTGGATCTTCTTGTTAGTGAAAATCAGTCTACTTTTATCCCTGGTAGAAATATAACAGACAACATTCTCCTTTGCAATGAGATTGTTAGAAGATTTGATAGAAAATCTCACCCTCCTGCTGCGCTCATGAAGATTGATATTCATAAAGGCTTTTGACTCCTTGAAATGGGACTTCATTGTCAGGCTGCTTGTAAAGATGGGATTTCCTTCAGTCTTTGTCCACTGGATCCAACAATGTATTCTATCGGCCAAATTCTTTGTTCTTGAAAATGGAAGTCCAGCTGGTCACTTTTCTTCAAATGTGGGTATCCGATAGGGCTGCCCCCTCTCCCCATACATCTTCACGTTGGCTATGGAAGCTCTATCCAGGATCATACAAATTTGCACTGACCACCAGCTCATCTCTCCCAAGCCCAACTGCAAGGCCCTCAAGTTATCTCATTTTGCATTCGCCGAAGACCTCATGATCTTCTCAAGAGTCTCTATTAGCTCCTTTGAGACTATCATGTCTTGTTTGCAGCAGTTTGAAGAGCTTTTGGGTTTTCGAATAAATCCAACAAAGTCCCTTCTATTTCTTGCTGGTGTTTCTGATATTGAGAAAGCTTCTTTGATTAGAATTTCAGGATTTTCTCTAGGCCAATTTCCAGTCAAGTACTTGGGGCTGCCTTCGATCCCAGCTAGGCTCAATGTGGATCATTGCTTTCCTATGCTAGATCTCATCAGGAAAAAACTTCAACTTTTGAAGGGCAAGCTTCTATCTTACGCGGGTCGATTGGTCCTTATAAAATCAGTGCTTCAATCTTCTTACATCTATTGGCTGGGTATTTATGGGCTGCCACCTTCTACTATCAAGTCTTTGGAATCTCTCATGGCTGCTTTTCTCTGGAAAGGCTTTGAAACCACTAGATACATTCACCCTATCAATTGGGATTCAGTCTGTCTCCCTAAAAAGGAGGGAGATCTAGGGATTCGCCGTATCAAAGATGTGAATTCTCCAGGTATCATAAAGCTGATTTGGAAAATTGCTTCTAAAAATCGTAGTATTTGGGCAACTGCGTCTACTTTGGGCCGTTTCACTCTGACTCCATTTGAACTGTCTTTGTTCACTGATGCTTCCTGAGTTTGGCATAAGATTCTTGTTCTGAGACCTATTGCCCTTGAAGCTATCCGTACCAAGATTGGTGATGGCAGATCTACAGCTCTCTGGTTGGATCATTGGCACCCAAGAGCAATTCTACTTCACTCCATCAGCTCCAGAGCTATTTACAACAGTGGCTTGAATATGCAGTCTTTGGTTGCAGATATTATTTCCAATGATGATTGGGATCCCCCCCCCCCTTTCACCCAGGGCTCAATGAAATTTGGGATGCTCTGCCAGTCTGCCTTCCATTCCTAGAAGACCCTCTAGGAGGAGTGATTGTGTTGTTTAGTCTCCATCCACCTCTGGCCTGTTCAGCTCTAAAGCTGCCTGGAATCTTATAAGGTCCAGAGGTCCGCTGCCCCTTTGGAGAAAGCTCGTCTGTTCAAGCTTCATATCCCTCACCACTCCTTCACTGTCTGGTGTGTCTTCTCAAACTGCCTTCCAATGCAATCCTTTCTTCTCCTCCGTCAGATCCCGATCTCTCCTCTATGCTGCCTCTGTTAGAATGTTGTGGAAGAATTGGAACATCTATTCTTTGCCTGCCCTCTTTCTGCTTCTATTTGGAAAGGCATCCTAGCAAAATGCTGGCTTCGTAGTCGGAGAATCCTACCCTTCTCAAGGGAATGGATATGGATGGACATGACTTTCGGCGGATCCTCTATTTGTGACTCAATTGGGAAGTTGGCCTTTTGTGCCACCATCAACCAAATCTTGATGGAGCGTAATAGTAGGAAATGGACCCCCAACTCTAGACCTCTTTGCCAGATTTGGGACTCCATCTACTTTGACATTAAAGCCAAGCTCTCTACTACTGCTATATTTTGTAACGATACCCCAAGGAACAGGCATATTGTTGTCTCCTGGGGACTCCCTCCCCCCCCCCCCAATTTCTTTCCAGCCCCCCGCCTCCCCTATCTGAGGTTGGGTCTACTTGTGTATTTGTGTATTTCTCCTCTCCTTTTTTTTTTCTTTTTTTTTTTTTGGGGGGGGGGGTGGTTTGTAGTCCTCTTTCTCTTTGGTAATGAATTCTTTATTCACCCAAAAAAAAAACTTGGCTGCAATATGAGACATATCCCTATACTCAGCCTCAACACTTAATCTAGCCACAGTCGTTTGCTTTTAGCTTCTCCATGTGATAAGATTGCCATCAATGAACGTACAGTAACTTGTGGTAGATCTCCTATCACTGTCAACACCAGGAATGGTATGAGGTATCGCAAGACTTCTCGGGTTTCGTTTCAGTTTCGCAAGGTCTCGAAACAAAACCTACTGCTATAGACAAATGATACAAGGTTTCGACTGAAAGCTCGACAAACGCCAAAATTTCGGTAACATATTTTGTTTCGTCGAAATTTCAATCGAAACGGTACAAACTCTTTACTCTAAATACCCGGTTCAAACAAAATGGGTCGGAATTTTGACCCATTTCATGAGTTCCGCCTGCTTCGACAGAAAAACCTCCAAAACTCTATCAGTCTTGCTCTTTTGGCCAAATCACGGCCGTACAAGCTTGGAACTAGAGCTTAGGCATCAAAGGAAGGTAGTGTAAGCAACGATTTGCTGCCCAACAAAAAGATTTGTGCAACATCCAAAGTTGGAGGTAACTCAATTTTCCCCAAGACTAATTTTTGCCAAAAAAAAAAAAAAAAGGGTAAATACTTGGTGGTTGGCATTAAATTTTTTGTATGTTAAAACATTGTAGCCCAATTTATGACTTCACGAAGCCAGATGTTTTTTTTATATATTTTATAGTTTAAAAATTCTGGAGAAAAAAATTGGAATTTAAAAAGTTATTTTAAAAAATTACAGAAATTCAATTAAAAAAAAAAAAAAAGGAAAATTCGGTTTTGGTTTGAAAATTCTTTAAAATTGATTGGATGGAAGTATTGTTTCTGTATTTACAACCGAAAATGATGATTCATGTATCATTCCATTATTAGTTTTGATAAATTATAGTAGTATTTCTAAAAAAAACTATACAAATTATTTTTAATTAAGAAAAAATATAAGAGAAGGGAAAATATGAAATAACTATATGATTGTTTTTAGAGTTTAAAATGGTGTAGAATAGATAATAATAAATGCGCTTTTTTATGTAACAATGTAAAAAGTGAGAAGATTGCGTAATGGCTATAGGTAGATTGTAGAGATATAGCATGGCGAACGGAGTGCCTATAGAAAATGACAAGTAGTCCCAATGTAAGAGAGAGACCCACGGGCTGCCTTTGATAACTCTGACAGTGATTACAGCATGAGGATTTTGAGACAAAGGCAGATTGGAGACAGTTCCAATAGGCTAGGGCAGAGAGCCGAGTCTTCAAAAGCAGAGCAGGGTTAAGGCTACAAAGATGGGGAAAAGAGCTGGTCCCTCTAGCTCTAGAGCAGTTGCATCAGATGCAGGACCCGCAGGGGAGAGGAAGAAGTAGAGGTAGGGGTTTTGTCTTTCAAGAGATCACAGAGTATGAGGGCAACCCCACCATGAATACCAGTACCGGATGATGATCCCATTGAGATTCTTCAGCAGGATCCTCTGTTTTACAGGACTTAGGATATCAGACAGAGAACTATAAAGCAAGTCTGGGGTGGTTGGAAAGGGAAACTTGATGATGCCGTTTCGAGGTTCTATCATAGCATCCCAGCTAATGCTGCTCAAGGAACATACTACCAGGTCATGCTTGACACGACAGGGAAGGCTGGCCCAGGAGTGAAGGGGCCCACTCCATGGGAATTGTGAATGTCTATTTGCCCCAGCAAAAGGAGTTTGACAAATACAAGGACACATTGAAGGGGATATGGGAGAACTCATGCTTAAGGATATGGGGAAGAGATCCTTGGTAGTAGGTGTGGTCGAGCAGGAAAGACAAGTGACCGAATTTGTCTACAACCACGGATACGCTTTATAGATGCTGAGGAAGAAGTGCGAGGGAGATTTGGTGAGGCCTGGCATTACTCTATTTGCAACCAACTATATTGCATTGAAGAGTTTTCAAACGAAGATGGTTGATCTGAGGTCCATGTTTTGCTTCAAAGGAATGGTTTGGTTAGAGGGAGTCGGGTTCTTTGATAGCTACCTAATTTATTCCCAAGCTTGATACTTCAAAAAAAAATGATAATAATCCATCCCAAAGGTTGTCTAAGGGCACATTCTAGTGTTAAATTTCCTAAAAATGTCACATTCCTTTCGGATAGATATACCTTGACTCGAATCTAACACTGACAAATATACTCAACACAAATCTTACACTACAATTAGCCCCAATAACCTAACATGAGGCTTTATGTAACCGTTTTAGGACCCTCTTCTAACCCTTACTGATCAATTGATCAACACACTTCTTGGCCTGCAACAAGCAAAATTGACAACCCAAAAAGCTGGCCCCGTTTTAGATTATAGATTCACCAATTAAGAGATCAATTACCTACCCTTTTCACAAGCCTAAGCCTTGTCATTCGCATCGAAAGTAATTCTTGTTTGAACTCCTTTTATTTCCCTATAATATTTCCTATTCCTTGGATTTTCTTGCATTTCTCCATATTTTCTTGTATTTGTAGTTTTAGTATGTTTTTACTGGCCCACAAGTGGATTTGCCCAAAGTGCTAATCCATTGGACTCCACAGGAATTTAAGTCAGTCAAATCTTCAAGTTCTATGACAGTACTTATGCCCAATGAGGTCTAGCCACCCATTCTCAAGCACTTTTCTTGAGATCCAAATGATGCTTTCAAATCTCTTTCTACAGATGAGAAGAGAATCCCAAATATAGTCATCTTCAGCTCAAGCAAACATTGATGGAAGATTAACAGTTGGATGGAATAGTTCCCTGTTGGCATCATTAGCTTGTTTTCGACAAATTTAGGAAGAAAAAGATGCAAACACAACCGAAGATCAAAATAAAGGTGGAACACCAAATGAAAAATGGTCACAATCAGTAGAAAATTATGAAATGCTTAAGGATCAAGAGAGGTTCCACTTTAACAGTTCAAAACGAATAGTAAGTTAAATATGCACTTAAACATCAGCAATGTATCTGAAACAAATGTGCAGACAAAGATTTTTAAAATTTATAGATCGTTCCATACTTCTTTTCCAGCAAGGTAAGGAGCACTAGGGGGTTGAGGGTATATCCCTTGGCCATTAAATAAACCTGGGTCCACACCCTGCAAATCCAGGAAAGAAAATAGGAATTGTCAATTTAAAAGAAATGCAGAAGAAAGCCATATAAACACACTGATATAGAAGTATAAGGGTGAAAATTTATTTGAGGCACTAGCCTTATCATTCAATTTCATTGGACCTGAACTCGTATGGCTTTCAGAATCAGAGAACCTTTGATCTCCAATATCCTTAACATATTTTTTTATCTCCATGGTTGACAAAGGTGAGGACTGATGCTGCTTGACGTAAATTACATCCTTGCCACCAATAGTTACAGATGTAATAACATGTGTCCCAAAGTTTTCGATGAATCTGGCACAAAATAAAAAAAAATTGATCAAGGGAAATGGTATATCTAGCTACCAAGATTTTCTTTCTGGACAATTTAAACATTTTCCAAATACCTTGCCAAGGCTGGTGGGTCCCATGAAGATGGGATTGCCTGCTTGACGTTTCCCTGCAATACTAATGGGGACTTTATGAGCTGGACCTTGCAAATAGGGATGAAGAATCCATCCATAGCGAGGCTTTTCGTAGAAGCAGCATCCATCTGCTTCGAACCAGTAAAGCTGAATACAGAATTAAAGATCCCAAGAGGTATATTTCCAGAAAGAAGAGACCTTTTATTAAAATATTCCACCATCTGCAGTAGACAATCAACGGAATAATATGAGAATAAACATTTAGCAGTGGAAAGAATCCACATACCAGTTACATCAAAATGCTAAACGTATCTACACAATATGATATCAATACTGGTACTTGATATTATATAGATTGTCCTCAAAAGCAATTTCTGAGCTTTGAATTCTAGGGGAAATGACTTGTATTTTTTTAACAGAAAATGTAAATGGGTTCTAAGCCTATTCACAATAATTCTTAAAAACTTGCCAAAAGGTTAATTCAGTTTGGTATCAAAATATGAAATATGTTACTATGTCTCCATCACTGGCATCCCAGGTTTCAGGAATTGACAAGTCATGTCCTTATGTTCTGTTAACAGTGTTCGTATCCATGTCTGGGCTTCGTAGGCTGAGAAAGGCTAAAAGCTACTTTAAATCTTCCAATAGTTTTGTGGCGATCCTTAGGAAATTCTCGGCTGCCATAAACTTTTTCCTCAGATAAAACAGAGGCACATCACACCATGTGTAGAGAATTTTTATTAACAGATTCTAATTATTGAATCTTGCAACTTCTCTTAACCATCATCAACCCTGAGACTTTGAGGGCCTTGTGAAAAAGGAGTGGAAGCAAACAATAAATAAGTTATATGCTAACCTCAGCGAAGCTGCAAACTCCCGAACTCCGACGGTCAATAGGTTCCGGAGAGCACCTGATGTCTCTAGAAACATTGGGCACAACCAGACCATCATACAGTAACAGATCCCTTGGTTGTTCTTCATCCACCTCAACTACAGTAGAACCTGCAACCCCTTTGCAGTAAAGCAATCTGTTGTCGAAGTTCACATCAAAACCCCTACCTAAAGCCTGTATGGAATTCAAAAAAGTGTGGAAGGCCGCTGCATTCTCCTCCATCCTCATCACCTCAAAACCAAGAAACCAAAGGCAGAGATGAAATTAGACAAAACTGGAAATTTCTTCAATCCGTCCATTCCCACTCCAACTTAAAGCAGAACCCAAGTCCCAAATACCCATCTTCAGTTTTTTCTTTTTGTAAGGATAACCTCAGCAGAAACTAACTATTAAAGCGAAATTTCGCATCTGGGTTCCTCGACAAAACACGGAAACGACTTAAAAATCGGGTCTTTATCTTCCTAGAAGCATACCCAAATCGAAACCTCTACTCTCTTTTCCCCCATCAATGAACTTGCAGATAGGATAGATGACCGAAGCCCCAAATAACCGTTCACCAAATCTCACCATCCAAAGATCTTTCCTTCCCCTTGACTTCAGTGAAAAACCCCAGAAACACTCAAAACTCCACTAAAGCATAAGAGTCATTCATCATCAGCCGATCCAAGTCTTTCAAGTTCCATCTTTTCAGGATTTTGAATCTCAGATTTCTTTTTCCTCTTCTCTTTCCCTTCTTCAAATCTTCACTTTTTGCTGCTATTACGGTCTACAAATTTACTTTTCTCTCTCTCTCTCTCTATCTATCTATCTTCTGCTTGTCTGAATTGCTTTGTGGCCAAAAGAAAAGAAAGGACAAAAAAAGAAGCGTTGAAGCATTGACCACAATCTTTGAATAGTCAATTTCTCGTGGATATATTGAAGATATACCAAACATCATAGTGATTCTTCCGAGATAATGAATCGTTTTGTTAATGAATCCAACGGTTCTGATAGTGGGAATACAAGAAATAATTGATGACCTTGTACGTATATTAGGAAAGTTCCAAGCACCAAAAGAATAACATTATAATGAAAGAATACTTGGTCAACATCATGAAGGGTCAACGCAGAAATTTTTAAATTCTTCCATATTAAAAGGAAGCTTTGAATAATATTATTATGGATTGAGATTTGTTTGACTCCAATGCTTATTAAATAAAAGGGGCGCTCTTCTCTCTGCCTGCAGCGCAGGCTATGCCTAGGCACATGGGGGTGGCGTAATGACCACCATACCCCCTGCATAAGCTGCCTATGTGCTTGGGGTGCAACCTGTGCTATGGCACAAAGAACATTCTTCTTAAATAAAAGTTAGGGTTTAATAACGCTAACTAGTGTTGTGCCTAGGCGTTAAGAGTATCAAAAAATAATCGAAACAAATATTGGAACTAGAATCGACTATTTACGATCGAATCGAACTGTATTTCAAAAAAAAATGATTTGCTTTGATTTTATATTTTTTTACAGTTCGGTTTTTTATTTACACCACAAAACCATAGTTCTAAATCGAATAAGAATCGGGGGGAAAAAATTCAAATAGAATCTAGTAACTCTTACTTGAATACTAGTCCTTGCATCAATTGGATTAATTATTAATATAATAATTAATTTATAAAATAATAATTATTGCATCATGCTTGAAACATAAAATAAATAAATTATATTGGGTTTTATATATTATATTTGTTCAAATATGAATTGAAAATGATGGATGATGTTAAATTGGATTAACAAAACCCTACTTGTTAATAGAAGAAATAGTTTGTTTATCATGTGAGAGTGGAGAAGAAAAAAAAAATGAAAAAACAAAGAATAAAAAAGGAAAGGAAAAGAAGGACATGTGAAGATGGGAAATGTCTTTTTTTTTTTAATCATATAGGCACGAGAAATATACTGAGTGAGGGAAACTGAGAGAGAATGGGAAAACATAAGAATATAAAGGCTTTGAAAACCTCGGTTTTCATTATTGCCCAAAACCAACACTACACAAACCGCATGTAAAACTGGTTGTGAATCGAATAACAAAAAACCTAATAAAAAATAGTAAAACCAGACCGTATGCAAAACGATTCTGATTTTGCCTGATTCCTATCCAGTTCGGTTTTGATTTCACTTTATTGAAATATAAACCACACCACAACCGAACCAAATAAGCAGAACCGCACCAATTAACACCCTTACTCGGCGTGTACCTACGCCCAAACATAGCCCAATGCAAAAAGACCGGCGCTGCCCCTGGTCCTTTCCGCCTTTCCAGGGGGCATCGTCGGTTTTTTCGTGATGAGCTGTGTTTGGATGGGCACAGGTACACATCGAGGCACAACACGGTTAGTGTTCTTTCTCCAATTCTCCCTAAAATATAATACTTGGAAATTAAGTTCAACACTAGTAAGAGTATAATACAATCTAACATTGGCCTTTGCTTATGTTTATACGTTATTCGTGGAGTAATCTAAGTATATGGTGAGTGACCAAGAAGCCATGGAAGCCATTAATGGTTTTAGTGAATTTGAAAAAGAGCGATGACCCGAGGGAATGAGATTTTAATAGTAAACAAAGCCCCTTCTAAGGAATTCAGAATTTTTGGTACTGGATTCAAGATTGCATACCATCCATTTTAGTGCCACAATTTGAGAATCTAATTATCACTGATTGATTGCTTACTCCAATGTAGCAAATGTTGTATTGCACAAGAATGTGCCAAAATTTTGACATAGTTTTGAAATTATTGCAATACTTGTCAATGTGAGCTTCTAATTGAAACTTGAGATCTCCATACTAAATTGCAATAAAGGGCTTAGTGTTCCCCAACTTCAAGAGGAGCCTTTCCTCCTCAACCTTCCTTTTAATTTTTGGGTGCAGCTCCTCTCCAATCACTTGAAAGTAATCACTTGAAAGTAGGGGTGTAAGCTTGGCCCTGTTGGTCCGACCCACCTTGGCCCGCCCTGAGCCCGAACAGGGCCTGGGCTGGATTTTTCAATCCTGAGGTAAGTTAGGGTTGAAATCTTCAAGCATTGAGTTAGGATTGGGCCGGGCCAGGGTTGAGGCCTCGGGCTAAGCCCAGCCTGGCCCGGCCTTGTTAGGTTATGTTTTACAATTTATTGTTTACATTTTGTAAATTTTTTATATCTAATATCTATTTGTTTACCAAAGAAAGCTTATTTATCTATTGAACGTAAATATTTACAATTTTAAGATTGGTCTAAGTTTTTTAACCCAAAGAAAGTCTAATAGTTATTGAATACGAAACAAACAAATATCCAATCACATGTGTCTCATTTTTTTATGCATAGGGCGACGTAAATGGCAAAAAAATAGGGCAAGTCAGAGCCAACCAGGCCCTAGCAAAAATCAAGGTCAAAGGCCCAACCCAATCCTTGGCAAAAATCAGGGTCAATCAGGGCTAACCCGACCCAGCCCAGCCTAGCCCGATCAGGGTCAATCAGGGTCGGGTTGGGCTAGGCTGAGCCCGACAGGGTTGGGCATGGGTTGAGATATCTTGGCCTGACCTAGGGCCGAGTTGGGCTTGGGTTGAGCTAAGAGGACTCAGGGTTGGACTAGGGTTTTAAAAAACCCGGTCCTGTTTCACCGATACTTAGTGACTTCAGAGGATCCATGGCAAGGTTTTTAAAATCGAAAGTTGGACGGAATTGATCGATTTTCGCATTTTTGGACGATAAAAACAATTATTTTTCAACAAAAAAACAACTATTTTTCTCATCCGAGAATGCAAAATCGACCTAGAATGCATTTCAAGAATATATACCAAACACAACCTTGATGTATTATTTTTTTCTAAGATGGTAATCAATTTCAGATGTCATTTCTTAACCGTCGATATCGATAGTAATCATGGATGGAGTCTGGGGCATGATATCTACAAAGATTGATGTGATCCCAATCCGATGGTGAGATTATAAAAGGGAGAAAGTTCTCTGTGTGGGAGTGTGGCTTATGCCAACACTCCCATGAGTCTATCTCTCTCCTCCTCATTTGAAAAGACACCTCTGCCCCTTTGTTTTAACGAGGAGAGAGATAGACACATGAAAGTGCTGACGTAGGCCCCACTCCCGGACACAGTAAACTGCTTCCCATTATAAAGATACACATGATTGGACATCATCAAATCGAAACCCTTCAGAAATTCAAAACGACACCCAAATATCCATGTCAGCATACAGCTGGGAAAAGATGCCTCTATGTTCACATTCTTGGTCTCGCTTATCATTAGAGATTCTGACTGTTATCCCCCCCTCCCCTCTCCTCAGGCCCTGGATCCTATTTGGGCTGCTCTTCCTTTCCTCCGCAGGCCCCCCTTGGAAGGTGTGACATCACTTCATGGACAGCTTCCCAGTCTGACTTATTTAGTTTGAAATCTGCTTGGAATCTCTTCAGTCATTTGGAGCAATGTTTTTGGTTTAAAAGTCAAATCCCCTGTTACAGCTTCACCCTTGGCGTGCCCTTTGAAACTGCCTTCCTACCCAAGCCTTCCTCGTCATTAGACACATTTTAGTGTCCCCTTGCTGCACTCTTTGTTGGACTGGCCAGGAGGATATTGATCACCTTTTCTTCAAATGCCCTTTCTCCTCGAAGATCTGGATTTGGCTTCTTGCTCGTTGCTGGTCGGCTCAGAGGTGGTTCTTCCTTTCCATAGAGAATGGATTTGGGTGGATATTACTTTTGGTGGTTCTTCCTTCTGTGATCGAGTGGGTAAATTGGCTTTTAGTGCTCCTATTCCTGACATTTGATATGAAAGAAATCTTAGAAGATGGACTACCAAATCCAGATCCTTTAATCAGATTTGGGATTCCATCTCCTTTGACATCAAATCCAATCTTTCAGCAATTCCTATTCGATTCTCAAATTCCCAAAGAAATAGGCATATTGTATCCTCTTGGAATTTTGTCCTTTGAGGGTTGTATTTGACTCTCTTTGTGCTTTCGGGGTTTTTTAACCTCTTCATTACATAGCATATCAGACCACTAATTTATGAACTAATCCCTCACCTAATTAGAAACTTTCCTAAATTTCTAGACTTGAGAACCAAGGAATCTGAAAATAAGAACTTTCTGAAGCTTCTACAGCTTCTAAAACTAGATTCAACAGTTCTTTAACAAAACAAAACATTCACTCAATAAGGACCCAATCTAACCTAGACATTCTAACTGAAAAAGAGGAATTAGAAACTAACACCTAATCTTATAGGACTCAAATCTCTTAAGGGCTTATAGAATTGGCCCTTTACAATAGAAAACCCAAAAATACTTAATCCCATTGGGGACTTAAAAATTAAGTCTAACCAAAATTGAACCTACTCTAAACCACAGAACCAGAAAATTGGTTCACATTAAAAACCACAGGACCAAGAAAGGGGCCCTGGTCTTCATGCTGCTGCAAGTTCTTCTTCTCTTATAGCCTGGATACTGCATTATCAGATTTTTAAAGACTCTCAATTAGGCTTCATGTAGTTGAGATTCTTTAATGATCGATACTCCATATGTAGATGCTCCAAAGGGAGTTGCTTCATGAAATGACTAGTTGATCAAATTCCATTAGATTGCATTGGTGTAACTACTTGTCTTAATGGAATGTTTATGTAATTATGTGCAGAGTCACTTGGTCACAGACTCACATTTATGCAATTTTATTCTTCACTAGTTATTGATAGGTAGTACTATGAATCATGTACTGAGAATTATGAGAGTCTCTACTTTAATTGTCTGATTGAAGACAGGCTTATCCATCACACTTCTGATTAGTTTGATTTTCATGGGTAAACATATGGCTTCTGCTATTCAATTTTCTGGTTATTACAGGATGTGAGACTGTAACCAGGGAAGATATCGTGGAGGCTCTAGAATGAGCAAAGTTTGGGATAAATGATAGGCAGCCAACTCCTAGTACCATAAGCAAGGAACTTGGTAAACTATTTCCATGGATGCCATCTCTATGAAGAAGGGATGACATGAGAAATGACAGGTTGCAAGGAACTCTGGGCTATCAAACACCTAACCAGCTTGTATTGGCATGTCTTGGCTTTAACACAAAAGAAAGCTTCTACATTTATGACAGGAAAAACATGGATCAACTCATCTGTGTTCATACTTAATATCTCTTGAATTTCCCTTTAGCTAGTAGGCAATCATCTCTATATTCAGTAGCACATCTTTACCTCAAACCTGAACCACTGGGTATTATTTGTGATCGTCATTGCCAATGGTGAATCCATCAACCATCCTATATATGTTCCTTTTTCAAGAGTTTTGAACATTATCAAAGCCATGTAAACACAATAAAGTAAGCTGAACAAAACAAGTTAAATCTGGCCACAGAACAAATCCAATAATCTCGGCTAGGACATTGCATGCAGTTTAACTATCAGCTTAGTAAACAGATTTCTACATTAAAATATTCATTGCAAGCTCAATGGGCAATAGGAAATCTTAACTTCTGGATATTTGGATGGTTTGAGAGACATCTATAAGATCATTTCTGGTAATTAAATTTTGGACTAGGAATTGGGCATTAGAAAGGTGTCCATGACCATGTAGATGGATAGCAGCTCTCTGTTTTCATTATGGTGTCCCCTTCTTTCAAAAAACAGATTTTGTTAGTTGTTAAATTGAATCTCTCTCATTCCTTTTTCTTTCTCTTTACATGGATCAATATTTATGTCCTAGCTTACTAAGTTATGCATTTTAGGGACTGCATTTAGACTAGTCGGAAGAAAAGCCATCAGTTCAAATATGAGAACAGATCTCACAAATTTCATTACCATTGGCTTAACAAAGCATAGACAATTTAGGTACTATATTTACACAAGTCTGAAGAAGAGCCATCGGTTCAAACATGCATGAGAACAGATATTACAAATTTCATTGCCATTGGCTTAACAAAGCATTAACATTTTAGGTACTATATTTACCCAAGTCCGAAGAAGAGCCATCGGTTCATACAAGAGAACAGATATCACAAATTTTATTGCCATTGGCTTTATAAAGCATTAACATATTAGGTACTACCGTACTATATTTACATAAGTCCGAAGAAGAGCAATCGGTTCAAACATGAGAACAGATCTCACAAATTTCAGTGCCATTGGTTTAACAAAGCATTCGAAAGTTAATTCACAATTTAGATCAATAAGATGCTTGATGGCTAATGGCTGACTGAAGTCATCATCTTTTCAGTTAATTCACAATTTAGATCAATAAGATGCTTGATGGCTAATGGCTGACTGAAGTCATCATCTTTTCTGTCTCATTTCCCGCAAGTGCAGTCTTGAATCTCCTCTCTAACTCTTTCCTGTTTGTCCCCAGATGGAGGAAAAGAAAATGTTAAAACACACAGAAACACATGCTAAATGGCTAATTGGCTTGTTCTCTGTAAGTTGACAAATACCTCATCAGTTGTCTGTCTAATGTTGAAGCAGATAGAAGCCCTCTATTCTCTTCAGCTCTCCTGAGAAGGTAAGGCATGACCTTTCCTACAGGCCCAAAGGGCAAATACTTGCTTACTTGGAATCCTGCATTTCTTAATCCAAAGGACAAAGCATCAGCCATTCCTTTTAACTGAGCAAATTGCAACTTTTGGTTTCCTTTTCCGATCCCCAAGGACTGTGCCTTTGCTGCTGCTACCCTCCCTATTGATCAATCAAACATAACATTTAAATGAAACTGAAGACAACTACAGACCTATTTTGTGGCGGTAGCACTAGTAATAGTAGTAAAATCTCGTCGGGCTAAAGGTTTTGAGCTCTTTTACCAGAATCAAGGTTATGAGTGGCGAGAACAACCGCTGCCGATCTTTTGGCAACCTTCTCCAGCATAAATGCAGTGCAGTCATTGTAGCAGTTATGTGTGTCCTTAATGGTTCCATGAATAGGAGGAGCGACGCCCAATGAAGAAGCTATTGCACTCTCACTAGACATATAGGCTCCTCTCACCAGTTTGAAACCAATTGGAATTCCCCTTTTCTCTGCAGCTTCTGTTGCTTGAACTATCCTTTCTTTTGCATCTTTCAAGTAAGCTTGAATTGTCCCAAAAACCATCACATTGTTGTCCATGTTGAACTTGATAGCAGCTGAGTAAGTTAAGTAGTCGATTGCAGGTTCAACCAACGTGTATTCTGCATCGACCAGTAATGGTACATTGTTCTCAAGGCATTTTTCACATAGCTTATTCAATCTTTGGTGTGCTAGTTGGAGATCTTGTTCCTCTTCTGTTGTAAGAGGGTCCGGTCTTTTGAGGGTATGATAGAGAGGGCTAGAAGGGGTGAGGATTGGCAATGTATCCACCTTCCATGGAAGATGAAAGGAAGAGTCTTGTACTTCCCATCTCAATAAATCACTTACTTTTTCAAGTAGCTTTATAGGACAAATTGCAGTGATCTTCACGCAAGCAAAACTCACCTGTTTGCAAAATAACCATGGACCCATTAACTAACTTAAATCCCTTATCCAATTCAATATATATATATCTTCCAATATCAGGTTTGATTATTCACCGAGTATAGTAAACATGATCCTCGGGCTTGTCCATCCTTAGACTGAGCTCTGCATGTTCATGGTGGCAGTTTGAGCTTTTACCATTCTATCAAGCAATGGCCCCTTTTAATGGGTGTGTGTGTGAGAGAGACACAGAGAGAGAGAGAACTTACTGAAGAAGGTGGAAGCAATTTGATAGAGTCAACCGTCTTAAGGAACTCAACCAAGTTACGATCACACGATTGGTTATCAATGGCATCTTCCAAACCATAATCCAAAATACCTCTCAGCCCATCATCCCAAAGCTTCTGAAGAGTCCGACTAGCTTCCTCCAAGTTCTCGCCGGCACAAAAATGTTCATAAAGTGAATGCTTTACAACCTTCAATACAAGTTTATTGCCGATATTAGACTTCAGGAGCCTAGACTTCATTACCCAGATACCCAAATCAACAATAGGATCAAATGCAGCCAAGTGAAGGTTCAGAGATGATCTCATCAACTGAAAGCTCGAAAGCGACGAAAACAACTTCTCATCATCTTCCAAATTCAATAGCGATGTTGGAGATGGTGATGTTGATGATGATGATGTTAATAATAATGAATTCAGAATCACTGCGTCATTGTCTTGCGAAACAGAGCCAATGATGGGAGCTGAGGCGGAAGAATTCAAGATTCTGATGCGGTTCAAATTTTGGTTTTGGAGGAGTCGTGGAGAGACTCGAATCGCCATAAAACGTTGAGACTTTGCGTTTGGGTTTTTAATTCAACGATCCTTCTTCCTGCCTTTCTCCAATGCCCGTCGGGTTTGGGTTCTGTTATATATAGACGCCGTAGAGCGATAGAAAAGAGTGGCTGATTTTGTAATTTCAACGGAATTGGAGGGTTTTGTATTCTGTTTGGGTTCTTTTTAAGGGGTCGTGAGTGGTTTTACTATGCAACGATCTCTACGGATGATCCAACTGTTAGTTACCGGTTTGGATTCTAATCAGTGGTGTAGCCAGCTGCCAGCCTGGTGATGGATAACCATTGACCAAGCTTTTACTTTTACTCTTTCACTTTGTTACCAAATGAGGCTGTATCTTCTTCTTTTTTTTTTTTTTTTTTGGTTAAAGTTACCTCCTTCTTTTTAACTTTTGGGGAAAGTTATCCTTTCACTCTTTATAGTAGATGGGATTGGAATAGCCATTACCCTTCCCTTTATTAGAGATGAGTTGGGAGAGGATATGGTAAGGGATTTACATATCTTTGGTAACACATGTGGCATCCTCTCTGTAGAGGATTTACAAGAAGGTTTATAGTTATTTGTTCCCTTATTCTCAATGATGTCAATCTTGGTTGAGCTGTGATTGATCCTGAGCCTCTCAATTTGTGAGAGATTTGCTTTGACTTTAGTAGATGGGATTGACGTGTCATCCTCTTCTCGTATACTCTTCACCCTGTTTATCCACATATTAAAAATCCATCACTTATATGTTTGATGGTCTGAAATACCCTTCAGCTTTCTATATTACTCATTCAAATATATTAAAGGAAATTTATCAGTGTCACCCCTTGACACTGGAAACAACCCATCTAACCTAAAACCCTAGTTTTCCCTATAAATACTAGATGGAGGCAACAACTTGTTTATTCCAAACTTGATATGCATGGTGTATTACTTTAAGCAACCTTGTGCTTAAAACCCTAAACCCTAACACCATTAACGACCCTTGAGATTTATTGCCAAAAACTGATGCAATGGCTAATGGGTACTTTGGAGGTGTGCAAGGAGGAAAGCCCGAAGCCTGTAGCAGAGATTGGAACGTGAAGACCGGGTTCTGCATGCTTAGTAGGCTTTTATGAGTCTGTTTTGTAAAACCCAACTCATACAGTTGCTGGTGGTTATTAATAGAACCTGGGGCGGACGAAATGGCACCGCCGCTGGTGGTGCCTGTGGGGTTATTAGTAGAAGCAATAATGTTGGAAGAAGAAGACGACGAAGCCGAAGAAGCAAATGAAGGTGGGTGAAACTTCTGTGTAAATGGGCGTAAAAGGTAGTTCGGCAGTGGAGATTCCAAATGAGTGGACCTCATGGTGGTGGAGGTTGTACTGCTGAAGAGATCGAACCTACTCCAAGGGAACGACGACACCAAAAAGGGCGGCGTGGGGATTCCCTTGAACTCCTTCACCATCGCCCTGAAATTCGACGTGTCGGTGGTGAGAAAAGGGCGTCTAGTCAGAAGAAGATGAAGCCGAAGGCTTTGCGCCGTTCTTCATCGACGTACGTAATGGCATCGTCGACAATGATAAGCCTTGGAAAGGACCAGCTTGACCAACTGAGACTAGTTGGGTCGAAGAAGAAGAAGAAGAACCCGTCAGACCACTTATTGGGATCTCGGTGCAAGTGGGTTCAGATATTTGAGAATCTCTTTCAAAGTTATCCTCCTTAAAGTCATCGTCTTCGTCTTCGTCGTCATTATCTTTGTTATAATCTTCTACCCAACTTCCTCTTGAGTATCAATGGACGCAGCAGGAGCAGCAGGAGAAGAAGGATTGACAACAGGGGCAACCGTATCAACACTGACAAAAGAAGAATATAAGTAGTCTCACGCATCCAGGGTAGAAAATCTTGGGAGAAACGAACATGAAATACCAATAAACATTGGAAATGGGGCATCTACTGTACTCGCTGGAGTGAGGAAGATGGTGGTCGGTTGATGCCGGGCTGCTTTATCGCCTGAAGGTCTCTTCTTCAGAAGACGGTAGGTTGCAGTGGATTCTCTAAGGTTGTCAGTGAGTGTGAGGAAGAAGATGGGTTTGTGGATGTTTTAATTGAAAGGGTAGATTAGGTACTTGGCCTACTAAGAAGGGCAGAATTGTTTTTTAAAAAATATTAAATAGTTGACATCATCAATTAACAATTCTTAACTAAGGGGGTTTGTGTGTAATTAGTTTGGTAAACTAGGGGGTGGCGCTGATATTATGGTAGTCAGTGGGTGTGCATTAAAATATAGGCAAACGTCAAGGGTTGACGCTGATAATTTCCCTATATAAAATGATGGCTATCGGTGAAGGAATTCCTCTTTCGATTACTAAACTCAATGAATTTAAGAGGACAGTTAGTTATATTAACTACGAAGTATGGTCCAACTATTTCTATGGTTCAACATCAAACGGGAACGAGACCTCTATCTGCTGCGTGAGAGAGAGTGAGTGACTGTATTGGTGACATTTAGCCACTATGTGTTGGTATTATTGGAGCTTGATACTAATACAATATTGATACGAATTGGGAAAAAGTGGTTCGATTTTGAAATTACGTTGATACAGGCTCGTTTCTAGCAAATCCACATTGATAACTTGATATCAAGTCGGTATCAATCTCGATTGATACCTATAACCTTGACCTTTGATAGGGGGGTTCACGAATCGTTATCGTCTACGGTTCTCTGACCGGTGCGGTTTCCTACTGTCTCTCACAAGAGGGGGGTGGGACCCACCCGGGACACTTGACCGAACACTCTGCCCGGGTGGGATCCACCCTCCTCTTGTGAGAGACACTAGGGAACCGCACCGGTCAAGGAACCGCATACAATAAAAATTCGGGGGTTCACCTAGTCAAGGAGGAGACTGTTTATAAAAATTCTTGATGGGGTGATATGTTGTTACGTGCATGACAACACGAGACAATGCAATGGGGAAATAATAGGAAGGAGTAGAGTTATACCCTTGTTTTGTTTGGATTAGTAGTTGTATTTTACCAGCTAAGTAGTAGGGAACATGGTTAATAATGAAGATAAGGAAGAGGCAGTTTGACGGGGTCGGTTCCTCTGCACGTACCAACAGGTGAACGTACATGTGAGAGCCAACTACCTGTCATATTTTTGCCATTTACAAGGGGAGGAAGGGTTGTTATGGAAACAAAATTAAAATGTGATTGACTCTGAGATGTACGTTCACTTGTTGGTACGTGTAGTTGATCCTTTCTCCAGTTTGATAACTGAGTAGTAATTATCCAAATTGTATCATTATTTACAACTGTAACAAAAACAAAAAATAAAAGAAAAGAAAAGGGAGCATGGATTAACTTGTATATTTCTCTGTCGAGAGAAAGAAGGCAATGGCTTCCTACATAAGGCCAAAGACCTCGTGTGTTGTACATGGTTGAATTAGAAAACATTTCATGCTTCAATTTTAGAATGGCATGTATACTGATCGGAGTGGAATCGTTATCCCCTCCAATTCGTTGCCCCTTCCAATTCCCTCCAGTGCCTCACACAGGAGTAGAAATGATCACCCTACCCTCTGCCCGAACACACTGTCCAAGGTAGGGCTGCAACAGGGTTGGGTTGGGCCATGCTTTATATAACCCTAGCCCAACCCTAAGTCCCCTTAGCTGGGCCCAGGCCCGACCCGACCCTAACTCAGGGCCAGAAAAATCCAACCCTGACCCGCCCTCAGGGTCGGGCCGGGCCGACCCTGATTGGCCCTGATCATGGGGAGGGGGAAAGAAATGCATGGGTTGGAATGGGCTGGGAAGAACTTATTAATTTTACATAAAATAACAATATAATAAATTATATATAACACTTATTGTCTTCATATATAATATATTATATAAAAAAATGTGGGTGAAATTTAAAGTCTATAATGTATAAATTATATCAATATATATGTTATGGTATAACTTAAATCAGGGTTGGGCCGGGCCGGGCCAAGCTTAGCTCAAGACCTCAACCCTAACCCAACCCGACCCTAACTCAAGGCCAGAAATTTTCAGCCCTGACCCGCCCTCAGGGCCAAATATTTCAGCCCAGACCCTGTTCGGGCTCAAGGCGGGCCAGGACGGGTTCGGGCCGACAGGGCTAAACTTGCACCCCTAGTCCAAGGTGGGGTAGGCTGGTCATTTCCGCTTCTATATGAGGAATTGGAGCGGGCAGCGAATTGGAGGTGATAATTATTCGAGTGAGTGTCCTAGCCTCAATACCAATCTATGCAATGTCTACTCATTTATCCTCAAAGCTTAGATTTTAAGATTTTGACTCTTTACACTCAAGATTCTCGAAGGGTACAAACCCTAAGTCAACTCCTCATAAAATATTCTCCGGTTTTATGGAAGAGTAGCTGCATTAGGAATAGTGATGTGGAAATTTTGATTATTTGGAAGTCTAATAAATGGTTTGAATCATCACATGTTAAGTTTCAAATTCAGATTAAATTATTGGAGGGGATCATTGCTAGGTTACGTGGCCCTGTACCAACACATGGGCCAATGAGAGTACACGCAAGAGCATTCAACATGGGTGAGATTTTTTAGTCTGGCAACCTTATCTTTCCCTTCAATTTTATATCTTTTTATGCATATCCATGAATCTTATTTGTGGTCATTCACCCCTTGGTACTATTAAAATTTTCAATGTTTTCTTTTGCAATTTTGCAAACTCTGATTAAGTTGAAACTTGACATACAAGCATGGGATCTTAGGATCATAGGTGAACGATACCTATCAATATGGGTATCACTATCGTTATTGTTATCGCAAGTGAGTGATACGTATCGACATGGTATCGCGGGCAACGGATACTGATGCCGGTTCCATTTACTAATCCAAAAAACTTCAATATCATCTAAGCTACCACATGGCAAATAATTGTAATTATCTAATGATACACTTCTGATTTATTTTTTTTTAACCTAGCACCAAGTGTTGCTAAACAATCTATCACTGAATTGGCTTCTCTGAGGGTATGCTTGAATATGATATTCTTCGAACATTACAGATAGATGCCAACAATCCTTGAAAATTGGAGCAATTCTCCACAGAATAATAGCTTGATTTTCTCCACTAAAAATGCTAACAACCAACAGGTTATCACTTCTAATAATCACCTTCCTAATGCTCAAGCTTGAAGCAGTCAAAATAGCGCATCGAGCGACTTAAGGCCTCCACAACAAGTGCATAATTCCATGTATTTTTATCTATCCATATTTTGCCCACTCCATTTCTCAAAGTTCCTGTAATAGAGGGGGGTAGACTCCACCCGGGTAGTGGGTTCGGACAAAGATAGGGCGGTTATTTTCACCCCCTTTATTAGAAGAACTTGGGGAAATGGAGCAAATAAAAGTCCATAATTCCAGACCTAACTTCTTTGCATCCGGGCTGCAAGTGCGGCGCCAGACTCAAGGCGGTGCCCTTTGACCGCCTTCCCCCTGTCTAAGCGTCTTGTTCGAACAGGAATAAAGCAGTCAAAACACACCGCCTTGAGTTTGACGGCATTGCACATACAGCTCGGCTGCTCGGATGCAGAGGATTTTTTCGCATAATTCGACCTAATGCCAATAGAAAAACGGCGGATAAAAGAAGCATTAAATGATAACCTTTTATCTTGTCAGAGTAAAATGTGCCCCTTAAACAAAAACAAAAAAAAACTCATAACTCGTCTCTTTCTCTGGCTCTCGCGGTTTCAAAAGCAGTGACAATGGCGAAAAAGAGGCTTTAGCGTCACCAGAAGGTAAGCTTTGGTTGATATTTTGTTTAACTAGGAGAAAAGCTTTAAGTGTTTCAATTGTACTGGAATTGATCAGAAATCGAGTTTTGTTTTCAATTTTCGTTTCCTATATCTCTTCGTTCTTGCCTGCCATGTGATCACGGACACCTTTCGAGATCCTTTTCAGTTCCCCCTCTCTCTCTCTCTCTCTCTCTCTCTCTTCTCCTTCCTTTCCCAATACCTTCAAACGTCTCAAAGAAAGTTTTCTTCTGTAGTGGTTTAATTTGGCATCATGGAATGGTTTTTAAAATCTAGGACTTTGTTTCCAAAATAGATGGGGCGAATTTTATTGGTTATTGAACGCTCTGATGCATTTGGAGCACCATTCCTCAACTGTGATTGTTGCATCGCAAAATCTCCACCAAGAGTCATCCTGGGTTTGGATCTGCACAAGAGAACAAGATGACACCAAAGAGTCAGTTTTTACCAACGGGAATTCTCCGAAGCCTAAGTCAAATCTCTCTAAGCATCAATTGAGAATAGTGAAAATGGTTTGTAATGGGTTATACCTAGGTATTTGTAGTGTTAAGCCAACGAATAGGTGGTTCTTGTGAGAATCCCAGTATGGTAGTTGCCATTCTTTGTGAGAATATTTTTGAAAGAGATCTCTTTAGGAGCGAGATCCTTTCTTCCCTTTCTTCTAACTTCTTTTTTAGTAGTTTCAATATGGAGATGGATAATTGCATGGTTCTTGAAACCTTACTTGGTTTTCTATTTATGGATCTGGATATTAGGTATGACTCACTGGATCTCGGTTCGTCATCCCCTGAAGACGTGGCACGACCCTATTGGGTGATTGTATTTTGGGTATAACAGTGATTATGCTAGAAACGAGCCTGTGTCAGCGTAATTCAAAATCGATCCACTTTTTCTCAATTCATATCAGTATTGTATCGATATCAAACTCTAATAATACCAACACATAGTGGCTAATTGTCACCAATATAGCCACTCACTCTCTCTCACACACAACAGATAGAGGTCCTATTCGTTGTTGAACCATACTTCGGAGTTAATTATAACTTTGTCCTCTTGAGTTCATTGAATTTAGTAATTATTCCTTCACCAATGACCATCATTTTATATTTGAATGGAGTGAGAAACACAAAACATTGAAGGGTATTTCAGACCATCAACATATAAGTAATGGATCTTAAACATGTAGATAAATCCTTAAGCAGTGTATGTGAGAGGGTGGGAATTTCAAGGCATTAATTAATAGATGGGGATTTATGACTTTTCCAACTCTTTGTGAAAAGGGACACGATCGTGCATACTTACACAGCCGTGTATGAAAACTTCCCCCAAAAAGAAAAGAAGCCTCATTTGGTAAAACATGAAGAAGTAAAAGTAAAAACTTGGTCAATGGTTATCCATCACCAGGCTGGCTACACCACTGATTTCAATCCAAACTGGTAAATAACAGTTGGATCTTCCGCAAAGATCGTTATTACGACCCCTTAAAAAAAACAAACAAAATACTAAACCCTCCAATTCCCTTGGAATTACAAAACCAGCCACTCTTATCTACCGCTGTATGGCGTCTATATATAACAGAAACCAAACCCATATTGGCATTGGAGAAAGGCAGGAAGAAGGATCGTTAAATTAAAAGCCCAACCGCAAAGTCTCAACGTTTTATGGCGATTAGAGTCTCTCCACGAATCCTCCGAAACAAAAATTTGAACCACATCAGAATTTTGAATTCTTCGGCTCCAGCTTCCATCATTGGCTCTGTTTCGCAAGACAATGACACTGTGATTCTGAATTCATTATTATCATCATCATCATTACCATCTCCAACATCGCTATTGAATTTGGAAGATGATGAGAAGTTGTTTTCTTCGCTTTCGAGCTTTCAGTTGATGAGATCATCTCTGAACCTTCATTTGGCTGCATTTGATCCTATTGTGGATTTGGGTATCTGGGTAATGAAGTCTAGGTTCCTGAAGTCTAATATCTGCAATAAACTTGTATTGAAGATTGTAAAGCATTCATTTTATGAACATTTTTGTGCCGGCGAGAACTTAGAAGAAGCTAGTCGGACTCTTCAGAAGCTTTGGGATGATGGGTTGAGAGGTATTTTGGATTATGGTTTGGAAGATGCCATTGATAACCAATCCTGTGATCGTAACTTGGTTGAGTTCCTTAAGACGGTTGACTCTATCAAGTTGCTTCCACCTTCTTCAGTAAGTTCTCTCTCTCTCTGTCTCTTTCTGTCTCTGTCTCTGCCACACACACACACACCCCATTAAAAGGGGCCATTGCTTGATAGAATGGTAAAAGCTCAAACTGCCACCATGAACATGCAGAGCTGAGTCTCAAGGGTGGTCACTTACTGTAAAATCTATCAAAAATAAGGATGGACATCTGGAATTCTAAACCCCTCAAAGGTTGGACAAGCCCAAGGATCATGTTTACTATACTCGGTGAATAATCAAACCTGATATTGGAAGATATATATATTGAATTGGATAAGGGATTTAAGTTAGTTAATGGGACCATGGTTATTTTGCAAACAGGTGAGTTTTGCTTGCGTGAAGATCACTGCAATTTGTCCTATAAAGCTACTTGAAAAAGTAAGTGATTTATTGAGATGGGAAGTACAAGACTCTTCCTTTCATCTTCCATGGAAAGTGGATACATTGCCAATCCTCACCCCTTCTAGCCCTCTCTATCATACCCTCAAAAGACCGGACCCTCTTACAACAGAAGAGGAACAAGATCTCCAACTAGCACACCAAAGATTGAATAAGCTATGTGAAAAATGCCTTGAGAACAATGTACCATTACTGGTCGACGCAGAATACACATTAGTTGAACCTGCAATCGACTACTTAACTTACTCAGCTGCTATCAAGTTCAACATGGACAACAATGTGATGGTTTTTGGGACAATTCAAGCTTACTTGAAAGATGCAAAAGAAAGGATAGTTCAAGCAACAGAAGCTGCAGAGAAAAGGGGAATTCCAATTGGTTTCAAACTGGTGAGAGGAGCCTATATGTCTAGTGAGAGTGCAATAGCTTCTTCATTAGGCGTCGCTCCTCCTATTCATGGAACCATTAAGGACACACATAACTGCTACAATGATTGCACTGCATTTATGCTGGAGAAGGTTGCCAAAAGATCGGCAGCGGTCGTTCTCGCCACTCATAACCTCGATTCTGGTAAAAGAGCTCAAAACCTTTAGCCCGACGAGATTTTACTACTATTACTAGTGCTACCACCAAAAAGTAGGCCTGTAGTTGTCTTCAGTTTCATTTAAATGTTATGTTTGATTGATCAATAGGGAGGGTAGCAGCAGCAAAGGCAGAGTCCTTGGGGATCGGAAAAGGAAACCAAAAGTTGCAATTTGCTCAGTTAAAAGGAATGGCTGATGCTTTGTCCTTTGGATTAAGAAATGCAGGATTCCAAGTAAGCAAGTATTTGCCCTTTGGGCCTGTAGGAAAGGTCATGCCTTACCTTCTCAGGAGAGCTGAAGAGAATAGAGGGCTTCTATCTGCTTCAACATTAGACAGACAACTGATGAGGTATTTGTCAACTCACAGAGAAGAAGCCAATTAGCCATTTAGCATGTGTTTATGTGCGTTTTAACATTTTCTTTTCCTCCATCTGGGGACAAACAGGAAAGAGTTAGAGAGGAGATTCAAGACTGCAATTGCGGGAAATGAGACAGAAAAGATGATGACTTCAGTCAGCAATTAGCCATCAAGCATCTTATTGATCTAAATTGTGAATTAACTTTCGAATGCTTTGTTAAGCCAATGGCACTGAAATTTGTGAGATCTGTTCTCATGTTTGAACTTATTGCTCTTCTTCGAACTTATGTAAATATAGTACAGTAGTACCTAATATGTTAATGCTTTGTTAAGCCAAATGGCAATAAAATTTGTAATATCTGTTCTAGTGCATGTTTGAACCGATGGCTCTTCTTCAGACTTGTGTAAATATAATACCTAAAATGTATATGCTTTGTTAAGCCAATGGCAATGAAATTTGGGAGATCTGTTGCCATATTTGAACTGATGGCTTTTCTTCCAACTTGTCTAAATGCAGTCCCTAAAATGCAAGCTTAGTAAGCTAGGACATAAATATTGATCCATGTAAAGAGAAAGAAAAAGGAATGAGATAGATTCAATTTAACAACTAACAATATCTGTTCTTTAAAAGAAGGGGACACCACAATGAAAACAGAGAGCTGCTATCCATCTACATGGTCATGGACACACTTTCTGATGCCCAATGAAAACAGAGAGCTTCCTATGCATGCATGAGATATTAAAAGCACAAGCCTTCAACCAGAACCGAACACAATTTAGGACTGAGATGTGATTTCCAACTTTGGCTCAAGTACCCAGCACAACTTAATATCAGGTTCAAGTACGGAGTGACAGAAGTTACCTTTGTGACCCTGCCTATCTGTATGGGACTATGAATCGCATGCCCCTAGTGGAAATTGATGGCTCCTGTAATACAATATGCAAATAAGGATGGATGTACATGTATGGTATAACGAAAGAGAATTAACGATTCGATTGGCCTGTAGTTAGTGGATCTGCATGTAAGTGAAATTCTTGCATGGGAGCATCACATTTACATTTTAAAGCATGAGAACAATTGTATGATTCTTACTCAAATCGAACTGTAGTTTGGAGGTTCCCAGGGTGAGTGTTGCCAATGGAGAACAATACTGCATATAATACCCATAAACATTAAAAAATATATATATGAAATAATTGTCTGAGGTCCACAATAAATACAGAATAATCATATTCTATAAATAAATAATTAAAGTGTCATCTCTCTTTTTCCTGACATTGCTGAGATTTTAACTTAGAAGTTGACCCTCTTTCTTTGCTGCAAACCTTGTTCTATGAGCAACAATGGAAGGAATCATCTCGGGCGCCACCCACATCTTCTCAGATTTTATCCTGTGAGGTCTTAAGCTTGTAGCTTTTGTTGATGCCTCGAGCTGCACCCTTTTTGAATTGCTGGCCACACTGTAGTATGGTGCTAGGGTGAAAATATCACTCCATGAAGGCCTTGGAGGATTTTATTTTTTGAAGGGGGGGGGGGGGGGGAGGGAGAAAGCAGTGGTTGTAGAACAGAGAGAGATGCTGGAATCTCATTTGCAATGATTATTGCTGTAAAAGGTGTGAGACAGAATGATGGGGAAGAAGTAAAAATAAAATGGCCAACAACCTCACTTGCATTAAATGAATTAAACAGCAAGGGCATTTCGAGTCCAGCAAAAATTTGGGACTGATGCAAAATTTCTCCATAGTGCCGGGAGGTTAGCATTATCTATGCACTGATGCAAACCATACAACCGATGTAAAGCCTCATGAATGACCAACAATAACTCCAAAAATGGATATTAATAATAATAAAAAAACAATAACACCAAAAATTGATATTGATTGGCAATCTCAGTAATCCAATGAATGGCTAAAACTTGGCTAAGTACAGTATGATGTAATATATATATATATAGCTATCAAATAGAATGTCCTCCACCAAAAAATTTAGGATCCCTCTGTAGGCAGGAGGCTTAAAAATTACACCGAAGAAACTAGGAAACAAAATTTCAATGGTTTTCATGGGAAATGCTTGCTATGCCAATGTCATCTTTAAAGATTAATTTCACCTGTGATCCGAGGATTGTAGGTCTAAGCATTTCCTCTATTACTTAAAAAAAAAATGCACCATACTCTTGGAAAGAATAGATTGGGCTCGCCAAAAACAGACAACCATCAGCTAGGTGTTTGATAGCCCAGAGGTCCTTGCAACCTGTCATTTCTCATGTCATCCCTTCTTCGTAGAGATGGCATCCATGGAAATAGTTTACCAAGTTCCTTGCTTATGGCACTAGGAGTTGGCTGCCTATCATTTATCCCAAACTTTGCTCATTCTAGAGCCTCCACGATATCTTCCCTGGTTACAGTCTCACCACCTGTGATAACCAGAAACTGAATATTACTTTCTCTTAACAAAGGGTGTCAGAATAGGAGGGCTTCTTATAAGAATAGCAGAAGCCATATGTTTACTGATGAAAATCAAACTAATCACTAGTGTGACGGATAAGCCTGTCTTCAATCAGACAATTAGAGTAGAGACTCTCCTAATTCTCAGTTCATGATTCATATTACTACCTATCAATAACTAGTGAAGAATAAAATTGCATAAATGTGGGTCTGTGACCAAGTGACTGCACATAATTACATAAACATTTCATTAAGACAAGTAGTTGCACCAATGCAATCGATGGAATTTGATCAACTAGTCATTTCATGAAGCAACTCCCTTTGGAGCATCTACATATGGAGTGTCGATCATTAAAGAATCTCAACAACATGAAGCCTAATTGAGAGTCTTAAAAATCTGATAATGCAGTATCCAGGCTATAAGAGAAGAAGAACTGGCAGCAGCATGAAGACCAGGGCCCCTTTCTTGGTCCTGCGGTTTCTAATGTGAACCAATTTTCTGGTTCTGTGGTTCAGAGTAGGTTCAATTTTGGTTAGACTTAATTTTTAAGTCCCCAATGGGTTATTTGGGTCATGGGTTAAGTATTTTTGGGTTTTCTATTGTAAAGGGCCAATTCTATAAGCCCTTGAGAGATTTGAGTCCTATACGAGATTAGGTGTTAGTTTCTAATTCCTATTTTTTCAGTTAGAAGGTCTAGGTTAGATTGGGTCCTTATTGAGTGAATGTTTTGTTTTGTTAAAGAACTGTTGAATCTAGTTTTAGAAGCTGTAGAAGCTTCAGAAAGTTCTTATTTTCAGATTCCTTGGTTCTCAAGTCTAGAAATTTAGGAAAGTTTCTAATTAGGTGAGGGGTTAGTCCATAAATTAGTGGTCTGATATGCTATGTAATGAATCTATTATTGTAATAAACAAGAAGCTATTCTGCTCAATTGGTCTCTGGATTTCAGGCTAGCTCAGTGGATTCTGGGTGTTTACTTATGTGGATTCAGAAGTGGTTTTGTTGTGGATTCAGCAAGGATCTGGTGGATTCCTGAGTGTTTATCCTCTCCTTTCTCTATCTTTCTCCAATCAAAACAGTTCAGATCTCTCTATCTTAATACCATGTGATCTCTTTTCATCTGAACATGTTTATTCCTGCGCATGCTAAATTCCATCTCTCTCAAGTCCTGTTTTATGTTCTGATTTGTTATTCTGATAACTAGATTTCTGCTGTGGTTTATCTCACTTCATTGATTATCTAGTTTATATTTCTGTTTTCAAAGCCAGAACAACTCCATCAATTTCAGAACATTAAAATCACCGTTCTGACTGTTGGATTGCCATTAAATTTTAGTGAAATATTCTTCCTGCTGAACTAGCCTTTCGACCATAAGTTTATGAGCATCCATTTTGTTTCTGCTGACTTATTGAAATTCTGTTTGTTGGTCTGGTTCCTACCTCTTGCGATTCTAGTTTATATGAGGTTTCCTAACCTTAATCTCTTAGGTGATTAGTTAATCCCATTACCTGAAGCCTTATTTCTTCGAAAGAACATCCAAATCACAACTAAAAAAAATGAATTCATATTAAAACTGTATCTGGTGAACATATTCAATAACTATACCAAATGACATACTACTCAACTCAACTATACCAAATGACACACCATTCAGTCCAATCGGGCTCTAGGTCCCGATGGGTTCAGTATGGGATTCATCTCGGCTAGTTGGGACATTATCAAAGATGACCTCATTAAAGCTATCCACAACTTCTTCTATAATCCCGGCCAGCTCCCCCGTATTAACCAGACTTTTCTCTGCCTCATCCCCAAAAAAGAGGGAGCCTCTTCCCTGTCAGACTTTAGGCCTATCTCCCTCTGCAATCTTTTCTGAAAATTCATTGCCAAAATTCTGGCTAATCGGCTTCAGTTGGTGATTCCTTCTTTAGTTAGCCCGAACCAATCGGCCTTCATCTCTGGCAGAAGCATTGCCGATAATATTCTCCTTTGTGCGGATATTGTCCGGGGATTTGACCGCAAATCTCATTCCCCTGCTGCCCTCTTGAAAATTGACATCCATAAAGCTTTCAACTCCTTAAGATGGGACTTCATTTGTGATGTCTTGACCCAGATGTCCTTTCCCCCAGTCTTTGTCCGGTGGATCTATCCTGCATTTCTTCCCCCTTCTTCTCGGTCATTGTTAATGGTTCCCTTGCAGGGTTTTTCCCCTCAAATGTTGGTATTCGCCAAGGCTGCCCCCTCTCTCCTTCCCTCTTCTCTCTTGCTCTTAAGGTCCTCTCCAGGAGCTGTTAGAGTTATTAGAAGTTATGTAATAAGGATAGTTTAGGAACTAGCCTTTTGTCTAGTTGCCTCATTATGTATTTTCTAGTTTTTCCCTTTTTAACCTTTTACCTCCCTAGGGAGGTGGATGTAGTTTCCTTCTAATTATCAATGAAGTAATATAGGTGTGTTGAGAAGTCTCTCAACACACAACACATTACCACTGAAATATTCTCCTCCCTTTCCTCTTGTCTCCTTCCTCCTTCCACTTCTTCTTCCTCTCTTACTTGCTTTCCTAACCTAAAAATCTAACTTGGTATTAGAGATGGAGGAAAGGGAGCCATCAACTTCCCTAACTTTATCCTTACCAAAAGAAATGGTATAGGAATCATAATAATGGGACGTACCAGTCATGTGGTCAGTGGCACCAGAGTCAATGACCCAAGACTGGCCTGCAGTAGAAGTTGAGGTAGAGACCTACAAAGCAAAGGAGGAGGAGGAGGAGCTGGCCACTGTAGGTGTAGAAGATGTGCTCAGCTGTGACATGACCCTGCGAAACACTTTATCTGCCAAAGGGGAGGATAATCTCAACCCAAAGAAGGATTTCAAACACTGGTGAACGTAGTCCAACAACCAAAGAAGGTAAAGTATAGCCTCATCACACAACCACAGCTCAAACAACACCGAGCAGTCCCACTTTGAAAAAAAAAAAAAAACACTATCCAAATGGGAGGAACTTCACTCAAACAACATCTCAACAAATCAAACAGCCAAATGAGGCATCCCATAACCATTTCAACAGCACAACAATCAACTGGGGCGTATACTCGACCCAAAAAAATGGCTGCAAGTAGACATATCACTATTTCTTGAAGATAAAACAAGTCAAATGCATTTATGGTAACACAGCTTCATTCCAAAGTACCCAAAAAAAAACATATAATATAGTCCTTCAACTAACAGCAGCCAATCAACCCTTCATGAAGCATTCAGGCAAAACAGAGACAAAAAAATGAACCAGTTGATACATGCCCAGCTGAGGGAGAAGGAGCAGTGCTCCCAAAGTACATAGCTTCAGCAAATGAGTCCTTAGGGACTAGAAAGAACACTCCTGGGCAATTCTAACAGCCCTAGCCACAGCTCCATAGTTGTCACGGCATCACGGCGATCCAAGTCGGTGGAGGGGTGTCACGTCGATATATCGACATGTCGCCCGCCATGGCATTGCCATGGCGAGCATGTCGACCATGTTTTATTTTTTATTTTCTCTGTTTTTAATGTTTTAATAGATGTATACTCAAGCCATGTTTTATTTTTTCTCTATTGTTTCTCAAGTTTTAAGAAGAAAATTCAGAAACCGAAGAGGGAAAGAAGAAATCGAAGAGGGAAAGAAGAAATCAAAGACAGGAAGAAGAAATCGAAGAGGGACGCCATGGCGTAGGTCGCCATGCAACTTTCTCCAGCGCCAGGACGCCATGACAACTATGCACAACTCAAACAAAGGCTTGATGATGGAGAATCGAAACCAAGGAGGACAAGCTGGCAATAACTTTGTCTGAGGCTGTTATGGTTCCAATCGACTTCTCTAGCCTTCAAACTTCCTCCATTAGGCTTCGTATGAGAGAATAGAACTTCACAAAAGCTTCTATGTGAAGTATTTTACATGGTACAACACCTAGTGAAACCCATAGTTGTCAAGGCGGCAAAGCGACCCAAGGCACTGGAGGGGTGTCTAAGCACTTAGGCGACAAGGCGCCCGCCTAGGTGACCAAGGCGCCCCAAAGTGCTATTTTTTTATTTTCCCCTTTTCTAACATTATTTAGTATGCTACAATATATACCTTATGTCATCAAAAATCAACATTAAGCCTTCTCAAGTCATCAAAAACCAACATTAAGCCACATTAAGTCACACTAAGTCATCAAAAATCAATATTAAGCCACATCAAGTCATCAAAAATCGACATAGAACTAGAAGACAACAGAACTGAAGAAGCAAGCTATTGGAAGTTTGAAACAATCAAACATACATTTGGTTTATAATGTTCTTAGAAAATATGATCTTATCTATAAGTAATTAAATTGTTCTCGATTTAGAGAAATGTTCTTGTTCTCTAAGAAGTTTGACTAGTCAAATGATTTTATTTTTACATGAGACTTTTAGTATTAGGTAGAGCATAAAACCAGCTTTCTAACAAATCCAAAATTGCTTAAATCTGATTTATATTGAAGAAGTTATGTTCCGGTCAAACCATGTTTGATATAGGCGAATGTTGTCAAAATCACTCTGAATGAAAATATTTTTTTAGATATCAATACAAATGAATATTTTACCGCACTTTTGGTTTTTAGCAATGTTTTACCACATTAAGATTTATCAAACTTTTAGATTTGAGAAAAACCCCAGCATTAGAAAGTTGAAAATTTTACCTACTGCTAAAAATCCAGTTTTTGTTCTTGAACTGGGGGGTTGACTTTTTATCCTTTTCGAATTTGATTTTTTAACTATTTTTATTGGATTCAAATAGGGGGTATTTGCTTATTTATAAATAATATCTTAAGTAAATGAAGATATTTGGCATATATAAGTGCCAGAACCTGGTCCGATACCAATTAAACTAGTGCCAAGCGCCCTACAATAAGGCGGAGGTCGCCTAGGCCCCAACAAAACCGCCTGGACGCCTTGACAACTCTACCTTTGTCGGGTTCCAAGAGAAGTGAAGAGAAAGAAGAGTGAGCTTGATCAACTCTCAAAACTGCTCTGATACTGACGAGCACATTTATGTGTGAAATCTTAGGGCATAAAGCATACATTTTACCACATTGGACAGAGTTACTCGGTGCTTTCTTGTGCTTTTTAGGGTTTAGGTGAATTCTTGCGAAAATGAAGGAGATGATGCTAAGGAAATGTTTTTAAGCTGTTTAGAGGTGTTAATGGCTTGGATGCGTAGCCCATCGAGTCAGCTTCGCAACGGTTCAAACGGCACTTGATTCCGAGTTGAAATGAAGAAGTTACGACCGTTTCCGTAATAAAGCACGAAAATGGTCTGTAGGGGTTTATTTGTAATTATTGATAGTCGGCCGGAGACAAAGTGAAGCGAAAGTTCGGATTCTAGGGGCCTTAACACAATAACCAGAAGTTATATTTCCTGTACCCGAAAGATTCCATTTGGAGGGCTCTGGACAGTCCAACTTCAACTTGAGATATCTTAGGCTCCCGAACTCCAAATTGGACAAAATTTGGGTCTATTTTGGGTGATTTTTTGCAAGGAACACAATGGTGAGGCCTATATAAGCACCCCATGCTCCACGTTTTCTGAAGGATAGAATGGGTATTTTATTTTTTCTTGAAGGAATCCTAGTCATCACCCTTACTCTCTCTTTCCTCCAACTTCTCAAGGGCACTTCTGGAATTCTACTTGGGATAGATTTATTTTGAAAGATATTCTCTCACCTATGGAAAGTTGAAAAGTCAAAGATGCTTTGATTTTATTGCTTGGAGAAGATATCTACAAAGAAAAGGAAGCACTTGTTAGAATTGAAAGTTTACTTTTCTAGAAATAGAAGGTCTATATAAACAATCTTCTCTTCTTCTTCTTTCTATTTTTTTTCTTTTTTTCTTAGGATTCAAGGCATTGTAAAAGAGGAAGGAGAAGAGAATATTCTCTTTTCTTAGGGAATATTTCTCCTACACTTCCCTCTTCTCTCTTCTCCTCTCTTCCCCCTATAAATACCCCTTGCCCTTTGGGTTATAAGAAGTTAGTTTTTTAGTTCAGGTTTTAGTTAGTTTCTAGTTCAATTTTAATTTAGTTTTTAGTGTAATTTTTAGTTCATTCACTTAGTAAAATTTCTTTTCTTCTTCTCCTTCTAAGTTGTGATTTTTGGCTTTTCTAAGTTCTAGTTTGTTTTTTATTTTCATTTAATGGTTGTAATAGGTTTAGTTTATGCTTTAATTTCAATTTAAGTCTTCAATTGGGTTGTAATTTCTTAATTCTAGTTTAGGTTTTAAGCCTTCTAGTCTAAGGTCTTAAGTTGATGACAAGACTTGAAGATTTAGAAGAGGAGGCCAAGGTAAGTTTATGAAGTATTCAAGCTTTTCAGTTACATTCATGCAAGCACATCCGGGTTTTACTATCTAAACTCTCAATCTCATTCTCCCTCTCCTCTATCTCTCTCTATCTTCTTCTTCTTCTCCCTCTATTTCTTTTTTTTTTTTTATATGGTTGTGGTATGTGGATGCACTTTTATTCCCTTATTTCTTTTTTTGTGATTATGAAGTGTGGCTGCGTTTTTGTCATTCCTTCCAATTTACGTTAGTTTGATAGGTTAGATGCTCATGTGTTAGGACGCCAACTTAATCCCTTAATTTTATTAGATGCTTATGAGTTAGGATGCATTAATTTCCATTAGTTTCATTAGTTTAATTTAACATTTTAATTTGGTTCACTTTGCATTACTTTTAAGTTAGTTAAATAGAGTGGCGTATATCTCCTCATGTTCGACCCGTAGCTACGATTGACCCGTACGCTTGCGGTATAATTTTTAAACTCAAACAAGTTTTTGGCGCCGTTGCCGGGGAGATTATAGTCCATTTTATTTTTCTGATTTTTAAGTAGTTCGAAGTGTTTTAGTTTATTATTTTCTCTTCTTTTTCTGAAAAAAAAAAAAAAAAAAAAATCAGTTTTTGAAAACCTCTTCTTGTTTCTCTTCTGTTTCAAATAGTGTGCGCCCAATCTAAAGTCCTTCATATGCCCAAACCCAGCCAATCTTGGCGCCCCTTGATTCGTTGGGTGGTTTGGATTGGCATGTGACTTATCTTTGGAGGTGACCACTCTTGATAACAGGAAAGCGACATAGTGAGAGAGTTTGAAAACAAAAACGTATAGTAGTCCTCCACTCTACATCAGAATCCACTAGGAGTCGCCCGTAGGTGGCTCGTGAAGACTATACGGGTTCCCTTGCTGTCAACCTATATGGCAACCTTACAGCTTTGGAACCACTGTTTCGATTTTTTAGGGATAGATGCACTATCTACCTTGGGCTCCCTCATGTTTTTTTATTTTTTTTTATTTTTGTTTTTAGTGAATTTGTTTTCTAGTCTTGTATTTATTTATTTATTTATTTTTCTAAGGGAGACCTCAATTTGGGATAGGTGGTTAGTTTAGAATTATGGGAGATACACTTCCAAATAAGACTTTGGGGGAAAGATGGACCTATGCTAAGGCAACCATGAATTTGGAGGAAATGTTTAAACAGGTTAGGGAAGCCAAAAGAAGTGAGATAGAGAACAATTTTGCACCACCGCAGTACAATTTTGCTCCCCAACCCAACTATGGGCTTTCGGGAAATTTTGATTGGTCACATCCCCAGACTATCCATGTTAAGGAAGGATGCCCTAATCTTTATGGGGGTAGCTATGGTGATGAGAATGTTAGTCCTCAATTTCAATACAATTCTTTTGGCACTTACAATCAGGGGTGGAGTGATCATCCCTATTTCTCGTGGGATCAATGGAATAACCAAGCTGGACCACCCAATTTCCAATATCATGGTCAGTTTGGTCCTCCAATGCCCAACCCTCCATCGAATCTCAATGGGCTACCTCTCCTTGAACCATACCACCAACCCCCTGAATTTCAAAACATGGGTGAGGAGGCTAGACTGAATGAGCTTGAGAAATACATAGACCTTCTCACAACAAGCCAAAATACCATGGAGAAGCAACTCTCTCAACTGATAACCATGGTGCAAGAGGAGGAAACGGGTACATTACCTAGTCAGCCTGAACCGCCCCACCCCCAGTTTAATGATATTGAAAGTCCACCACCCCAGTTTGAGGTTAATGAAAGTCATTCCCAACAAGCTGCTTTTCATGATGATTTATTTGTTGAGATTGAGTCTCCTCAGGATATTAGTGAAGCGAGATTTGATGAGCTACCTGGGGAAGTCCAACTTTTTCCTGAAATTTCTGATTTTAGTGAGCCTAGTGTTTTTATTGATTTAGAATCAGATTTTCATGATAACATAGAAACCTAGGAAATTCGATCTCCCCCTCTTTGGAAAACTTAGATAATTGTCATTTTGAGGATTCCATTGTCTCACATGTTGATTTGTCCAAACCTCCTAGGTTTGACGATTTTATTGAGGAGGACAATGTTAGTCATAATGCCTTTCAAGCATATTTCCATGATCCTTATTTAGCAAACCAAGTTCTGCAAAGAGTGGATAGTTTTATTGCTAGGATTGATTTGAGTAAACCTCCCATTTTTTATGATTATTTTGATGAGGTTATTCATAATCCTTTTTATGCTTATTGTGATCCATTCTTGGTTGGTTTTTGCGATAATGACATGTGTTTTACATTGCAAACGGGAGAGAAGGGACGGATTTATGGCCTGAGTTTTAGTGCCTTCATTTTCCACTGTCCCATGAGGACAGATTTTTCTATTGGATATTTCTCAGTTGTGCTTAACTTCTATATTATTTCTCGTTTTACTAAAATTCATGGTCGAGTGTTTTCTGGGTCTGAAGCTATTTCTCCATTTACTGGCAATGGATTGAGATTTCTGTTGCTGCCCCTAGTACTTATTGTAGAGCTCATGACTCTTCATGACCCTCTTTTTTTATTATATCTGGTAAGCCCCTTCATCTCCTCCCTTGTCCTTATTATTTCTTTTATGCATGCATTGAGGACACTGCATGAATTAAGTGTGGGGGGGATGTTGGGCTTAATTGGTGAATTTTGATTGTGGCAATAGTTTGGTTTTGTGCATATGTCTCTTTGATTGCAAAACGAGAGAGAGAGGGAATTAGGTGTCCTAGCATGCGAAATAATAAAAAATCCCTTTTCAAGGACAGTAGTTGGTTTGTATCCGGTGATGGGGATTGAGTTTGAAAATATGAGCGTTATTTCATTTGATGGCTAGATTCCTCTATGTGTTTTATGGACCCTTTGATCTTTTGGCTAGTAGTTGAGACCAATTTGTTTGTGGCAAGGCAAGGCATGAAAGTGGAAGTGAATGAAAAAAAAAAAGAAAAAAAACAAGGAACAGAAAAGAAAGTGGAATTCCTTGGGACTAGACAGGGGACTGTGTCTCATGAAGCAGGGTGACTTGATCGAAATTCCTTGGAAGGAAACTCAAAAAACTCTTGCATCAATGTCTCAATGTCTCAATGTCTTATAGATATATGCAAAAAGCAAAGCTACCAAGTATTTAGGTGTCTAGTGTATGCTCCACCATGTCATTCAGAGAAACAATAGTGGAGTAGAAATAGAGTTTGTGGTTGAGAAAGAAAAAACTTTTGCCTTAATGCCTGAAAAAAAAAAGAAAGTATGGTCAACAATACTCAATGCCTAAGTCTTTGGTTCCATCGATGCTATGGGGGGGTTTACTTGAAGGTGAGTAGTGTTCAGAAAATATGAGGAGATCCCTTGAACTTGATGCATGCTTGTTACTTGAATTGATGTGGGGTGATAAAATTCAAGTGTGGGGGAACCTTTGGCTCCTTGATCTTTAGTTGAACACTTTTTGGGATTATGTGCACTGTCCTACTTATGCCATGATTAAAATTTGCAGCATTTATTTACAATTGAATTTTGGGTCTATATTCACTGCAAACACCCACGAGACACAACTCGTCCACTAGGGGTAACCTAGGGGTTTAAAGGCTTGTTGCACATTCTAAGTGCAACCGTGATTCCTACGAAAGTGAGTTAGGATTTTCTGCATTCTAGGTTAGTTTTTGTTTTTATTTTACTTGAGGACAAGTAACGTTCAAGTATGGGGGAATCTGATGAGCACATTTATGTGTGAAATCTTAGGGCATAAAGCATACATTTTACCACATTGGACAGAGTTACTCGGTGCTTTCTTGTGCTTTTTAGGGTTTAGGTGAATTCTTGTGAAAAATGAAGGAGATGATGCTAAGGAAATGTTTTTAAGCTGTTTAGAGGTGTTAATGGCTTGGATGCGTAGCCCATCGAGTCAGCTTCACAACAGTTCAAACGGCACTTGATTCCGAGTTGAAACGCAGAAGTTACGACCGTTTCCGTAATGAAGCACGAAAATGGTCTATAGGGGTTTATTTGTAATTATTGACAGTCGGCCGGAGACAAAGTGAAGCGAAAGTTCGGATTCCAGGGGCCTTAACACAATAACCAGAAGTTATATTTCCTGTACCCGAAAGATTCCATTTGGAGGGCTCTGGACAGTCCAACTTCAACTTGAGATATTTAGGGCTCCCGAACTCCAAATTGGACGAAATTTGGGTCTATTTTGGGTGATTTTTTGCAAGGAACACAATGGTGAGGCCTATATAAGCACCCCATGCTCCATGTTTTCTGAAGGATAGAATGGGTATTTTATTTTTTCTTGAAGGAATCCTAGTCATCACCCTTACTCTCTCTTTCCTCCAACTTCTCAAGGGTACTTCTGGAATTCTACTTGGGATAGATTTATTTTGAAAGATATTCTCTCACCTATGGATAGTTGAAAAGTCAAAGATGCTTTGATTTTATTGCTTGGAGAAGATATCTATAAAGAAAAGGAAGCACTTGTTAGAATTGGAAGTTTACTTTTCTAGAAATAGAAGGTCTATGTAAACAATCTTCTCTTCTTCTTCCTTCTATTTTTTTTTCTTTTTTTCTTAGGATTCAAGGCATTGTAAAAGAGGAAGGAGAAGAGAATATTCTCTTTTCTTAGGGAATATTTCTCCTACACTTCCCTCTTCTCTCTTCTCCTCTCTTCCCCCTATAAATACCCCTTGCCCTTTGGGTTGTAAGAAGTTAGTTTTTTAGTTCAGTTTTTAATTAGTTTCTAGTTCAATTTTAATTTAGTTTTTAGTGTAATTTTTAGTTCATTCACTTAGTAAAATTTCTTTTCTTCTTCTCCTTCTAAGTTGTGATTTTTGGCTTTTCTAAGTTCTAGTTTGTTTTTTATTTTCATTTAATGGTTGTAATAGGTTTAGTTTATGCTTTAATTTCAATTTAAGTCTTCAATTGGGTTGTAATTTCTTAATTCTAGTTTAGGTTTTAAGCCTTCTAGTCTAAGTTCTCAAGTTGATGACAAGACTTGAAGATTTAGAAGAGGAGGCCAAGGTAAGTTTATGAAGTATTCAAGCTTTTTAGTTACATTCATGCAAGCACATCCAGGTTTTACTATCTAAACTCTCAATCTCATTCTCCCTCTCCTCTATCTTCTTCTTCTTCTCCCTCTATTTCTTTTATTTTTTTTATATGGTTGTGGTATGTGGATGCACTTTTATTCCCTTATTTCTTTTTATGTGATTATGAAGTGTGGCTGCGTTTTTGTTATTCCTTCCAATTTACGTTAGTTTGATAGGTTAGATGCTCATGTGTTAGGACGCCAACTTAATCCCTTAATTTTATTGGATGCTTATGAGTTAGGATGCATTAATTTTCATTAGTTTAATTAGTTTAATTTAACACTTTAATTTGGTTCACTTTGCATTACTTTTAAGTTAGTTAAATAGAGTGGCGTATATCTCCTCGTGTTCGACCCATAGCTACGATTGACCCGTACGCTTGCGGTATAATTTTTAAACTCAAACAGATACCAAGTTAGAAATTAGGTATGTATTGATTCAACCAAAGGAACAAGGAATAGCAGCTAGGAAGAGAGAAAGAAGAGAAAGAGTTGAGAGAGAAATCGTGAGGAGAGTGAAAACTATTCCTCTCCCCTATATTGTTTTATTAAACACTTCATGGAAATTACATATGCCTCCCTAGGGAAGTAAAAGGTAAAAAAAGTAAAAAAGATAAACTTACAACTTAACATAACATTCCAGTAAACAAGAGACTAAAGTACCCCTATCTCTAACACCTGTGCCATCCAGGTAATACAGCCCATCGAGCTCAAGCCCTCCACCAATCATCTTCCTTGTTTGAAGGTCCTGAAAAACACAATAAGAAGGATAGAAGATTACAAAACAGTTAGTGACTTGGTTAGTTGATTAACAAATAAGAGACTAAGAGGTAATTTAGAAACATGAAGAACAGGAGAAAAGGTCAGGGAGGTTGTTGGAGAAACAGTTCCATGACCAGCTAACCTGAGTAGAGGACCCATCAGCAAGGATAACATTTGAAGAATTGGAAGAAGTGTGATCATTAGTGATGGAAGAAAATAAATTGGACTTACCAGTCATGTGACATAAAGCATCTGAATCGATAAGCTATGAAGTATAGGAAGGATAAAAAGCAAAGTTACCTTTATATGCTAAGGTGGCAGTAGAAGAGGAGGCAGAGCCAACTTTAAGTTGTTGTAGGCGTTTGACGAGCTGGTTGTAGTCATCACAAGATATAGAGGATGAAGTATTCGAACTTTGTTTCACATCACCAATAGGTTTCTCAGGAATAGTGTCAGTCATGGCAGCATTGGCTAGTTCATTTGCCCACTCAAGTTTTCCATGCTTGGCCCAACAAGTAGCCACTGTATGATTAGATTTGCCACAATATGAACACTGGCGGGAAGACTTGTCAATAGGCTGAAACCCTGTACCTCGTCCACCAGTGCCACGGCCACAGCCTCTGGATTGGCCATGACTACGTCCTTGCCCACAATTAGCAACAAAGGCTGAGTTGTCCTTGGAAGAAGTATCAGTTTTGGATGGAGTAGCCAGACGATTAATACGCGAGAAAACTTCATTGACAGAAGGAACCTTCTCTCCTGTGAGCAACTGACTCTTAACAGATTGGTAGTCAGGATGGAGTCCGGCTAGAAAATTTGCAACATGGAACTCAACTGATTGCTGTTTTAATTGATCCAGATTGGTAGTTAGGGGCTGATGTATCTGAAGTTCTTCAACTATGCCCTTGTAACTGGAGAAATATTCATTCAAGGTGTTATCTCCCTGTCGGAAATTAAAAAGTTTCTCATAGAGATCATACATGCTGGAGATATTCCTTTCATGAGAACAACTTTCACGTAGGTCACTCCAGACATCTTTAGCAAGTGAGTGAAACATCACATTCGATGCAACAGCAGGTTCAACACTATTCCATAACCAAATCTTAATAATAGAATTTTCACGCATCCACTCATCATAGGTTGTAATTGTAGTAGGATCATTTGGATCACTGTCAGGAAGATCATCAGTAAGGTATTTGAGTTTACCTTTAGCATGAATGTAAGCTTGCACTGCCTGGGCCCATAAGAGATAATTTGAAACCCCGGAGAGCTTAATTGTAGTAATCTGAACTTGGACATTATCTGTAGGTGGTTTAGGATCAGCCATAATGAAGGCTGTGATTAATCACAAGTAGCAGCAATAGTAGTAATGTATCTAGGGTTGTAAAACCCAATGTCAAGAGTATCGAATCAACAAAACAAAACTGAAGTAATAACTGGATCTGGAACAGAACCAGATTAGGGTTTTTAAATAACCCAAAATCAGCAAGTATCGATGGAATGGTTGCAGCAGGTATCGATTGGATGCTTGGGATTCCAACTCTCAACAGCAGCAGTAGTAATTGGTTCTTAAACAGAACCAATTTAGGGTTTAAAAAAAACCCAAAACCAATGGCAGCAGGGGGTAAATAAGGGTTTAATAACCCAATTCCAATAGAATAAAGAATTAGGGTTTACCAAACCTCAAATATTAGCAGAGAAGATGGACCGAGGGTTGTAGAAGAAGCAGAAATACCAACCGCAAGGTCCTGTAGTAGAAAGTGATCTACTAGAGAAGAAAAACTTGATGTAGAAAGCCTTTAACAGATACCGCAGGTATAAAACAGCCAGAAAAGCTGAGAAAAACCACTGAATATGCAATCTTAAATGAGGATTCACTGATATGAATCGAATGCAGGAATAATCTCTAATCGACCTTGGTAAGAATTAAAACCCTAATTTTCAATTGAAAACTACATCTAGGGTTTAATCTGCAACAGTATGCAGCATAGGGTGCTGCACCCTTTAAGAGAAGCTTGAGAAGACCTTCAAAGCAGGATCTAATTCAACAACCAATCTATCGGTTGAGCTCTGATACCATGTAACAGTATAAGCAAAGAGAAAACCAAGACAGAGAGAGGAGAAGAGAGAAGGTGACTGGAGACCAAAGAGATCGAACTGTCCTGTCCCCTCTCACAACCCTTTGTTTATATGTAAAATCAGATTACAACTTAAGACTCCTAATCTAACTAGGAATCACTCTTAATCCTACTAGGAATTACAAGAAATAGAAAATACCAGCAATCAAAATAGAACTACAAGGTATCTTTCAAATCTCTTGTGATTGAATCCTCAATGTCACACTTGCCAACAATTACACAAGATCCCCATAATAATGTTAGAAGGATTTCAATTTCCCTTTTGCATTGATGTATACATTCACAACCTATGGCCACAGAAGATAGTTGAATGTGATAAGAAACTTAAAGGGACCTCCAATGAGCTTGCCGGAAGTTTAACCCGGCCTTATGAGCTCCCCCATCCACCGATCACCTCCTTCCCCTCCATCTCCACAGCCACCCCCACCATCACCTCCACCACCACCACCAAGACCAACCCCGATACCAACCCCTCCTTCACCACCAACTCCACCATTACCTCCACCACCACCACCACCCCCGACACCATCCCCACCCCCACCATCACTCCCTCCATTGCTCCCACCGGTCCAAAATCATGGTCCTCCCTTTTCTCTCAACAACCTCTCTCCTCTTCCTCTGACATTTCCCTCCATTATGTCAAACCTTCAAGCAAAAATGGCTCTTCCTTCACCCTCTGCCCCAACAACCTGTTATCTCCCGAAATCACCAAATGGCAAGCCTGCTTGGTTGGCCACTTCCTTGGCTCTAGACCCGCTTTCAACGTCGTCAAAGCTTCCCTTACCAAGCAATGGAAAGCTCTTGGGGCTTTGGACCTCTTCCTTCTGGACAATGGAGTTTTCATCTTCAAGTTCTTCTCTGAGGAAGTTAAAGCTGACGCTCTTGCTTTAAGAGCCGGAGGAGTTTGGTGACCAGATAACACAATCACCTCCCAGAGAGTCTTCTGGCAATAGAAGGCAAAACACTCCAAATATTATTGAGGGCAGGGTTAAGGGATTTAAGGCCTATATGGGATTAGTGTTAGTTTCTATTTTAGTAGGTTGTATTCTTTATCATAGTAGTGTTTCTAAAAGGCTGAACATGTTTCCTACATTCAAGTCCCTAGTTTTCTATTTTGTTGAAGTTATAGAATAGCTTCTATTTTGAAGAACACTTAAGTTGTTAGGGAATATCCCTACCATACATAGGGGTTTCTTATTTTGTTGATTGCTATGAAGTTATAAATAAAGACAAAGGGATAGACTCCAACCCCAACTATTTGAGAGAAAGATTAATCATGAGCTTGTGTGAGTTATGTGAGAGACAAAGGATGGTTTTGAGGAATTCAAAACTTCTCTATTGTGGGATGCAGTAGGGAAACCTTGGTGGGATGCCGAGGTTGGAGTGGCGGGATTCCTTCTCCACAGTTAGGTGAAAGGCCTAACATATCCTCCCTTCTATTTTCTTCTAGTTTCTATTCCTATACTCTCTCATCTTACTTTGTTCCTTAGTTTCTACTTCATTCCTTTACTTTCTATTTTGCTTACACTTGGTATTTCTTCACTTTAGTTGCTGTTTTCTGCTGTTTCTAACCTTGAGTTTCTAATTTAGTTACTTTCTATTTCCATAACCTCTTGATTTCTCTCAATCTAACCAGTGGATTCACTTCTAATTTTCGCAACCCATTCTATACATGTAAAAGGCCTTGTGACTAGAGTTGCAACCAGATCTGATCACCCTAAACATGGTTGCTGGTTTGTTGCTAATTAGGGTTATTATTGGGCTTGTTGTTCTGGATCACTGCTGGTTATACTAATCCCAGCCTTTAGGTAATTACATACCCCATTAAAGTTTCTAAAGTCCAGCCATCAATCTCGCCTTTTGTTCTTCCATTTTCCTTTGTTTTTATTATTTTGCAGTTCTCACTTGGGGGAGGGGGGCTAAGACATTATCAGGCCTGCCTCCCCTTTCAAATCCAGAACTAACTTCTTGCTTTCCCATAGCCTAGCCTTTCTACTCAAACTTCCACTACTAAACTTTCCATACATCAGCTAGCCACCACCTTCCATCTTAGAGGCTTAAACCATAGGTTTTCTCCCCTAAAACAGTCATCTACCCTTTTAAACACAGATTCAGTCCCTTCCATTTTAAAGGCTTAAACCCCAGTTTTGAAGTGGTAAGCGAGTACGGATTGTGTGACTTCAATTCTCAATCTTCATGACAGTTCCAGAATGTATGTCTTTAAGCCCATGGTTAGTTTACCAAAGATATTGTAACATTGTAAGTAGAACTACAATACTAGCTGAACTATAATAGGAATCATATAAGATGAGAATGGATTTCACTGCTCCTCCCACATTTTCTGTCCCAAAACTGTATATATTTCAATAAAATGTCCCTTTTTTTTGGGGGGGGGGGGGGGATGTGAATTTTGAAATTTGACATAAAAAAGAATTGTAGGCTTACCTCCATAAGCTCCAGTTTATCGGCATCAACACCCTCCACATCTTCAAAGCTAACTGTCTGATTACTGGGCCACCGCTTTTTTGTAGGACCATTGGCAGCAGAAAGTTGACGGTACAGTAGCCACATTAAAGGAGTTAAAGGTATCCACAGAGACAGCACAGTTATTAAAATGCTCCTCATTAACACAAACACTGATTGAAGAACTGAGCCATAAGTAGTTCCCTTTTCTCTCATCAAACTTAGAAGAAAGTTCTCATCGTGATCTATCTTCCTAGTGGAGTATTGCCACTCTGGAGCAGATTGGGCTCTTGAAAATCTTCTCAACACATTGTTACCTATCACTGTTTGAGTTTTAGTACCATCTTTTCCAGCCACAATATCATGGTCAGTAACACTGAAGAGTATTTTCTGAAGGTGGTTGATCTTCCATCTGAGTGCTCTCAGGACCCTGAGATTTAATGTCGTAGAATATACGGCGTGACCCCTCTTCGATGAGAATCTTTGATATAGATCCACTCTAATGATTATCAAGTCTGAATATGGAACAATCTTTGGAGATGGCATTGCTGTTGATTTGAGAAACAAGTAGCACAGCCCCAAGGCTACAGAATAGAAGTGGAGAGGGTTACCCCTTCAAATTTTTACGCAAGAAAGTCCCAAATTCATTTAGCATTGCCTGGAATGAAACACTTTTCACTCTCATTGATAGCAAACGTAATCTTGGGCGCAATCTCAGCAAGATGTTTTTTTTGTCATACTTATCTCTTTTGCCCAAATGAATATTGTCGTTTCTCGTGTCTCTGGCGATTGTGGGTCCGTGTTCTTTTCTGTTTGTTCCTGGTTTCTGAGATAATGACCACCGGTGCTTCGTCCCCGGTGGTCCACAACGCCGGTCATAGCCCTCCTGCTGCAACAAGGGGTGAGCCGGTGCGTTCGTGGGCTAGTTTGTTCCCTGGCGGTCAGATTAGGGACGGTGCTAGGGGTGTCAATGGGTCGGGTTGGGCCGGGCCTGCCTAAACCCTGACCCGACCCTGCCAGGGTCGGGCCGGGTCGGGTTGGTCTTGATTTATGGCACCGTCCACGTGTCTCATTAGACCATGTTTTTGTAACATAGGATCTCAACCTATGGGACAACTAATAAATATGTTGAAAAAAATGGCGTGTGTATAAACTCTCTCTCTACGTTGTAATCGTGCCCCTCAATAGGCTCGGAAGCTTATAGGGGTTACAACTAAATAACAATCATGTCGGTGACTCTTTTTATGGTCCTGTTCAAAATAGTAGATGATCTACTCTTTTTATGGGTTCCCACTTCATGATGATGACAAAGCTAGTAGTTATCTCTGCACAATTCTTCTTTTTTTTTGTCAAGAAAATACTTATATTAAGTATATAATATATATATATATGTAATATTATATACCTATAATTAATACAGGTCGGGTCGGGCCGGGCCGGGCTAGGCCGAGGATCTAAACCCGACCCGACCCGACCTCGCCGGGTCGGACTATAACTAAACCCAAACCCGCCCTCGGGTCAAAAATCGTGGTCGGGCCCGGCCGGCTCAGGGCGGGTTTGGGCGGGTTCGGCCAGCCGGGCTTTATTGACACCCCTAGACGGTGCCGACGATATTCCCTATATCGAACCTGCAATAGTAGATGGTAAGAAAGTAGCTCGGTGTTGCACAGAGGACTTGGCTGAAGAGAAGGATGATTGGGAGTCTGCCCTTGTGGGCTATGTGTTCGGGTCTAGGCCCTCCTTCTCCTCTATGAAGAGTTTTGTTAAGGAGAAATGGGCTCATGCTGGCACCGTTGAAGTCTTTGGACTTGAGAGTGGCATTTTTGTTTTTGATTTCCAGGGAACTGACCTGAGTCACCAGATTCTGGACAACGGACCATGGTACTTTGCCTCTCGGCCTTTGATCCTTCGACCATGGTCTCCTGATGTGTCTCTCTCCAAGAAGGAGGAGACTCATTTACCACTCTGAGTAAGGTTGTATGGCCTGAACTTGCATTACTAGGGTAACCGGACACTGGGCAAGATAGCCAGTGTTCTTGGTAGGTCACTTTGCACAGATAGACAAACTTCCCAACGAGAGAAGCTGTCCTTTGCGCGCTTCTGCATGCTGATCAAAGCTTCCGATGGGTTGCCTTCATCAATCCCCATTGCTTTGGATGACGGATCCGTGATTGATCAACCTATTGAGTACGACTGGGCACCACCGGTATGTGAAACTTGTAAGGTCTTTATGCACAGAGCTCAATCTTGTCCTACCGCACCAGTGACATGAGCAGCTCGGGAGACCAATGCTCCCTGTAGCGCATCCACAAAAGAGAATGTTTGGCGTACGAACACTAGACACCGTGGACAAGCGAAACGGCCACTGCCGGCGAAGTTTGAGAGCGCCACCACCACCCCTGGCGACGACAAGCCTGATCCCCCTGCCGAAACTATTGCTCCTGCCACGTCATCGGCAATTGGGAAAGACTTGGCTCCTATGTCTGACACATGCATAACCAAGGCAGTTGGCAACCCCTCTCCCTCAGCGGTTGGTAACGTGGGTGGGAACGTGAGCTCTCTAAGTGTGCATGGGAAAGCAGTTCTAGATAGTGGTTCGGTACCATGCCAACAATCTGATTAGCATGCACCCAGCCCAAACGCAAAGAACACCCCACGTGGTGATCCTGCGCTGGCGAGTGTGAATACCCCCCACCCACGTTGTCCCCTGCGTTGGGTGGTGATGTAACTGCCAACCTGGTTCCCGCTAGGAACTCGAAGGGCTCCCCCCTGACTCCTAAGTCTGCGTCCTCGGTTCGTTTGATGGCTAAGTCCTTCAATGGAGGAGGCCACAGTTCGTCTGCAAACAACCAAAACACCAGCAGGAGTAGGTTCATGGTCTTACAGGAGGACGGAGTATTGTTGGATGATGTGTGCTCGAGCTTGGATGCAAACGATTCAATTCGTGTCAGTGATAGAAGCTCGGGAAGGAGCAGCCATGTGCACTACTCCACCACACCCTCTGATTAAATGATTAAAGTTGGTGCATGGAACACTAGGGGTCTCAACGAACCTAGTAAGCTCAGGGTAGTAATGGACTGGGCTACTTCACACTACCTTACCATGTTTGGATTGATAGAGACTCGGATTAAGCAGTGCAACTCTGGGAATGCTATACGGCTATTCTCCAACAAATGGCAACACATGGCTAATTACACTGATTCTGATGGCGGACGTTTATGGTTCCTTTGGGACAATGACTTACTTGATGTTCAACACCTGTACTCAACCTCCCAGCTGATGCACTTCTCAGTCTCGGTCAAGCAATCTCAGATACGCTTCACTGTGACTCTGATACACGGTGCATACTTTGCACCGGATTGGGAATCCTTATGGGCATAGCTTCATCGCCTACATCACCTCAGCTCTCTTCCTTCCCTCATCCTAAGGGACTTCAATGCTGTTTGCCTTCCTAGTGAGAAGGAAGGAGGTCGACCAGTGACGCCAAGGATGACTCAAGCTCTCGCTGATTGCATCTCTGATCTTAGCTTACTAGACCTTAAATACTTTGGATGTCACTTTACCTGGTCCAACAATGGTGTTGGGAACGATCGGATCTCCTCGAAGATTGACAGAGTTTTGGTGAATGAGCTATGAATGGATTCGTTCCCTTCCTCCCACGCTCACTTTCAACTCCCTGGAATCTCTTATCACTCCTCAATGGTGGTTTCTTTGGGCTCTCAAAACCCCAAATGAGATCGACAGTTCTATTTCTTCAATCATTGGGCCGATCACGAGGATTGACAGCAGTTCTCGGGATCCCCCATGCATATTTTACTCTCTAAGCTAAAAGCTCTGAAAGTCCAACTCAAAGGGTGGAGTCGACGCACTTACTATAACTTGGACCAGCAAATCGCTGATATGGAAACCGGGGTCAGCTCCCTGCAATCTACGATCCTCGAGACAGGTGCTACTCCCTATATAGTCAAGCGCAAGCGTGACTATACAGACCAATTGCACTGTCTGTTGAATGCAAGAGAATCTGACTTGCGCCAACGATCAAGAGTTCGTTGGTTGGAAAAGGGGGATAGCAATACTGATTTTTTCCACCAATCCCTGAAAGTAAGGCGCCACCGCAACCGAATCGGCTCAATCCAAAATGCTGCAGGGTTTTGGATTTCAGATGAAGAGGAGGTAAGATTGGAGGCATCAAGGTTTTTTGGAGATTACTTCATGGGAACGCCTCATGTCATATGCCCACCATTAAATCCTCTCGTTGATCGATCCTTGACACCCCTGGAAGGTGCAAATCTGATCTGCGAGTTCACCGCGGAAGAAGTCAAGAAGGTGATCTTTGCAGCGGATGATGACTCCTCACCAAGTACTGATGGTTTTGGAGCCTATTTCTACAAAATAACATGGGATATTACAAGCACTGACGTCACTAACGCCATCTTGGATTACTTTCGCAACCCCTGGTTGCCGGACCAACTCAAGCTCTCTAGGCCGACTCTGGTGCCTAAAGGGGATTCTCAGTCTACTTTCAATGACTACCGACCAATTGCTGTAAGCTCCCTCCTTTACTGGTTCATTGCGAAATTGCTAGCCAACAGACTAAAGACTGTTATGCACAAGCTTGTGGGGGTTAATCAGTCAACCTTTATCGAAGGTCGACAGATTACTGACAACATCCTTCTTTGTCAAGAGCTATTACATGGATACCACAGTGGCATGGGGTTGCCACGGTTTGCAGCCAAACTGGACCTTAGAAAGGCCTATGACTCGATGCAGTGTTGTTTTCTTTTCACCTTACTCCACCTGGTGAATTTCCTGCCTCTCTTCATCAATTGGATCTCTCAGTGTATTGTGAACCCGTATTATGTGGTTTTTTTGAATGGTGCTCAATCCCCTAAGTTCTCTGCCAACAGGGGTCTTCGGCAGGGTTGCCCCATGTCTCCCTCCCTCTTTAATATTGTGCTGCAGGTTTTCTCTGATTCGCTAACCGCGGCTGCTAAGGTTGGTGAATTTTCATATCACCAATTCTGCTCAAAGTCTGAGATTACATCCATATGTTTTGCGGACGATCTCTTCGTCTTTGAAGAGCTACAGATCAAAATGCTGCAAAACTACATCAACTGGTTGAAGATTTTTCTGCAATCTCAGGTCTTACAATTAACAAGAATAAATCTGCTCTGTTCTTCGGTAATTGTACTGGTACCTTGGAAGTGTCAATTGGCACAGCCCTGGGCATCTCCTCTAGCAGCCTCCCTATCAAATACCTAGGAGTTCCACTTGCTTCTAGGTCCCTGAAGGCACATGATTATCTGTTATGTATGTCTTGAATTCTTGGACCCGTTTCGAAGAATGACCCGCTCCGACATTTTTGGTGGCGACCCGAATGGAACTTTTTCTGAGATTTGTGATGGTAGCGGAGGGCTTGGGCCGATAGGCCCAAGTCCGGAGCCCATCACTGATCTTGTTGGGGGTGCGGGGGCAAACCCCGCTATCGGCCCAAGCCCTCCGCTACCATCACAGATCTTGTTGGGGGTGCGGGGGCAAACCCCGCAGTACCGTTCGACCCTACCCAATGGATCGACCCGGATCCGATGGAGGAGTATTTATGTTCTTTACCCGCTTTATTGTAAAGAAGAGTAAGATTTGGGGTTTTTTCGCTTTAGGGTTCCAAGGAGAGAGCAGCAGTGCCATTTTGGGTTTTCTTGAGAGAACTCCATTGTAGTTTTTCTCCGATTTGCATAGTGAATCATCTTCGCCTTCGCCCGTGGATGTAGCACACCATACTGGTGTGTAAACCACGTTATATCTCTGTGTCCTCTTGCTCTGTTCTTATTTCTTTTCGTGTTTTTGGTTGGTGTTTGCTCTAACATTATCAGGGGTTACTAGCAAAAGTTGATCAGAGACTTAGCTCTTGGAAAGCTCGATCCCTATCTTATGCTGGTAGGCTCACATTAATCAGGTCTTTTATTATGGGTTGCATTTCTTACTGGATCAATGTCTTCAAACTCCCACACCAAATTCTCCTTGTCTTGGAAAGACGTATGGCTCGGTTCCTATGGTGGGGAAATAAGGACAGAGGGGCTTTTAAAGTTGGCTGGAACAGCATATGCAAAGCAAAGTCTAAGGGCGGACTTGGACTTCGTCGGCTCAAGGACTGGAATGAGGCTTCTCTCTTAAAGCAAGTGTGGTCATTGGCTTCGGAGCCATCAACATGCTGGGGTCTATTTGTTGGGCATCACTGGCTACAGCATCACTCAATCTGGTCCTTGTCAATCCCAACCAATTGCTCATCATCCTTCAAGGATATTCTCAAAATGCGATCGGTTGCGGTTAATCACACCAAATATTTAATAAAGGATGGCGCTGGAACTCTCCTTTGGCATGATCCCTGGCTTCCCAATGGCCTGATCAGCACCTCAAGTGGAGCTCCTATTGCCCAGGCTCTTGGTCGCGACACCTTTGATCGAGTAAGCTCCATCCGTTCAACTATAGGTACATGGAGCAACACTCCCAGTGATCCGGTATTGCTTGCTAGATGGCCTCAGATCACCACCACCAAGTCTCATCAATGGCTATCTAGAGACGCAGCAGTTTGGATTCCCTCTACTAACGGAAAATTCACAATCAAATCTGCTTGGGCAACAATTCATCAAAGTGGGAACCCTCTACCTTGGTCACGGCTTGTGTGGTTCTCTAAAATACAGCCTCTTTTTTCCTTCATCTCATGGCTGGCCATGAAAGGTGCCCTTACAACTCCAAGCAAACTGGTCTCATGGGGTGTTACAACTGTCGCGACTTGTCCCCTCTGCGATGGAGAACCGGAGACATTAGATCATCTTTTTTTTCAGTGTAGCTTCTCTGGATCGATATGGAAGGGCAGTGCTTCATACCAACGGCTTTTCCAGGGTGATTCCCTGATCAATGACGTTCGCTGGTTCAGCCTAGTGGTCACTATCTACAAAATATGGATGGAAAGGAATGGGAGGATCTTTCGGCAGGAACACAACCAGGCGACTGGTGTTCTCCAGGTTATTTTATCTACTATACGCACACGATTCTCTGAGTTGAAGGAGAGAGTGCCTGACGATGCTGCCAACAGGGAGTTCTTTAGCAGGTGGGAGATTCGAGCACCCTTTAAACACCACCTTCCATCAACCCACTCTTGGTCTCTCCCACCACCAGGGTAGTGTGCCATCAACTGCGATGGCTCGTCACTCAACGGACATGGAGGCTATGGCTCATTGGGACGGCACGCTACTGGGCAGGTGCTCTTTGCCATTGCAGGAGGTACCAGGGTGGACTGCGTTTTGTGTATGGAGCTCGCTGCTATCAAGGCTGGACTGCTGAAAGCCAGAGACCTCCGACTCGCTCAGTTCCATGTTAGATCTGACTCTCTTAAGACCTTCTACAGAATGTAAATTAGTATTCTTTATTATTAATATAATTCTCCCTTATCCAAAAAAAAAAAATTGTCGTTTCCACTGTTTCTATTGACTTAAGACCTAATTCTTCTATTAAATTCCAAATCAAGTCGAGATTTATAGCAACACTGACGACCGAATGAGATAAAGATGATGAACTAGAACAGGAAAGAAAAGCTGAAGCAGAAAGATTGGGTTTTCCTAGTTGAATTATAAAACTTCCTCCACTGTAGAAAATTGTTGATTGATTGAAACATGAAACCTGATCACCCAAACCACCACAAGCGGGTATAATGGAAAACAGAGCCATTCTTTTTCAAATCGAAGGACAAATACTTAAATTCAAATATTATTCTCAGTATTCAGAATTGAATTTTTTCATCGCAAAACAGTAAGAATTCATCTGTTTATTAAGCAACGATTGAAACATTGAATCCAAATAACATCGAACTTATGCAAGAAATCAAAGTACCTGTGGATTTCTTGTTGGGGAGCAGAAAAGTGAGAACTAAGAAGTGGATACAATACTTCGAATTGGATGGAAATAACTGGAGCTTTGGAATGTTAACTTGAAGTTTCGTGCATTGAAGACTTGGGGGATCTGTTTTGTGTTTTGGAGGTTCTCCCACGGATTATCCAAAAAGAACCTCCCAAGAACTCTGGGTACCGAGGATCTGAGAACTGAAAAGGATGGTGATTACACTGTTTTAAATCTCGTAAATCGGTCGGACCCGATACCAATACGGTGCCGAAATGCCGATACGGATCAGCCATGGCTAAAAATAATTTTATTGGTCAAAAGTTTTGTGCACGGTCCTGTTCCTCTCTCACAATAGGGGGTTGAAAATGACCCTCCTATTTGACACATTGTAGCTAGGGGTGTCTCTTGTTCCTTAACGGTTCTGTCCATAAGAATCGGACCAATAAGCTAATCGATTCCGAGCCTAAAATCCAAGACCATTAACTAATGGGTGGATTGGTTCTGATTCTTAAACGATTAAAAATAATTTAAAAAAAAAATCTCTAACACATACTACATATATTCAATAATATTGTAATAAGATATTAATTTCATTCACATAAGATATGCAATCCATATCAATTTTTTTTTTTTAAATTCAGAAAGCTAGTCCATATTACCTCTTCTTTTGTATTCAATTAATAAGTAGGAACAACACCACCCTCATAAATTAGGATTATTTTAAGGAATGTTCTTAAATTAAAATTCCTAAATGGACTTTTAAATTCTAAATCTTTGGTAAAATAGCATATGAGACTAGTGGTACCAGTCAAAATGAAAAACTAAAAAAATAAAGGGTTTGTTTGACCTTAGCTCTTATGACTTTAAGTCTTAAGAATTATATAATATGTAGGGTTAGAAGATGTGAATTTGATTTGGTTCCAACGGTTCCTAATTGGTCTATTGGTTCTGGAACTGTTGGGAGACTGATAACTTGTCGGTAGATCCAAAACCAGACCAATAAGCTATTTGGAGGGTCGGTTCTAATCCGGTTCTTGATTCCGACCCAAAATTGACATCCTTTATCGTAGCCCCCCTTCCCCCTTAAACAGCCGTGAATGAAAATCATGATGTCTGTATTGTATCAGTCATTATTGATATTAATATCTGTACATATAGGCTGCGTTGTTCCGATTTGAGATCAAAACAACACTTTTTGAAGAAAAAAAAATAGTGGAAGTGGTGATTGGAATATTCTATGCCCCAGCTATCCAACGGGTCGAAAAACGTATCTAGAGGGCATTTTGGAAGCATACTAAAACCGTAGGAGGGGAGATTGTGGGTAAACGGTAACAATCTGATAATAGCCTCATAAGAATCCATAAAACCAACCCGATAAGTACCAAACCAAAATCGGACTTCAGCTTAATAGTTTGATTTCTAGTTGGCCCATAACTAACACGAGTCCAATTCAACCCATCTGAACAGACACCGATTCACATTTTACACCCTAATTAACAAGAGTGATGATTTGAAAACGAGAGTTGAATTAAAAATTCTGCAACCTCAGTTGGCTAACGAGGCCACTCTGCAATGACGCTTGCTTGCGTCTTGGCCTCTTGGCCTCTTGGAAACATCGAATTCACTTTTATCTCACTTAATTAATTAAACAGATGTCTTAATCCAATTTTGTTATTATATATAGATGAGATCTGTTGCCCTAATTATACCTTTTAAATTTTCAATTCAACAAAGTCCATTGTCAACTTTTTAACAGAGTTTGAGTTTTAGCTACGACAAATCTAAGTTGCTTTAACCTTCAAATAATGTGCCATAGCCATAGAACCTATGAATGCAATTAAAAAATGGAATCTGCCAAGAGATGGGTACCAGATTTGTTGACCACTATACATCAAATCTTTCTTTCTAATCTGATTTTGATTAAAGCAACCTATCCAACACCAAATGTGACTAATGCTATGTAAAGGCTTATAAATACTTGAAGAGTTTTTCCTTAACGGCTAACTTTTAATGGCGACTTCTATTAGAATCCCAACTATGGAGATTATAATTTGTAAGCTTATAAGTATTTGGGCACTTCTCCTTAACAACTAACATTTATTTTAGAGAATACAGTAAAAAACCCGTTGCAATTGCCCAAACTGGTTAAATAATGCGGTGTAAAAGCTTATAAGTTCTTGGGTAACTTCTCCTTAACAGCTAACTTTTATTCCAGAGAATACAGTAGAAAGGCCCTTGCAATTGCCCAAACTTGTTAACCATTGCCTTTAGCAATTCTACAATGTCATTAATGTCAGGGCAGTGTTGAAGAGCCATCAATTGTCAACCCTGTGTAGCATAGGTAGTTCACTTATATTCAGTACAGAATCAAAATAAGCAAATGAAATTGCTTTCCTACAAGCAATTTTGGGGTCAATGGTATAAACACGAACCACCAGTTGCTACAATTATGTATGATCATGAGGGAAGACAAGGCATTAACAGTTTTTTCCTGTCTTCTTTTTTCTATATTCATTTCTATCTGTGGTTCTCCACTAAATATTAAAACCATTTCATTCCAGTTTCCTCATCCTTGCAAGTTGTCATGGCTCAGGTATTTAACCACAAATCAACTTAACAATATATACCTACCATGGGAGGACTTCCTTGGTCAAAATATACTCACAAAATTCATCCCTTCAGTGACTGTTCCTTGTTCGCTTTGCTGCGAAAAGTTGGCGAAGGAAAGAGAACTTCCCTCTTGCACGTGCAGACGACTCAGTGATCACACTATCACGACTCGGTGCTGCCAACTTGGTGGTGTCTGATTCAGGTAAGGGAGGTGTGAGTGTGAAAAGGAATGCATTGAGCATGCGGATGATCTGGTTGAAGCTGGGCCGAACATTAGGGTCCTCAACCCAACATGATTGTATGATGAATGCAAGATCAGGAGGTAAGTCCTCCGGCAAACTCGGCCTCACGTGCTGCTCTTCCAAATGACAAAACATGGTCAACTAGTTAGATCTGAAAGAACCGTATTTCTACAGAACTATTGAGTTCCCAACAAGTAACCCCACCCCTACCCCCCCACCCCTAAAAAAAAACATGGTCAGGGATTCACATTTTACTACACAAACAAAAACAAAACAAAAATCCAGTGATTGCAAAAACAATGAAAACCTTTGGCAAAATTGAAACCATTTCTAATTCTCTACAACTAAACTCTAAACTAGAAGCCTCTGGAAATCACTATTTTGGAGTATAACCCAGTTCTCCACGGCTTTTATTAACAGGTACCGTTGACACAAGTTAGGTTGTCAGAATTCAGAAATAGCAAAAATAGGCAAATTTTCATAATCCTAAGTCATCCTTTTATATATATATATATATATATATATATAACAGCCAACAATTCATCATCATTAATTCATACAAAAACATACTCGGTATAAATGGTTGAGGATTATATAAGCAATTGTGTACAAGGATACTGAAGTGAGTAAGGGACATCCCTGGTGAAAATTATTACAATACGACATATATGAAAGCTCCATGTTAGGAAATAATGACTAAGAACTTCTCTTGGGCATTATTATCCCCATACCTAACGATCTGCATTTACATGCATTATAACTGTTTACACCTGAGGTTTCCACATCAATGGTCCACATTCTGGTATCATTACAAGTGAAGACGAGAAAACACAACATATCATGACACAAATTTCTCTGGGGGCAAAAAAAAGCAATTATTTTGTCCAACATCACTAATTTCAGACAAAAGCAGTACTCCTGTTACAGTCTTATGTACAAATAAATATTGCAAGACTTCTGAACATGAAAAACACAGATCAAGCTAAGATAAGTTGAACTGGCAAAACAGAAAAGCAAATGGTGGCCCCATATTGTGGGATAAACCTCATACAATGACATTCTCTTTAAACATAACATCTGGACATATTTGATTAAAAAAAAATGACCATATGATCCATGTACGCCAATTACCAGAATGGCCAAGAATCCACATTCCCAGTACAAAATATGATGCAATCACTTGCACAATTGCACTTTTTTGACCAACTTGAAACATGTCATAGAGAAACAAAATTTCTAACATATAGATCTATGCCATCATCATACGAGGTTAATACCAAGGATTAAGCGTAAGGCTATGGGACTTCCTAACTTTTAATTCAAAGGATCATAGCAATAACTGAGAAAGCTTCAGGAATAAAGAGGAATGCAAGTTCCTTGAAACCACTAGCAACCTCATGCCAAAATAAGAAGGAAATAACAAATAATCTCCTCACCTTAAAGGCAGCAGCATAAGCAGCCTGCAAGTTTGACATGCCTTCAAATGGCATTCGGTTAGTCAACAACTCCCATAGGACAATTCCAAAGCTATAGACATCAACCTTGTTGTTGTAATGCTTCTTCTCTCCCTGACGCAAAGTCACAGTGCTGTATAACTGCAAGGTCAAATTGATTCCTGGTAAAAGCAGAGTTTCTGATAATTAAAGAGATAAAGAGATAAACTTTAGAGAAAATTAAGATTTTTTTTATCTAAAAGGAGGCTGAGCAGCTGGTGTCTTAATGTTTTGGAAATATGGGCAGTTCCTCAGGAGAACTGCATACCCAAAATGTGTAGAAACATGGGAACATCAAAACTGGTACAGAAAAGGTGATCATCCTCTAATTTGCCATATTTGTATGCCTTTCTAGCCTCTCGCCCTTGATGTGGTCTAGAGTCGAGAATAGAATCTAGAATATCACAGAGGCTGTAACCACACTTGGAACCAGGATCATATATTGAAGAAATTTGAAGAATTAGATAGAAAAACTGGAATTTTACCGCCGGGGGAGGGGGGGGGGGAACAGTTTTCCAGGTAATTTATCAGACACTACAAGAGACAGTGAACCAGGAACTGAGAAATCACTGCTGCAACTTCTTGAATCCAAGCAAACAGAGAAATAATCCTCCAAACAGGATAACCCAGCCCAGGTAACTAAATCCTAACTAAAGAAATATAATTTTATTGGATCTTTGGATAGTATGATTGGTTTCAGAGAATTGTAGAAACAGGGCAGGCTATATAATCAGTCAACTTAGAGATGAATAAAGTGGTAATCAAGATAATACTCTAATAGAAAATAGTAACAGAAGCCTATATACCAAGTCTCAGGACAAACTCCGAGCTGATAGCAAAGATACGACCTGAGCAAGAAAGCTAAAACAGGTGAAAAAATAACAGAATATCAGCCTTGAGTAGAAAGGACAAATAAGAACAAAGAAAAGGAATAGAAGAGGGGGGAGGGAAAGATCCACCTCTGATTAGATGCTGAAAACTGAATCAAACCAAAAGGGAGAGAGAAATCAATCAAACCAGTAACACCAGCAATCATAGAAAGACTTTTATCTCAAAACTGAATTGATGGGGGGTGCTATTACATATTTATAGCTACTAAAAAAAACCAATATCAACATGGATTCTTTTTCATGACCTGAAACTGAAATCAAGAACTCTCTTGGACTCAACCTACTCAACTGTCAACCTATGTAACTCTCCTACAAGGCTCATATTCTAACTTAATAACTGAAAATTGACTCCCATCGAACTACCTGTCGACAACCTCTAAAGACCACACTTCAACTTAATTTTTTAATTACAATATTAACCCCTAAGTTTTACTACAATTTCTAATCCTTACTAAAACTGATAGCCAAATCTAGGCCTGGGCTTCCAAACTGGATAGTGCTTATCCAGCCAGGCTTTGGCATCTGCATCAACCCTATAATTTAATCTGTTCCCACTTTATTTTGAAGCTTGGCCTTTGGTGGCACTTCAATGCAGTTCACACTTAAAGGTTTGAAGAGTCGAGATCATATCAGCCAATCCACCCCATCTGTATCCAGACAGCAGAGACCAACAAAATCTTACTCCTTGGATTAGCCTACCCACACACTTGGCTGCATGTTGCTTTCATATTGGAATCCTAGTTTCTGATGTGTCTTTCAAGCATTTCATCGCTTCCCAGGCCAACACAGACACACTCCCACAGTTCCTCTGGGTTCCTCTTTCTTTTTCTCCTTTTCTTGTCATTCTTGCTTTTCTGGCAAGCTCATCAGTCATCATATTAGGACTGGATCACCTGATCCAGTCCAATTAATGTAATTGTAATCTTAGGTTTGAAAAGCTAAACTAGGAGCCAAATAACCAGGATCTGCCATGAACAGGGTAGTTCGAATAGGTCAAAATAGGTGTTTTTGGTTAAATTAGGGTTAGGGTTTAATGGGACCTAGGGTTTGATGGTAAGGTTAGGTCAAGTTGATGTAGGGGGGTCTATCAGTGAAGGTCTTGTTAAGTTTTAACAAGTCTGGGCCTTTTAATTAGAATTGGCAGCAAGGTTAGGGTAGGATTTCGGGTTTTTGAAAAGAGAAAAAGATGGATTTTTTGGGTTTATGATGGTCAGATGAGGGAGCAACTTGGATCGAGTTTTCCCTAGTATGAGAGGAGAATTCAAAGTTTGGTGAGAATTGGCTGGCTGGTTTGGTCTGGGCAGAATTTAGGGATTGGGAAAATTGAAAACAAAAGGAGGAATCTTAGGGTTTGGGCAGTGAAAGGGTAAGAAGAAGAAATGTAGGAGATGGGGATGATTCAGACTTACTGTTGTTGCAGAATTTCATTGGCAGCAGCCTGTTTGATTGTAGATCTTGAATAAAAATTGAATCTTTAACTAGAACTTGAAGGAGAGCTTCAAAAGAACGACCCGGGCTTCACACCGCAAGGTGTCGATTGGATCAAACACCAATCCCACCAACAAACCAGCCGGGCTTCCCACCGCAAGGTGTCAATCGGATCAAGCACCGATCCCACCAGCTTTGATCAACACAAGACAAAAATCTTCAATGGAGAAGAAGAGCAGCCAAAGCTTTTCATTAATATCAAAATTCGTGTTCAATGCTTTGCCTCCTTACAACCTTATATAAAAGACTCAAAAATAGACAACTCCACTAAAAAGGAAAGGGGGAATTTCTTAGATCTACTAAATTTAAAAAAGATTTACAAAAATGGTAGCTATAAATTATGTTCCACAAACACAAGTTAAAATTTTGAAAAGATTTATCAAATTCCCATATGAGTAAAAATAGCTAAAGGAATAACCTAAAATACCCCCTAACTTCTTTCTCGCTCCTTCATTCTTCTTCTCCCCCTCTTCCTCCTCCAACGAAGGAAGACCTCGGCACTCCCTCCTCCCTGAAACACCACCCCACCTTCCTCTCTGAAATCTTCCCCGCACCACCACCTCCACTGCCACCCCCTCCCTACCCTGCAAACCCACCCCACCATACTTTAAATGAATTGTTTCCTCTGCATTTCACCCATATTAATGAAATTTTGATGATTAGTGTTTATAGGTCTTCCTCTTAATTGCTTTTAAGGCATTAGAGAGTTGTTAAAGATTTGCTTATATATTCTTGCCTTAACAGGGAAAATCTCGTCCTCTGCTGGAAAGGATTTCGATAAGATATTCCTCTTTTTTTCTGTAATTGGGGGGGGTGTTTACCTCTTGCTGATGATTTGAATGATGACTTTAAAGCTGTGATTGTGAAATCCATCAGTTTCAACAACTTAATCACAACACTGCGATTCTTCATTTTCAATGGTCGAAATTTTGATCCTAAAATACAGAAATCCCTAGACTCCGGAAGGATGCTCTTAGAAGGGTCTGTTGGCTTTAAAACTTCACAAATGGAAACCATGATCTCAATAAAGGCACCTTCTCAGGGAAGGAAACTAAATCCGTAAAGAGAGAGAGAAAGAAATTATGATTTCTTAATTTATTATATTCCTAGCTGTCTGGTTTTTCCCCTTTTATTGAATGATTTATTAAGAAAGGGGAACATGATGGGGCGGGTTTGCAGGGGAAGGAGGAGGTATGGGGAGGAGAGCAGGAGAGGGAGAGAGGGGGTGGATGGCGGTGGCAATGGAGGTGGTGGTGCCGGGCAGATTTGCAAGGAGGGGGGGGGAAGAGGGAGTGCGGAGTTGTTCCTTAATAGGAGGAGGAAGAAAAGGAGAAGAAGATAGAAAAAGGAGAGGGAAGGAAATTAGGGGTATTTTAGGTTATTCCTTTAGCTATTTTTACTCATAGGCGGATTCGGTAAATCTTTTCAACATTGTTATTTTGATGGTAAAACATAATTTATACCTACTATTTCTGTAAATCTTTTTATAATCTAGTAGATCTAGGCAATTCCCCCAAAAGGAAAGGCCTAACCCAATCCTTAACTAATCAGGTAACCTAAACTGACTAGGAAAGTGAAATAACAAAGGAAATAGACTGAAAACATGACTCAAAGGAGAACTAGGATTACAACTCAAACAGGAAACAAAATAAGTGTCTAATAATAAAAATAACACAAAAAATCAACTCTCTCAGCCAGCAGTCCATATCAGCCCCTAAATCAGTATTCATGTGAACAGTGTTGCATGGACGAAGAGTGTCATGAGGTACTGTTCACGTGAACAGTAGCCTTTTTGTTTCTTTGGTCTTCTTCATGCTTCGATCTAGATCACCAATCCAGATTAAGATGGGTGGAGACCAATATGATCCAGGATCCTGATCTTTCAATCATTTTAGAATCACAGTTCCAACTTCCAACACTCTTTTGGACGCCTTTTTGCTTCTTAGGATAGGTGTAATTTAATGGAGATCTTGCACAAGAAAAGGGAAAGAAGAAAGAGAAAGACAGGAGAAAAGATGTGGATCATCTCTGTATCAAAACCCTAGCCATTTGATTAGAGCCTCACTAACCCAAAGTATGGGGATGATGGAGTTTCATTAGTGCAGTGGAAAGTCTCATTTCACAAGTTAGCAAACTATGTTTCAGACCATTTCAGATGTTAATATACTGGTATATTAACTAGGAAGTTTTAGAATATGTGCTTTAGCTTGGTTTAAGGGTTCAAACCTTGCAGGTACCTAAAAGTGATTTTGAACCACCAACACAAGTTTAAGAGAATCTCTAAACTTCCATTAGATGATATGAGATAGTGTATACGCATCTACTGATGTATCTAGGACTCAATTTGAGAAGCGAAACTTAACAGGACAAGTAATCTCAAGAAAGCAGCCAGTGCACTAAATTTTTTTTAAAAAACAATGAAACATGAAAAAAGGAAAAAAAGAGCACCCCAATTCAATGAACAATGCTCCCCGTGTAGGGAAAAATAACCAATTGTCACCTGTGTGCCAGTTAACGGAGATCCACAATGATAACCAAATATTTGTAAAGTACTATAACACACTGAAACAAATCAACCCAAACTACAAAAGCACACACCAATTTTAACGTGGAAAACCCTTCCAAGGCGAAAGAGAAAAAACCACAGGCCCTTGTCCAGGTAAAACATCCACAATTCCACTATGATAAATAATGGGGTTACAAGATCTCCTCTCTAAACAGTATAGAGGCTAACAAAACATACAAAGAAAAATACCCTCTTGGGTTACAAAGAGACTCAGCAAACAAAAGTGGATTCACAAGATCATAGTACTCTCACCTCAAAACCTAACGTGACCAATACAGAGAAGCCAAAATACTAGCCCTTCTTCCCTTGACAGAGAGAACATCTTCATGCCACAACTCAATATGAGGAACAAGAGAGAGAGTACCGTCTCTTTCTTCTTTTCTCTCCTCTTTCACCCACAGAAAAGATGAAGCCGAAATTTTTTTTTCCCCCCAATGGAGTTTGTACATGCACGACCTCCCTTCCTCATTTCCTTTATATAAGAAAAGAGAAACCTAAAACTAAGTCGGCTTCGTAACCGATTCATTGGGTCCCACGTAAGGTGTCTCACCGCCTTACGTAACAAGAGAATGTAAGTGGCGTGAGAAACTCTTCGTGCGTTAATTTCCTTGTGGGCCCCTCCTTTACATGAGGAGGAAAAGGAGGGTGGGAATTAAACAGCAGACAAGGAAGTCCTTTTGCAGGAACCATATAAGCATTCACCCACTATTCCCACCCCCAAACAATTCTCTTGGAATGCACTGGTATAAGGACAAAGCTTGTGTGCAAGCTTGGGACTGTAGACATCAGATTTTGTTTAGCTCCGATTTCAAAGAAGAATGTACATTAGATTAAAAAGAAAGACAGCTGCATTGGAAATAAACATAGACAACCAGACACAACAGGCATGGAACAAAAAAGGACCAAATCTACACAGAAATCCTTCTCTAAGCAGCAAGTTCAACACTTTGTTCATGTTTCCCACCACAGACTATCAAAATCCAAAACTACTGATTAATCAACACTGCTCACCTCTAGATTGTTCTCCCTCAAGCATACAGTGCATACAAATAGATTTCAGCTATCAATTCCCATGATCTACATCTCTATAAGTCAAAAAGGCACAAACCTCAGGAGCCATCCAACGGTAGGTTCCTGTTTCTGCAGTCATCATCTCAGTCACAGATTCCTCTCTTGCAAGACCAAAATCCGCTAGTTTCACAGACTTCTGATTCTCCGTAAGTAACAAATTGTCTGCACCATTAATTTTTGCATCAGATAATTAGTAAAGATTCTTGGTCAGTTGCTCTTACATGATTCAGGTGAACACACAATCTAAAACCACAATCAATTTTCAAATTGGCACAATTGGAACACCAAAAAATTTGCTCAGAAGTTCAAACGTCTTCACCCAAGAAATTTGCACAATTTTTGATGAAATTAGAACATCCATATAATTATTTATATCAATACAAATTTTTCTTTCCAGTTCTAAGATTGCAAACCATCCTCATTAGATATAAGCTCCAATTAATATGAAACACAGCCAATGACCTGGTCCAAATGATATTCACATAAAACCAAGATTAATATAAATTGAATGAACTTTTGTTCCATTACAACCAGAGTTAATACTTTCAAGCTTGAATTTCAGTAGCAAACAAAGTGATCAAAATGATTTGAAACTTTCCTATTTTTTAACTTAAGGTATTTATTAGGAAGTTCAGAAAACAAGTGTGGTAAGTAGTCAATACAATGGAAATGTCCAAAACTACTAGCCTAGTGAACTAGTGTTGTCAAGGTATCACTCATCGTCTAGGCAATACCATTTCAGGTGAGCTGTAGATGGATGCCCAGGATTATAGACACAAGCCCAGGCCACCAAGCAACAGCCTAGGCTTTGCTTAGGAATTGGACATAAATATTTTCTTAAATTTTACCTTTCAAATGGAATTCCAATGCTATGTAGTCATAATAGGTCATATTTCTGAGTTGTGCATATATATTTGTCTCTATTGGTATGTTAATGAAAAATACAATACACGTAATCAATTGAGCCTTTATTTTGTTTTTGACCTGCTATCCTTAACCAATTGTTCCAACATAGTTGTCAAGGCATCGCCTAGACGTCCAGACGGCTTCTTGAGTCCAAGGCGACAGTATGCCTTGTTTGATGCAAGAAAGGCAACTACCTTGGATGCCTTGGCCTCGCCTTGTGGCCTTGTGAAAACACACCTTAGATTATATCAATATTTTGACACTTCACAAGTTTACGTTGATTTTTTTTAATGAATATGTTTATAGTATATCCTATGCTTTGTTTTTTATATGTTGGTTTTTTCATATTAGGGCATTACTAGCATAATTATATCATATTGCATTGATATGGCCTTTATGTTGCATGGCAGCATAATTATATCAAATTATCATTGTTATATTATATATACTGCACACCTAGGCACCCCTCCAACGCCTTGAGTCGCCTAGTCACCTTGACAATCCCAATAAAACCCTAAGCTGATATTTAGCAGAAGAAATAGTAGGGGGGGAAAAACAATAAAGAGAACACTTTGCTACCAAAAACTCAAGCATCCCCATATATATATATATATATATATATATATATATATACACAGCTCAACATGTCATTCTTACCAGGCTTAAGATCTCTGTGTATAATCCCATTGGCATGTAGACAATCCATGGCCCGAGCAATATCAAGGGCAAAACCTATCGCTACACAAAGATCTAATTGTTTTGGACGAATACTGAATAAATACTTCCGGAGTGACATCCCTGGCAACAGCTCTGTAGCTATCACCATGGGATCTTTACAAGCTCCAATGAACTGCAAGGGGATCAGAGAAGTTATTGAATGCAATTAAGAGAAATTGAAACATGATCAAATTAAGAAAAGAGGAGAAAATGTGTAAACATCATGATCTTATACTCCAAGGATGTCAGATACAACCAGTAATTCTGAAGGGTTGGGACGGCTGAACCAACAGCAGACACACACAATTATTTACACCCTTGAAAACTAAGAAGATCACCTTAACAAGGTTCTCATGTTTTACTCTAGACATCATTGTAACTTCACGGATAAAATGGCCTTCAAGTTTAGCTTTTTCTTCTGGGGTACTTCCACTATTGAGAACTTTGACAGCAATAACTTGATCACGGTACCTGCACAATTACAAAATGGGAAAAAATGTATCAATAAATCAAAATATTACCAAATAAATATAAACAAAAAACAGAACATGTGTCAAAAAGCAAATGATAGACCAAAGTTATGTGACTTGACAAATTACATGTCATACTGATACGGTCCTTAGAAACCTGTTGCACTGGGAGTTTGGCACATTGATAGAGGCAATGGTAAGTTGGACATTGAATATCACTCCTATCTTTATGCCTGTCTGTATTAAGTATGCATATCTATAAAAAAAAATTTACACCAGCTCTGTGAAAATTCAGTGTATGTTTGTGTATTACGCATATGAATCTTAATGAATAAAAAGCATATATCTTCATGTACCCATATGGTACTAATACTTAATATGTTTGTAGGTCTCTCTGTGTGAATTGAAGTGGGAAAAAGAGAAGGGGTGGATTAGAACCAAAAACTGAAAGGTTTGTCCTGAATTCTAATAAGAGTAAAAGACACAAGAATACCTAATATGTTTGTGGGTCTTAGTGAGTGGATTGGAGGAAATATGCGGTGGAACCAAAAACAAAAAAGGTTTGTCCTGAATTGTGAAAAAAAATAAAAGAGGCGTGTCTCCTCCAACAACATATTTTTTAAGTTCCATTTCCAGAAAATGGAGTGCCTTGAAGGTTACCGCAATGTTTCTACTTGTTAGAATAATCAAATACCATCAAGAGCAGAATCCCAATATGAATTTGACAACAAAAAAACCCATTTTAGAAAAGCATAACTCAGGGATACGAAAATTTTGCTTGATATCAATGATCCTAGCCTTAGAGTATGAATGCAAGTAATAGCATATAACTAGATCTCAGATAGCCGAATGAGCTTATGCAATATGAAAACATCAAAAGCTTAAACAATGAAAATATGGACATCACAGTTTGTGTATAGCTTATTTCTCTCTTTTTCTTTTATCCCTCTTCTCTATAATTTAAACAAAAAGAAAAAGCACCTCTATGTACCTTCCTTGATAAACTTTCCCATGCGCTCCCTCTCCAATTTTTGACCCGACGAATAGTAATTTTGGGTCTATCAGTAGTTTCTCATCAATCTGGAATTGTGGCGTTGGAATCAATCCATTCTGTGTGTCTGGATGCTTCTCGAGCTGTTCACCAAACTCAACCGAGTTCTTCCTTGCCGTTTGCTTAAATCCCCCTTCATCTCTACCTTCTTTGCTCTCCTCCCCACAACTCATGCTGCAGTCTCAAACGATTCCAAAGCACTTCATTAACTTATCCTCCTACTCCAACAACACCTCCTGTATACTCCCTCCAGCTCATCTACAGAAATTTTGCAAATTTCGTGAACTCATCAGCCTACCCTCCAAGCATCAAACGAGGACCTAAATCCCTGAGACTCTTGGTCCTTCCTCTATGCAAAACCAACTATCCAGACCAGAAAGGAAAACTCTTCGCACATACCGCAGAAATCCACGACTATTCCAACAAAATTCCACTTACCCCTCAAAACATTCCCTTCTTTCTTTCCAAATTCATTTACAAAGCTAATCCGCTAAGGTAATAAACAAAACCTCAAAAACGAAAGACAGCAAGTTACAAATACTCAAGCTGCCTCGAAAACCGATAAAAAAAAAAATCACAGTTGCAGCTTAAACATCGGAAAACCTTCTGAATAAAAAGGAGAAACAGAACAACATTAAAAACAAAACAAAAGCTCAAATCCCCTCCACTGTTGTTTTTAAAGATTCTCTGCAACTGGTTCTTAGATTAAAAAAAAAAAAAACAAACAAAAAAACTTGCTCAAAGTTCAAAAAACCAATAAGAAAATAGAAAAAAAGAAAAAGAGAGGAGAACTCGAGAGCTCAATATCATCTAGGTTGTGGTGTTGACTGTTTGTTGTTATTGCTGTTGTTGTTGAAGAAGAAGAATCTCTGCAACTGGTTCTGAGATCAAAAAAACCTGGCAGTAAACTCCTAAAGCCTCTCTGCCAATCTCTTCTCTCTTCCTTTGTATCGCTCTTTAAAAGTCATAGCTTTCTGCGTGGCTAATGGTGAATGGAAGCGTCTCCGTCAAGATATTCTATCTCAGAGTTTTCTTCTCTCTTTCCGTTCTTCAGGGTTTCTTCTCTTGGGAGTTGTTGCGAATAGCGTTGCGACTGAGGAGAAGAGCGTGGGAGAGGAAAGAAGAAAGAAGACAGAAGAAAGAGAGTGAGAGAGAGAGTATATTATTTAATGAGTTGACCAATAATTATGATACACGTGTATAGCATAAGAAGGCAATAAGGCTTTCGTTTGTGGTCACAGCATCAGCGATTTGGACGTTCTTGGTCGTAGAAGGATAGCCCCCGATATGACTAGACTACCACACGGATGGAGACAATTTAATCTTCTCCCTCTTCTCTCCCTGCCGACTTCTTTCTCTCTCTCTCTCGTCCCTTGGCCTTTTTTTTTTTTAATTAGTTTTTGAAATTCCTTTATCCCATTATTCCCATCCCTTTCGTTTAAATAAAATAATATAAACGAGCAGATTCCGTTGCTTCTTATTCGCCTCGTGCGAAAAGAAAAGTCAAAACAAAATGACAAAAACCTCTTGTGAGGGCCCCACCTTAATCGGGACTTACTCAAATTTCTATACCACATAGTAGATTAGATTAGGTCTAAACTGTGTCGGTAGACTAAAAACTTGACAATTTTTTTTAATTGTGTTTTGTATTATTTTCGAAAATTATTTAAGAGAGAGTTTATAAAAAAGGATTTTCAAAAATATTTTGAAAATAATGTATCTTCTTGTTATAATCAAAAGTGTCATTACTATACATAATTTCTTCTAGTAAACATAAGAAACTATACTATTATTCTTATTGGAAAAAAATTATATATCATTTGAAAAGAATTTGATAACTTGAGGAGGGTCAATAAGAAAAAACCCTTACAAAATATGCCAAATTATAAAATCGAAGTTCTAAAAAATTCTAAATTATGAGAGTATGTATAGTAATCATGGTTTGAGAAATTGGAATAGAATTATTGGTTATTGAATTGGAATCGACTGATTTCAATTCTAATTCCAATATATTCGTTTTTTATTTCTATAGTTCATGTCAAATCAAGGCTTCTAAACTTGGAATTAGGATCAAATTGGTCATTGCAGATTGTGATCTGAATCAAAATCGATCATAATTAATCCCCAAAACCCTAAAATCGACCCCTTAGATTTGAAAACCCAACCAATTTATCCCAAAAACCCTTGACTTTTGAAATGTCCAGAATCAAGATGGGTATTTATTCTAATTTTTTAAAAAGTGTGCTGAAATTGAATCGCAATTGATCGTTTTATATACTACTATATTATAGTACATGAATCAAGTACAAGAATCGAAAGCAAATCGTGTAATTACAGAATATTGAAACTAAATAAGAAATGAAATCAAACATAACTGAATCGATTTGATTTGAGTATCAATTTTTTTAGAATTTTCTAATTAACACCATCACTCTTTGGAATCGAACCAAAATTGAACAAAATACCTAAACCAAACCGACTTACACCCTCCCACGTATTACAATTAGAGTGGTCCACCTTGACAAGCATGTCAAAGTAGAACTATCCAATAGGGTTTGTTTCAGAGGAATCGCTTATTTGACCGGGGACTTAGGTGGGATGAGAGAATTGAAGTGAAAAAGTATTGACGTGACATTTTAAAATCTTACTCCAACTTCATTTGATTAATTTAAGTTGATGAATTTACAAAAACTCAGATAACAATATTAAATGTTTTATCACGTAAAAACGCTTTATCATTATGTAAAAGGTTCATGCTACGCGTGAGAGCCACGCGCTTTAGAATCTGGAGTTCACATGTAGATTGTTCTTTTTGTGGAAGCATACCTGCCACAAAAATGGTAGATCGGAAGAAAAAAAAGCAATAATTTTGGAAATATATCATAGCCATTGTATGACAGGTGGAGGAAGAACATGGCTTGCTATCTATATCAACTCTCGGACCCATTTCACCCTGATGATTGACTAAAGGGGTATTTTTTAACCACCAAAAAAAAAAAAGATTAAATAACGAGCTTTCTCCGTGAAGGAGCGCAGGGGCCACGTGGCAATCAATAAGAGTGTATGGTGACATTTTGGAGGTAAGAATTTCGTCTTTCTTGGAAGATGGGGCGATCATTTTGCCCTCATTTTCTGGGCGTGGCCGGAAACACCCCCTCCTCAATAGAGAACATTTTTTCATATTCATATAATACGGATATAATACATGTAAGGGTGTTAAACAACTTAAACTGTTAATCAGTTTGGTCTAAATTAACTGGGTTGGAGTATGACACATAGAAATCATAATCAAACCATTCATTAAAAGGTTCCAATATGCCAAATCAAAACCAAATAATAAATAGCTCAAGTAAACGATTTTTATCGGTTTTAATTTTTTATTTTGTTCTCAATTCGAGTTGACACAATTCCTGGCCAAGTTGAGAATGATCCGATTTTTTAGGCTTAATAAAGAAATCTGCTAGTAGCGGATTTGAAAAACAATATCTAAAGAATCGAGTTATCCTCCACCCATGGTGAATGAGATTCCATTCATAGTGGGTGTCAGATGGGTGGGGGAGGGCATCGCAAGGGTATTTTAGGAAAATGTTAAAATCGGATTGACAATTATACTATATTGTTAGTGTTGCCAATGACCGTCGAGTTCCTTTCTTATGTTCGACTATCATCAAAATTGACATTATAAGGGATTGTTAGTTTTGGCCCCAATACCCTTATTTCCTCTTCTCTTGTTTTTTTTCTTGAGAAAATAAAACAGTTCCAACATCAGTTTTCACATAAGTCAAGAGTTTATCAATTCTCGTCTTAACTGCCTACGTATGGGCAATAGAGATTTCTTCCTTAGACCTCTTGACAAAACATACAAAATTAAAAGCCTTCAACAGTGAATTTTTATCCGTTGTTGTAACTAGAGCACTGTTGTGCGCATCGTACAATGCAGCAGCGGCCATGTGTGCACAGTGAGCACAATGAGTCCCACTGTGCACACATGGTCAATGCTACGCCACACGATGCGCACAGCAGTGCTCCAATTACAACAGCGGATAAAGGTCCTTCAACAGTTGCTAAACATCATGCAACAAATTCAAAAATTCCCATGGCCAGCCTTTCTACTCTGCTACCTACTCCACACTAGATACCATCTTCTCTTAATGGTCTTTTTGAAAAAGGCATAAAGTAATTGTAATTTTTATGATTTGAAACCAATTGTTTAAGGTATCAATATCATCGATACATATTAGTATCATCACTATCTGATATCAATATGGATTGGAAGTATTGATTTAAAAAAAAAAAGTTTGTTATTGAATTTGCGTCCAATGAAAGGTGTTTCTCTTTTATAGTAATATTCTCTATGTGTTGCGTCAAAAAATCGCTCAGTGGTCCTTCGAGTGTCGTAATCTGTAAAAGACCCTGAGTGACAAAGGAGAACCGGTGTGGTTCCGGCCTAGGACTCTCTGATGCCTAAGTTAGATCTCTTTGAGCAAACAGATGAATAGTAACATTCAATATGAGTTAAGATGTCCCCTGATGGGGTTGTGTATCTTGCCTTTTATAGTAGTGTATGGCAGTGTGGAGAGTCCCAATTGATGTAGAGTGTTTGTCGTAAGTGATAGAGTCCCTGAGTAGTAGGGTTTATCCTTGATAGGTTGTCTTCCCGGGAGACGTGGTGTCACAGTAGACCTGGTAGTCCGTCTTCCGGAGAGACGTGGTGTCCTTGATAGACTTGATAGTTGTCTTCCTGTAAGAAGTCGTGTCCTAATAGACTTGGCGTCCTTGGTGGATAGACGTCATCTACGTGGTAGATGGGGTTTTTGGTGCATGAGTCCATTCAGACTACGTGACTCGATAGGCGGTGGTCTAGAGTCCTTGGTGATGCGATCTGTGCCTTGTTGATGGCGGCGATGATTGCCGTGTTCAAGGGAGACTTGCCCAAGGATGACGTGTTTGGGGAAGCCGTGCTCGGGGATGACGTGTTCGAAGAAGGGGTCCGTGCCCCAAGGGAGTTGGCGCCCAGGGAGGTCCACGCCCCCAAGGGGGTTGGCGCCCAAGGGTGGCCGTGCCCATGGGTGTTGGTGGATGGTGCTTCACTGACTCTGTCTTTGCCCACTCTTCTGGGTCGTGCCATGTGACGATCTCCGATTGGTTGGTGTGAATTTGGGTTCATCACTATGTTCATATTTTTGCTATCGAATTTGTAACAAGAAATCATATTAATATGTAGGAAAGTAGTTTTTTGTCTGGGAGTGTAGCCTACGCCAGCACTCCCATGTGTCTATCTCTCTCCTCCTCAAAACAAGGGGCAGAGGTGTCTTTTCAAATGTGGAGTACGTGTATCAGATCAGTCTTGGGATCCATCTCAACCAATAACAATCTGATCCGGCCAATATCGGTCGATCTGATCCGATAAGACTAATGAGTTGATGGATTTTGTACCTCTTGATTATGTGAAAGTGACAAGCAAGGCATTCTTGCATCATGCAATCAAAATTGAAACTTTAACAATAACTAAATGACTAAAATGAGCGGACCATACATTGATCGACTTTAATATTTGAGAAGTCAATTTGCTAAGCTTTTGAGGTCTAGAGAGGTTTATAGCTTAGAGCCATTACAATTTACAAATAAGATTTTATAACCTAAAAAAAAAGACGCGAAATTGGCCTACAATGATTCCTATTTGAATCGGATCATATCGAAATTGGTATTGGTCGGGAAATCAACTATAACCCCAGAAAATAAGATTCCAGTTCTTCTGCACATTTGTGGTTTCATTTTTGTTATTTATAAGGAGAGGAGGGGTATTAATGGAAGTAAAAAAGACAAATGATTATCTCTCACATAGTCTTCTTTTTTTTTGTGGTAGAAAGATAATCTATTGATTACCACGGATTACACGTTTGTCGTCTCACAGAGTCACATGTACGTTCACCGATGATCCATTTGGAGAAAATAAGATCAGGATTCAGGAAGGAAAAACAACAATTTTCATTTATTATTTTATTATGAGTTGTTGATTCAAACATTTAATTCTAGTTGTGAGAGATAAATTTCTTTGATTTTCTGTTATTTCACTTTATAAAAATAGGAAAAAAATGAAAGCAAAAATTCAAAATACATTCATGATGAATACCAAGATGAATTTAAAATATGATAAAGAATGCCACTCAGTCGCACAGCGCACGTCACTCCGACATCCAAACATAGGCGTATGTGAAATAATCATCGCAATCCTGATCATTTTTATTTTTACATGTTAATTGGAATTGATTATTTTTTAAATCCATGGCACACATTAAACTTGTGTTGGTGACAATCAAACAACATATGTACTATGAGTATGTGGAATTATTACCAACGCATTAAGCCGCCCCATTATTGATGAATTGATGTAGAAAGCTCAATTGGAACCCCCCATGACATATTTTAAGCACAAAGTGTAATTATTGGTATAGAACTTACCGGAGAGGGATCGTTATGATGCTAAAGTGTAGTTTTCCATTAATGAGGAGGTGGGTGATCGAATCGTCCGTTAAAGAACGTTTAGAAAAAAAAGCAAAGAGTGTGTGCATCCATGATAGAGACATGAGAGAAAGTGCATAAGAATATGCACATGGACTAGTTTTGTATGTTTCTTTTTCCCATAATTTAAATGAAAACATCAGGTCATCAAAGCTTGATTTAGTGTAAGGTATTGGATCGGGTAACGACCATCTCGAAAACCAATATGATATTAATACGGATTAGCAAGGATCGGCCTGTATCATATCATTTCACCTCTAATTTTCCTAAAAAATTCGGGCTATTTTTTTTGATAATTTTACCTTTAGTATGTACCATTCTATTTGATATACAGTCAATGGATGACCAACATGTGCCGAAGTTTAAAGGCAAATCACATATATCAAAGCCTCGACTCTACTGGAGCCTATAGGGTTCCTAGTTAGTAAGTATGCGTATAATACGTGTATTATATGTGTATCCAAATTTTTGAACATATAATACTCTCGTCTCTATATTTTCTTATATTTTTATAAAAAAACGTGTTTTTTAATCGATCGAGTATTATACTCATATAATACATGTATTATATATTTTTTTTAATAATAAAAAAATAACCAAAAGATTAGAATTTAGGACAACGATTTCACTTTCCCTTACGTCCCTTTCGATTTGCGTTGAACATCCAACCGTAGCAGACAACAGTAGCCGCCCTCCATCTCCAATCATCCTCCCCATCTCTGTTCAACAAAGCGGCACTTAAGTCTTGTACTCTCCTCTTGTTTCTCTGGTCTTTGAACTTTGATGGTGGTAGTGAAGCAAATGAATCTGGTGTGATATTGGCGAGAACGGCTCAATCTCTATTCTATTTTATTCATGTTTTTCTGTCTTTTGTAGCTAATGTATACAGTGGAGATCCATATCTGGAACTCTCTCTCTTGTCTTGCGTTGGTTAATTAGTGGGAACTCATCCCCCTTCACAATAACACATCTGGTTAAAAATATATGGTTATCTCATTGTAGATAGAAAGAAATGTAATGTTGGAAGAATGATTTAATGATAAGGTAATCAACTTGCTCATCTCATTTTCAGACAATCTACATTCATTTCTTGTAGATTATTGATATTTTGGTATGTTAAATGATAATCTTAGAGATGTTATATAGCATATTATATTATTGTGTTTATTTTAGTTCATAAAATCATGATATTATTTTGTTTATTAGGTGGTGAATGCATGTTATATAATGAATATATGTCCGTTTTTTTTTTTTTTAAGTATTATTGCCGTCTATATCGTATTATATTCGTATTAAACACGTATCATATTATTATCGTATGCGTTTTATGAAGCCGGATTTTTGAAAATTATTATTACCCTCTAGTCCGTTTAATTGCCTTACGTATCCGTTTCCGTTCAATTGCAGTTCCCGAACTTACTAACTAAGATAGGACTACCCCCTTAGGTGGCAAAAACCTATACACCTAGGGGGAAAAGCGTAGATGGGACCTGCATGCACATTCATGTTTGATGACTTGGGGGAAAAGCCATTCCATTCATGTTCCGTATATGTCTCATATATGCAAAAGTAGGGTCGAATTATATGACTTAATACAGAGGCAAAGCCATTCCATGCATGTGCCGATGTTGATACAAATCACCTGATATAATGAATCCGATACCTACTGATATCTCAAACCATCGATCTCCGATCTAAAATAGGCATTGAAGCGCCCAAAAACACAAAAGGAAATAGTGGCTACTGGTTATGGCATTTGATTCTCACAATGAATGATGGTTACGTCTTTCCTTTGTATTGTAGGGGACAGGTTACATACTTAGGAGAGTGAGATGGTAACGCGCTCAATGTTAACACTAGCAAGGCAAGATGGAAGTTAAAATCAAACCAAATCAAATCTCACGCGCTCGCAATTGTCTTAAACTAGTAACGTTTTAGTACCTTATCTGATTAAGATTCATATAAGTAACTAAGTGTGTAAAGTGATCCGTTTAGCATTAAAAAGGTTGATTCGTTTAATGGAGAAAGTTTAAGCAATAATGGGGTTATGAATTACTGTATCACCTAACGCAAAAACAGTAAAGTTTTTGGATAAAGTTCCCAATGGACTTGCTTTAAAAATGGATCATGAATTACTCTTCTGAAAAGCATACTCTTACCCTTTTTCAAAAGTAGAATAAGAAGATCTCTCTCTCTCTCTCATCATGGTTAATCTTTTAAAAAAGCAAAATGGAAGACGAAGACTCTAGAGGTCAATTGCTAACGCAGCTGGGCCGAGTGTCAATTCGTCGGGTTCCGGTGCTGTTTAGTTTTTTGACAAGGTGAAAGCAAAATGGAATTAAATAAAAGCGAGGTCTCGTGATCAAATTTTCATCGTTGCATAATATCTTGGGACCACCTGCATGACGCTCACTAGGAATCAGAACTCCCGGTTCATGCGTGACACGGGAACTATGTACGAGCCTAGGGGGGATTTAGTAGGCCTAAAGTCGGATACCCCTCCTGTCTCCAAAAAAAAAAAGAAAAAGAATTAAATAGGAAACAATAAAATCAAAATCATTTTGCATTTGATTATGTGGTATTGCTTTCTATTCAGTTTTCTTTATTCGATTCACAATTTGGCCGATCTTTACTCCTTGGTTGTCTGATCTTTGTAACTCAGATATCTTGTGCTGGACTCGTATAAATAAATAGACCTACTATCTACCCAAAAAAAAGATTTGTTGTATTGGTTTTGGAAAATGGTAACAAAATAATCTCTGTTTTTCAAACTTTATATATTTTTCATGTTATTCTATTTTCTTTTGGTCTCCCCCACTCAGTCAATTTTCCGACACCTATGTCATAAAAAAAAAATCTCATCTTCACCTATCTTTCTTTTCCTTTTATGTTCGTAGTTTTCTTATTTTTTTAATTTTCCAGTCACATGATAAAATAGATTATTTTTTCTATTAGCAAAGAAGGTTTTATTAATCCATTTTAAATTTGATCCATCATTTTCCATCCGTATTTGAACATATATATTAAATAAGGGGAATTGTTCTCTAAATAAGAGTTTGACTCTTACGTTTGTGCGACAGCCAATAGAAATGCACATAGAAGCATCAACAGGAGTGTCATTTTACATTTCATAGGGGGCAAGGTAGTCATTTTGCACCCCCAGGTGTCTAGGCTCAGAGGGTACACTCTTGGGCATAAAACTTTTCTCCATTAAATAGTTAGGTCCAACACATTATACTTGTTTTATGTTTCAAGTGAGATGTAACAATAGTTGTTTATTAAATTGATCATTATTTTACTAATTAATGCAATTGATGTGGATGTTAGTATTTGAGTGGGAGGTAGTATTTCTATTCGATTTTTCTGATACTTATTCAGAACTGTGTCAAAATCAAACCGGGAACAGGACTTGTGAAATCAAAATCGAATCATCTTTTATGGTTTCGAGTCCAATATTCAGTTCTAGATCCATTTTGACACCCTTAAGCTGGCTAAAATGAATGCCCTTTGATTAAATCTCCATGAGATTTCAAGTTGGACACCTCTTGTTCATCGTCTAGCTTAAGATCCCCACCACTCAAAAAATAAATAAATTACAATAAAATAAAAAGATTTATCAAAATAAATAAATAAATAAAAAGAGATGTCCCTATCACACGTCAAAGTATATATCATTGGAACCACAATATGAATACCAATGACGATACCTGCAACCTTAACACATACGCGCGCGCACACACGTACGTGTCTGACTCCTCTTTTGAAATGAGTAATGCTTATCATCTTTGGTGGAGGAATCACTTCCCATGGTAAAGTCCACGTCACACATACCTTTATCTTGCATTATATTTTATCTTTTTAAAAAATATATATTTTGGATAAAGTTTTCATACATGGCTGTGTAAACTGTGTATGTGAGAGGGTTTTTCACATGGGATACGCTGACCCTATGGATAGACAAGGGGCGAGCAAAATGATCATCACCTTTCCCTTAGGAAATTCCGCCTTTCCATGGATGTGCGGTGAATACTTTGGATCCGCTTGGACCAAACGGAATATATTGTCAATAAATAGTAGTACGTCTTGTTCATTAGCATCCCAGAAATACTCTGTCATAGTTAGGGTAGTCAAACCAACTCTCATACGAGCTTGTGACTATTCATTCATCTGACCATAGACTAAAGCTACTTTGGATTCTGCAATATTTTGTTCATTAATCACTTTAGATTCTTTCATTTTCATGTAAAGAATTTCCATAGACACACGGCGTTCATTTCGCTCATCCTTGTGTTTGGGTGCACGGACAGCGTACCACATACGCCCAGGTAACATTATTTTTTCTTAGTTTTAAATATATGTGTTGATTTTTTATTATTTACGAGTGATGCCATATTTCCATGCCACTATGGACCGTAAATTAAGAATACAAGTAGACCGTATAATGCATTGAGATATGTTAAATAAGGATTGTAATGGGTGTATGAGTGACCCTTTTTTTGTATTTTCATGGTTAGGTTCCAGGTCAAGATCCAATTTATCATTTGTAGATCCAAATCTGAGTCAGATCCTTGACATTGGATCATATACAATCTAAAATAAATGGACGGCCATATTTAAACTTCTCTTCACTTCACTTTTCCATAAAATATTTATGATCCATGATCCAAATCTTAGAATGATCCATCATGCTTAGCTCAAACAGATCTAATTATTTATGTAGATCTTATACTAAACTACTAATAACTAAGTACGGTTCAAGGAGAAGTGATTAGTGCGGATATCATGGTTTTAGGTATCAGGTGTCGGTTTCCGCCGATCCGTATCGGAAGATTCGGTAAAGGGGAGGACAAAACGATTACTCCTTCAATGACATGTGTCTTGACCTCATTGGCATACTAGTCACATGATTTGATAGACTTAAGGTTTAAAAACTCGGAATCCGTTACATGATCAGCCTTCATTACTTTTGATACGATCCATGCCGGAAGCAACTGGGAATCAGTAGAACTCGGTTGGAATCGGCTGACTTGGTCTAACTAGGTCCAACTCAGTAGATGCAAAAAATTAGGTTAACTCAGACTCGGTCAATTCTGAGATGAATAGGTTGATTCCGCATAGCGTGCGTACTCTTCATCTATGAGCAATACTCTATCCAAATCTATAGATCTCCCTCACATCCAAACGAGATTCCATCCAAATTTACCATTAGCTGGGCCTCTTGGTAGTTTACGCACCACAAGCTACCAAGTGTGCTAGACACTTGTTCTCAACTAGTATTTGTAATATAATTACATAAATAATAGAACAAATTAGCTAATCTAACTAGGTTTAATTCAAAGGGCAAGAGATCTCCACTTGATTGCATGTTCTCTACACAAGCGTCTGGGCCAATGGGGGAGCACACCAGAGTATCTACTCAGGGGGCAGAGGCAACATCTCACGGTGCCATGTGAGAGGGCATAGGAAACACTATCAAGTAGAGATCTTTTTCCCAAAATAGTCATGTGTATATCTCTCTCTTCCTCAAAATAAAGGGACTGAGGTGTCTTTTCAAATGGGGAGAAAAAAGATAGACTCATGAGAGTGCTGGCATAGGCCACACTCCCGTACAGAGAACTTTCTCCCTTTTTTCAATTAGGGAAATTTTGTATGTAACAAATAGTTGCACAAAAATTAGAATGTCATAATAAACAAGTACAATTGGAACAAAAAATTAAAACCAAAACCGGATCAAATAAGTCAAACTGATATGAATATATTCGGTTCCAATTCAGTTCTAGGATGTGGTGTCCCAATTCGGTTTGGTTTGATTCCAATTCCAACATAGGAATCATTGGTTCAAACCGAACTTCAACCAAATTGGGATGCTAATAGATTATATAATATATTAATAAATTGGAAAAAAGAATGTTGCTTGGTTGCATGGATCTTGCACGCATAAGAGCACATAAAATTACTGCCATATCCCCATGAAATAAAAAATCACATTCATGTTTATGTCTCTTTGCATGCTCTCAACAGCCTCCATTGGAACAGAGGCTACACAACAAAGCAGCAAATACTACTATTTTATTTTATATATTACTAATATTAATATTAGATTTTATAGTACTACTGTATTATAGTATATAGATTGTATTATATATATATTATAGTAAATGAACAGAGTATGCAAATCAGAATCGAATCGTATAAGAACTGAATGCTAGAGCCAAATAATAACCAAAATCGAACAGGTTCGGTTTGAGTATTGACTTTCAAAACTGATTCTATTCTCAGTTCGATTTCAATTCACACCAACACTCTTTGGAGTTGAATACCCGAAACAAAACCGATCACACCCTTAAACTAAATGTATCAGGTTCCGATTTACACCCTTAAACTAAATGTATCGACCATCTGTTATTTCAATTCCCCTTATCTAATTCAGTTTGGAAGGACGTCCTATCTCTTAATGGATTTCCAAGAATCCCATGCAGTTCGTGGCAAGAAGAAATTACTTGGTTAAGCTATCATTTTAATGGTGAATCTATTTTGGACCAGGTTGGAAGATTCAGCTTCACTGCTGTTGTATATAGAATCTGGCAAGAAACTACTTGTTTAAGCTGTCATTTTAATGGGGGAATCTCTACGCCAGACATTGCGGTATCCAGAGATTTTTTTCATCGTTGGAGAATCAAGGTGTCTTTCTCCCTTCGCTCCCTAACGCCCTATTCTTGGCCTCGGCCCCCTATGGGATGGGTGAGGATAAACTGTGACGGCTCTGTTCCCGATATTCTTGGTGGTTACCACTTTGGACTACCAGTATTTTCTGTAGTCCAGGAAATCCACCTTTGTATAGACAGTCTTCCTGAGGCTCTTTCCGTTCTTCTACAGGACGATACTGAAAGAAAAAAATATTATAGGATGTAAATTCCTTCCCCTATTATTATAAAAAAAAATTCTCTTTCTCCCACCAAAAAAAAAAGTATTAGTAATATATTTTCTAGAAATAATTCCATTATTCTCTTCCCCCTACAAAACCAAATGAGCTCTCTCAGATGAAAGACAGTTTGCATAATTTTTTCTCTCTATATGTAATCTATAAATAATTTTCAATTTTTTTATAAAATTTCAACAAAGTTTAGCTCTTTTAAGAATTAAGAGTAATTGGTATTGTATCGGACATATTGGTTGATACATATCAATACCGCTAGAGATCGATATCAATAACAAGTGGTGTTTGAATCTATCGAGGGTATTTTGGTCAAAATTTTGATTTTTTTAATCCAAATCTGAGGGCAAAATAGTCCAATTTGACCTAATACAATCGATCCATATCAGAATCCATTTTTATCGATACAGTGATTCAAATGCCTGCTCATTATTCCTAATACTAATGAGGATGAAAACTGAATGTTAAAATTAAAGACCCAAGTCTAATCCCAAATTAAGGGATAAATAATATTTGAAAAAAATAACGCTATCTGGTCGCATGTTTACTGTGTCCAAACACAGAAATGCGTGAAAGTACCGCCATGCCTCTGATGAAATAAAAAATAACATCTATGTTGATGCTTATGCGTGTGCTCTACATGATCAGACATCGATCTCTTACCCATAATATTAAATAACCCTCTCCTCATAGAACAAAGAAAAGGATACATTGTCGGTAAAAACTTGAGTAAAAGGTGCACAGTAGACTGAGTGGCTGGACCATATTCTTTACTTCAACATATGAGAAGTTAGATCCAATCTAAGCCCAATAATGGAGGGAGAAACTTGCCAAATTGGAAGATAAAAAAGCAATATTTGATATGGCACAAGGTTACCAAACACATAGATAGAGGTTTTAGGTCCTCAAGAATTCAAAATTGGCAATCTAAATAGAGTGGCCACTATTGACCAATAAAGATGATTTATGGGCTAAGGGTTATGAAACTCCAGTACTTTTCTATGTGGTTCCTTATATGTCCCTTTCAACCTTAACGTGGCTATGGAAAGGTTGTTTTGGATCCTTAGAGGCGATCTTAAAAGATCATGTCAGCTTAAGGGTAGGTGTTGATGCGTGGGTCCCATCATTTTTCAGTTTGTTTACATGGTTTAAAAATATAGAATCGGGAATAATTGACTCAGATCGGTCTGGAATCGGTTATTTCAAACATCTAGGTGTCCTTTGTTTAGAGGGAAGTTGGGGGTGGGAGAATTGTAAACTTGTAATGATGGGACCCACATGTTGGTGACCCATAATTAATATGTCGGGCAAGTAAAATGAAGAGACAAATTTTAATGAGAGAAAGAGGAAGTAGGGTCAGCCAGTTAGGTTGGGATTTGGTGGGAGAGAGAGGAAATAAGAAGAGTGAGATACCGACATGAGGACTTCCTAGAATAATGTCATACTTGTACCAAAATAATTAAATTGGTAGGTGCTATGTGTGTCTCGAATTCTTGTATTGGTTTCGAAGATTGATCCGCTACTATATTTTTTTTGTGACGATCTAAATGAGATTTTTTCTGAGATCTGTGATGATAGCGTTTGAGGGCGAAGCCCCTGAGCTGTACTGTGCCCCTTGAGTCAATAGATCAATCCGCTTGGAGGAGTATTTATATGTTTTATCTGTCTTGTTATGTAAGCAAGTGAAACAAGTGAGATTTAGGGATTTTCGAGCTAGGGTTTCTGGGTGAGAGTTTTTACGCCATTTTAGGTGTTTTTGAAAGATATCTATTGTATTCTTCTTCCATTTGCATAGTGAAATCATCTTCAGCTTTGCCCGTGGATGTAGCACATCACATTGGTGTGTGAACCATGTTAAATCTGTGTGTCATCTTTGTTCGTTCTATTTTTCTATTCGTGTTTCGTGGTGTTTGTTTTAAAAAGTAAGACTTTGAAACTAGGCGAGATAAGAATAAATGGGATGCCACATCACCAAAAAACACATTTCAATAGTTTTTTGATACTTTTCCCACCTCAACTGAACCAAAAACTTTTATTTATGATAAGGGGTGGGAAACAAGTAAAAGTTTCTCGCCTCTTAAATCTCACCTCACTACTTCCCCTCTAAACAAATGCTCCCCTAGTGTTTTTTTTCTCTCCATAGAATCAGCCTAAGCTGGATCCAATTTTTAAACCTCTAATAGTTGATAAGGGATTTTCTATTGACATCCCTCAAGATGTCAAATAATTTATAACTTTACTTTTTTGCCCTCTCTGAATATCACACTTTTTCTTTTGCTAAGGGTAAAATCTCGACATTCCACATGTGTACTAAAAAAATGTGTGAAACAAAAATAGCTTTTGATAAGGGCTGAATGAAAAATAATTTCAAATTATTTTGAAAACCTCTTATTACCTTTGCCTTAAATAATCCTTGAGAACAAGGGAAGAGACAATCAGAATAAAGTTACATGTTCTTAATACACCTATAGAGATGTCATGCGAGATGTCATGCGACAGTCCTGATGATAAATTATACATAATCCAATATCAAATTTTCTAATAGCAAGGTTTGGTTTATGCCTTGGAAGCCACCCAAGATGCTTTAGCCCCTCCCCTTTTTTTCTTGATTTTTGATTCATTAAAGTTTGTGATACTTATGGAATGAAAAGGATTATCGCAACAAAAAACATAGAGGAGCACACCAATGAGGTATGGCAAAATAGTATGACTTATTGGAGGGCAACGAGGTCATTTCATATGAGAAAAAAAAGAGAAGATACACATAGCAGTGCCAGTGTACCCTAGCCAGACAGCTCAAAGAATCTTTTTTTTTTTTGGGGGGTAAAGGCTCGGAGAATCTTTACCCTCTATGGAATTATACAAGGAGACATACATGTCTTAACGTGATTTTATTATTTATGCTTTCATGTATAAACTACAAATGGGCAAGTGATCGTTGGCTGGTCGCATAGTCTCTACACCAGCATGGAGGGCATTGACCAATGAGAGCGCGTAGGGACATAATATAGATGAGAGTTTTTATTTCACGGAGGTGGGATGGTAATTTCATGCGCTCTTGTGTATGAGCGCAAAGGCTATACACGATCAAGCAACGTTCTTCTTCCCAAAACAAATTTACATAATGTTTTATTCTTGATTGAACTTATGAGGTTTTGATTAGATTTCCTAATAAATTATCGTTAATGCTTACCTTAGGGAGATAGTCTGCGAATGCATTAGGATATAGATACTGGATCGGTTTACAAAAATTTTTTAGGGTAACATAGTTAGGTAAAAAAAAGATATCAAAATCTTAAGGGCAAAATCGTTTGATTTGCTGTGAAGAAGATTTTATGGAAAGGGATGATTTCCATTGTTGATACCTGTGTGTGTGTGTGTATATATATATATATACAATTAGAGATCCCATGTATTGTGGAAGGTGTATCTGTACATTTGCTTGATCCTTATCTATATAGATGGAACTAAGTAGGATGACATGGTAATCATGTCCAATATTTGCCGATCCATATTGGTATTAGCATCAATATTAGTATTGGTGGCGATCAATATTGGCACCGATATCCCTATCTTTTAGAAAGGTTTAAAAAGTCAGGATCTAGTAGGAATTGATTTGGACTTGAATTGTCCCAGAATATGTAAGCATAAAGTCTGGAATCAAGGCCAGTCATTTTGATAGTAAAGAATAAGTTTTTTGACACTCAATTAAAAGAGAATCTCTTGATCTAAGATGATGTGACCCTATGATTAGACTCTTGAATGTTGAGTTCCATTACTAAACTCTAAACTTCTGCCTCATATTATTGTATGTGGTCAATAATGCCCTTCCCTAATCCAATCCAAGGGTCAGATGAGGTGGCTTACGAGGTTCCTTCCTCATCGTGAGTGAAGGGTAACTCAGTCCTTCTAACAATGTAAGGATTATCATGGAAAATTGGCTTCATCAAACCAATTTCTATCCATGTTATTATTATTATTATTTGGTAAATATCTATGTTATTAAGTATTACAATTAGTATTGAGTAGTTTAAGAGCTTAATTCAATCACCCCCATCAAAGGTGTGCTCGAACTACTATTGTGTTGTCCCCATACTCCCATAGTCTATCCATGTGAGCAGAGAACATTAGGGTCCATTTAAAAAAGAACGAATCGATGTGAAAAAAAACACCAACATGTCCATTTGTCTACAAATTTGGTTTGGGCTGAAATTTGATATGTGAGTAAAGAACATTAGGATCCACTAAGTTTACAAAATTTTTTGCCCCAATTGAGTTTATGTTTGGGTCACCAAAACGGCCTTCCCATGTGGGCTTGCCCTGGTGGTTCACTACTTCCTTGGGAGAACTGCGTCAGGCGCTTGATCGGTGGTTCAAGTCTCCTTAGCGACACCTAGTCCACATTTAATTGCTTTCCAAGAAGTGGAGCCTTTGGGTACCATATTTGACCCCTTGTGGGTCCCCTCATTGCCTCCTTGTGGGGTCCTGTTGAGGTTGATGGCCGGTGGGCCCTTGAATTGCACCCCCAAAAAAAAAAATGTGAGCTACAAACCTGAGCCACAAAACACATGAAGATATCATCATTAAAAAAAAATCTGAATAACTAATTAAAAAAAAAAAGGGGAAAGTTTTCATACACGATTGAGTAAACCATGTATGTGTGAGGGTGGGAATTTCAAGGCATTAATTAATGGATGGGGATTTATGACTTTTCTAATTTTTTGTGAGAGACCCTTTCACATACACAGTTTACACGACCGTGTAAGAAAACTTTCCCCCCCCCCCCAAAAAAAGCATAGTTACAAAATGGAACTTTTACCTTTAAAAGTAGTTTATACGGATGAGTAGGGGTATCAAAACCAAGTCCAAACCAGTAAAACCGATCGAAAAAACCTGGATCAAACCGAACCTTATCAAACTGGTTTTGGACTAGGGTATGACAGGATCGGTTGGAAAATCAGACCGCATTGAACCGACTGATATCCAGATCGAAAAGCGAATAGAATGAAATTGACAAATAATCTTTGAGTACGTATGAGGTTAAGAATAGGTAAATTGATTATTCATTGGATTCAGTTTTACTGAGAAGATTTATGGTTCTAAGGGGAATTGTTATAAATCAATGAGTATAAGATTATGATTAGGGAAATTGATTTGTAAGAAATAAGAATGTTTCCATTGATCTCCTTGTTTACTATACAAAATTAGTTGGACAGTTCAATGAATGATTTGATGGTAGGGTTCATTCTGTGATTTCAATATTAGTTATCTACTCCCTAATTAGTTATCCATTGATTTCAATATTAGTTATCTTTCTCTTACAATGATAAACAACTATTTAATTTATACCAATAATTTTGCTATAAAATCTGGTTATCCATTGATTTCAGTATTAATCATCATCGCCTTACAATTTCATAGTCAACTCTCAAGTAGCATTAAGAAGTCTTTATTCCTTTTTGTTCCGATTATAACAACATGAACACATCAAATCAATTTCTCTATTCTTGATTGTTTATTTGTTTGACTTGAGGAAGATGATTTAAAGTATTTTTACCGAATCTTTTCTCAGTACAAATTATGAATGTAAGATTTTATTGTAGTTCAAACCCGAAAACAAAATCGATCTAAACCAATACTGAAAAATCGAAATAAACTGAAATCGTACCAGACTGAAACTGAAACCAATCAAACCCGAAACGATTTGATTTTAGTCTCACTCATTCTTAGACTAAAACCGATTCAGCCCGACACCGTTTGACACCCCTACTTAGAGGAGAGGAAACTATAAGAGATGTGTGATATGAAACAACTAATTTATGAGAGGTCTTTATTACTATTATAATAATAATAATTATTATTATTATTATCTAAGAAGTAATGAAGCATGTGAAGAGGAAATAATTCACCAAAGCAACTACTAAATAATGTAAAAAAAAAAAGCCTGGAGAAATAAACTAATAAATTTCACGTTGAAGTCCCTATATGACCTAATATGGTGGGAATTTTATCCTTACATTTTCAACTAATTTAGGAGTGGGCGTTATATGGGTTGGTCTGGGTGAAAGGGTGTTCTTGGCCAACCCAAGGTATATGAAATCAAGCTTAGCCCCAACCCATCCTTGGATTTGGGTTGTTCAGCCCAAGTCCAAGCCCAAGCCCAATCCAATCAAATTTATTTAAGCCCCCTGCTCAGATCAGTTTTCTTGGGAGGTGTTGAGCTGGACCTTTATCCCCTGAGGTTCGCTGACCAGTACGGTTGTGCGGTTTCTCTCATAGCGGGGTTGAAATGACCATTCCACCCCCTGACCGAACACACTGCCCGGGTGGGATCCACCCCCCTTTTATTAGAGGCACTAGGGAACCGCAGGTGATAAAAATTCTGTTGAGCTTGGGTAAAATTTTCAACTTAAGTTAAATTTATTCTAGACTATAGTAATACAATATAGTGAAAATCATCCTCCCTACCCCAAGGGGTCAGACCAACTCCTCAAATAAGAGGTCATGAGTTCAAACCACCTTGGGACCTATCCCCATCCCCTATCGGACTATCCCCCCCCCCCCCCCATTAAAGCTCTCCAATTCCAAAAAAAATAAAATTATCCTCCCTGCATATACACGAGGATTTATAGTTAGGGAAAGAGAACGCTAAGTGGTCCCGTGCGGTGTGTGGCCTATGTGCCTAGACACAAGACTGTGTGAAATGATCACCGCCCCCTAAAGAATTTCTACCTTTTATATGGGGGACGACGGTCGTTTTGTGTGGCCCTATGTCTGGGTGTAGGGGCCGCCTGCCGCACACGACCAAGTATTGTTCTTTCTCCCTTATAGTTATCATGAACAAGGTGGGCACGTGACATGCAAGGTTTTAGTTTACGCTATTGCCGTTGTGATTGGTACTTGGTAGCCATGCGATACTTATATCGATACCAATACGGATTGGCCATATTGGTGTATATAGGGCCGATCAAAAAAAGGAAACCCTTTTTGATTGAAAAAAAACACTCTTTGAATGTATTAATTGATCCATATCGATGTCGTATTGGTATTGGTCACCATTGATACCGATACGTATTAGTTAATACAACCGATTCGATAGCGGTACCTTAATCCATGGTGACACGTCCCTTCACATGCTCTATCTTTTTTATCCTCAGTTAACAACATGGATTCCCTGCATATAAATCGACACCCACTATTAACTCATGCTCTAGACGTGTATGATGCCAATATATGAGGATAGGGTGTCAATCCTTCTAACGTAAGGGGAAAAGAATGCTAACCGGTCAGGTGATTCCTACACCCAGAGACAAGATTGCGTGAAATTAACGCTTAGTCCTCAATGAAGTAAAATGTCTCATTCAAGCAGATCCCCTTGTGTGCTCTTTCATTGGCCCTTATGTTGGTGCAAACGCTACACGACTAGACAACAATGTCTTACCTTTATTTTATCATTTCTTGATATATCAATAAATCCAAAATAAACTTGACCAAGCTTGAAAAAGCTTTAGCCCAACCTCTGGTCTTTCCGGATTGGGCTCAAGCAAGTTTGGGTAAAACCCACCCACGTGCCCAAACCTAACCTAAATGATTAGCTCCAACTTGTAATTTATAATGTGCATCGCCGTCCATTATTCGGACATTTTGTACCAAGTTGACCAAATTCTTTTTGATTGTTAAGGGGGGACAATGATGAGCCACTGACTTTTCCGTTCACCAACCCACAAAAATGAAAATAATTATAATAATATTCAACTAAACAAGCATCCCCAGTCTCTTCACCCAACCCAAGAAGGCAGCTTGGAATTGGGATTATTTTTCTCTGTTAACCCAGAGTTTTGAACTTTTTAAAAGCCAACGTAACTTTTGTGTATAGATTTGATGGTATTTTCTGGCCAAAAAGATTTTGTCCAGCATCCTGCCCGGGCTGCATGTATAGCGTCGGATACAGTGAGACGTGAAAAGATTATCTCACCTCTGTTCGGGCAAGGCGTTCGGGCAGGAGTGAGGCGGTCTTTTCATGGCTCACTGTGTCCGGCGCTGCACGTGCAGTCCCAATAGGAGCCGAGTCCATTTTCTGGTCACTACTATGCTAGTGGGATAGTTTTATTTTTTGTATACCCTAGACAATATTTTACTTTCTATTAATAATCTAAATTTATTTATTTCACTAAAAAAAAAAAACAAACTTACAAACACCTTAAGTCAAGCCAAATAAACTTTTTCATTTGACTCATAATGTCTCAAAATTGAATCTTATTTAGTTATGCACATAATTAATTACCAAATAAGTGTGGATTGTAGATAATTGTTTGCTTAGTTTGTTGGTGTCTTGTTGTTAGAGTGTAGGCTCTTAGGAGATCATAGATACGATTTTTCTGTTTTCACCTTATGCCATAAGGCACCCTTTTCTTCCCTTCCTTTGGAGGTTAAGCAAAGAATTCGAACGGAACTGATTGAAAAATCGAAATCAAATCAATTGAATTCATTTAGTGGTTTGGTTTTGATTTTGATTTTGATTTTAGGAAAAAAAAATCGTAAATATAATTGGTTTTGATCTAGCTTGATTGGATTAATAAGATTAGATCAAAACTAATCGAATGGATCAAGACCAGAAAAAAAATCCAATTATAATTAATACTTTTTGCTATTTATTTATGGAAAAAAAAATGGAATAATAAAAACTCAAAGTATCTGGGCGTAGGGTACATTGTTAGTTCAGAGAACCCTTGCCCTTTTTCTTTCATTATAATTGATTAAAATTGTTAAAAAAATAATGGGGGAGCGTTCTCTGTTGATGAACGCAGGGGCCACGTGTGTTCGATAACCAATGAGAGTAATCGTGCTGGCATCTTGGGGGCAATATTTCCATCTTTCATGGGGACGGGGCTATCATTCCCCCCCCCCCCAACACTGTGTCTGAACGTGGCCCTTGTGTCCCCACAGAGAACTTTCCTTAAAAAATAACATATATGATGTGTATAGATCTAAAGGAACACAATTTAAGGTGCTAATTGAAATATATGTTAATGGACTATGTTTCCCTCCACCCATAGAGGACCGTTCACCCACCATCCTAGGGTTCCCAAATCCCTCATAGGGTGTTAGTATGTTCAAAAATACCCTCCTGATACCTTTTCTTGCCCTCTACTACCCTGCGATGAATGGGATCCCATTCATTATGGGTGGAGGGAAACTCTATCCTATGTTAATTACATTCATTTTCAGTTTTTATTTTAATGACCGGTTATCTTATCATTTGATTTCGGTCTGAACCAATATGAGTTAAAAAGGCCCAGTCAACCCGGCCGAGGCACCGACGGATTGAAACCCTACTCTAAAGTGGCAAACTAGTAGATACGGACAAATGAGCTATTGGTAAAAGGTCCCTTTCCATGGAATATAGAAAGTAGTTTCCCATGTTAGTATTGTCATCAGATATTGAAACGTGCTAGCTAAGCAGAATCTTTTAATTTAATTAATATTTTAATAATAATAATGTCATTAAATTTTCCTACAATAAGATATTCTTAGTCAATGGGGCTGGTTTGGACTTTGGAGGTTGGATGCGGGTTTAATTAAACCCATCATGGATCTGACCCGAAGGTCCTTTGTAAATGTGATTTTTATCCCTTGCGGTTCTCCTACCTGGTACGGTTCCCTAGTGCCTCTAATAAAAGGGGATGGACCTCACTCAGGCAGTGTGTTTGATCAGGAGATGGAATGGTCATTCCAGTCCCCACTATGAGAGGAATTGCACAACTGTACCGGACAGTGAACCTCAGGGGATAAAGGTCTAGCTTATGTATGTCATGAGAACTCGATCAGGTAAGCATGCTCTACATATTTGTGGTTGTCAAGCAGCTAATTGGATCGGCTGATCTGGATCGGGATCTGCTCCGATTCTGGCCGATTAGACTTGTCCGATCCTTGTTTGGAAGCTAGAATTAGAGCATGTTTTTCCAATTTTGACCCATTTTCTCACCAATTCCAACCAATTCTGATTCTTGGTTTCTGAACCCTGTCGGCAAGGGAATAATACTATGAGAGTAAGAACAAATGGTGAAGTGTATGAGAGTATACTGATATGAGAGAAAAAGTGATAGTTTTTTGGATTATTTTGGAGGCAAATGCATGATAATGAAAATGATTTAATATATAAAAAAAGAAGGAAGAAAGAATGCTACCCGGTATTGCGCTTAGCGTGGGGACCATATCCAGACATAGAACTGCCTTGGGGTGCCTAGAAATGATCGTCTTACCCCCATGTAAAGGTGGATTTTCCAAAACGGTTTTGTGTCTATGCGTGGTCACCACGTAAGGCGCACGACCGGTACCAGGTAGCATTCTATTCCCCGTAAAAAAAAAAAAAACAAAAAAAACCTTCTTTCAATTTTTTTTTTATTTTTTGTGAAAGAGAATCATAAATCTAATTAATTTTTGGGTTATATAAGTGATTTGTTTAAATATCCGAAATGTGGAATTTTAGTCTGAGGCCCAAATTTTATGGATAGGTTGATGTCATGGTCTTTGTTCGCATGTAAATTCTCAACCCAATTGGAATTTTCTGGGTGGCCAAATACAACTTTCGAAAATCCAAGACTATTTGATGTTGTTAGGAGGCGTGCATGGAGGAATACATGGATACATGCCAGTGAAGGGAGGGCATTTGATTAAAATTACATTTTAAAAATTGGCATGTAGTCATTCCACACTAATTCCTAGATATCCAACGGTCAAAATTGTATATCACTAATTCACGTGGATTTAATGAAGAACCTAGTTGGAAAAGTTTTAAAATATTGAAAACATGTAAAATTTGATTTTCAAAAACTTTAAGGTGACTCGTTGCTGTCATAAAGATATGTTATTTTACCAAATATCACATAGTATCTATTTTGCCATGTGGATAGCTGATATGACCATTTTGATAGTTGGATAGAAAGGGCATGGTCTAAATTAGTCACGTGTCAAAGTTTAAAATCTTAATCAATCAAAAGCCACCTTTTGTATTGGCACATATCTTGTCTATGTCCATCCATGTGTACCGGTACTCTCGACATTACTGTGCACTCTCCCTGACTTTGAATGAAAATAGATAGATTTAAATTAAAAAAACCACAAAAATGGATGGCTCATATTTATCTTGTGATTTTCAAAAATAACTTCTTCTATTTTAACATGGAATTTTTTTTTAGTAAACTCCATTTTAACATGGATAACTACCCTTTAAACAAACATCCCCTTGAAAAGCCATAGTAGCTAATTTTTTTTTTTGGGGATAAGAGAAAAACCATAGTAGCAAGAAAAATGTATAGTTTGTACATTTTCACATGGTCTCATTTTTTTAAAGATAAAGTTTTCCTACGTGGCCTTTGTAGAGAGGCTTCTCTATGTGTCAATTGTCTTTTTTGAATTGTGTAAAAGATTCCTTTGGTCAAATTAAGTGTTGGATGGAAAATAACTATGCGTTAATGTTTTGGATTCAATCTCTATTGTATTTGTTACAGTTAGTTAAATTCTTAAACAATATATTTTTGGGAAGAGTTTTCTGATCAGGAGCATGACTCCTATGCAAAACATAGGAGACACTGGGAGCGTATGCAAAAGCATCAACAAGACAGGATTTTCGCCTTACATGGGGGTGGGAGGATCATTTTGCCCCATCCTGTGTCTGAGCCTAGGAAACAGGCTCCCAGACATAATCCTTTTTCCCATATACTTTTTAGGGTTTTTATTTTTGGATATAAAGGTGGGGATTTGATATTAAATCAATTCCACTATATTTCATTCCATTTTTATTTTTCTTTAATAGTTATTAGTGTCAAAGTGTATGTGATGTTTCTCTAGAGTCACAAGATCAGATTTGAGGCACCTATTTCATAGTTTTTATTTTTATTTTTATGAATTATTTCTTCATATTGAAAATTGGTAGAGAGCACAATAATGACTAGAATTTTGATTGATACACAGGCATAGACATACATGGAATGCATCCACCTAATAAATGAGATTGTATTTGATCGAAGGTACAATGTAACACCTTTCGCTCTCTGTCTCTCATTAAGGTAAAGAGGTCATTTCATGCCGAGAGGAGAGAGACAAAGAGCATGAAATACTAACGCATTCCTTTGTTCCTAGGCATAAAATATTCGTCGTAAAATAGAAAGAAAGAGAGATAAAACATTCGCCTTTCATTGAATTAGACTCGAAGTTGGTTAATCTTTTGAGATTGGCATGTGGTTTGTGTGATTACCCGAAAAAAAATAAAAAATTGATTCTAAAATTTCATATATGGTTGATATATATCATGCCCACTCTATCCAATGGCTAGAATGGATAAATCATTTGTTAAAAACTGTTTTTGATGAGAAATCAAAGGAGGAGGAGGTGACGGTGACCCCACCAAGCAAGGCGGGTCTAGCCATTATAATAGTGAAAAAATACAGAGAAGCTATCATCCCAACTACGAGAGAAGGATCTTTTATTGTTATGCATTCCTTCCACGGTGAAAGTCACCCAATTATTTTCGTTTAAAAGACTAAATCCGTAAGCACCGGCGTTAGATATGCAAACCTGTCCTTCATTTCTCTTTTGCTCTCTCTGAGTTTCTCTCCAGATGTTATCGTAAAGTTTACGAAACCAAATTGTGAAAACCGACACAGAGTTTGAAACAAATTCTTTGTTTTAGAGCATTAGAAGAAGTATCTGATACAGCTCCAACGGTGAGAATCCTCAACGAATTGTCAATATCTATGTACATTACCTTCTGATTTATTACTGATTTCAATAGCACGGACTAGTAGATCTAGGGTTTTCAAATGCTGTATTTGTGCAGAATTTAATTCGATTCTTATTGAATTGTAAAGGAGCTAATTGGAGTTGCAAATTTGAATTCGTTGCATTTGAGCTAGTTTCGGTTATTAATTGCCATTTCTTTGAGGCTGTCGGGATGAGGTGAGGAGCTCTGTTTTTAATTACCTTATTTATTTAAATTTTTTTTTTTTGGATTTTAGTTTCATTGAGGTTGGAGCTGTGGTTTCCGATGAGTTAATAGTGCTGGATCCAAATCGAGGAGGTGGTGATTACAGGACGGAGAAAATGAGTGAGACCGAGCGGTTTCAACTTGGCACCATCGGTGCATTGTCTCTGTCAGTGGTTTCGTCGGTGTCGATCGTGATTTGCAACAAGGCACTTATTAGTACTCTAGGTTTCACTTTTGGTGAGTGAACCATCTTTCCTTTGTAAGATTTTGTTTCTTATGTAATAATTGTAATAGGATGAACTAGGAGAATGCGTGTATATGGTTTTTACTGTCAACGCAATTTAAGTATGTTTTGAAAGGGGGGGGGGGGGGAAGGGATCGTTCTTGTTTGGTTATATCCAATTTGAGTATAAGATTTTCAATATCCAGTTGTCTGATTTTGAGGTCTTATACTGGATCTGTATGAACATTGCAACCTGTTTAGTGGGCGAGTCTTGGAGCAACGGTTAAGTTGCACTATTGCAACCTGTTGGTTGCGGGTTTGAAACTTGGAAACAACCTCTCCTGCGAAGCCAGGGGATAAGGCTGCGTACATTACAATAAGTAATACAAAGGCAACATCTTGAGATATTTTGTTGAAATGAGAAACTATGAAAATATCTTCCCATAAGGGTACCTACTTAGAATAATGTTGTTATAATAGAACAAAGAAATTGGTGTTGGTATCTTACCAGCTGAAAATATAAAGAGACTTCCTTCATTTAATTAGTTGGACTAACGTGTTTTTGCTCCATCTGTCTTTATCCAACATATAGTATGCCAGTTTGAGTTGATTTTGGGTTCAATATATGATGCCATTCACATGCTTTCAAAGTAGATTACAAACAGCTAAAGACATGCCTAACTGTATCTGTTTTGTACATTTAGTTTCATTATAGTATTTTTAAAATTTTCTGGATTTGTGTCTTCATAAGGGTACTATCTTACCTTCCCATTTTACTCTTTATAGTTGCGTCTGGCCCTTTTCTCCATCCTCTTATGGTGCTGAGAGATAGAGTTAGAGAATGGTTGATCAGTAATTAGGCACTTCCAGCAAATAGTTGATGCGTAATCTTTATAGATGCCATGAAGTACTGTCATTATTCTGGAGTTCCTTGACATTATAAGCAATGATATTGTTTATAGCTTTGTAATATATGTACTCTGTGAGGTCAGGAAGGTTTGATTCATGTTACGTAAATACCAATACTAATGGGACCATGAGCAGGGACCATTCTCTTGGAGTAGTCAGTTCAATAGCAGCACTCCATTGTCATTAGGAAGATGGGACATGGATTATGATTTTTAAATCTGTTGAAATATATCAACATATGATAAAATGAAAGCTTCTGAGGAGAAAATTATGAGGACAACTATTTCTGTTTGGCAATACAAATGAAACATTTGACAGTATTTTTTGACCCTATGGATTCATAAATCATGACAAGACATGGCTAACTTTTTTTTTTCCCATGGAATTTCTTAACCTTTATGTATTGCCTCTCTTTTAGAAAGTTTCTTCAGTGTGATTGTGATATATTCTTAACTCTCATCTTGGTGGTGCAGCTACAACTTTGACTAGCTGGCATCTTCTAGTCACATTTTGTTCCCTTCATTTGGCATTATGGATGAAACTGTTTGAACACAAGCCTTTCGATGCACGAGCTGTAATGGGCTTTGGAATTCTTAATGGGATCTCTATTGGACTCTTGAATCTTAGCCTGGGTTTCAACTCTGTTGGTTTCTACCAGGTAGGATCCCTTCTTCACCCCCCCTTTTTTTTTGTTTCCAACTGTGCTCTAAAATGCTTTTGGAGACCATCTTGAAGGAGAGGATAGTGGAGTAATCTCAAAAGCATGTAATGTATAAGAAACTTGTTATTGCTACTTGCTCTAGGATTATATTCTACTACTAAAACCTTTCAAAAGGTGTTAATGCTTTCTAGTATTTATATCGTGACTGCCTATTATGGAAGATGATTCATTGACTTTGTTATGCTTTGCAGATGACAAAGCTGGCTATCATTCCTTGTACCGTTCTTTTAGAGACTCTTTTCTTTAGGAAGAAATTTAGGTCAGTCTTGATCATACTCTTGCCCTTGCTATAAGAGGAAGTTGCTGCTTTTTTAATGTGCTCTTCTGAACCGATTTGAGTCTCTGAAACCATTTCTATTTTTTAAGGGCATTTTCTGTTTTTGTTATGTTTATGTCTACTGATTGGCTAATGATAGTGTCATGAATTGTGATGAATATCAATGGTTTCTTGATCTTTGTGTAGTGATATTTTTAAGTTCTTTAAGCAATTTGGTTGTGGCTAAGGTGGTGAGCTGGTGGGGACTATCAAGGCATGATCAATGCACTTTGGTACCTATGCTTCGACTGTTGACTTGGTGTTAGAAATGCCATTTGATTGACCAATACACTTTCATAGACATTTAAATAATTTAGCCACAGACCACATACTGCTATTCTGTACCTATGATAAACATATCTCAGCAATTATTTTTAGTATCTTTACATCTAAATTCCATTGCTTACAATATGCACTTTGCAGGTTAATATCCACTGGAAACATTTATCATACTTTTTTTATCGGTAAAAAGAAACTAACAATTTGTATTTTATTCTTCAAAGTATATGTACAAGTTTTAAAAAAGAAACTACCATTTAGTATTCTTCAAAATTTGTACTCTATATGATTTTACTTTTCTACATCATATAAATATTATGCAAGTTGTTTTTCCCTTCCCCTTATCCTAGCTTCTTGTTGTTGAAGATCATCTATTTTTATTTGTGGAGGTAGTTTACCTTCAACCACAGTCAAGGGAGAATCCCTTGACCAAGGGGTTTGGATGGCGTGCAGAGGGTATCGGGGAACAGACGAACAGTTGTTGGGGGGGGGTTATTGTTGACTTCGTACTATATAGGGGAGGACAACATTTATGGCTCTAGATGGGTTTACGTTTCCTTTACCCATGGTGGAGGAAAACTTTCTCCTTTATTTGTATCAGACTATTTTGAATTAAAAAGTCACTATTTTTTAATCATTTAATTGTAGGCTTATTTTGTAATAATTTTGATTCTTTTAAATCTAAAGGTTTAAATAAATTGAAACTGTGAGTGAATTTTACTTTATTATGTTTTACATTCATGAAATGGACATGGCATTGCACAGATACTATGATAACATATTAAATTTATCCAATAATTTTGATCACCCTTATGATCACTTACTGAAATTTCTAGCTCTATAAACTCTTGAGTTTATGCAAGATTTGATGGATATTTTTCTAATGTAGCTGCTTAGGTGCAGAAATACTCTTTCTAGACTATAGTACTATAGTAGGTCTTCGTAACCTGATCTTGCTGTGATTGAGTGACTTATAAATTACAGTGGTAAGATCAGGGTATGAAGAAGACTGACCATGCAATCTGGAGTCTGGATCCATGATTGAATGGGAAATGGGTATTCTTGTTAGGTGTTTTGAGTGACTAATTTTTAATCCTGTTTTCTCTAGTTCTTTTCTTTATTTATGATGTGACTGTAGGAGGGCAACTTCGCGAGCCAATATTGGAAAGGCAGAGACATAGTGTTTTTTAGTCTAGAGGAGGAATGCAGTGTATAATTAAGTTTGATAAAGCTTACAAAAATATCATTTAAAATTGACAGTGACACCATAATTGGTGTCTACTAATTTTCTATGCTGGAGGTCTCAAAGTATCTGTGAGGGAACCGTCATGATTAATGAAGTTTCCTGTTTGCAGTTTGAATCTTTTATTGGCATTTAACCTTTTGATTCAACATCTTGTAAGTAGTTTCTGATGCCAATCCTTATAAAATGATAAAACATATGTTGCATGAAGTCATGAACAGATACAAACTAGTAAACTAGAGGAAAACACCCGTGCTTGCATATCTCATTCATAGGTATTGAAGAGGTGAATGTACATATTTGTTGGAGCTTTGATATTTTCTGGCAGGTCCATTGTGTAACAATATGATTTGAAGTATCCAGTGGCAGAATTTAAATATTGTAATTGCATATTCTTTCCATGTTATTTACTGCATCAATTCTGACTGAAATTTTGTTCTTCACTTGGATGCATATTATTTCCTTGTTATTTACTGCATCAACTCGGACTGAAATTTTGTTCTTCACTTTGGATCTGTGCTTGTCTCTTATGTCTTGTATGGTTGCCACTTTGTTTACTAATTCTTTTTCTGATCCTTACCACAGTAGGAATGTCCAGCTCTCACTTTCCATCCTCCTCTTGGGTGTTGGAATTGCAACTGTGACTGATCTGCAGCTCAATGCTCTGGGTTCTGTTTTGTCAATGCTCGCAGTTGTTACTACATGCGTTGCTCAGATTGTATCCTCAAGTGAAGTTGCCTTCTGTTTATATCTTGCTTGAATTCTTCCTTTTAATATATTTGGTTATTAATGCAATTATATTTTGATGAGAACAAGCAGGATTCTGTTTGATCTAGAGTCAACTTGGATGCATAATTTGGCACCCTATTATTTGAATATTTTGGTGGTTACAATTTTCTGCCCTCTAAATTGGCAGTAGTAAGGCGTAGTAGGAGGTTATACTGGCCCAAGGATAATATGCTTTCAGTTTACTTTAGGGCTTTCCCAACTGCCTTCCTTCAGATTCAAAGTCTCTACTTCATAGCCTGCTCCTGGTGGTCCTCCTGGTAAACAGTGTACCGCTTCTGACTATTACTGACAGCTGACTGAATGGAGGCATGAACCATAGGATTTCTTAGGAACAGGATTCTAATGAGCCCTAAGAAGGCACCAACCAAGTAGCCTTTCTTTGAAACATTAGAGCCAGCCAGAATTTCGCTCAGAAGAGGTGTTCGCTCCACAGGGTGGTCTACGATCAGGTGGTCGAGATGTGGTGTCCAGTCACTCACATCGGTGAAGGCTGCGCTATGCCACCTGTCCTTACCTGGGAACACTGCCCACACCCCTGACGTGCAGGCAGGCACTGCATCCCTACTGCTGTTCAAAAAATTGGTACAGACAGTTGTGAATATTCAATCTTTTGAATATCCGATCTATCTTTTGAATGGTTTGGATAAAAATTGCATACATTGCTGAGGAAGATCCTAAAACTGATGCTCACAAATCATTTGGTTGACTAGATTTGGCATAGTTGAGGAAAGAAGATATCTTCACTAATGAATGCATTGAAGGTGTCTAGAAACAAAATTTATGGTAATAAGCTGTTGCAGTGACATTTGTGGTTGTGGTACTGTCTTCCTTGCCATGTCTTTGATCATTGTGGCTTACAGCAAATCAGTCAAAAACTTGTCCATCTATTGGGATTGGCAGTTGGCACTTTGTTCCTCTCACTAGATGAAAATTTGTGGAGTTCTTTGGCTGATTTTTTGTTGTTGGTTCTGGAAGAAGCAGAAACATGGAGTTTTGCATGCCACTAGACAAATCATTTGAGAAGTAGTAGGTATAGCAATGTCTCAGCAACTTAATTTCCTGTTGATTTGTGATCAGTTGTTGGCCAGAGATATTATCATGATGTTGGATATGTTGACCGTCTGCCTGAAGATCCAGGCATCAAATTGAATTTTGATAATGCTGTTTGGGAATCCGGGAGTTTCTTTGGGGGAAGGGGGCATCCAGAGAGCGCTCAGGATTATTTGTTAGTTTGCCTCGAGATTTAATTACTGAGGGTGGCACAAACTCTTGTCGTTATTTATTTGGTGATTGTACAGGACTGTAAATGGTTCCCCATATTCCTAGTTTAGCAGTTGAATTGGCGACGTCCTGAGACAGTGTCGTAAATGTATGTGGGTCCCTGAATGGACATGCTTTCTTTATTATCTTTATTCTGTATTGTTTTTCATGTGTTCATATGGTCTTGATTTCTTTTGTATCTTTTGTTCATACTTCATATTTCTCTTTCTTTCTGTAATAAAAGTGCATTCGTCATAGAGAATTGTTTCTTATACCAGCATAAGTATTTCCATCTGTTGTTTAAGATCTTGACCAGTTCTTCTCAGATGACCAACACCATCCAGAAGAGGTTTAAGGTTTCTTCAACCCAACTTTTGTATCAGTCTTGCCCCTATCAAGCCATGACCTTGTTCATTGTTGGTCCATTTCTAGATGGGCTTCTGACTAATCAGAATGTTTTTGCTTTCAAGTATACACCTCAAGTGTTGGTGAGCACTGAAAACCTTTTCTTTTTTCGGGTTTTTATTATTTTTTTTATTTTTAAAATTTCCTGCTTAAGTTATCTTTTGGGATGTTCTAATTGTATTTCTATAATTTTTATTGCAGGTATTCATTGTCCTCTCCTGCCTGATTTCTGTCTCTGTTAACTTCAGTACATTTCTTGTAATTGGAAAGACATCTCCTGTCACCTATCAGGTCCTAGGCCATCTGAAAACATGCCTAGTTCTGGCTTTTGGTTATGTTTTACTTCGGGACCCATTTAGCTGGAGAAACATTCTTGGGATCCTGATTGCTGTTGTTGGAATGATACTGTATTCTTACTGCTGCACTCTCGAGAGTCAGCAAAAAGCCAGTGAAGCATCTGTACAGTTATCACAGGTATTACCTGCTCTTTACTTCTATCTTGTTTTGTTCTTATGACCCTAGAGTTCTTGATGGGATGTCAATTGGCTGGGAAAATTTTACCAGATGGACCCCACGTCTAGTACAATATATATTTTTTGGAATCAGATTTAGAAGTTCTATAAAACATAAGATATCTAGGTAATCTCTTAAATTCAATAACCTTGTGCAGTAACTAATGTAGTTTAGAGCCAAGAGATCTCAGCCGTGGGGCCTAGGAACTCGTACTCCTACTGTCAACCATCCTATTAATTTTTGTGCGAAGGGTCTAGTGGAGCCTAGTAGTTGGTAAAGAAGCCCAAGAAAGGTTTTCTTTTGATGTGGAAATGTTAGTAGAGATTTGTCATGGACTTTTTCTTGAGTAAGTGGATCATATCCTATCTATCATGTTGGAATTGGGTGTGTCTTGTATGTTGCGGGTCCACATAATTATAATTGGGTCTGTATTTTTAATTGAGTCAGTTTTTGGGTCCATTACATGTACGAGGATAGAATTGTAATTGTGTGGGGACTAGGATTTTTGGGTTCCCTATATATTGTCTTTGAGGGAAAATTTAAACACAAGCAAAGGGAGATCACTTTGTGAGGTGGAGAGTGGTGTAGAGAGTTTTTCTGGATTAGTGAAAAATCTCGGGTTCTCTCGGGTCCGGTGGATGTAGGCATTCGTGCCGAACCATATTAAATTCCTCGTGTTGTGTGTGATTGTTTTTTGGTTTCTTCCTTGGGTTTGCGAATTCATCCCTAGCAAGTGGTATCAAAGCGGGGTTTGATAGATCATCGCAGGTGGTGTGTGAAGATTTGGGAAATAAGTGCTGCGCAAGGAGAGGGAGGAAGGAAGGAGAAGTGTGTGAATTGTACGGAACGAGAGTCATGCGAATCATATGGAAAAAGAAAGATTTGTAGGTGAGAGAAAAAAAATGAAAAAAAAGGTGAAGTGTGTGGGTGCGTATAGAAGGGAGGAGAGAAGTGACAAAGCCGCTGTGAGTTTTTTATTGATAAACAAAAGGTGGGTGGAGTGAGGTGAGTTATTACCATCGGAAAAAAGAAGAAAAAAGAGTTCGTACGAAGGGAGAAAGTTGTACGAGAATTTTTTGAAAATAAAAGGTTTTTTGAGCCAATTCTGTATGGGTTTGGGTTCTGTACGAAAAATCTGATTTTTTGCATAAGATGTGGTACAAAGGTTAGGTGTTCCTAAGGTTTGTTCAGTGTTCTGGAGTCGGTGAAAGGGACGGATCGGGAAGATTATGCTTTGTTGGTTTAGATCTTGCAAGTTTGCGCAGATCAATGGTGAATGGTGATTGGGTTCGTTGAGGTTGATGACTACCATAAAAGGCACAAATTGGGTAAATCGGATGGGGATGAAGGGTTTGTGCTTCTTTATAGAACCTTTCAGTGGCCATAATGACTTCACTTTGTGGCAACAATGGGTGAAGAATAGATGAGAAGGGACAATCAAGGCTCTTTGGAAGAAATCGGAAAAGTCAGAGAAGGGGAAGGAAGATGAGTGGCAAGAGTTGAGGGATCTAGAAAACAACATGATTTAGTTGTATCTTGTGGATAACACTCTTCGTGAGGTCACCGGGTTGACAGGTCTAGAGGAAGTTTGGGCAAAGCTAGAGAGTAGATAAACGTCTAGGTTGTTGACAAATTGGCTATTTTTTAGGAAACAATTATATGGCCTTCGATATTGTCATAATAGCAAAATTTGAGGTATACTTGGATGAGCTCAACAGGATATTGACAGAATTGTCAGCTCTAGATATTAAGATTGAAGAGGATAAAACACTTCTTTTGTTGGTTTCACTACCTCCTTCATTTGATCATATTGTGACTACATTGTTGTTCGGTGAGGATACTCTCAAACTTGATGAGATTATTTGTTGATGAATGAGACTAGTCAGAAAAATAATGGCGAGGGTGCATCAGAGGAGGGTAGTACTTTGGTTACAGTTGGTGTTTAGGGTCGAGGCAGATCAATTCAGAGATTGGAACAGTTCGGCAAGTACAAGGATCACTCCAAGTCGAAAGATCTCAAAATAACTTGCTATTATTGCGAGGAGGAAGGTCATATAAACAGGAATTGTCGCAAGCATAAGGAGGATAAAAAGGGAGGATAATGGAGATAAATCATGAAATGTTGTTGTTGTGGAAGAGTCTTGGAGTGATAGAGATATCCTTCGCACTACTTCATTAGGTATGGATACTTCATATTTGAATTTTAGAAATTTTTTTTTGGTAAAAGAATTTTAGATTGTGGTCCATTTCATATGCGTGCAGTCATGAATCCGTTTGCTACATGTCATGCATGTGATAATAGTATTGTCTAAATGATAAATAATGCGGAAAGCAAGGTTGCCAGGATTGGGACCGTACAGATTCATATACTTGATGGGATTATGCGAATTTTACCTGGGGTGAGGAATATGCCGGATCTAAGGAAGAATTTGATTTCATTGGGAACACAAGATTTGAGAAGTTTTGGATGCTCATCTAAAACTGTTGTTCTTAGGGTTTTCAGAGGGGTCATGGTTATAATGTAGGGATGGACGATTGAGAATTTGTACAGACTTGTTGGGAGTATTGAAACATGTGGAGCTACTATTGGAACTCATGCAAGAGGTACAAGTGGACGAAAAAAAATGCATATGGTTTAGGTGATGAACAAGTGCAAGTCTGGAAAGAAGCGGTGTCTTCGCTTTAGATTTGGTCAGTAACAGTGAACTCGTAGAGTGGGCTGCAGCAATAGGAGAGGTGGAGTCACGTTACATCGTGCGCTTGTGAGCTGTATACACCCTGGGTGGGGTGTGGGCCATGCCTATTTGTGTATGGCGGATGGGTAAGGAGTTAAGGACACCCCGAGTGGGGGTGTGGGCCATGCCGGTTGGGTATGGCGAATAGGCAGAGACAATGACGGAGTTTGCAGAGTCGACATCAACACCAGTCTTCTATAGAATGGCTTGCAGAATCCATGCCAAGGTGGAGATTGTTGGAATTGGGTGCGTCTCGTATTTTTATGGGTCCACATAATTATTATTCGGTTTGTATTTGTAATTGGGTCGATTTTTGGGTCCATTACATGTATGGGGGTAGAATTGTAATTGTGTGGGGGTTAGGGTTTTTAGGTTCCCAATATATTGTCTTTATGGGAAAAACCTAAACATAAGCAAAGAGAGATCACTTTGTGAGTTGGATAGTGGAGAGTGTATTTGGATTAATGAAAAATAGATGGTTCTCTTGGGTGGATGTAGGCATTCGTGCCGAGCCACGTTAAATTCCTCGTGTCGTGTGTGGCTGTTTGCTTGGTTTCTTGAGTTTGCGTATTCGTCCCCAACATGCCCTGCAACTAAGATTGTAGCTAGCATACCCAAATGAGCCCAACAGGGATGGGGCTTGCAGTAATATAATTACCTCCCTATTCACCGAAAAATATATAATTACCCAAGTACCATCTTTGAGCACATTTTGTTTGATGCAGCAGAATCTTGGACCGGGCCGACCCAACTGGTGCACTACCTTGGACCGACCCAAACCCAGTTGTGTATTCAAATGGAGATGAACCGGATCCAAATATGGTTTTATTCTGGTAGATATTTAGGATTTTATTAGGATAACTACGTATGGAGATCTTTTAATTTGGGTAGGCTTCATAGGATGAGTTTTAGTAAGTTTTAAATTGGCTTTTTTTTGTTAAGAGTCCTAGAGTAGTTGTTTCCTTTTTCTTATAGTCTTTTATTTTTCTTATATATATGGTTGTAACCAATGTATTGGACAGATTATTGAAGAATGAATTGAAGCCTAAGACTGTGCGTGTGCACTCTTTCTCCCCCCCCCCCTCTCCCCTCTGCTTCTTCTCATGATTTATTCTCTTTCCCCCCTGCAATTTTGATTTCTTCCCAACTTCTCCTTCCTCTTTTTCGGTCCCCCATTATCTGGTGTCAGAGCCCAAACCTGTGAATCTCTCTTTTCCCCGTTCTGTTCTTCTTCCTCCTTTTTTTTTTTTGTCTTTCCTAATTTCTTTTCTCTGCGGTTGTGACCGAATGACACCAGCCACAACCCCCACCTTCCCTTTGATTCCTGGAAAACCTCTCCCCATCGATTCCCACTGCAATAACACCCCACCCATTTTGTTTTTCCCTGCTGTGACAGTGGGGAAAAAAAAAAACCAAAAGAGAACTCCATCTCTCTCTTCCGTAACCTACTGTCCATTCCCATTCCTCACGATCCCCAAAGCCAACTCCCCACTGCCCATTGAAATCCAGCCTTTTCTCTTCCGATTCCCCTTAGCAGAACCACCCTTCAGTTCCACCGATTGAAAAAAAAAAAAAAAAAAAAAAAAAAAACATAGGAAGAGAGAGCGAGAACAGAGAACCAGAAGCAAAAGAAAAAAAAAATACCAGAAGAGAGGCAAGAGACACAGAAACAGAAACCAAAAGGAAGAAAAAAGAGAGAGAGAGTGAGAATTGAAGTAAAAAGAACTCTTACCTGGTTCGAAGCTCCTGCCGCCTCCTCCTTCAAAGTTGAACTCCTCCTTGGCATCGAACTTCCGAGCCTGGTCTGACTCGAACTCCTGTTCCAAGACCTCCGCCATTTTCTCCGCAAGCTTCCCTGGAGTTGCAGACTTCTATAGGAAGACCACCACTGTCGGTAATTAGTATACCCCTTTCCATTGTTTTCTTTTTTTTTTCGATTGACCCCAATACTCCTCCCATTGTGCGACTTGGCTCCACTAGCTCTTTTTCTGTTTTTTTTTTTTTGTTTTATGTCCTTTTAATTCCCATAATACCACTGTCCTCCTTTATTCCTTTTACACTTCTATTATATTGATCTTCCAAGTATACCCCTCCATCTCATGTTTCCCTGATGTCTCTTATTTAAAAAAAAAAAAATCTCCAGTAACACCCATCTTCCACTTATTTCCTCTTCACCTTTAATTTTATCTTATTCCCAGTTTACCCTTACCCATCGTTACACCACATGGTTTTTCTTTTCTTTAAATCCACTACCCAAATGAGTCCTGAAGAGTGGACCAGAATACTTCAACAAAATGACAAAGCCATAAGAATCCTTCAAGCAAACCATGAATGGTTGAAGACTGAATTAAAGATCCAACATGACAAAGCCATAAGAGCCCTTCAAGCAACTAATGAATTGTTGAAGGCTGAGTTAAAGCTCCATAATCAGATTTCGACCTGGGCAGTTGAAGATCAAAATGAAATGGACGGTCCGATCGAAAAATTGAAATCCCATGATAAGACCCAGGCAGTTGAAGATCACAATGAAATCAACTGTCCGATCGAAGAATTGAAATTCCATTATCAGATTTCAATCCAGGCAATGTCGTTGGCCGATGAACATCAAGAAATCGTGACGGATTAGATTTCCATCCAAGCGATGCCGTTGGCTGATGAACATCAAGAAATCATGGCGGTTGATTGTTTAGTTGATCCATTTGAATATGTGCTTTCCCATGGTTACTTCAATCAATAATTCAGCTCGTGGATTTTATACAAGTTGGATGTGGACTGATAGTTGACGTCGCTAGTACGGTTTTGATTCTCTCGTTCTACAAAACGTATGGATGAGTTTTTCTGACCTCTGGGAGAATTGATGCAGTAGAATATTGGACCGTGCTGACCCAACTGGTGCACTACCTTGGACCGACCCAAACCCAGTTGCGTGTCCAGATGGAAATGAACCAGATCTAAATATGGTTTTATTCTGGTAGATATTTATGATTTTATTATTTATTTAATTGGGATAATTATGTAAGGAGATCTTTTAATTTGGGTAGGATTCATAGGATGAGTTTTAGTAAGTTTTAAATTGTCTTTTTGTTGTTTAAGAGTCTTAGAGTAGTTGTTTCCCTTGTTTTTTTTAAGTCTTATTTTTCTTATTTATATGGTTGTAACCAACATATTGGACAGATTATTGAAGAATGAATTGAAGCCTAAGGCTGTGTGCGTGTGCACTCTCTTCTCCCCCCCTGCTTCTTCTTCTCATGATTTCTTCTCTTTCCCCCCCTGCAATTCTGGTTTCTTCCTAATTTCTCCGTTCTCCTTTCCGGTCCCCCATTACTGTCCTTTTGAATTATGGACTAGTTTCAAGAGGCTTACATAATGGTTGGGAAGTTATACAACAACAACTCAGCCTTATCCCAACTAAATGGTGTTGGCTGCATAGATCCTTGCCCTCCAATCAGCTCTATTCGAGGTTATACTTGATACAAGGCCTAAGCTATGCATTTCTTTCCTCACCACCTCTCCTAGGGTCATTTTAGGTCTGCCCCTTGCTCTTTTGGTTCCTTCAATCTGAATCAAATCTCTCCTCCGTATTGGAGCATCCAAAGGCCTCCGTTGAACATGGCCGTGCCATCTCAAACGACTTTCTCGTAGCTTATCATGTATCGGAGTCACTCCTAAATCGGCTCTAATATGATCATTAATTACTTCATCCTTCCTAGTTTTGCCACACATCCATCTCAACATCCTCATCTCCGCTACATTGAGTTAGTTACATAATGCTTCTTAACTGTCCAACATTCCGTGTCATATATCATAGCCGGTCGTATGAGCGTCCTATAAAATATCCCTTTTTCTAGGCCCAAGTACTCTGACCCTTGATTAAGGAAGACCAATGTTGGAAGGGGAACTAATTCCAGATATCGATTACCAGCCTATCCCTAGACCAAGGGATTGATCAGTTGACCAGGCAGGAAGACCGAGTCTCATTGAGTAAGGAGAGACCAATAGAGTGGAACAGACAGCTGACAGCTTGTGATTGAGAGACTTTCCAGTTGACAGAGAAGCTATTGCAAGAGATAGGGAAAAAAAGACAAATGGCGCACAGATTGACTTATTGCTGTCTATCGACCTCTGCTGCTGCCTTTGACTAAGGAAGGGAAGAGAACGGATTGAGTCAGGACATAAGTTTTAAAGGAATACGTCAATTACACAACACTCTAGGTGTTAAAAAATGTTATTTGCTATATGTTTTGATCTATACTAAAAATGTTCGTAAGAGTTGCTTAGGAACATTCTTTCAGCCCTGATAGCATCACACACATCAGTTTCACATGCATGGGGTTGGCAGGAATAAAAACTTTGTTCCCCTCAAGCAACAAGCAAGTAGGTCACAACAGTTGCATACTATCCGAGCATTCTTATCTCCTAAAATTCATTCCTAGGCATAGTCAGGAAAACATGAGCTGGCTTTATTCCTCTTTCCCATATTACCCAAGAAGGAAAATGGTGAGTTATTTTCCTTTGCCGCAGACTGTATTATGGTATAATATTTGTGTTTTCCCCCCCCACAATTCTACATAATTTGTTATGTCTATATGAAAGTATGCTGATTTAGTCTACTTCTCATTTCTGAATTCTCCCAGGCAAAGGAAAACGAGTCTGATCCTTTAATTGGTGTGGAAAATGGAACTGGGATTGTGAATGATGGTGTTGTCCCAACAGCCCCAGTCTGGAGCTCAAACAAAGATCTTCATGCATAAAGGTTTCTCTGATCTTCATTAATCCACACGTGGGACAGATAAACAGTACTGTTCCAGAAATGGAGATGTCAGGAACGAGGGGATGGTCTTAATGAAGTTCATCTACTAATGGGAGAGTTGTGGTTTATTTAGATAACAGGGAATCAGTATTATAATAGTTAGCATAGTTGAAAGAAAAATACATTTGTTTTGCTTGAAGTTTTGTCTTCCATTATTATATGAACCAGGTGCACCAACAAGCAATTTCTCTAGTTGGATGCAATGCAGTTAATTTGTCAGTTGGTATCATTGTTCTTGAATACTGGGTAAAGAAAGATGATTTGTTAGGATTAATTACTTTCGATAACAAAATTATTATTTTCTTTGTGATCTGTGATGAAAATGAAGACTTGCAACTTCCCTGATCAAGTCACTTGTGTCTCAATTAGATGATGTATTCATGAAGCCTTGAATTTTCTTTTCGCTTAATGTTTGAGAAGATTAACGATTGCTAATTTTGCTTGCTTAGAATACATTTATGTATTTGAGTTAACACTAAAAACATTATATTGCTGCACTTTGAACAGTAAGACCATCTTATATCATGATGAGAAGGAGATTAGTTGAAACTCAATGGTATTTTCAGATATCAGTGAAGCAAACTGGCTTCCAAATCATCTGAACGTTCCTCTCTAACCCTAGTCAGCTCCTGTGCTCTATTTGCTTGGTCCTCCCAATCAGTTCTGACCAAAGTAATCAACATCATAGCCAAGCATGAAACTTCTGCTACCCCAAGCCCAAGCCACAGCCCCACAAATCCTTTCTTAAGAACTACACTGAGGAGAACTGCTACGGGCAACCCGATGAGGTAAAAGGAACCAAAATTTATATTTGCTCCAACCTTAGGCCGTGCAGACCCTATCAAGACTCCACAGGCAGCTGTCTGGGGAGCATTGCCAAGCTCACAAAGTCCTAAAATAGGAAGTGCAACGGATGTCAAAGCAAGAATCTGTTCCTCTCCTGTGAACATCTTTCCCCACACATTCCTCACAGCAGTTGTAAAGGCCACAGCTAAGAGCCCACATGCTGCTGCTACAGAAAGCCCAACTATCGCTGCCAATCGAGCTCTCGCAGGCCGGTTAGCCCCCAACTCATGGCCCACACGAGTTGACAGACCCATACTTAATGAATGAGGAAATACATAGATTAAACCTGTGGTCTGGATAAGTATTCCCATTGCTGCAATACTGGCCTGTGGATTGATTAATACCCCACACAGAAGCTGCATGAGCTCGTACCACCACCATTCTAGGCATACCGACAATGCACTAGGCAACATTAGAACCAGTAAACGCCACCAACCCTGAAACCATGAACTCACTGATGCTCCACTCCAAGGCTTTAATGCTTGTTGAGAAAGAAGCAGATACACCAATAATCCAAGATTCAAGTTCCAGGAGTGAAGAGCTGAGGCCAGGGCAACACCCTTCACCCCCAAATTCAATTTAATCACAAGAAAATAATTGATGGGAAAGTGAAGAACCGATGCGAATATTGCAGCCCAGGTTAGGGGCATGGCTAATCCTTGGGTCCTTATGAAGATCTTCAAAGGTTGGAGGAGAGCTTGCGCGAACAAGTCAGGGAGGGAGTAAATGAGGTAAACCTTAGCCATCGATGTAACAGTCGGGTCTTGACCCACCCAAAGCAGGATGTGTTCCACATTTAGCCAAAGAAATGAAATAGGAATGGTGACAAACAAGAGGAGACATAGAGTCTTTTGGAAGGTTTGGCTGAGAACAGACCACCTCTTTGCTCCAAATGCTTGGCAACAGATGGGTTCCATCCCCATCCCTAGTCCTTTGATCACGGAGTAGCCAGTGATGTTTGCGAATCCAATGGACAGTGAACCCCCGGCCAACTGAACGTTTCCTAGATGACCTAAAAAAAGCATGGAGATGATGGATCTTGAGTACAAAAGAAGGCTTGTCAATAGTACTGGACATGTGATCTTCGCCAGACATATTAGTTCCTCAAAGACCTGCAAAGAGTCACAAAAATTAGGATTAGTACTTCTCAACATAAAAAACAAACAAATAACAGAGAGAGAGAGAGAGAGAGAGAGAGAGAGAGAGAGAGACAGAGAGAGTTTCTGTTCTGGCCAAATCATGGGCCAAGGTAGAGACTAGAGATAGGTCCAAGCTCCAAATATGGGCCAAGACTTTCTCTTGGGTTCCAACAAATGGGCCAGGCTTTATATAGATTTGGACCATGGCTTGGATTAGGACTAGGTCCAAGCTCCAATTACGGGCCAAGCCTTTATTCAACTATTAATATTAGGGGGCCGGGGTTTGGGAAGGATTTCCTACATAACTGCTCTCTTTGGTTGGATTTCTATTTCAATTTCAAAGAACTATTTCAGTTTTTCAGGCTGTTTGGTATGATTTTGAACCCAATATTAAAAAAATTGAAATTGGAAATTTTGAAATAGATGGGGAGCTATTTTGCAATTTCTGTTTCAATTGATTTCAATCTATTTCACATTCTCTCATTAGTATTCTTATTATTTTGATAATTGGTACCATTCTTTTTATTTTATTATTATCATTATTGTTATTATTGTTTCTATTATCATTATCATTATAGTCTTACCCCCATTTCGCGGAGAGACTGTTTCCTAAGACTCGAACCCTTGATCACATTGTCACAATGGAACAACCTTACTGTTGCACCAAGGTCCACCCTCATTATCATTATCGTTATTAACATTAGTAAGGTTCTATGATGAATCCTTTCATAACATTATACTGTTTAATGTTAATCCCCAAGATTTTTGACCAAAGATTAAAATCAGGATGATTTCAATGAGTCAACTCTTGGATATTTGTTTTTTTATTGACAAACTTTATATAAATCTACCAAGAATTCAACATTAACATGTTAAAATCGTATTTGAAGCTAATTTTGAATAATAAATCCCTCTCACTAATTTAAGTTTTAATAATTTTCATGTAATGGTCTCACTCCAAGAGGCAAAGTCTTAATCCATTATTTTATTTATCCTCCCAAGCTTTAAATCACTAGGTCAACAGTCAACTGTTGCAACTTAGCTAAGAATCCACCCTGCTGCTTTAATTTTTTTTCTCTCTCTCTCTCTCTCAAAAAGAAAAGAGAAAAGAAAGAAAGTTAGGGCTATTTCAAATGATTTTCTTTTTTTTTGGTAAACAGAAATACTATTGAAGAACACGAATTGCATTCCTGGGATCTAAGATTGAATCAACAAAAACACAGGGATCAGAATTGGGCCAAACTATCCTATCCATAAGAGATAGAGCTCTCCTGGCAAGGGAATCGGCCACAACATTTGTTTCCCTTGAATCTGAAATATTATTTTACTTCAAATGATTTTTAAAATATTATTCTAATATACATAGCAACTTGGGGTTGAATAGAAAATTAACACATGATTAGATAGCGATGGAAAAATAAAAAAGTAGACAAAGCTCAGGAGCCAACAAATACTATAGCAAACAGACTGAAATAGTTTGAAGGATTCTTAATTGATGTGTAGCTAGATACATGCTCATAATTTTTATCATCTAATAATTTTCTTTGATAATTCCTTGTACAATATATACATCTTTTTTTTTATAAAGAGAGTGTGTGTACACTAAGTTCTACTTCATTATTTTTAAAAACAATTCAAGTTCTTAAATTATTTATGCTATGAGTACTTTTGGTTCAAAGAGAGGTGGGATATTGTAAATATATTGTTGTTCAGAAAGAATTCTAGTGCCATGGTGTGACTTTTCCAATTATCTTATAAATGGAGAACTCTTAAAGGACTCTTTGATAATATTTATTGCTATAAATATATGAAGACTTATTGTGATACAATATGCAATAGTATACAATAATGTTCTTTATTTATTAGTAAACAAATATTAGAGTTTTTTATAGACAATATTGAACCAAAGTTGGTCTCTTGAAAAAGTATTTTCGTTGGAGAAATATAAAATGGGTAGAGACTTCGTCGACAATTTGTAACGAGGCCTCTCAATGTGGGCTGTCATTTTTAAGTAACGTGGATGACATTTTAGAGAAGGTCCCCTACTGAACTAGTTACGTGTCAAGTTTTGGGTTCCATCTCCAACCAAAAAAAAAAAAAAACGCTTTAGGTTCCATCTCTCCACATGATCTAACACGTTAAGACTTTTATCCTTGTATTTTCAACTGTAATAACGAAATTATCCAAAACTATCAAAAGTGAAATATCAATCACTTTTAAGTCTTCAATTCTCCTTGTGGAAGAAGTAGCTATTAAGGGTTGATGTTGTGTATTATGTTTCTTTGTCTTTGTTTTCCCTATAAATTGATAGAGATGTGTGTTATTAGGTTTTTTTTTTTGTGTGGTAGAAATGTATGTTATTAAGTTATAGGGAATTCTTTAGAGAGAGAGCATAAGCACCTTGCCAAACCATGTATATCCTTACATCGTGGTTGTATGATTGTTTCTTCTTTTTTGTTTTGTTTTGTTTTCTTTGCCATGAGTAGGTTTTCATTTTATACTAATTTGGACTGAAATTGATAGATGATAATTTGGACACGATACCCAATATTTGAAAACTAATAAGATATATATTTGGGTCATGATAAGAAGTCAATGAATGAATTTTTTTCTTTATTATATTTGTTACTTGAAGAAGTCAAAATTAATATTTTCATAATCTTTCAAGGGGTTGAGAGACAAACAACCTGTCTTTCTATAGGTTTTGTTCAAGCATGTATTTAGATGAATTTTCACTCCCTCTCTTCATCCCCTTTGGCCCTTTTTTTTTTTTTTTTTTTTTTTCCATTTAAAGGGATCAGGACTCCATATTTATATTAAGGGGAAGGTATTGGTACACGGTAGATTCCGTGCATCAATGCAGTCAATAGGGGGTGAGGGACCTTTATGGTCATTTTAGATGGGCATTTATGCTCATCTGATGGTACTTCATACAGGCCGTGTACATGCACGATCGTATATCAAAACTTCTGCCTTATATTAATTCATGTTTCTAATAATTAATAATAAGAGACAAAAGAATTTAAATCATTAGACCTATTATATATATTACCTTTCATCCAAAAACATATTTATTTGTTTTGGGTTCCACTTAGAACACCTTTAGAAACTTGAACATGAGTTGTCCACCTTTAGCCTATCATTGGTACAACCGTACAATCAGACCTAGGCAACTCTTCTAACACCTTAATTGCTTCATGGAATATCAAGTGGGTCAAATATCTGGTGTTGATTACATGATTCAAATTTGGGACCCTTTGGCCCAACCATGCATTAGACATCTTCCCTTGTTTCCAACACTCCAAAAAATTGTTTAAAAAATTTAAATTATTTTTTATTTTATTTTGATAATTGATATAGTTTCTTTGTACTCAAAATTATGTAAACTAGGTCTACTTATTAGTAAAATTTGGGTCCCACACAACCTACCATATTTCACATATATCACTTTTTTTTTAAGATGAAAATTTCTAAAATTCTTGTGTATAATTCCCCCCACCCCCTACTTAAAAGAAAGTCAAAAAGAAGAAAAAACACTTTTTTCATCAATATGTGTAAAGAAGAGGAATATATAAAATGAAGGTGATAAGTGTCCTTAGGTAAAAGTGCAGAAGATAGAGCACAAAGAATCTGGAAGAAGTAAAGAGTTTCTCAACAATTTAGGCTGTAAAGAAAATCCAAAAATGTAGAAAGGCAAGCAACCTTGTAGGGTCATATTAAGGAGTGCCATTGCAAGAAATGCTTTGGAATTATAAGATGGTACCCATGACTTAATATTTCAAGCAATGTTTTTTTTTTTTAAGAAAAAAAACAGCCAATGCCCTAAGGACAAGGTCTCGTAGCGTATATTAACACTTTCCTTAATTCCTATGAAATGACATATCTACCCCTATTATGAAAAGAGAGAGATAGACATAAAAGATAATATCATACGCTATAGAGCGAGATAGATGTTATGCAACCAAATGGGTTACCTTTATTTGATAATTTTACTAGTTTATTGAGCATGTACTAGTTTATATTTATATTTATTGTACCACTCACCATTTATGTGCTATGGAAGGGGATGGTATCAGAGTTCTAAATACAGAAGTGGACCCCTCATCCTTATTAATCTATAAACTTAATTTTCTTCAAACTAAAGAAGGTGAAAGTTTTCCTTTTACCATTAGGTGTACTCTTCACCCACGGATGGAATGTCATAATTACTCTATCCCTACTTAGACAAAGGTTTGAAATGGCCCTTCCCTACCTCACAACCAAAAACAGGGTTGGTGAGGAGATTCTCTTTTTACCTAAAGAGAAGGAAAGGAAAGTGAAAATTATTTCAAAAACCAAGATGAAAATTTTTAAAAGGGCATCGTGGTTGCATAGCTATGCACCAGTGTAAGGGTCAATGAGAACACACACAAGGGCATCAACATTGATGAGACTTTTTATTTCACAGGGGATGGGATGTTAATTTCGTGCGTTCTTGTGTCTGCACGAAGCAGCGTAGCCCCATGGTGGTGTAGGGCCACGCTGCCTGGCAGCAGCGATCCACCTCCCTTATCATTTATAGTAAGAGTTGCAAAAACTTTCATTTTCTTTTAAAATTTGATTTCCTTTCCTGCCCTTTACTTCCAATTTGAAGGGTGGGTTACTGGGATTCCTATAGACCCGTTGCTTTCACATACTTTCCGATGTAGCTTTCGCCGGGAAAGAGAGAGAGAGAGGGATTACTATTTACTATTACCCATCACCTCCCAAAAGGAAACATTAGCTGTAAGCTAGAACTCTCCATTTCCAATTGGAAAGAGAAAGTTAGAGAGGAGGAAAAAGAAAAAAAAAAAAAAAGAAAAAAAAAAAGGGGAAAAGCTTTAAAGAGCAAAGTTGTGTGTTTCTGATTCAAAAGAAAAAAACAAAAATAGACAGAAAGTATGAAAGGTAGAAGGGAGTGTTTGGGTTACCTTTTTAAATGACAAACTTGAAAAAAATCCGCTCCTGTTATTATTTTGTTCTTGTTCTTCAATCTTATTCGCTTCTGCATTTGTTTCTCCAGTTAAGACTGTTTGTGAAGCTTTGAAAGGACACATCATGAATAACTTCGATCTTCTTCACCTATACATACAAGAATACCAAGATAATATACAAGTTAGTTATAAAGAAAGAAAAAAAAAAAACAAGAGAGATGGAGAGAGAGAGAGAGAGATATTAAAAGGGAAAAGAAAATCCATGTATATATATTTTGATTTTGTTAGAAGAGCAAGCAGACCTTCTTGTTCTTCTGGTTCTTCTGGTGTTACAAGGAGGAAGGATTTGAGGGTCTTGGTTCCATGGCTTGGAACTTGAACGTGTTCATGGAAGGGAGGAAATTAAAGCAGAAGAAGAAGTTGTGGAAGTACTGAGGAGGGAGGGAGGAGTAGCGAAAGGCTTATGGAGAATACTTGGAAAATGGGAAAAAAAAATGGAACAGAAAACAACAGGAGCCGCAGTCCTAGGCCACTTATTTATACGCTTTAATGTAAATTTTTTTTTTTAAATTAGTTAGTAGTACTAACATCAACACAGATCTTCAGATCTTCTACAGCTCGCTGCCCTGTCTTGCCTGCACAGGGTCACGTGCAATGACCGCCTTACCCCTATTCAGACGAGGCGTTCAGGCAGGGGTAAGGTGGTGAATGAGCGTCGCCTTGTGTTTGTGCAGCAAGGCAGGACAGGCGTGCAGTACAAGATCTGAATCCGTATTAACATCTAATAGCAAGGCTATGGTACCTAAAACAACAAAGTATGGTTTATCTATCTATAAATATAAATATGTATAGTATACCTATTGGTTGTGGGTTCTAGTCTGCAATCATTCTGTCCGCAAACGCAAAGCGGGGGTAAGGCGGAAAATTATCTCATGCGATTCCCTGCCTAATACAGTTCCTTAGTGCCTCTAACAAGAGAGGGGTGGACCCCAACAGGAGAGTGTGTTTGGGCAAGGGGTAAAATTGTCATTTTTACCCCATAGGAGAGGAATTGTAGGAACTGTATCAGGTAGAGAATCGCAGGGTATAAAGATCTGGGGTAAGGCTGCATACAATATTATGATCTTTTCTAGACCCCGTAGTGGTGGGAGTCTTGTGCCCCCCACCCTCTCTTCCTTTTTTTTATTTTTTTTTTATTATTATTTTTTTAATATATGTATTATAATAGTACGTTTTAAGGCTTAAGAGGGAAAATGGTTTTTTAATCATCCCTCCCTCAAATAAAAAAATGTGAGGGAAAATGGTTTCCTAATTTCCCAACAGGCTTGTCAACTAGTAGATCCTATGGTTTTGGTTGGTTCTGATTGGTCCTTAAAAGTCTATAATAATACTCTTTGGTCAGCCGATTTTTGGTACCTTATTGGATTTCAATATACAAAAAAATTAATTAACCTCAATTAATATATAATCTTTAATTTGCAGATAAAATTGAGTTTTATAAAGTGTGTCTTCATCATATATGTTGATTTTTAGCAGTTATAATCACGTATAATCCAATCATTATTCATATAAATACAAAATAAGAATTATGGGTTTTCTTTTTTGTCCCTTATAAACCCCTTATTGTTTTTGGTTTATTTTGTGGGATTTTTATTTTTTCAAGAAAAGGAGACCATTAAGGTTCTATTGTTCAACAAGAAAGTTTAATTTTATTTCCGAAAAAAAATGAGAAAGTTTAATTTTAGAAATGGAAAAGATGTATCTTCTATAGTTGGAAAATCAGGTTTTTTAACTTGACTTAAAGTCTAGTGACTCGGCCTAGCCAAACATGGTCAGGACCATAGTTAGCAAAAACGGGAACAACAAAAAAATGGAGTCTTACGATACGGGTTTTAAATTGTAAAAAATTACAATTGGACTGTCAAATAAAACGGTAAAAAAAAAAGAGCGATAAAAAATGGAAAACGGACAGTACGGGTTTGAAACGTTTATATTTCCAAAAAGTGGAATAAAAATAAACGGTACTATTCTCATATAAATTGAGGAATATTTTTTTGAAATACATGCTTCTAATTTTGGTATCCATGCATTGACCTTGAGTCGGAGGTGATATCATGAAAAATGCAACCTTTCGAGTCATCTTTACGTTGGTGAAAGAATTAGACCGATCAGAGTTAGGGAGAGAGATACAACAACAACCATAACCTTATCCCAACTAAATGATGTCGGCTACATGGATCTTATAGAGGCTAAGATAGTAGAAGAGATAAGAAAAGTAAAAGAACGTAGAAGGAAGTTAAAAAAAAGTAAAAGGAAGAAGAATGGAAAATAGGAAAGAAAAAAGTCGAAGCAGCATCCCAATGAACATTCCCCTACAAGGGGTCGGCTTAGGGAGAGAGAAATATGGTCACTTAAGTCAAAGATCTTAAAAAACGCCAAAAAAAAGGGGAACGTGTTTTAAACTGGTTTAAAAGGGGAATGCTTGCTGGTTGCCGTTTTTTTCCGTAAAAACGTGTTTAAAACGGTAAAAAACGGAAACACATTTAAAACACTTTTTTGCTAACAGTGGTCAGGACGAATCATGTTATTATTTTATTTTTATTTTTTAAATAAAATAAAATAAAAATTTAATTAATTAATATAAAAAAAGATAATATAGAAAAATATGAAAAAAAATCAGAAAAATCTTAAGAGAAATAATAATGTACATTTAAAAAAAAAAAAAGTGTTTATAAGAAAGACAAAATACCTTAGAATCGGAAAATGCTATGAACTTTCTGTAACAGTTTCGTCACCTTCTGCTTACAACTATCACAACAAATGTTCACTTCGAGAATGCAAGTCTGCAATAACCAACAACAAGAGAAAATGGAAAAGCTTTCAGAGATAGAACCAGCAAAACCCCATAAGAAAAAAATGAAACCAGAATAAATGGAACTTTGCATGGATCTTCATAAACTCTTATTTGCTCATCTCTTCAACTTAAATAGAAACACCAGATATAAAGCGATAATAAGAAGAAATATGGAAAGGAAAAAAGGGAAGGTGAGACTTGAGAAACAACAATAGCTGAACAGAGGGGTGATTTGTTGGAAACCAAGGGCTCTCCTTTGCTATCCCTTATGGTGGGTTCAAAGTGGAAACACAATGAAGAGAAAGAAGGTATAGGGACATAGAATGTGAAGGAAACAAGAGTGAGTCAGATGAAAGAGAAAACCCTATAAAAAAAATTTAGTAGGAAAAGAAGGGGGAAAATTGATTAAGAAAGGGAGAAAGAAGGTTTTTACACATCTCTCTGTCTCTGCTTGTTCTACTTTAGGATGCGCTTATTCTATGAGAGAGAGAAGGTTTTTAGACATCTCTCTTTGAGAGCAGGGAATCCAAATAGTGGGAATGTTCCATTTGAACGGCTGTGAGTCGTTCACGTACATGAACATTCACCTCCTCTCTCTGTCTCTCCACTTGCTCTATTTTAGGATGCGCTTATTTTATGAGAGAGAGAGAGAGAGAGAAGGTTTTTAGACATCTCTCAATCTCCGCTTGCTCTACTTTAGGATGCGCTTATTCTATGAGAGAGAGAGAGAGAAGGTTTTTAGACATCTCTCTATCTCCGCTTGCTCTACTTTAGGAAGCACTTATTCTATGAGAGATAGAGAGAAAGAGAGAGCTAAACCTGTGGTCACCACCAGGAGTTGCAGATTTGCATGCAACCAGAAAGAAGCCGGAAAGAAGCGAAGTGAAGCTTTGCTGCTAGAAAGTTGCAAAGGACTTAGGGTTTCGTTTGCCCTTAGCGAAGTCGAAATGTCACATATAAGAAGGGACTCAGTGATTTTTTTCACGGTAAATTACATTTTTTGATTTATTTTTGGTAAATAACATTTATTGAATTTTTTTTTGGTAAACTACATTTATTGCCTTACTCGATTCAATTACTCAAGTAGTCAAGAATCAGTTTGTCAAGATGTCGACCATGCCGGGAAAGTGGGACTTTATGCTAATCTTGTTGATGGCACAACTATCCACACACATCCGAAATGATCCACTCTAACCTAGGCTAGGTTAGGAGGGCTGGAGCTGAACAAGGTGACATACTCTCTTGAATCAGCCCATTCTTCAAAAGTTTGGTAAATAACATTTATTGAAATTTTTTTGGTAAACTATATTTATTGCCTTACTCGACTAAGTTACTCAAGTAGTCAAGAATAAGTTTGTCAAGATGTCGAGCATGCCAGGAAAGCGAGACTTTATGCTAATCTCGTTGATGGCACAACTGTCCACACACATCTAAAATGATCCACTCCAACCTAGGCTAGGTTAGGAGGGCCAGAACCGAACAAAGTGACAAACTCTCTTGAATCAGCCCCTTCTTTGGTAAATAACATTTATTGAATTTTTTTTGGTAAAGTACATTTATTGCCTTACTTGACTAAGTTACTCAAGTAGTCAAGAATTAGTTTGTCAAGATGTCGAGCATGCCGGGAAAGCGAGACTTTAATCTCGTTGATGGCACAACTGTCCACACACATCTGAAATGATCCACTCCAACTTAGGCTAGGTTAGGAGGGCCAGAACCGAACAAGGTTACAAACTCTCTTGAATCAGCCCCTTCTTCAAAAGTTTGGTAAATAACATTTATTGAAATTTTTTTTGGTAAACTATATTTATTGCCTTACTCGACTCAGTTACTCAAGTAGTCAAGAATCAATTTGTCAAGATGTCGAGCATGCCGGGAAAGCAAGACTTTATGCTAATCTTGTTGATGGCACAACTGTCCACACACATTCAAAATGATCCACTCCAACCTAGGCTAGGTTAGGAGGGTCAGAACTGAACAAGGTGACAAACTCTCTTGAATCATCCCCTTCTTCAAAAGTTTGGTAAATAACATTTATTGATTTTTTTTTGGTAAACTACATTTATTGCCTTACTCGACTCAGTTACTCAAGTAGTCAAGAATCAGTTTGTCAAGATGTCGAGCATGCCGGGAAAGCGAGACTTTATGCTAATCTTGTTGATGGCATAACTGTCCACACACATCCGAAATGATCCACGCTAACCTAGGCTAGGTTAGGAGGGCCGGAACCGAACAAGGGTGACATACTCTCCTGAATCAGCCCCTTCTTCAAAAGTTTGCTAACTTGTTGATTGAACTCGACATGTTCCATAAAATTGGAATTTTTCAAAATGATCAGATTCACTGAGTTTATTGTGACTCGGGTGAAAGGACCGCATCTTATTTGACTCGGATGATTGATGATTTATGATCGATTCTTGTCATTTTTTATCCTGATCGAGTCTACTATCTTGACAAGATTTTCCAAAATTTTGACTTGACTCAGATGACTCGTTCAAGTCGAAACCTGGTTATCCAACTATGGTTTTTTCATTCACCAATACTAAAACTAAGACTTCATTATCTCAATGATGTGAGTTGTGACTTCCTTATCTCAAGGATGTGAACTGTACTTTGCATAGGAACAAATTGATGTTAAAAGTTTTTATTTACTTTCCTCTTTTTGGGATTTGTTTTCCATTTGATAAAAGGTTTCAGGTTTTAAGATTGAATGCATTTTGAAATTTATGCCAAAATTAGAGTGTTTGGAAGATGGTCTTTGATTTAAATCTTGAGTGAATTGAAAAATATTCAAAATTAAGCATGATTATACATATATTGTAACACTCCAAAATTTGATCATGTGTTTAATGCTTTGTAAGAGTCTGAGGAGCAGAAAAAAATTCTGCTTTCAGACAGTCGTATAGGATTTGAGGGGCCATGAGTGTCAAAGGTAAACTATAATGCTCATTATCTTTCATTGTTATACGTAAAAGTGGTTATTATACTATACGTATGATTATATAACTCCATCGATAATTTTAAAATATGCTTGTGATGAATTGCATGGTGAGGGTAGTTTCATAATTTACCCATATTTGTGTGGTGGGAATTCCACGATAAAACAGAAAATATTAATATGTTTTAGAGAGATTTCCTTGAGATAAGGTTGAATCATAAATCCGGTTCACTTGAAATGGACTGGTGTGGGTTGAGTAAAGGGCATAGGGATTTGAGTTGGTTTTTGGCAATAGATCATGGTTGAACCATGGTTGTGGTTCAAATAGTAACTCAATGACTAAGTCATTGAAAGTGTTGAATAAGTTAGGTTAGACTCATTTATGAGTCATTAGGAGAGAAAGAGAGAAGGAGAAGAAGAGGGAGTTTCAAGGACCGATTCATTGGGGAAACATGAGTTCCAAGCTTAGATTATTGAGGGGAAACGTTCTACTAACATCCAAGAACACCTTGAACCACTTTGTGTCAAGCACACTTGAGTTGGGGAGAATCTAGAGGTAAATATGTACAAAAACCCTTTTGGTTCTAAAACTAGAGATCTAGAGCTTAGTTAGCTGTGTTTGTGGAAAGATATAGCATGCATTCCACCTTATTGCGGCCTAATTAGATCGAAGAGATTCGAAGTGGGTTAAAGGATTTTCAAGTTAGGGTTTGGTAAATTGTGGAAACTAAGGTGTAATCACCGAAATCCTTGTTTGAGCTATTTCTCTTCCATGATTTATGTTCTAGTACACTTGGAATGTGAATCTTGGTGGCTTGTATTTACATTTTTTATGATTTGGGATTTGGGATGGGAATCGTTGGAAATCCCCAAAAATTCTGGGTTGAGAAGCCCTCTCGAGATGCTTATCCCGACCATCCAGTGAGTCTAGAAAACTAATCGACGAGTTTGGATAGCTCCCCGGTTGACTCTGTGAATAAAGTATGTTTCCAATTTTGAAGCAGAATCATTTGGATCGGTATCCAGCGAGACCGGTAAGAATCCAGATTGTCAACCGGCGAGTCCGGTTAACCCTGTTTGGCTTGTTTTTTTTTTTTTTTGGAGACAGGAGGGGTATCCGACTTTAGGCCGACTAAATCCCCCGGGACTCGTATCATGCACGAACTGGGAGCTTCTGGGCCCTAGTGAACCTAAGGCGGGTGGCCCCAAGAAATTATGTAGCGGCGAAGATTTGATCACCTGTTTGGCTTGTTTTGTCTGTTTTTCTTGACTACAACCAATGGGATGGGAACCAAGGTCCCTCCAGGAATAATGACACATGTTTTGTGGAATGTTTGGCTACAGGTGACATGAAGTCAGAAACCTTTGGGATTTCAAGCGGGAGTAATCCGACTTGGAATCAATAATTCTGTGAGGGGGATATACTTTGAGATTTCTTCCAGTTGTGTGTATTATTATATGTGGATGAGCGATGGGTGCACTATATTTTATAAATGCATGAATTAAGGATGATATTGTTGGTGTGCATGAAGTGGTATGAAATAAATATGTAATGTATTAGCAATTGTATGTGTGGTTAGTGTGACTTGTTAAATAGTGATGAAATGATTACTCATGAATGATTGACTATGAAATATAAATTGTGGTAAATCGTGATGAATTTGTGAATTTTGATATTGTGAGAGCGAAACCTCACCTAGCGTGAGAAAGAGGAGTGATCGTATGGAAATAGACATGTGAAAATGAGAATGTGTGATTATGGCGTACCTCACTTAATGGTAGGGATGTAAATGGATCGGATTCGGATTGGATGTGATCGGAGTCGGATATTCCCTGGCCGAATACGGATACTTTTAAACAGATTCGAATGCGGATCGGATTCAGATTTTCGACCATCTGTTTACATCTCTGCCTTGTGTAACCCGGACCTTCCTCCCCCGAGCTGATACAAGTCACTCTCAATCCATATCTCTTAGATCATGATTCTCTTTTCATCATATTCTAGAACTTGTTTAATCTTCAAAAACCATCAAAATCATTATTTACTTAATTTTTTACTATTAAGTATTCGGATTTTTTTTCCAGACGGATTTAAATTGAGTATTTGGATTATTTTCCGGATATCTCTAAACGAATATAGATACGGATACGGATTCGGATTTCGATTATCCAGTTACATCCCTACTTAATGGGGGAGAAGGAGTGGAGGGTACGGGTTGATCTCACTCAGTGGAGGGAGGAGTGGAGATTTAACATGAAAGCCACGTGAACGATGGCAAGAGGTAGAGGTGAAGTGGAATCGAGGTAGAAACGAGAAGATTGAGATTTGATAACATTGTGTGGCCATCCCACCATGAGTGTGGTGATAGTGTTGATTTGCTTGGATGAATGATAGATATGCTACTTTGAGAATAATTGAATGATAACAATTGATATGTATTTAACCTGATCATGTTCTAAATTCCTAAGTAATTGTTCTACTTATAAATTTAATCTTGGTTACTTATGTGTATGGTGGTAGAGTATTTTAGAGTATCTTCTACTCATTGGGCGGTAGTTGCTCACCCCACGTGGAATCTTATTTTTCAGAGCCTTCAAAACTAGAAGGTGGCGACCTCACTGGGTGAGGGGCGATATATGAATATTTCTTTTTTGTGATTTTGCACCAGTGATGTATATGCTTGCAAGGCCATTTATTGTTGTGGACATGGGAAGGGATATTCATGTAACTTTTATAAATCCTATCAAGGGAGGGAGACTACGTAAGAAATTCACAAAGTGTTTATTTCCGGCTGATTCATGTATTATGACAATTTATTTTGATATTAGTGAAGAGCTTACATATTCTATTTGATGATCTATATGCGTATGATTGTTGATAATTTTCACCATAATTTTACGATCAACGCCTGTGAGGGTTGCTCTTTCTCTTATCCCGGGACTATAGCGTCAAGTAAGGTTACAAATACATTCACATTTGGATTTTGATGAGGTCAGGGAATACGTCTCATGATATTGCTGCTCTGAGCTATTCGTCGAAGTTAGCTTGATGTCGTCTCGTGAGGGAGTGAGGACTCCAATCCTTATAAGGACCATGGTCTTCCCTTCACTCACCGATGTGGGACTATCTTTTAGTTGCCCTTGAGGCTAGTTTTTACCCACAACAGAGACCTCCCAATGAAGAGAAGAGCGTGTTGCTTGTTTTTATCTACCCGTGCATGATTCCCACATACGACACCAATGATGAGGTCATGGAATACTTCTCATGATATTGTCCGCTTTGAGCTGCCCACCGAAGCTTGCTTGCTTGATATTGCTCTCATGGGTTTAAAAGGCCTCGTGAGGGAGTGAGAACTCCAATCCTGATGAGGACTACAATGTTCTCTTCGCACACTGATGTGGGACTATCTTTTAGTCGCCTTTGAGGCTAGTTTTTACCCACAATAGAGGTTCCCCAATGAAGGGAAGAGTGTGTTGCTAGTTTTTACCTGCCTGAGTAGGGGTTCCCACAGATAACGAAATGATGAGGTTAGAGAATACGTCTCATGATAATGTTCACTCCGAGTTGTCCGTCAAAGCTAACTTGATGTCGCCCTCACGGTTTTAAAAGGCCTCAGGAGGGAGTGAGGACCACAATCTTCACTTCACTCACCGATGTGGGACTATCTTTTAGTTGCCCAGAGGCTGAGACTGGTTTTTATCCACAACAGGATTAGTCATATGTAAATTCAAGTTTAGATATAGAATTGCAAATATTTAATCAAGAGCCGACTCATTGCATGCCTATATCCGTCAATTGTCTCCAATTTGTGAAACTATTGGTGGTTGAAGAGATAAAAGAGGGAAGGTGATAGTGATTGCTGAAGAAAAGAAAAGAAATGGATAAAAGCCTTCATGGTTGACCCTCTAATAATGAATATTTGATAAGTTAAACTTGTAAAAATGTATAAGGGGAAAGGTTTCGTACACGGTCGTGTTAAGAGAGAGTCTCTCACAAAAAGTTGGAAAATGCATAAATACCCACTCATTAATTACTATCTTGAAACTCTCACCCTCTCACATACACGGTTTACACGACCGTGTACAAAAATTTTCTCCAATGTTATAAGGAACAGACTTTGTTTAGTGCATAACTAAATTAATTATTTTAAGCTGCTTTCAGGCTATTAGTTAATAGAACATATACTATTTGCACTAAATTGACTTAAATAATAGAAGAAAGAAATATTCAAATAAGGGATGCGATTTATTCAATTATATTCCCTTTTCAAAGCATGAATTGGAGAAAGGATTACAATTTTAATTTTTTTTGAAAAGAATAGAAAAAACCTTGCAACGACTCAACATATTTTTTTCCCTTTTGGGTGCTGACAACAACTAAATCTTGCCTTTCGTAGTTGATAAATTCTATCTAATTTCATTATTAATTATTAGAGGGAGATTTTGTTCTTAAGTCCACGAAATAAGAATGAGTTTTTTTCCTTGTTTTTTGGGAGTAAAGACCAAAATTTATTGGATTGGCTTACGCACGTCATGACCGTTATCCTTAGCTATGACATCAAATAACTACTAGGAAATTGACTTCGAATTTAGAATGAGTTTTTCTTTTTTAATTCTGACAATTTTTTTTTCTTAAATTTATTGAAGGGGGAACAATGTTATTATCCCTTTCATTAGTTCTAATTCAGGTGGTGTAGGCTGTGCTATACTCAGTCACTTTCTCTCTCTCTCCACCTCTATTGAAAGAACTCCAGAGTCTCGCATTGGTGAGCTCTTCACATTGTCAGTATTGGTTTTATAGGGAAGAAGAACCTTGTCTAGTCACGTGGCCCTTGCACCAGCATGGGGGCCAATGAGAGGACATGCAGGGGCATCAACTAGAGGGATTTTTCATTTTGTAGGAAGATGCGACAGTCATTTCAAGCAGATTAGGTCTGGGCACAGGTTGCATGTGACCAGATAGCATTCTTTTTTCCTATTTAAAAATAAGTTAAGAGATTCTTGCCTGGTCAAGTGGCCAGAGGACCAATGAGAGCGCGCAAAGACATCAACATGGATTGAATTTTGATTTGATTGGGGAGAAATGATAGTTTTGCATGCTTGTGTCTAGGTGCAGCGTACAGGGACCATGTGACTAAACAAATTTATTTTTCTCTTATTTTTTTGATAAGATTATTTTTCTCTTATTTAATAAGGGAAAAGTATCACTAAACTGTAGGTACAGGCGGCATATCTCTCTCTCCATAGCCCTATCCCTATTGAATGAGGGATCTATCCTCCTATGATTGGTGGTTTCCCTACACTGCCAGCATCGAGAACCTTCTTCCAAAAAATAGATAAAAGTTTTTTTTTTGGGTAAGTTAAAGTAGACAAACTAGAGCTGCTAATAGGTCAAGCCCTAGAAGCTGGTTCAAGCATTCACAAATACGTGGCCAATTTGGCGCCTCAAGTCAAAGCAAGGCAACAACATAAAAAATTCAAATCTATGTTAGTTTTTTGCTAATGGTTAGCAATGTATTGATAGTAAAAAGTAAGATAATTACAATAGAGGCAACAGCCCTTAGCTGCTACTCAACCTTTCAAATCTATGTTAGTTAATTAATTTAAGGAAGAAAATTCTATGTGGGGGAATGTGCGCCTTGCACTCGGACACAAAGGAGGAGAAAATGACTGCCCTACCCTCCATGAAAGGCGGTAATGATCACCCTATTGATGTTGCCATGCTCTTAGGGGCCACGTTCCCCCATAGAGAACTCTTGCCTTAACTTATAAGTATCTTGTTATCTGTATATAGGACCGAGTTTCCCTCTAGCCACGGTGAATGAGATCCCATTCAAGCATTCACCGAGGGGTGGGGAGAGAGCGGGAATGGGTATCGAAAGGATATTTTGGAACATATTAAAATCCTAGGAGGGGTTTGTGAACCCTAGGATGATGGGTGAACCGTCCTTTATGGATAGATGAAATTTTGTCTATATATATGATACGGATTTAAGGTGTTATACTTCTAATTTGTAGATCCAAGCAGACTCATTGCAACATATTTTGTAGTTTGTGACATTTGCAATGTATTTTATTTTATAGTTTATGGTATTGGCTTATCATATGTATTTGGAAAGGCTTATGCAATTCATATATTTTTTTTTCTGTAAAAATATAATTCGTGCCAAGATCCACTATTTAAAGAAAAGAGTCCTCTAGCAAGGTTTTGGTGGGGATGATCAATTTAGATGGAAGAAATCAATCTCAAGGCTTCCTTTAATAAGCTTAAGAAATCAGCTCATCCTTATTGTGACACATGGAACAATAATTGTGGCAATTTTAATTGATGGATTGATAGTAAATGGTATGGATTAGTTACAAAGTTTTTTTTATTTTTTTTTGGTAAGAACAAAGTTTTTCTTATTGACGCCTCTTAAGGTGTTAAATAATTCATAATCTTATTTTTTACTCATTTAGTATAATATATTTCTTTTCCTCCAATGAGGAAAAATAAATATTGTTATTTCACATGTGCATTCGAAAAATGTGCAAAGCAATGACAATTTCTGATAATGACATAATGACAAGTCACTTTCAAATAAATTTTGAAAACCATTTTATACTCTTTGCTTAAAGAGCTTTTGGAATATGACAAGGGGCAATTAAAAGAAGGTGCCATGTTCTGAAAAGCCATTTTGACAATCCAAAGACATATATATATATACCTTATCTGCTTCTTGTGGGTGGAGGGTCATAGTAGACCGAAAAGCGTGAGCATCGTTCAGTCAGATCTTAAGTTTGATACAAAATCAGGTAATGAGCTAAAGGTACCTTGTCTCGCTCTCCTCACTAAAAAATGCCTGACCAAGATAGTCATCGAGTCTAGCCAAAGAAATAGCCTTATGGGTTGGGACACAGACTTCCATTGTTGAAGAGAATAGTTTCATCTGTGTAAAGTAGGTGGCTGATTGATTGACAAGCACGAGGGCTTCTTTGGAAGGGTTTCATTTTGCCTTTAAGCATAAGTTTAGACCTAGACTAAGAACCATATATATATATATAAAACTATTTGCTCAGTTGGTTGGTGCCTTGTTAGTAGAGTGCAAGCTCCCATAAGGCTATGGGTTCAACTATCATGTTTTCACATTGTGTCATAAGGCACTCCCTTTCCCCACCCCCATCCCCCCTCCCCCCGTGGTAAAAAAAAAATGTAGTTGTACTTAAGAGTCCCATTGGGCAGTTAGATAAGACAAACCCAAAAAAAATAGACAGTCCTTAAGCTATATATTAAATTTCAGATCTTAATTCAATCAACGTCCCTCCTGTGTATTGCCATATATTCCCATGTATGTTCATGTATGCTTAAAGTACTCTAATCACTATTGTGCACTCTCCTATTGTTTTGAATTTTCAGGGCTCTATATAGACTGTAAATTTATGTGAGCAAGAGACTTGGGATCCACCTATCCACAAAGTTTAGGTCCCATGCTATTTCCCACTTAACCAATATTTCGGCTGATTTATTATGTATCGAGGTGACCTATTTTGAAAAGTTTTAGACAATTTAGATATTTAAAATAAATTAATTTTTTAATGACAAACAACTTCACTTAGCGAAGATACTTAAAAAATGTAACCATTATTAGTTCATCGAATGGTGGCGCTAAAAAAGGAAAAAACAAAAAAGTATGGATCAATCAAGTGGGTGATTTCCCTAAGTCGCACTTCACAGAAAATACCCATAATTCTAAGATGATGTGGCGATTCCAACAATTGGATTGACAAGTCAAGGTTCTGACTTCTGACTCACCATATGTTAAGTTCATAGCCTCCCATGTATGTCCATACACCCCCTCAAAAGTCCTGTGCACCCATTTGGTAGTCCCAAATTTTCAGTTGTTTGTTTGCCACTAGCTGTTGTGGATTCAACTGAAACTTAATGTGTACGTGGGCAAGAGATCTTGGGATGAATCTATCCATAAAATTTAGAACCTATGTAACTCCTTATAGAAGATTTTTTTTAAAAAAAAATTATGATAAAAGAAATACAAAGTTAAAATCTATATACGAATTTTAGTAGCCAAATTTCCTAAATCTCATTATTCATCTATTATGAGTGGATAATTGGATGCAATGTACCTAATTATCACTTAAGTCTGAAAAGTTGTTTTGACACTGCATAGAAAAGATGAAGGGCCTCCATTAGATTGGGTCCCAGCCAAAGATTCTCTATATATGCAAAACCTTAGAAGCCAGAGATTAATTTACTAGGCTAAAAAACCAGCCTTGCATAAGATAATAGCCCAGTTCCAATTAGGGGTGTAAATGAATAGCCGAAATTCATTTCTGTATCTGTGTCCGTATCCGTTTAGCACTATCTGAATCCGTCTGAAAGCTAAACGGATGCGGATACGGATAGGCTATAGCTATCTGAAAAGCTATATTAATTTACATGTAAACGGATAAAATATTCGATCTGTATCCATGTCCATATCCGTTTAACACTATCCGAATCTGTCCAATAACTAATCGGATGCAGATGCGGATATAGCACTATTCGAGCCGAATCCGATCCATTTACAGTCCTAGTTCCAATTGGTTCAGGGAACTTCCCTTGTTGGTATTTTGATCGATATTACATTAATAAGCCCATGCTGTATAATTATACCATGCCCAAGCCAGCCCAAGGTGGTACAGATCAACCCTAATATCTTCAAATTTTGCCTCACGGCTTGTGGGCAAGATTTGAGGATATTAGGGTTGGCCCCACTGCTCAGGCTAACTCACTCTACTGAAAAGTCCCCTTTTGTGCTGTTATGGAGCAAAAATGAGGTGCCAGATAAAAAATAAGAGGGAAATAATAAGAACCACAAAACAAGAATCCCTCCCCCTATAATTATAATGCACTCAATCTTGAAGGATATATATTGTTAATTAAGAATTAATAATGCAGCAGAACAACGACAGCAAAAGAAAAACGAAAGAGAATCACACACATACAAAACACAATTATTTATGTGGTTTATCTAAAATGGGTTATGTCTATGGTCGAGAGATAAACCACAATTTCGACTATTTTGATGAAGAAATTACAAAACATGTATACCTTCCTCCTTGTGAGTTGTGAGATCACCTATATATATTGACACATTATAATATAGAGAAACCTGAATCCCCAATAGTACAAAATTGCCCCTAATATAAACGATTCTCAAAAAATTGGCTCGGGAACAATGAACAATATATACCTCATGAATTTGACTCTAATTGTTGAGAGTTTAGTTTCACGTCAGCTACTAATTAGCCTACAGCCCCTTTATACACCTGAGGGTCCTTCCACCTACTTCACATGATATTAGAGCAAATTTTCACCGTATCCACGTGTACACATGTGGAGGAGTGTTGGGAGTTTAGTCCCACATCGGCTATTAATTAGCCTACCGTCCTTAGATACCTGGGAGTCCAATGAAATTTTCAAAATCCCCTAGATATCACATGATTTCTCTCAATATATATAGTTTACATAAAGGGGTGTACTCTCTCTCTCTCTCTCTCTCTCTCTCTCTATTTTCTCCCTTTTAGGGAACTAATTTAATGTATTCAATACTGTGGATGCTTATTGTTGCATCGAGAAATCGCTCAGTGGTCCTTCGAGTGTCGTAACCTACAAAAGACCCTGGATGACAAAGGAGAATCGGTGTGGTTCCTGGCTAGGACTCTCCGATGCCTAAGTTAGATCTCTCTGAGCAAACAGATGAGTGAATAGAATTCAAGCTGGCTGATGAGATAGAATACCTTCCCTTTTATAACAGGGGGTGGCGATGTGGAGAGTCCCAGTTGATGTGAGATGTCTTTGATAGCTGATAGAGTCCCTGAATAGTAGGGTTTGCTCTTGGTAGGTCATCTTCCGATTAGACGTTGTATCCTGATAGACTTGGTGTCTTGGATGGATAGACTGTGGATAGGTTCTGGGTGTTTAAGTTCATTGTGGGTATGTTGACTGATAGGCGGTGGCCTAGAGTCCTGGAGGTAGTGCACGTCTTGCAGTTGGAAGCGGTGGTGCTCTGATCTTGTCCACGGTGCTTCAGCGCAAGTCTGTCCATGTGCACACATGTCCGCGCCAAAGGGGGAGTTTGCCCAAGGGGGAGCTCGCCCAAGGGAGAGCTCGCTCAAGGGGGTGTTCACCCTGCCATGTTTGGTCTCACCACGTGGCGGTCTCCGATTAGTCAGCTTTATTTGGGGTTCATCAACGCCCATAGAGGGTCGAGTGGTTGGTCTTTCGCTGGCCCGGCATTGGTCCACCTCCTTGGGCCGGGGACATGTGGCAACCTCTGATTGGTAGGTGTGATTTCAGGTTTATCATTTGCCCCCACTCTCTTGGGTCAGATTGTCCAAGAGAGTAAAGTTTGCATTTCTTGCTTCGAAGCTTTGTCTCCCTTCTGGGTGTTGTCGTTCCTCGTCCTTCGTATGTGGCAGATAAGCCTTAGTAGTCGTTCAACCTTAGTGGTCAACGGGCCTTGGGTGGTCTACGGACCTTGGTGGTCTACGAACCTTAGTGGTCGACGGACCTTGGATGGTCTACAGACCTTGGATGATCTACGAACCTCAGGTGGTCTACGGACCTTGGGTGGTCTACGGACCTTGGTGGTCTACGGACCTTAGGTGGTCGACGGACCTTGAATGGTCTACGGACCTTGGGTGGTCTTCGGACCTTGGTGGCCAACGGGCCTTGGTGGTCGACGGACCTTGGTTGGTCTACGGACCTCGGGTGGTCTTCGGACCTTGGTGGCCAATGGGCCTTGGTTGTCTATGGACCTTGGGTGGTCTTCGGATCTTGGTGGTCGACGGACCTTAGTGGTCTTTGAACCTTGATGGCCAGTGGGCCTTGGTGGTCTACGGACCTTGGTGGCCAACGAGCCTTGGTGGTCTTCGAGCCTTGGTGGCCAATGGGCCTTGGTGTTCGAACCATCTCGAACTCCATGAACTTCTCGAACCCAAACTCGCGACAAATATGACGTCTCGTACTTCCCTTTTATTTTTTCTTTTTCTTTTCTTTCTTTTTTTTCTTTGTTGATATTGACTCGAATTGGTCTTTGGCCATAGACACACTTTTGTTCGAACCTCGACCTCAAACCTTCGATCCTCGACCTCGGACCTCATCCTCGTACTTCGACTTCGGACCTCGAACCTTCACAAACTCCGACCTCAGACCTCGAACCTCCTTGAACCTCGTGCATGGCCTGTCGCCTGCAGTCCTTGGCTGTGGATTTTTTTTTTTTTAATTTGATTTGATTTTTGGCCATGAACACATCTTTGCTCAAAACTTGACTTCGAACCTCGATCCTCGACCTCGGATCTTATCCTCATTCCTCGACTTTGGACCTCGATCTGTGTCTGGTGACGCTCATTCGACTCGATCTGCATCTGTTTGCAAATTCTTCCTGTTGGAGGTTGTGTTCGCAGATTTCTTGGTGTAGGGGGAGAGGTTGTGGGTTCAAACCTCTCCTCTCACTTCTTTTTGCCTTCTCTCTCTTGTCCTTTAGTTTTGGGCGGCGATCAATAATGGGACTTTTTTTTTATCACTCCCTTTCTTCAATCGGTGTCCCTTTCTTCATTCCACGATCGGGTGCCCCTGCTTGATTCAGTTGATGTTCCTTGGTCCGACGGTCAACGTCCTTGCTTGCTTCGGTGGACGATCTCCCTCCATCAGGTGTCCCTGCTTGATCGATAGATGCCCCTCTTGATAAGGTACCCCTGCTCGATCCGATCGATGCCTTTCTCGAGCGGGTGCCCCTGCTCGATCTGGTTGATGCCTCTCTCGATCGGGTGTCCGTGCTCGACCTGGCTGATGCCTCTCTCAATCGGGTGTCCGTGTTTGTCTTCTCTGGTATGTCTTTGGCCATAGACACATCTTTACTCGAACCTTGATCTCGACCCCTCGCGAACTTCGACCTCGGACCTCGGACCTTGAACCTCGCCTTCGGACCTCGATCTCGATCCAAGCTTCACCCATGTCCATGGCCTGTCGTCTACGGCCCTTGTCCATGCACTTTGGATTGTGCATATTGTGACTTCTTTCCCTTGCTATTTAAGGTTAAATTTTCATCTTCTTCGAGTACTGTTCCTTGTGGTTGATGTGTATGGTCTATCCTCAGTAGTCATTTAATCTTTATTACTTTAATGGTTCCCAAACCTCGGTACTCCAGGTGGTCTACCGACCTCGGTGGCCCACGGGCCTTGGTGGTCTACGGACCTTGGTGGCCAACGGGCCTTGGTGGCATTGATGAGTAGTAGGAGTAGACGAATATATCCAAAATTAACTATTTACTTCAAATAAAATTTCAAATTATCCTTGAAAACTATAATGCGATCTACTGTGTACCATGGCCGACGTCTGACTACACTACTACCACTGCTGCTACTGCTATTGCTACTACTGTTACTACTGGTGACTTTGCTGCTACTACTGGCGGTACTACTGCTGCCATTCTTACTGGTTGTGTTCAGAGGTGTAAACTCTGGGCTACTTGCTCGTTCACTCCTTTCGGGGCGACGGTCTCCCCTTCTTAAGGTGCGGTCACCCTTGTCTTGCCGATGCTCGATCTTCGACCTCTTGCTCTCCTTGCGGTCGTCCGTCGTTGACCTCTTGTTGTCTTGGGGCTTGGCTTCAATCGCCTTCTTCCGTGCTTGCGCTATCTCTGCCATATTGGTGAATTGGTTGCATCGCTCTAGGAGTTCCTTCATGGTCTTAGTTTCATGGAGTGCCAAGTCTTTGATCAGTTCAAGGTCCCTAATAGCCCCAGCCAAGGCTGCATGCTAGGTTTGATCATCTAGGTCCCGAACCTCCAAGGATTCCTTGGTGAACTTGCTGACATACTCCCTGAGGGATTCTCCAGGGTTTTGGATCACGTTTAGCAGGTTGACTGTAGTCTTCTTCTGCTTGACGCTGCTTTGGAAGCGGGTCACGAACTGCTCGCATAGCTCTGCGAAGGACCCTATCGACCTAGGTCGCAGTCTGGAGAACCATGAAGTGGCTGCACCTTTGAGGGATGTAGGGAATGCTCAACAGGAGACCACGTCTGACCCACCATTTAGGGTCATCATCCCATTGAAGTAGTTGATATGGTCATTGGGGTCTGTGGTTCCACTGTAAAGTTTGAAGGCGGGTAACCTGAACCTGGATGGGAGCGTGGTTGACATGATCTCCTCTGTGAATGGATGTTATCCAGGGATCGAGTGTGTCTCGCCCTTGGTCTGCTTCTTCAGCCCTTCCAGCTTCTCATTAAACTCCCGGAGTCTCTTATCCAGCTCCTCGTCTCGCGATGGTCTCTCCCGCCTGGGTGGTCGCTCACTGTTAAGGGTGTCAATATCTAACCGAAATCGAAAATCAAATTCAAAATAGAGCCGAATTAACCGAGCCGAGCCGAACCAAATTAATTTGGTCTGGTTTCTGTTCAAATATTGGATATATTAATTCGGTTCGGTTCGGTTTTGGTTCCATGTCCAAAACCGTCGGTTTGAACCGAAACCGAACCGAATACCCATTTAATCCCCAAACCCTATTTCTTTTAATTGGGTAAAAGATATTTAATAAGATAATTAAGTAATTAAAGATTTAAAGTAAGTAAGTAATCAAAACCGTATTTGTTTTTTGGTAATTGTTTATCACTATAACTCTAATTCTCTAACCGATTGGCTTTTCATATTCCCTTTCCTATTTTATTGCTTTTATTTTAGTCTTACTCTTTTACTTCAAGTTAATCTTATAATTCTTTCAAATTTAAACGTTTCATTTTCTCCTAAGTCCGAACGATCCAAATATCTAATCGACAAGGCATTTTGAAACTTACTAAAAACAAAGTAGTATTGTCAATTTGAAGGTTTGATGGTGTTGTCATTCCATAAAAAAAAAAGGAACCATATACAAGAACAGAATTATATTGCAGTAAAAACCAAATGAGACCCGAATGAAAACTATTTTATCTAATCGGATTCGGTTGCAAGTACAAAACCGAGTTGGGTATCGGTTCGGTTTCAGGTCACACCTACAATGTATGGAACCGAACCGAAACCGGACGAATACCCGAAATCGAACCGATTGACACCCTTACTCACTGTGACCTTGTTCTCTTCCTCTCCTTGAAGTCTCCTCCCGCCTTGAGTGTTGGTGGGATGGTGAAGGATCACGTCGTGACGAGCCTTGACGTGAACCTTGAGGGGCTATCATCCCCATCGGAGTGGCTCTTCCTTGGTGCGTAACTCCCCCCTAGCCGACCTTGGAATACTGATCTCCTAATCGAGCCCTCTGGACTTGGTGCCACAGTTCGGTGTGAAGGTGTTCTCCCACGATCTGACTGCACTGGGAGGTCTGTTGTCCTCCTTGGAAGTTGGGATGGCTCTCCCTGCTATCTAGTGTGCCTTTAGGACCTATCACCCCTGGGAGGTGACCTCCCGGGGTTCTCCTCCCGTCTACGACGGTGGTTCACCGCTCTCTACCTTTGGTACTCGCGGAAGAGTCGTTGGTCGTCGAGGATCTGATGCTGCAGGTCATTGATCTGACCCACAGTTGCTGGTGCATTAGGGTCAGGTACTACCTCCACCACCACTTCGTTGTTGGGTTCGACTGCTACAACTTGATCGTCGACTGGGATCTCCCTCTCCAGAGAGACATGGTCTATGGCCCTACGACGTGAACTCTCTGGAGGAGGCGATCCATTCCCCTCCCTCGCAGTGTTGGCGGAGGGAGCGGCCTTCTTGCCTCGCGGTGCCACGATTGAACACGTATGGAAATAAGCTAGTAGAGGTGATGGCTAGCGTCGTTCCCACAGACGGCGCCAATCTGTTGCTTCGAGAAATCACTCAGCGGTCCTTCGAGTGTCGTAACCTGCAAAAGACCCTACATGACAAAGGAGAACCGGTGTGGTTCCGACCTAGGACTCTCCGATGCCTAAGTTAGATCTCTCTAAGCAAACAGATGAGTGAATAGAATTCAAGTTGGTTGATGAGATAAAATACCTTCCCTTTTATAGCAGGGGGTGGCGATGTGGAGAGTCCCAGTTGATGTGAGATGTCTTTGATAGCTGATAGAGTCCCTGAATTGCAGGGTTTGCTCTTGGTAGGTCATCTTCCAGTTAGACGTTGTATCCTGATAGACTTGGTGTCTTGGATGGATAGACTGTGGATAGGTTCTGCCAGTTCTGGGTTTTTGAGTCCGTTGTGGGTACGTTGACTGATAGGTTGATAGGCGGTGGCCTAGAGTCCTGGAGGTAGTGCACGTCTTGCAGTTGGAGGCGGCGGTGCTCTGATCTTGTCCACGGTGCTTCAGTGCACGTCTGTCCACGTGCACAGGGGTCCGCGCCAAAGGGGGAGTTCGCCCAAGGGAGAGCTCGCTCAAGGGGGTGTTCACCCTGCCATGTCTGATCTCACCATGTGGCGGTCTCCGATTGGTCAGCTTTATTTGGGGTTCATCAGCGCCCATAGAGGGCCGTGTGGTTGGTCTTTCGCTAGCCCGGTCTTGGTCCACCTCCTTGGGCCAGGGACACGTGGCGACCTCTGATTGGTTGGTGTGATTTCGGGTCTATCACTTATGCAATATTACAGACCTATCTTACATGTTAAAGGCAACTCATTGGACCTAAAAAACTCCACATGAGGAACACAACAAAGATAGGGAATCGATTGGGTGTCCATCTATCAGCTACCAAATGGCCATAATAATTTACTTAATTAAGGGTTTAATTTTTATTTTAAAAAGAAATTAAGTTCTTCTGTGGCATCATAATGATCAAACCATGTGATTATACAACATCATTATGTCAGTAATCATATTTTTAACTCTTTTAAAGTACAATCCAAACCGTACTTAAAGCTCATTTCTTACATTTCTCTTCATTTCTATTAGTGTTAATTAATTAATTAAAAGCTTGAAAACCCTTACATGTGTGAACCAATAATATAGTATTTGCATCTAACTTTATCGAACTTAGGCTCTAATTATGCTGTCCCCTTTTGTAACTTTTAATGTGTTTAACCATTATAATGACCATTGGCATTAGCCGCAATTGGTTTTATAGCTATATATGTCAATAATGGCTCAGCTTACTGTAACTATAAAAGGAAACCTCAAAGGTTTCTGGATTCATTGAAGCATTAGTTTAATTAAGTTTAGTGCTTAGATAATGGCTGTTTGTGGTGCTTTTGTATTGCTTTACCATCTTCTTTAATTTATGTTTTCACTTACTTTTTTTGTATCCTAATTAGCATCAATTCCTTCCACCTATCAAGGGTGTGTGTGCCTTTTGAAGCCATTTAAGGAACAACAAAGAACAAGTTAGAAATGATAACAAAGTATATGTTAAGAAATAACAATGCAACAGAATGACGATTTGTAAAAAAAGAAGAGAAAGAGAAAGAACACACACAAGATAACGATTTACGTGGTTTACCTTCAAGAAGGTAGGCTACATCCATGGCAGAGCAATAGATCTAGATCCACTATTTCTGTGGAGACAATACAAAGTTTCTCTCACACCCTCACGTTTCTCAAAGAGATAACAACTATATATAGTTACAATATAGAGAAAACCCTAACCCATGAACCAGAAGCCCACCCGATCTGGTCCGGGTTCGGAACCAACATAGGGCAAATAATATATCAAATCAAAGATCTCGACGAGCTATTCAAGGGTGAATGTCTTTGACGCTGATGTATGCGTTTTTTAGCCTTTCTGGAGCGTTTCGAAGGCGAAATAGCCCGCAGAAGAATCACAATACTTTCTGGATTAAAACTGAGATCAAGCTTCACCAATAACAATATACCTGTCTCCATGACAGTTATATGTTAGGTACTTGACTAATACATCAAAAGCTCCAAAACTGATGGAACATGTTAAATTAATCCCTTTAAACGATACCATACTAGACTAATCCAATCTAGCGCAGATACACAAAAGTTGGCCCCATTAGACACATAACATTGCACGTGGTAGTCACAATTGAAGAACGTGGGACTTAGCAGATTGGAAGTTGAAAAACTGATCATGTTGGAACTTAACTAGCTCCAGAGGTCAAGAAAGCAGGTTTAGGGTTTTCAGGAAGAAATCGTTGTTTGCTTATTATATTTGTTATCTAATGTGGACTGCAATATAAAAGCTTCTTTTTTAAAGGCATAACAGCTGCAAAGTCAGCAATGATTGATTTCCTCCTATTTTGTTTGAATTTCCAAAGTGTTGGAGAATCTATTTGGTTTTGTCCATTCTTGAGTGGAATGAGGGAGGGACCAACATAGCAAAAGCTGATTCAGTGAACTCAGAGAGACAGAGAGCATACATGGATGGAAAAAGCTCAACACTTAAAAGGAAAGGTTTTATTGCATTCCATAATGCACCACCACCAACATCAATGTTTCATGTGGGCCGGCCCACAGGCAGCTGATCGATCTACGGCTTTTTGTTTGCTAAAACGTGTAATGAGAAGACCACAAGACAAGAGCCAAACCAGTAGAACCTCTCTAAAGTAAAAGGGATCGATGCAGCGCCCGACATGGCATTAAGTCGAACAGATGGTGGCCTATCACTCGGACGAGAAGATCGATGGGCTCACTTCTGTGGATATAAGATGGAGTTCCCCTTTCTTACTTTTCTCATAAAAAAAACAAAAGATGGAGTTCCCCTTCGTAATGCATGTCATTGAGAAAAGGAAAGATCAGTACACAGCATCCAATGGGTAGTTGGTCTTTGGAATATGTGTTTATAAATGTGTCACTAACTCAGACAGACCCTGATCCTCTACGGCCTGCTGCCCGTAGCGGTCATAGCAGCGCACTAATGAGGCGCAGTGCAATGACTGTCTTACCTTCAATCGAGCAAGGTGTCGGGCAGGGGTAAGACGGTCATTGTGCTGTGCCTCATCAGGGCACTGCTCTGGCCGCTACGGGCAGGCAGGCTGTAAACGATCTGGATTGAACTCAGACTCTTATTGGCTTTAATTAGGGTATTAAAACCTAACTCGGCCCGAATCAAACCAATCTTATTGGATCGGATTTGGGCTGGGCCGCTGGGGTATTGCACAGCTGAAACCAAACCAAACCAAACCAACACCAGCTTAATTGGAATCCTAAATCGAAACCAAGTGAAAAACCAAATCAAATCGAAACCAAACTTTTTTTGGAGGGGTAGTGAACCAAACTGATATAAAGCAGCCCGAAATTCGTTAAAAAACAATTTGTTTGTAATTTTACATACATATATATGCCAATCGAACTTAAATCAAATCGAAACTTAACAATAAGAGAAACCAATAAGAATTCAAAATCGATCAAAATCAAAGCTTTCTTTTTTGGTTTGGTTTTAGATTCTCTTTTACTGTACCAAAATCCACCCGAATCAACCCATTGACACCCCTCCAGGGCTTTTCTAGTTTCTTGACCTAACTCATAACCAGAGGAGGGGCTATATCTATAGGCTATGGCTCCATAGGTCTCCTAATGGGAGACAATGCTATTGACCTAAACTAATTATTCTTCCATGAAGAAATTATTTGTCTCCCCCGTCCCCTCTACCCCCAACATGAGCACTTCACTTTCCATGTTATATTGTGAAGTACATCATATGCTGCAGTCAGTACCACTCTTTTATATCCCTGAAAAATTCCCCCAGGGTAATGGAGTCATGGATAATAATTGCAATCCCTCTGGGGTGGTTGGCCCACATTGGAGCATGGTTCTAAGTATTAGTATCGTATCGTTTGTATCGGACAATATGTATTGATTTTGTTAGTTGTCGATATCGTATTGATAATACGATACGGATAAGGGATAAAATGGTCAAAAAACTTATTTTTTAAGAAAATTCAGGGATATTTTTGTTCGATACAATCGATCCAAGCCGATACCATATCCATATCATATCTATTTTACAAATCGATACCCATTCCAATCCCGTGCACTAAAACCATGCATTGGAGCCAGAGAGAGACTCATGAGAGGCCACATAAGAGACCCTCTCCCACTACATTTGGTAGATATAATTAGGTGTTATTCTAAGGTTGTTGATGTGACCATTCATTGGTTCCAAAAAAAAAAGGATTAATTAATTTCTTAGTTAATTATTAAGTACTAAAAAAGGGGAAGAAAATTAATGATTCAAAGTTCAATAGCATCACATGTTTCTTTTCCATATATTCTCTTCCTCTTTTATTTTCAATTTAAAAAATAAGAACCCCACTTGGCCCCAAGTAGGGCTGTCAATGGAGCGGATTATAAAATACATTCAATCATTTTCCGGTCTGTTAAAGCAAATATGAATCTTGTCCTTTTAAAATCCAATCCATTTGGACTAATAATAGGACAGATATGGATTTAGCTATATATATCTGGTCTGATTAAGATCCATTCAATTATTATTTTTCATTTATATAAAAATATATGTATAGTATGTATATTATATATGAGTTACCTATGACATATGATACATCAAGTAGTCCTCTATATATGTTTGTATTGGGGATTAACAACCAGGGAAATGGTTGATGGATTGATTATGGAAGTTGTATCTTAGAACTTGTTTTTGTGATGTTAATGTTAGATTCTATAAATCAGTCCCTTGGGATTTCACATTGGAATACCCTGAAATCATGTTGCTCATATGAACCTTAGAACACAATTTTCATTGGAAATAAAAGGAAAAAGAGATCGTAGTACCTTGCATCTTAGTATGCTGGTGAAGAACACTAAAACTCTTGTTAGCTCTACCCTTGGCTAAACACACTTTGAAGAGATCTTTTGCAATCTCTCGTTTTTCATCGTGAGCACCCTTTTCTTATGGGAGAAATAGAGAAGTGAAACTAATGTGATTGCAGGGAGGGGACCCTCTTAATTAGCATTTATAATAATACTGTCTCAAAACCTTAACCCACTTCCACAATGGGTTTGGACTAATCCACCTCAATTAGAACCCAATGACATGCTTGAACAAGCTCCAGTACTAGGATCCCCACCAATTGAACCGGGCCAAGTAATTAATCAAACCCATTAAATTTACTTTGGAAATTTCTTATAGTTAAAATAAGCTTTAACTTCTAATATAGTTGGTATCATGGTTAATCTTATTCTACCAAAGAAAAAACATCTCCTGGGATGAGATCTTATTCTACCATAAAAATTTTCTACTAGTAACTAGGTTAGCTGAAGTCTAATGTATTTTGTGATGTTGGGTTAGACAGGTTAGCTAAAGTCTCTTCAATTTTGAGGGATAGTCTTTGGGATCATGGGCCTTGTACATCCCCTGTCCTTTCTAAAGCTTGGGTTGACTTTCACCTTATTCCCCGAAGATCCTGAGGTGGGGAGCTACTAACTAAGTGGACTGTTTGCTCCTTGGTAGATTTAGTATGGTCTTTGCCTAGGATTTGATTAGATCTAGGCAACCCAAGGTTCTATAGTACAGCCTAATTTAGGGAAGGGTTTCATTCCTAGACATAGTTTCATTGCTTGGAGTGCCCACAACTCTACTTTCCAAACGCAAAGCTTCCTTCTTCATAAGCCCATTAGAATCCCCAATTGTTATTTCTGTTGGAGTGCCAAAGAAGACACCAACCTCCTCTTCTTCATTTGCCCTTTTTCGAAAGCCATCTAGGAGAATATTCTTGCCAATTGCTTGCCTTCCTCTTAGCTGATATAGTCGTTCTCCAGAGAGTTGGTATGTGTGCTTTCTCATTTTAGAGGGAAGTTCGTTTGCAATATTATTGGCAAAATGACGTTTTGTGTTGTCATTTATTATCATATTTGGTGGGAAAGGAACTCGAGGAATTGTCAAATTCTTTGCATTCCTATCAGCAAATTTGGTCCTCTATCAGCTTCAAATTTTGGCAGAAGGCTTTCACGACTGTTTCCCCTTGCAAAGAGAGAGAGAAACATACTAATTGCTTCCGCTTGGGATGTCCCCTACAATTTATTCCCCTGCCCCTAACCATCCTTTTTCTTTGGCGGTTCTTCCATTCGCATAATTTTGTTGCTTCTTAGGTCGTCCTTGTTTTGTTTTGGGCCCTTGTAGTTTGCTTGGTCCCTTTTTGTTGCTGATTTTTCAATTGGGTTGTAGTTCCTTTTTTTCATTTGAGTTTAATAAATTTTTTTATCCACCCCGGCCACCCCTCCCCAAAAAAACAAAAATCTCTTTCCTTTCTTGTTTTTGCTAGCTTAAAAGGCGGTTTACATAAACTTGTTACATTAATATATATGAAACCTTAAGTGTGTAATTTGCGAATTTTTCTCCTCTCAGGTTCCTTGACCGGTCAGGTTTGTAGGTTCCTCTCATAGGGGGGTAGAAATGACGACTTCACCCCATCCGGGCAGTGTGTTTGGCAGGGGGTGAGGTCATCATTTTCGCCCCCCTTTTAGAGAAACCTGCGAACGTGACCGGACAGAAAACCTGAGAGGAGCACGATCCGTAATTTGCTAGACAAAGAAGAGGAGATATTCTTTGTTTTATTTCAATGATTTGGTTTCTTTGAGTAGGTTCGTTCAACAAGGACTTATACTCCATACACAATAGAAGAAAACACTCAACTAAAGCACTTCTATGAAACTCTTAGCGGCGGTTTCGTTTTCCCGTCGCTAAAGGAGATCTTTAGAGGTGGTAAAATATTATTGTCACTAATTATATAAGTACGTGTAAAATCTTTCAATAGCAATTAAAAAACAAGTATCTAAAAATAAACTTTTAGTAACGGGAAAAAAATAATTGCCTTTGTAACTAAACTTTTAGCTTCATTTTTTTTAATTACTGTCACCATAAGTTTACAATATTTTATTAAATCAACTCTAAATCTGTTTTTTTTTATTAAAACAGAGAAGGCATTACATATACTTTAGTGTTAGTACAAATTACCACCGCTAAAGGTAATATACATTGGTGTTTCATTAACACCGCCCCCGGCCACTATATATGTTGTTTTTTTCCCCCTTTTGGTGGTGTATAGTATGGTTCCATAGGGTTGCAGTTTGGGGGAGTGAAGGATCTAGCGGCGGTGTTGGAGGTGAACTTGGTGGTGGTAGTGTTGTAATGAAATTCGAAAGAGTACTCATCTGATGATGATGATGACTACCATTGTTAAACAAAGTTGATGAAGCACTGTCTTGTCCTTGTCCTTCACTATTGTAAATATCACGTTGGCCACTATACTCACATGATTTATTTTTTACACTGTTAGGAGATCGGTGGGGCTAAATAGTGCCACCAGTCACTTTCCTTAAGACCATAGTTCCCCCGTACTAGTGCAACCAGCTTGGGTGAACTGGTTAATTTCCCAGGATAAAACAGCCCATGTTGGCTCTCTAGTCCATGTGCATTTGTTGACTAGGCCCTGTCAATAAGCCCTTAGGTTATGTTGCGTCAAGAAATCGTCGAGCGGTCCTGCGAGTGCCGTCACCTGCAAGTGGACCAAAGGGGTCAATCAGAGAGAACCGGTGTGGTCCCGGCCTAGGGCTCTCCGATGCCAAAGTTAGATCTCCTGGCGCAAACAGATGAATAGTGAGTATTCAGTATGAGTTTTGATGTCCCCTATGGGGTTGTGTACCTTTGCCTTTTATAGTAGCATATGGCGGTATGGAGAGTCCCCGTTTGATTGACGATTGTGCCGTTGAGTGGATAGAGGCCCTGGGTAGCGGGCTCTATCCTCGATTGGCCATCTCCCGCGGGAGGGAGTGTCTGGTGGCATCGAGGATCCTTGGTGGATAGATATCCGCGTGTGGTGATAACGTCCTTGGTGCTTGAATCCGCCTGGATGACGTGACCTCTAAGGGTCTAGAGTCTGGCAGTGACATGAGTCTTAGCGATACGATTGGGGTTGTAGATGGGTGGCCCCCACCTCGGTGCCCATGATCTGCGCCCGGGTGAGGCCGCGCCTTGGTGAGGAGGCCGCGCCTAGGTGAGGCCGCGCCGGTGAGGAGGCCGCGCTGGGTGAGGCCGCGCTGTGAGGAGGCGCGCTGGTGAGGCCGCGCCTAGGTGAGGCCGTGAGGAGGGCGCGCTGGGTGAGGCCGCGCCCGGATGTGTGGCCGCGCCGAGTAGTGGCCGCCCGAATGGTGCTGGGACTCGGTTCGTTCCCCTTGGCTATGGGGCGGGTCGTCTATGACACGTGGCGGTCGTTGATTGGCCCTGTGAATATTGGATGTATCAGGTTATGCTCAACTTCCGATAATAAAAAGCAACTTCAAAGCAATGCAATACGGTATGTGCATTCTAGGCACTCCTATTTATAGAGGTAACGGTGCCCTTTGAAGGGGTATGCCCCTTGAAGGGATGGACATCAATAGTGTGGATTAAATCATATGGAATCTTAGAAAAGATTTCAAATCAATCCCTTAGAGCACTCCTGTATATATATATATGTTCATGTCTCTATGTAAAGATATCTCCATACCAAAAAGATACATGTGTCTCTTTTAATTAACTTATCATTTAAATAAGCCCAAGCCCACGAAACAATTAAGTCACATAAGGTAGCCCAAGTCCAGCCTGCAACAAAAATGTCAACAAAAAAACAGCCCCAACCCATATAACCCTCTCATCCACAGTTGGCTTGGCGCACGAACATGAAAAAGCACCGTGGACCTCCAACACATGGTTGAAGGGAGAGTCTCTACTCTAAGGGGTTTACACCCCTACAGAATCTCATTCTATATATACCTCTTCTCTTGCCCATCTCCTTGCAATATGGGACTAAACTCCCAAAGCAAGGAGAAAAAACAATGCATTTTTGAAACTTGATTTTTATGAAACTTTCCAACAGGTAGTTATGATGGTGGAGGTTTTATGAAACAATTGCGGCTAAATGATTAGTGGCGTTAATAAACCGCTGCTAAAATGAAACGGATTGTACCAAACAGAAACCGAATCCTACATAGCAAAAGGGGTAGGGACATGGTTTAAAAAAAACAAAGAAGGCAATTCACAGCAAACACAAACATCTCTCGAACTCCAAAATGGACAACAGAAACTGGAAGGAATAGGACGAAGAAACAAGAACAAAAGTGCTCACAGGAAATAGAAAGAGTATAGAAAATAATTGGGATTAGAGAGTATACCTGAGGTCTTCTTGGAGCTCCCTAGTGCAGCCAGCAGTGTGCTCGAAAGATGTAGAAATTATTACAAATGGGGAATCAAAATGGGGAAAGGATTTAATTACAAACCGGGAGCTAAATTGGGGGAAGGATCGAATTGCAATCCATCTCAAAGAGAATTAGACATGATAAGAAGCATAGAAGTGAAATCTAAAAAGAAAAAGAAGAAGAAGGGAGATGATCAAACGATTTCCCTAAGGCTCAGAGGAGTTCCACAAGCTCTGTCTCTGCTATTGCTCTCCTTCCCTCTCTGTTCGCCCTGTTCTATCCTCCGCTTTTCCCTCATTTCTCTCTTGGTCTCTGCTCCATTTCTCCCTTTGTCTCTTTTGCTCTCAGTTTTTCACTCCCTCTTTTCTCTCCCTTGAATGACGAAGAGTCCTCCCCTGGCCCTCTCTGTCTTTTTCCTTTCTTTCCTCGTTTTGCTCCTTTTGGAAAAAATTCCCTCCTCCTCCTCCTCTCCTCTCTCTTTTCTCCCTCTCCTCACTTAGAGAGTGACGGCTGTCCCTTTCTTTTTTAATCTTTTTCTTTTTATATCTATCTCACCACCACCTTTATTTTAGGGTTTTTATGTTTTTTTCCCATTTTACCCCTTCCCTCTTTAGATTTAAGTATCTTTTTTAAAGAGTATTCTTTTCCATTTTACCCCTTTCCTCTTTAGGGTTCTAGACATTTTTCCTATTTTATCCTCTCAAACAATATCTCATTCTTTTTTAATCCTCCCCCATCCTCTTTAGGGTTTAGAACTTTACTATTTTACTCATTCCCTTTAGGGTTTACTTCTTCTTTTCTATTCTGCTTTTGTGGTTTCCTATTTTGCCCCTGCCAGGCCACAACCTCAATGGGCCTGAACCAATAAACCTTCATGGGCCGGGGCATTCAATTTTTATTTTCTTATTACCATTATTATTATTTATATTTTTTGGTATCCGAGACAAAGATTGCCGACACTCCGTGTATCGTCATCGCCAGGAAGGGTGACAAAAATTAGGTGTCTACAAAATGCCTCTCTTTGACCGAGACCTGTGTACCAGTCGAGAGGCAAAGACAAGAATCACCATATTTGTCACCCAGAGCATGTATTGTCGACATCTTGCTCAGGGATGGCGGAGGTGCAAATGCAAACGCAAATCCAGCGATAAAACCAAAATCGAAAAAAATCGATCGACAATTCATGCAAAATCAAGTAGTACGTGTGTGCTACTGTGATTGGCAATCTGCCATGGCCAGCCAATACTCACTAATATTGACTGAACAAAGAATGCGCATGCAAAATGAATTGCTAAAAAATGAGATGCTTCCGAAAATCTGAGGGAGTACTCTGGCTTTAAGGGACTTACAGGAGGAATTCCTGTTCTGACTTAGAATTTCAAGAATAAATAACTAAATTCCAAGAAACAAAAATAAATAACTAATTTCTTCTGAGACTTTCTGAAAATCCTTTGAAGTTTTACGGGCTCCCAAGAATTTCCAAGGGACAAAAATAAATAACTTTTCTTTCTGAGATTTTCTGAAAATCCGTGAAAGTTTTACCGGCTTCCAAGAATTTCCAAGAGACAAAAATAAATAACTTTTCTTTCTGAGATTTTTTGAAAATCCGTGAAAGTTTTACCGGCTTCCAAAAATTTCCAAGGGACAAAAATATATAATTTTTCTTTCTGAGACTTTCTGAAAATTCATGGAAGTTTTACCAGCTTTCAAGAATTTCCAAGGGGCAAAAATAAATAACTTTTCTTTCTGAGACTTTCTGAAAATTCATGGAAGTTTTACCGGCTTCCAAGAATTTTCAAAGGACAAATTCTAGGTGCTAATTTCGACTCTGGTGCTGATTTTGATGCTAATGGATCACTATATGTACTGAATTTAAGACACTGCATCCTATGCCTAACTGAAACTCTTCTAGGATCACTACCTATTGTGAACCTAAGACACTATTTTTCATGCCTAACTAAAACTCTTCTCCATGAGGATCATTCTAAAAGACATGAGGATACACGATCACTCGGAAAGGTTCTACGAGAGCTAAACAGATTCACACTCAAGGTGATTTCAATTTGGCACCATTCTAATCAAATATCATAAAGGATGGGTTCATGGCTCTCTAGGTGAGTTGGTGATGAACAAAAGGCTCATGATAATGAACTTTGAACGTTTTGATGATTGGATGCTATGCATGAATGGGTTTGATGGTGAGGTAAGGCGAGTCTTCACTCTATTCAACAGAATCATCCCAATCCGGATAAAAAACACAAGCATATTCTTACACTCTCTTGTTGTTCCATCTCCGTAAACAAGGATGTCATTCTTCTGCTATCAATGGGTATCTGGATTCAAACATGATATTGAACTTTTCATGAGAGCTCTGCCCCTTGCAACCTTGTTTTTTTTTCCGTTCTTTTTCTTTCTTTTTCTTTCCCTTTCTTTGCTTGTTTTCATTCTTTTCCTTTCTTTTTCTTTCTTTTTCCCTTTATTTTCTTCTCTTTTTTTCTTTTCTTTTCTTTTCTTTCTTTCTTTTTGCTTCTTCCTTTTCTTTTCTTTCTTTCTTTTCTCTCTTTTTTCTTTTTCTTCTTCTCTTTTGTGTTCTCTCTTTCATCATAATAGATAGTATTGGAATCATGAGGGAAATGGCCAAAGGTCATGCCTGGACTTGAATTCCGGACGACATGAAAACAAATGACCTGGAAAGAAGACAAAACTATTATTTGAGAATGGCAAGCTCACAAGAGAAATCACGCCAATGAAGGATTAGCATAGAAAAAAAGGACTAAGAGGTAAAACTCTAGGGAATCCGCCGGAATGATAGACGGTAGAAAGAGTTTTTAGTCTGAGCAGACCATCTTCTGATGATAAAAGTAGCGACATTCTGAATCCTTTCGAGAAGGAAAGCTCAAACAATGGTTGACCGAGCCTGAAGTTGACTTCTCAGACTGCCTACGTATCCTGAATAAATCAAGAATTAGGTCGGACGTAGTTCCTACCATCGATGATATGCTAATGTCAAAATCTTGATAGTTAAGTTCCATCATAGCCGAGTGAACTCGAAGCTACCGAAGAAAATCTCACTGCATCTAGCCTAGGAAGACTTTCTTAGGTTGTAATGGGGCTTAGGAATTGGCTTCAAAGGAAGGTAAAAGGCTCAAAGTACGCTCCCAAAGTCTACTTGGAATTGTGACGCCTTTGCCACTAAAGCTTCCCCCTCTCTTTTTTCATTTTTTGTGAGGACTTCCTCTTTCTTGCCCCTGTTTTGGGCTCATAAATTATCTTTTTCTTCTTTTTCTCTCTTCTTCTTTTTTTTTCTTTGGTTTTTTTTTTTTTTTTTCTTCTGTAGACACCTAATTTTTGTCACCCTTCCTGGCGACGACGATACACGGAGTGCCGGCAATCTCTGTCTCGGATACTAAAAAATATAAATAATAATAATGGTAATAAGAAAATAAAAAATAGAATGCCCCAGCCCATGAAGGTTTATTGGATCAGGCCCATTGAGGTTGTGGCCTGACAGGGGCAAAATAGAAAACCACAAAAGCAAAATAGAAAAGAAGTAAACCCTAAAGGGAATGGGTAAAATAGTAAATTTTTAAACCCTAAAGAGGATAGGGGAGGATTAAAAAAGAATGCGATATTGTTTGAGAGGGTAAAGTAGGAAAAATGTCTAGAACCCTAAAGAGGAAAGGGGTTAAATGGAAAAGAATACTCTTTAAAAAAGATACCTAAATCTAAAGAGGAAAGGGGTAAAATGGGAAAAAAACACAAAAACCCTAAAATAAAGGAAAAAGAAAAAGATTAAAAAAGGTAAGGGGCAGCCGTCACTCTCTAAGTGAGGAGAGAGGAGGAGGGAATTTTTTCCAAAAGGAGCAAAACGAGGAAAGAAAGGAAAAAAGACAGAGAGGGACAGGGGAGGACTCTTCGTCATTCAGGGGAGAGAAAAGAGGGAGTGAAAAACGGAGAGCAAAAGAGAGAAAGGGAGAAATGGAGCAGAGAGCAAGAGAGAAAAGAGGGAAAAGAAGAGGATAGAACAGGGCGAGAGGGAAGGAGACCAATAGCAGAGACAGAGCTTGCGGAACTCCTCTGAGCCTTAGGGAAATCGTTTGATCATCTCCCTTCTTCTTCTCTTTCTTTTTAGATTTCACTTCTATGCTTATTATCATATCTATTTCTCTTTGAGATGGATTGTAATTCGATCCCTCCCCCAATTTAGCTCCCGGTTTGTCAGTAAATCCCTTTCCCCATTTTGATTCCCCATTTGTAATAATTTCTACATCTTTCGAGCACATTGCTGGCTGCACTAGGGAGCTCCAAGAAGACCTCAGGTATACTCTCTAATCCCAATTATTTTCTTTACTTTTTCTGTTTCCTGTGAGCAATTTTGTTCCTGTTTCTTTGTCCTATTCCTTCCAGTTTCTGTTGTCCATTTTGGAGTTCGCGAGATGTTTGTGTTTGCTGTGAATTGCCTTATTTTTTTTTGAACCATGTCCCTACCCCTTTTGCTATGTAGGATTCGGTTCCTGTTTGGTACAATCCGTTTCATTTTTTTTACTTCATTTCTATTACTATTCTGTTATGGCTTAGTTCTGTCTATGGTTTATTTTTTCTTACCTAAATGCATGAGTCATCTTCACTTTTTGATGGTTGGATTTATTATTAAAAGCCATGCCTTCATTTCTGTGCCTGATCTCGATAAGTTCTATTGCTGTTACATGGTTCCCTCGGTTTTAAATATTGGTCCGTTTTGCTCTGTTTTTGTGTGATTAATGTCTGTTGCATGCTCCCGTTCCCCTAGCTTGGAATAACCCAGTTTATCTTTAATGTGAATACTGTGTTTCCGTAATGTCATCTTTGCATTTTTATGTTGAATTTCCTCCCCTCTATTTCTATTTTTTCTTGTGTATTTGTGTTTTCGGTATGCCCGAAATAGCATGAATTTTGGAGTGTTGAAGATTCTAAAATCCTGCCAGTCATTTCCTCATATTTGAATCGGGCTTGAATGATATATGATATGGGCCTTTGGGCTAGGCCAATTGGGCCTTAGGTCCTGTTAGAGAATGTGGAATTTCAGATTTCAAATTGACATGTTGTGGGTTTGTTTGAATCATAGGGTCAATTTTTATCCCCACCTTTTAAAGAGATTAATTTTAGATTTGAACCGACCCATTGGAAACGGGCATGGGCTTTTTTGGGTTTTGGCCCATTTCTAGGTCAATATGAATGTGAATGAGATCTTGGGTTTAGGTTCAGGCATGGGCCTCCAACAATAATTTTTCTTTAAATTGGGAAATGGGCTTAAATCTGAAATCGTAAAACATGGATTTGGCCCATCTGATGTCCATGTGGATTTCTTTTGGGTTGAGCTCGAGTCATTACCCGGATCCATGAATTGTAAGAGAATTTAGATGGTTTTTGTTGGACTTGGGCCCATTAAGCCTGCCCAATGACTGCTTACCTGAGGACAGAACCGGCAGACCATTTGTCATCGGGACTCAGACTAAGTAAAGGAAGGTCACCAATCTGAGCCCATAAAGGGCTCCGGATATCCTTTGCCCTTTCTTATGTCGAATCAAAAGTCTTTCCATAAATCAGATCGGCCTATTATAGGTGGGCGTGGGTGTTTTGAGCAATAAAGCAGTGTGAGGTCGATTTGGATTTTACCTTGGGCTTAGGCCTCATCGACCGGGGATGAGTCACGTGTGTAGAGGTTTGGGCCCATGAGCGCATTCAGTTCACCATTTAGGATTAAATAAGTCCTCCCCAATTTCTTTCAATTTTGATTCGAGGTTATGGGATTCCAAATGAATTTCAAGAAAAGGATTTGGGTAGAATGTAGGGTTTAACGTGATCTCAACATCATGCCTTGAAAACCAATGAGGCTATGACTTGTGTCGGGATTTTATATTCCGATCTATCGGCATAGTTCTCATGTTGGTTCCGTACCCCGTTTCGGATCACTTGAGACCCTACTTAAGTGTCGCCTGGGTCGTGGGTATCTATGCACTGGCCCAATGACCAGTCATGGATTTAGAGTATGTGAGAGAGAAGGTGCCCACCAGTGGCCTGAGCCAAAATGCGTTTGAGTTGGGATTCCGTGGGACATAGATGTATGCTCTTTGACATGGGAGTTGGGCTGGCCAGTCATCTAGCCCATGGACATTTGGATTGTCTTAACTTCAGTGGATGCATGCGTAAAACTTGTTTCTTGTTCCATCTTTCATTGTAAGTCTCTCCATCCCATGCTTGATTAGATTAATCTTCTCAGTACTTCATACTTCATACCTTGCCTAGAATAATTTAGGAATTTGGTTTAGGATGCAACTCTGTGTATATGGATTCCTAGTTTTAGGATAAACTAGATTTAGAATAACTAGCCTTAGGGATTGTAAGCTAGCTTTTGCAAACATGTGGTCAAAAGAAGGATGACCGGCTCTGGGCCGGGCGAACTGGGTGCCTAACACCTTCCCATTCTATAACCTGACACTTACCCAAAGATCTGGGTGGACCTCAGCCTTTACCCAATGAGTCATTAGTCTCTCCCCATCCGTGGGAGAAATCTGTGGGCCCTAGACCCTTTCTAGGTGACGGCTTCCTATTGACCCGTTTACCCTCTTAGGAGGAATTAGGGTCATTGCCTTAGGGTTCACCGGCGAGATCCGATTCGGATTAATAAGAACCTAACCCCTTGTCGGGGGAATTTTGGATTTTTTGGAATCCATAGTTCTTACAGTGGCAACTTCACTGGGGATTTATGTCAGACTCCTGGTTGAGCATTGTTTGCTTACCTTACTTGTAATTATAGGTGATGTAGTTTTCGTTGTTAATTTTTGTTTGCATGCATTCGCACTCACATCATTGCATTGTACACTGCACGGCCCGCTTATACCCTCGTGGTGTCATTGGTAAGGCCCCACATGCAGTTGTGGGATTCCCCCGGTGGCATCACAACCCTTGATCCTGTATTGCTTTAAGTTGTAACTGATCATATCAATCAATGTATTACCTAGTGATCTCCAGGCCATACATTTAGGTGTGCCTTAGAAGGCACTATGGGACAGTACTTGGATTGATTTATCGAGTTTGTTTCCTCAAAGCGGTATAAAAAGGATGTGCCAACGTATCCACGAACACAACTGTGACGGGTACAATATGGTGCTCCTTGACAAGGGGACCTTGTCCTAAGCTAAGCCAATTTTGTGCATGCATCATGTAGGAACATAGATCTGATACATAGGTTTGCCACAACCAATGTAATTATTGCTTGAGGTTCAAGTTCGAACCCTTATTGTAGACAGTATTATCCGTTTTGATTGGTCACCCACCAATGGGGGTTTTGAGTTTCTACCTTCTTTTCATTGAGATAGGAGTGTTTGTTGTCTCTACCAGTGATTCATTCCACTGTAGGGGTGGTATCATAGGGTGATTCCTATGTCCAATCCAAGATTGTTGTGATTTGAGTGATGCCTACACGACCAATCTAGAAACAGTGTGTGTCTCAACTGACAGGGAACCACATATTTGTACCTTGATGTTGAGGATGAACTTGATTTCCTCCATCACACGGTGCTTGGCGATTGATTCGATGTAATGTCATCTATACGGGTGTTCTTGTTTGAACCACCTTGTTTGATCCGTCAGTTGAGAGTTCCCTCAACTTTGGCATTGAGTTGATACTACTCTCAACTGAACTAACTTGTTTGGTATAGTCGTCCTCTGTTCTTTCTTTATCATGCGGGAACTGCCTTAGCCTGATTCTATCTGATCCAAGATGTTTTAGGTCAGCCTAATCTAGGCTGCCTCATTAGTCCTCGTCCTTCAAAAGTCTTGAGCATAGGAGTAGCTCCGTGTGAGTTTGGATTAGCATCAAAAGAGATCCATTTAGAATGACCTAGTGCATAGGTTGAGTTTTGATTTGGCATCGTTTTAGTCATTGAATTTTTCCATCTGTGAACCAGACCTTTCACCAGCATCCAACCCTAATCCAGTTTCTCATTAGGACCATTCCAAGCATTGCCCCAATATTCTAAGTAGCCATGAGTCAGAACAATGATCCTCCACCATTTCCACCTATGGATCCTTTGGAAGCCCGAGTCGTCAGAATAGAAGCAATGATGGAACAAACTATGGATTTGGTCTGAAACCATTTGGATGCAGCTCGCCCTGTCGAGCATCAATACTAGCAGAGCATGCCTTCAACCCCTAGGGTTGTACTCCCTAGTAGGATTGGTGAGAATGACACGATTGTGATAAACAACCTCCCGGCTGTGAAGGTCAGTAGCCCAGAGAACAAGGAACTGAATGATAAGGTTGTCTACCTGGAACATTTGATTAGAAATTTGAAAGGAGTTGAGGATCAGATACTTGATACTGAAGGCCTATGCCTCTTCCCCCATGTCAAACTGCCTGACGGTTTCAAGTGGAAGTCTGGGAAATTTGATGGCACAGGGGATCCTCGTACTCATCTGAGGTCTTATATTGGGCAGTTGAGATCCAGAGGCTTTTCTGATGAAATGTTGGGTCAAGCTTTTCAATTTTCGTTGATCGACGCTGCACACCGTTGGCTGATGTCCTTGGACCCATCACATACCCGCACCTGGACGGATATAATGAAGGCATTTTCCCAACAGTACAGTTATAACACTGAGATTAAGATGACTAGGAGAGAATTGGAAACCATAAGACAGAGGCCAGATGAAGAGTTCACTGATTATTTGGCGAGCTTTTGAAATAAAGCGGGGCAGATGTGGGACAGACCCAATGAAAGAGAACAAGTCGGGTTCATGATGAGAGGATTGAGAGCTCCCTATAAGGATATTTTGCTTGGTCAAGGCATTTTGACTTTTGAATGCCTCATGGCTGCAGGTCAGTAGGTTGAGGATGCCATTGTTCGCGGTGAGCCGCTTCCCAATGCAAATCAATACACGTCCGAGGATAGTAGCAGCACGAGGCCTCCACAGCAGAAGAACGCAGGGTATAATGTTGCGAATACTACCCTTTCCGCTGCGACACCAGTCATGGTCACCATGGAAGCCCCTTATGTGCTAGAGCCTGCAAATGTCTCACGTCCTCGTTCTTTGCCAAGAGAGTTTGCTGATTTAGGAATGCCCCGCGGTGTTGTCTATGATTGACTGTTGAAGGCCGGGTTAATTGGAAAAGTTGAACCAATGCCTGTTCCTGAGCCCAAGCCGCATTGGTATGATCCAAATTTGTATTGTCGCTTCCATGGACAGATAGGACGTGACACAGACAGGTGCCCTAGACTGCAACATGAAATACAGGATTTACTTGATGCAAAGAAGTTTGAGCTCAGGTCTAAGCCCAATGTGCCCGCTAAGAACCCCACAATCAATGCCATTGAAGGGCAATTGAAAGAGCCCGACCCTACTTCTTTGATTACAAGCCTGTCTACTCCAAAACCAGTCAATTGTGATGCGAGCAGTGTACCTCCAACGGTGTCTACTATCCGAGGTCTCGGGACACCAAGTAAGCTAACAGCAAGAGAAAATGAGACTGATGAATTACCTAATCAATTTGGCTTTGAGGTTAGTATTCCCGGCCCCAATCCTGGTCAGGGGCAAGCATCTGGTAATAGTGCAGAATGATGTTGAGTTAAGGAGCGCAGTGGTAGCCGAAGCTTGAGGTAACCAAGTTTAGAGCTGGGATTTAGAGCTGATATGGTCATGTTTGGACTTGAGCTTGTTAGAGTTATGGGTAGTCCGGTTGTCAAGTTTTTCTTCTGTTTCTCCTCCTTTTGGAGATGTTCTGTTTTGTGTTGAGTCGGTCCCAGTTTGGACCAAGTTTGATGTGATTACAATTTTGAGTCAGTCTAGTCATCAAGTTCTTTTTTTAAAGTTTCTCCCCTTGTGGGAAATGTTTTGCTTTATGTTGAGTCGGTCCCAATCTGGACTAAGTCTGGTGTAAATACTCCTTTTATCAATGAAATGAATGTTTCTGAGTACATTGATTCTTCTTCCCTCTTCCCATCTTCTGATGGTGAATCTTGCGATGTTCTGTGGCCTAGTTTGTTCCCAAAAAAAATGAAAGGAAAGAAACGGAAGGAAAAGTTCAATAGTGATCATCTATTCATTGTTGGTGTCAATCTCTTGATAGTAAAAGACCTTAAGCTTTCCATACATCTGATCCCCTTCAAACGAGCAAGGAGCTTAAAAGAGAATCTTACCTCATCAAGCCTATTAAGGGAAGCTATCGTTGGCCGCTTGTTACTTTGAATGAATCCCAGAAGCATATGAATTCCAATAGTCACCTTCTTTGGGCGTTAGCCTTTTCTTTGGAAAGCCTTGTTATGGCCCACCCATAGCTCACCACCAAGGTACCCTTCAACCGCTTAATCCTATCCACTCCCAGGGTTTGATTCGGAAATGTCATGCCATAAGTCCAAAGTTGCCTGGCAAGGAAAAGGAAAAGTGCACTTGAAAAAGCAAAAAAGAAGAAAGGAAGGAAAAAATAAAAAGAAAAAGAAAATTTCAATCTGAGCCCAAACAGGAGCAAAAGAAAAAGAAAGAGAAGCAAAAAAAGCAAAAAAAGCAAAAAAGAAGAAAGAAAGAAAAAAGAAAAAGAAAAAAGCGAAAGAAAATTTCAATCCGAACCCAAACAGGGGCAAAAGAAAAAGAAAGAATATGCATGCATCATGGCTTAAGCATGCATGAACAGAGCGGCTTCCTGATATCCACCTGGACCCATGCCCTCATGTACTCAACCTTCCGGCCAAATTGAATACCCTTGATGATCATTACTTCAAGCACTACCCCCAGTTTTCGAGCTAGTCGAATGACAATCTCCTTATCTTGAAGTTCCAGGGGAACTCTATGAAACTCAGTCCAGAAGAGAACCTTAGTAAACTCCCAGTCCTGAGACGCTTTCCATTGTTCCAGTACCAATAACTTACCGGCCACAGCCCATGGTCCTTCACATATAACATTCACCATGTCCATAGTATGGTGAAAGTGGAAGTAGAACTTCCTATCAGCCAGGGGAGTAACCTCAACCAGGTGGCGCGGGTTCCATGCCGAGATTAGAGCTTCCGAGACTGCTTGTCGACGAAACGGTCGACCCTCCATAACCAGGCCAACAAGAGTGTTGTGCCACATCTCTTGGGCTCTCTTTTCCGTTTCCTCATCAATTTCAATATCATCGTCTGAGTCATCAACGTCGGTATCAGGGGAGGAGGGGGTAGTACCAAGCGGGGAAGTAGAGTATTGGTGTGAGGGGTGGTACAGAAGCTGGTTCGAGGTCATAATAGGTGTTGGAATGGGAGATATGGGTAAGGTTGACAGTGGTGCGGGGTTATCCGGTTCAAGGGGTGGTTGCACAGGGTGGGTTGTGATGGTAGAGTGCGCAGGTCGAAAGGTAAATTTCATGCTAGACAGAAAAGAAAACATGGAGGGTTGAGCTATAGTTTCAGACGAAGGCGGTTAAGGGTGGAATGAGGTGAAGGGGACTTTGTGGAAGGCGGTTAAGGATGAGAAGACGAAGAAAGGACACGCATTCCGGCGGATAGTGAAAAGAAACAGCTCACGTACTTCGGCAGAAAATAGACCCTCCTATCTTTGGGGAAGAGGCCGAGAGGGAGGGACACTCAATCAGAGTAGGTACTCTAGCAGAAAGACGAGAGCACCAAAGATTTCGAGGCAATAATGGGCAAAAAAGAGGAGAGTAGGAAGGAGGTGTCTGAGCAGCGGTAAGAGAAAGTCCAGTAGGAACTCATCGTCAAAATTCGCCATGAGAAGTAGGTTGTACCAAAGTGAAACTCACGCTCCCAAGGGAAAAAAAAAACTCATGCTCTCAGCGGAAAAAACTCACGCTCACGGCGGAAAAAAAAAAGCAGGAATTCTGAATAAGATTGGTATCATAGTTGAAAAATCAAGTTTGTTGAAAACTTTATTTTTTTCGAGGAATCCAAATAGGGACTTTAAATAGAGAATGTTGAATAAATATAAGGTTAGGTTAGTGGCAAACAATCGCTAGCTCGGTTGGTTGGAGGCATTGCAAGTTGAGTGCATGCCCCCCTCCCCTACATGCCTTGCAGTTCGGGGTTGACAGATCGACATGTGGTCCTATGGTGCAAGCTCAACTGAACTAGTTTTTTCTTTTAATTTCTTTTGAAGCTTGACACCGTTGGATGTTGTATCTTCCACGTGTTGAGCTCTCACGCCCGAATTGCAAAGCACCACAAAATTGCGGCCCAACATAGGATTGAGGATTTTTTTTTCCCGTCTTATAAGTCCTTATTGATGGCGCGTCCCTTTCATAAAATGATTCGTTAGATCATAGAAGATGCCTATTCAACCGCAGGTAGGTGTTATAATCATCTCACCATTTGTCAATTAAAAAAAAAAAAAGGCTAAGCATTGCGCCACGTGTCGGCTAGACGTGTTATTCACCACTGTCCTCTAATATGCCCTCTTCTCTTCCAAAACCCTCACTTGCTTTTCTCCTTGGTTTGTTAACGAAAGAGATCGGAAGCCTCCTTTAGTGTGCACACAGAGACAGCAATGGCATTTCGATCTATCATCTGCAGAAAAACCCTAGCATCAGTTTCAGGTTTTCAGAAAGAGGCAAGAAATATTGGTTTAGGGTTTCGCCATGCTCGTGAGTTGCAGACGTTTACCCTTCCTGACCTTGCTTACGATTATGGTGCTCTTGAACCCTTCGTTAGTGCGGAGATTATGAAACTACATCACCAGAAGCATCATCAGACCTACATAACTAACTATAATAAGTCTCTCGAACAGCTTGAGGAAGCGATGGCCAAAGGCGATTCGTCAACTGTGGTTAAGTTGCAGAGCGCCATCAAATTCAATGGCGGAGGTTTGATTTCATGCCTTTTGGTCTTTTCGGTTTGGGATTTTAGATAATTTTTATGGTTTCTCTTGATATACGGTTTGAAATTTTCTTGCTTCTTTTTAATTGTACTGAATTGATAGCATACTTAATACATGGTGTTTGTCTTTGTGTGTCTGTGTGTGAGAGGGGTGCGGGAGGATAATCGTGTTGAGCGATATTAGATCCGGTCGACAGAAGCAATTTTCTCAGCCATACAGCTTAGCTAGTTGAAAAGCTTTAGATTTTTGTAACAGGGTGGACCTCCTTGGGAAACTGGGAGTAACTTGTTTGCAATACGAATGCTACTTGAGTCGGCAGTCAGTAATAGGTATTATACATTGCAGAATCAGGGAAGTAGAACGCCATGGGCTTTCTTCCTTTAGAGAATTGATACAAATGAGCATTTGTTGGGACCCCAATTGAAAGAGAGAACCTTTCCCAGATGGAGCTCCCTTGCTAATTGGAAACCTTTAACGAGGCTTTTTCCGTTTAATCTCGTTGAATTTAATACACTGTTGTCTCTGGAGGTTGGGGTGCATCTCATGGTTTGGTTAGAATAATGAAGGGTTAGTTGTAAGGATTTCTATTGCACTCATGAGTCCAATTAGCTCAGTTATCTGGACTGAGGGAGTAGCAGCTTCCAGTATTGAGGATGTGTCTAGGATGAAGGCTCTCCTAACATGTAAAGGATGTACAATTTAGAATAGGAGCCACTTCGTGATTCTTACAACTGAGCCTGGGGTCGATGAGCATAGATTTTGTTAGAGAGAGAGAGGATAACTCTCGTGTAACAGAAACGTTACCAAACGGTGCCCTGTGGTCGTAAATTCTAATTGGTTTGGGCTGCTCAGGGGCTATTTTAGAATTCTAGCGCAACTCTTGGAATTCCATAATAGCATTTGGAAATTATAATTGATCCTTGCATCTGCCACAAATTCTAGGAATGCCAGAATAGCGTTTGGAAAGCATAATTGATGCTGTGTGATTCTCATGGCCAGATTCAGGGAAGCATGTTTGGTGGCATTATTATTCTGGATCACAACCCTTTATCGCAAACTCAAATTAGTCAGCAGACATCCCCCCCCCCCCCCAAAAAAAAAAAAAAAAAAAAGAAGCCTGCAAATTGCAAAAAGTTACGGAGCCATCGATGAGCAAATTGGGGGGAAGGGACAGAAAGAATTAGCTGAAAAAATGGCAATAAAAAAAAGAAGCAAACCTGCAGATCCATCCTTGTGCAATCGGGAGGGGGAGGGTAGAGAGAGATGAAATAGAACTCCCTGTTGCTGGGGATGGCGGTATGACATGGGAGAGATCCGAAACTTCCACTCAAACCCCCTTTTACAGTTCGCATAGTGAAAACCGTTCAACCTCTTGATTTTTGTGTATTTTGAGCTTCGTATGGCCAAATGAGCTCTTTACTCTCACTGCATCCATGTGCCTTTTAACTTACTACCACAAATTGGCTTGCAATTAGATTCTGGCTTCCTTCAGGAAAATGGCCAAAATCCGAGAGTTGGCCTCATTCTGGATTCTAGGCCTAATTCAAGAATCTGACCCTTAGAATTCGGTCAATGTGTAGCCTTCCAAACATGATTCTGATTCTAAATTCAGACTTCAGAATCAGAATCCAAACCAAACATAACGTGGGCTCGCCTATGTCATTGTGAACTTTTTGGCTTATCAGTGTCATGTCAGGCCTTTGTTGATGGGCATATATTAAGTTTAATGTAACTTATTTTCTTTTACTCTCTTCTTATTATGGGTGGCCGTAGCATCTTGCTCCATTATTTTAGTTTTCTGGGTGTTGCCTGAATCTAGGGTCTAGAATGACCCCAAATTCAGATCATTTGAATGTAAGAAGCAGTAATTTAGTCCCCCCCCCCCCCCACCAAAAAAAAAAAAAATGAAGTTCCCACAGTTGGATCTCAAGTTATTAGCAAAGAAATAAAATAGAAACTATTTTTCAAATTTAGAAACAACGCTATACCTCAGCATCCACATGGCAGAATAACATGAAAACACGATTATAATCCACACAACATGATTAGTTCACCATATGTAGAAGGTAGACCAATCTAATGGCTTGGCACTTCAGATCAACAGTTCACAAAATTAGCTACTGAGGTGCAGTTTGAGACTAACAATAGCCATCAATCCACAAGACAGAAAGCCTCCATACCACAGTCAAGTTCATCTTTTAGAGCAGTGAACAATCTTCCAATTTAAGAACCAGATCTGAAGGTCAGAAGATACAGCAAAATATCCCTAAACAGGGTGGAAATAACAAGCATTAGAGGAGCTGCAGATCTGGTTTAACTACTTAAATCAGAGACTCTTCAATAGTTGTTAAGTCTCATCATCAACAGTGGAATATTTGATGAAAGCCAACAGAGCAGCAAGGTAACAACAATAAGGGAAATACAATAAAGTTTGGAAGGGCTTACGGGATACCATAGGCAACAATGAAACAAAAGGATAGAAGAAAGAAGAGCCAACTTGGATTTCCCACCCAAGCTTCAACTAGCTTCCCACCAGCCTGTTCACTGTCTCCTACAACACTGCTTCACACAGACAATGTAGTCATAGCAACACAAATTGGATTGTTAAAGTCGTGGCTTCTATTCTGCCCTCTTTTCTTATTAACAAGTGTAATCTCAATTATAGAAATAAAAGTCTCCAAAAATAGCAACCTAATATATGGTGATATAACAGCAACAACTACTACTAAACAAGTAGTAGAAACAAAACTTAAAAGAATCTACTAAAAGACTTCCTATGCAAGGCATAAGAAGGGCTCTTAGGCCCAGACCTATAAGCCGCAAGAGGGCTTTAAGGTGCTGGGCTCTATGGGACTTTATGGCTGGCTGCTGTTGGATGTTTCTTCGTCTTGCAAATGTATTGTTGTTGGAATCTTGGATCTACATAGAATCTGGTTTGATTTGGCAGAGTATTTATTCAGTGGAATTGTAATTGTTTTTATTGTCTTCTTTAGCTGTGCACAACTGCTTTTCATACCTTTGCTTGTCTAACTCTTGGCTTTACTTATTTAGGACCAATACTGTTATCTTTTTTTTCTTCTCATATGCGTCCTTAATGTAGAATTCATCTTCATTTGCACCAATGTTATTGATAGGGCATTTTTTTTTAAATTTTATAATTGTTATTTTTTCATTCATCCTTGCCTAGTCTTGATTAATTCCACTTGCAGGTCACATCAACCATTCAATCTTCTGGAAAAATCTTGCTCCTGCAAATGTGAGTATATTGTTTGTTTTGTCTGTTTGTTTATGCTTTTTTGACGTCCTGAAGCATCGAAATATTTTTGCAGGAAGGTGGTGGTGAGCCTCCAAAAGGTGCCCTTGGTTGGGCTATTGACGAAGATTTTGGTTCCCTGGAATTTCTGGTGAAAAAGATGAATGCAGAGGGTGCTGCTTTGCAGGGCTCTGGGTGGGTGGTATGTATTGCTGGTTGTCCGAGTTCTGATATTCGATATGTTCTGTTTCATTTGTTGTCTTTAATTGAATCTGTCAATGTCTAGATAATGTTTTCTGATTTAAAACTCCCACCCCCCTCTTCCATTTGTCTTCCCTTTGCAGTGGTTAGGTCTAGATAAGGAGTCGAAGAAGCTTGTGGTTAAAACCACCCCAAATCAGGTAAACATTACCAGATTCTATTTTTCTAAATGGCCTTGCCCTTAAGGGGTTGGGCTGTCTTCACCCTTAACTAACAGGTGAGGTAAGGCTTTGCAAAAATCTCTTTACCCGGCAGGTAAACAGGTTAGGTAAAGCCTCAAAGATGCTCTGGTAACCATTTGGATTGGGGATCTTTGTTGCTTACAAGTACATGGGCTGGGCATTGGGTAAAGATATAAATATATATAAATAAATAAATATATATATATATATATATATATATATTTGGTATATGTGAATTTTTGTGAGCATTCCTTGTCTAAATGGGTAAATGGGGATGGCAAGATTATCTTATCCTCGTAACTGAAGATAGGTAAGGTGGATAAATTGTTGCTAGCACCATTTGGCCATATGATCGAAATATATATTCTTATTTGCTGAAGTTTTAGCCATTGCTTCTGGACCTATTTAGTTGTCTGTTTAGGTGTGCAAAACATAAAACATTTTACATGGGTATCATAATTTGAGTGTTTCCAAGCCTTTAGGGTTTTAGAGTCGATATAGCTCCAGGGAAAAAGAAAAACGTAAAAAATAAAAAATAAAAAGGTGAGGGCTATCTTGGTTTATATTATTTAAATTTGGGTGATCTACTTGGAGAAAATGTAATTGATGAAAATGTGTTAATGGAGTATATTATTATATTCCATTTTTCAATAAACCATGGTGACCAACCCAGTCTTTTTTCAGGATCCGCTGGTAACGCAAGGGCCAAGTTTGGTTCCTTTGCTGGGAATAGACGTTTGGGAGCATGCTTACTACTTACAGGTAAATTTTCTGCCTTCGGAACTCTTCTTACCCATGATAACTTGAATCAGGTGGCTGAAGCAATTCAGATCATCCCAGGCAGTATTTCCATTTACCCAAAGAATCACACTTAACAGATTTGGAGTTGGATAACAAGAATTTGTACATCATGTATAACCTGTGTATGAATTCTGTTTGGCACTTTTACACTATTGTCCCTATGTAGGTCCAGAATCCTAATCTAGAGTTTTATACCCGGCCATTTTTGTCTCCAGCATTGACTCAAATATTTATCCAAATGTTCGTCTCCATCAAACTTTATTCAGATTGACCTTTGATGTTAGTACTGCTCCGTGGAAGTTAGACTTTATCCTTTATGGATGGATAAAAATAGTCTAATTGAATGGATTCTGATCACAACAACTATGTAGCTGGCTCTGACTGCCTAGAATATCCATTATCCTCTTCTAGGTGACAAACTGCAATGATTCTCTTGATAAGTTGATATTGCTCAAGCTCCTTCTACCTTGATGGATTAGGAGTGTGATCGTGTCTTTCATAAACACTAAATCAATGTGCTCCTCCTCTGCATGCATTTCAATTTGTCATATCTATTATTTTATACATTTTGCTGCTGGATCTCAATTCCACCTTCCCCCTTAAAAAAAAAAAAATTTTTAGAAGTCTGGCTTTGCCCTTGCTCACTTCTTGATTCTCATTTACTCCCCATAATTTATGTAGATTCACACTTGGATCCTGAACTGCATCTAATCTTTTACTTGCTTTTATTATGCCATTATCTCTCTCTCTCTCTTTCCTGTGCTTCTATAAATGAAGGCAGGTTGGCTTCTTGGACTGCAGTGGTGGACATTAAAAATCTCCTGAACTCTTCTCTACTTGAATCACCATATGTAGCAGTTGACTCGAGTTAGACACGTTTTAATACTTGGTAGTTCCAAAGTCCCCATTATAAACACTTCCAACATTATTGTGAATTGTGAGGGTTCAGGCAAAAGCTAAATCTGCTAGTCAAGAAAATTTCTTTGTAAATGGTTGTTCCAAAAATAGTATGGAAATTGTTGTTTCTGTTTAAATGGCATGGAGTAGTATGTAGCAAAAACTTTGCGGTCTCTATCAAACGTATGATCTTGTGGATTTGGGGAATTAGATGTGCATTATAAAGATGGCTGCATCCATGTTGCAGACCCCATCTAGCTGAGATTTTCCTGACTTGCTGGGCAGTGCCTCTTTCCTCACACTTTCATCTTTCATTTTCCTTTTATTTTCAATCCTTCAGTTGTCATTTTCGATTTTTTATTTCCGTTCTCCTTTCCCATCCCTCTCTTCTCATCCTTTTTTTTTTTTGCGTTTAGACCTCAGTTTTACCTACTTTGTTTTGTTTGGATCCATGTAGCCGACCCCATAAAGTTAGGATAAGGTTGAGTTTGTTGTTGTTTGTTGTATAAAGATGGCGGCAATTTTGATTTTATTTTGAATGATTTAAACTTGGAAAACTACCACAAGGATAAGGAGAGATCATTCTGGAACCTACTGCTTTTCTTGTATGCATTTGGTGTTCATTTGCCAAGGCAGCACCTTTCTTCCTTTGATCAAAACTTATGTAGTTTAAATTAGGGTTTTTTACGATTACCACCCCAAAATCTTTACTATCTACTATAATCCCCCAAAAACTTTCAAACAACTGTTACCCCCCTCTTATACATACTAATTACTAACTGACCCCCACCGTTACATTTTCGTAACGGTGGGGGTTAGTTCTGACAGTATGCCATTGTCACGAATTTTCTAGGACCAAAATGCCCTTTTAGGGTGGTAATTGTAAAAAAAAAAAAAAAAAACCCATCACCGTCCTTCTCCTCCTCCTTCTTCCTCCTCTGCAACCCCAAAATGTGGCTGCCATCAAACCAAAATCAAAAACCTTGGATGGAATGAAACCACGCCGCGAAGTCTCTCCACCTTGCATCCACATTTGCTTCTCTCTCTCTCTATCCCTGTAACTCGCTCCTCACTCGGTCTCTGCTTCAATAACCCATAGAGCAAACAAGCAACATCACAATGTAACCCTTCGTCTCTCGAGATCAACTCGTTCGAGAAGGTCAAACCAGGCATCAACCCTCGCTTCTTGAGCCAAAAGATCGAACAGAAACTCCCCGAGAAGAAGATCCCTTCAACACAAGCAAAGGCTATTATACGTTCTGCAAACGATTCTAAGCCGTCGATCCACCGAAGAGCCCATTCGACTTTCTTCTTCACGCAAGGAACTGTTTCGATTGCACGAAACAAACGATCTTTCTCTGAAGAATCCTTGATGTAGGTTTCAAGTAAAAGACTGTACATTTCAAAGTGGAAGTTCTCGATTGCGATCTGAAAACCATAGAAAGCACGAGCTTCAACTACTTGAACTTCCTTTATAAACCGACCAGCAAGGTTTTCGAGGACGATTCCATCTGAGGCAGCAAAGAAGGCGAGAACGTGAGTGATGAAATGTTTCTCGTCGAGGGTTAGGGTTTCATTCCAGTGACGGAGCTCTTGGGACAGATCAACCTCTCTGGTAGTTTTCTTGATTCTCCATGTGTATTTAGTTCCATTACTGAATTTGGCATTTTAAATTTATCCGGGTCATTTGTTCACTCTGTAGCACTGAACAAGAGGTGAGTTCTAAATATGGTTTCAATTACAGTACCACCAATAATGGCCCCAAAAAAAATAAAGAAAGAATGTTAATTTTTAGTATTATAATCTATTTTTGCGGTCCAGAAGGAGGCTTCAACTTTCTTGAACATTTCCCAGATTTGAGGGTAATGGATTGGGAACATACAGAATCGATCTGGGTTTGGGGCCAGAAGGGGTTCTTCAGGTATTGAAGGCATTTTTGGTTGCAGAGAGGATGGAGAGAGGGTAATGGAGACTAAAATTTTCTGGGGTTTGGATTTGAGTTGCAGAGATGGAGGGGTTGTGATGAGATTTTTGAAGCAGAGACCGAGTGAGGTGCGAGTTACAGGGATAGAGAGAGAGAGAGAAGCAAATGTGGACGCAAGGTGGAGAGACTTCGTGGCGTGGTTTCATTCCATCCAAGGTTTTTGATTTTGGTTTGATGGCAGCCACATTTTGGGGTCGCAGAGGAGGAAGAAGGAGAAGAAGGAGGAGAAGGACGATGATGGGTTTTTTTTTGTTTTTTTTTTTTTTTACAATTACCACCCTAAAAGGGCATTTTGGTCCTAGAAAATTCATGACAATGGCATACCGTCACGACTAACCCCCACCGTTACGAAAATGTAACGGTGGGGGTCAGTTAGTAATTAGTATGTATAAGAGGAGGGTAACAGTTGTTTGAAAGTTTTTAGGGGGGTAATAGTAGATAGTAAAGATTTTGGGGTGGTAATTGTAAAAAACCCTTTAAATTATAATTGTTGCACTCTTGATCAAATTTCTGAGCTGGGTATTGTGCCAATGCTTGGAAAATCATATGAATTTATTACCTATTTCCTTTCTATTTGTTCATTCTTCTTATTCTGTGTTCCTATCACCTTTTTTAAGCCAATTTCAGTTCTCCTGTTCTCTTGTTGATTTTGAAGTTCATTTTCCTTATTAATTTCAATTACCTGTTGTTTCAGTTGTGCATAGGCATGCTTTCATCACTTCCTCTTAAAAGAAGTTGCCTAAAGCTTCATTGTTCCATTTCTCGAGAACCTTCATTCTGAACATTGGGAGGCAAAACTAACATTTCCTTTATATTCCTTGTCATCTGTAGATTAGCCCTGTTGAAACCATGACTATATTGGGCAATGCACATTGTATTGATGAATATGAATTTATAATAGCCTATTTTAGGTGTTTCTCTGTATATTTTTGTTGATTTCTGTTTTGATATAGATATTATCTGTGTCTAACTAGCAATCTTTGGCTTCTCATGGTGCAGTACAAAAATGTGAGGCCCGACTATTTGAACAGCATATGGAATGTTATGAACTGGAAATATGCCGACCAAGTGTTCGTCCATGAGAAAGAGTCCTGTTGAGGTCAGGAATTTTCTACGCCCCATTCACTTTTTAAGCGATAGCAGCTTACGTCTATCTGTGTGCAATGCGGAATAAGTTTTACGTTTTGTGAGGTTGGAGGAAGGGGTGTTCTTTTGACATTTGTGTTTCTTGTTGCTGTGGAGACATGATATTTTCAAAGTTTCAATGGTGTAATCCTTTCCATCATGGTAGGCTAAATAGTTGTAGGAAGGTTATGAACAGTTCTTATGTGTTTTCCTTGCTTTTCCAGATTTTAATAAAAGTTTTATTTTACCTAAAAAAAAGGAATTTAGCTCGTCTCCAGGGAGGCGTGCCCCTAGGGTGCTGCCAGGGGGCATCTAACGGTTGAGCTGTGCCACACACATCTCGGTGCATGCACACAGAGCCCAACGGCTGGCAGCATCTTGACCGTTCCCTGCACCCTGGAGACGATCCTGATCCCTAGCTGGTCATTATCCTCTCTCTTTTAGCTTCTTTTGTAGCTAACGATAGATTGAAGGGCAATAGAATAGTGTCTATATTAACTTGGGTAGAAGCATGGATGCGCCACACTTTTCCTGATAAATATGTGGAGAGAGATAGACTCATGGGAGCGATGGCATAGGTCACACTCCCGGACAGAGAACTTTCTCCCATAAAGGGAAGAGTGTTCTCTATGGGGGAGCACAGGGGTTATGCGTGTGTGGCAGCCAATGAGAGTGTGCATTGGCATCTCGGGGTGGAATTTCTGATTTTCATGGGAGCAGGGCGATCATTTGCACCCCACTGTGTCTGGGCGGGGCCTGCTCTCCCCACTAAGAACATTTTCCCTTTTAATTACGGTATTGTTCATATTCAAATCCCTCTTGTGGTAATAATAATCTTATAAATTAAAATATTAATAACAGGGACAGATTTTAGTTCACTTTTTATGCTCATTTTTCGTTGAAATTTAATGTGTCACCGTCCTCTGCAAATGTCACCGTCCTCTGCAAATGGATGCACCCTTGTACCACATAGAAAGATCATAAAGTGTAATGTTACCAGGCATGACAACAAATAGAAGCTCCAAAATGGAAAATAGGGTCTTGGTTTCATCTCTGACCCTAGTATCTACTACATGGCATGTTAGGAGAAGCTCAGGGTCAATAGGGCCCAAAATCTCTGGTTCCCATTGGTTTCATGTATAACAAAGTTGGTTATGGGGTGAAATAAAGTTCTCTCTCTCTCTCTCTCTCATGGAAATGATCCCCAATCCCACCCTCTTCGTTGGACACAGCCACTAGCTCCAGGAAAGTTAGTGGTGTGCCAAATCCTCTTCCGAAAATATATTATAATTTTTAAGGAGACAGTTTTCCTTCACTGTGTGGTGAAGGAAAATCATACAATCTTAGGGTTCACAAACCTCTATAGGGTTTTAATATGTTTCCCAAACTACACTCCGCATGCATCTGAAGCCCCACACATTCACTCTGGTTTAAAGAAAATTCGTTCCAATTTTTAATATTTTGAGGAAAAGCTCTAGTTCCGTTATAACCCAAATAGGAAGGCCGTCGTAAATGGCCCTGATATTTGCGACATGGGAGATTAAGAGACCTAAATTTCATGGAGAAATAGGTCCATAGTCCCTTACTCAAATGGTTCGCTTAAGGCTTAGTAAGATTAGTTGTGGCCTAACATTAGGTGATGGATTCATAATTTTATATCTTTCTGGATTTTGATCCTCTGCTGCCCACCCCACCCACTGCCTGCGTGAGGCCGCACGTCAGCCGCATGGTTGCTTGGTAGCAGAGGATCCAAATTTTATTTTTCTGATAGATTTGGGATACTATTTCCTTTGACATTAGAAGCAAGCTATCTGGTGTCTCTTTTTTATGCATTGATTCGTTAAGGAACAAGCTTATTGTTGGTTCATGGGTCTTCTTTTTGTTTTCTTTTGGTACAATGCCTAGAGGCCCTCCTAGCTGAGGCCAAGTTGTGTGCTGTTTCTTTTCTTTCTCCCATTCCTCTGAGGGAGAGATCATGTATTTTTTTTCCGTTTTCTCGTAATATTATTTCTTATTCACCCCCTTCCCCCACACCCCAACCCCCCCCCCCCCCCCCCAAAAAAAAGAAGAAGGATTGGCTATATGGCAAAATAAAGTTTTGACAATCCATTGATAAATTCATACTTAAGAAAAAAAAATGATTGAAAACAAGTGGATGCTTGACTGAAAATGCCTTTATGCATAAAGCGTATAAAGTTGAATTTGACTGGTAAATTAAAACGTGTTAAGTCTAAACTATGCCTTATACATAGTTATTTTTTCTCTAGAAAAAGAATGGCGAAAATCCCCCCAGTCTAGTACATTTTTTACGCTACGTAGATATTCTAACTATTGGATAAAGAGAACATGGGTTAGATTAGTCACATGTCAAATTCCATTAACCTAATTTAATAATAAAAAAGATTTTTACAAATGCCCCCCTCAAAATGCCCATTTGTCCAAATGCATTCTTACAACTTTACAATTTACACGCGCTCCTTTACTTTCAAAACATTGTAACATTTTAGTCCAATCCGTCAGTTTTAGGGAATCTAATGGCCAAAATGCCCTTGTGACAAAAAGCCACCAAAATTAAAGAGTAAAGTGATCAAATTACCCTCATCTTCCCCAAATTGTTTAGGGTTTAAAACTAAAAATCAAACCCTAAACCATTTGGGAAAGATTACTATAGCACCCCTCTTAAGATGTCATAAATACTCCCTACTATGTGGGAAAACATCCGAAACTGCATATGAGCGTCGGAGGGAACCCTCTCCCAAAGAGAAAATACCAATACACTTAGGGGGTACATGGTTGAATTTGATTTTAAGATTCACAAGTGGTTCAAATCACAAAAGCCATATACCCAACAAAATCTGATTTTTATTTTGAAACTTTTTTATTTAAATTCATTTAATAGAACAAATTGAGATGAGGATGTTGAGATAGATCTACCGCAAATTATGAAGGATCAAATAAAAACTGATTTGGGAATAACTCCAATACATGATAAAGTACGAGAAAACCATTTGAGGTGGCATGACCATATTTAACTCAAACATATAGATGTTTTACTATGGAGAATTGATTTGATTCAAATGAAAATGAGCTATAAGAGCCTGTTAGAAAAACCAAAATGCCTTTGGAGAATTGGTAAAGAAAGAGGTACATAACATTATTTCGTCTATGGTTTCTTGATCGGTGCGATTCCCCAGTGCCTCTCATAAGAGGGGGGTGGGATCCACCTGGGGCACCTGACTGAACACTTTGCCTAGGTGGGATCCACCCTCCTTTTGTGAGAGGCACTAGAGAACCGCACCGATCAAGAACCACACACGATCAAATTTGTAGGACTTATATCAAGTATGACATCGAATAGAATTGATTGAAAAGTAACTATTCATGTAGGCGATCCCATTTTCTTGGATTTAATGGCAAACCATCCAATGGTCAGAATTGTGGCATCACTATAGTGTAACACTTTTACCTGGTTTTACAAGGAGTAATTTTAAGACGCATAACCATTGTTTGGCAAGTCTAACATCATATTCCAATCTGACGGTATATCATCTAGGAAACGATCCGAATGGTATAAGGCGATCAGATCGTCCGGTCAAAAAGTCCTTGAATACACTCGGAAGAGATGTCAGGGTTACACTCGATATATTTGATGTTTCCGTATAAAAGCTTCTGAGACCTAAAAAACCAGAGAACCCTAAGAGAGTAGAGTTGAGGAGGCGAAGAACTACAGAGCTAGGGTTAGGGCTTATAGAAAATGGTAAGCTGATTGAGACAAATCCAAACCTTTTAGATGTTCCTTCAATTTTACTTGTCTTACACTAGTTCTTTCTCTTTTCAAATCTGCAGACGTTCAAGCGCAGGAACGGTGGCCGCAACAAGCATGGCCGTGGCCATGTGAACTTCATCCGCTGCTCCAACTGCGGCAAGTGCTGCCCTAAGGTATGCAATCATATTTTGATCTTTGATGTTTTTTATTTTTTTGGATTGATTCATGTTCTTTCAGTCTCTGGTGCCTTTTGAAAACTCTGAGAATCTTAGATTTTTCTTTTATATTGATATTTGCCAAAAGGATAAGGCTATCAAGAGGTTTCTTGTGAGGAACATTGTTGAACAAGCAGCGGTTAGGGATGTTCAAGAAGCCTGTGTTTATGACGGTATTCTTGCTTGATTTTTTTTTCTTCTTTCTGTCTTTCACTCCGATCTGTTGTTGTTTTTCTTGTTTGTTCTTTTTCCTGATAGTGGCTATTGGTTTTGTTAAGGTTATACGCTTCCCAAGCTGTACGCCAAGATGCAATACTGCGTCTCCTGTGCGATCCATTCGCACGTTGTAAGGGTTCGTTCTCGCACTGACAGAAGAAAGAGGGAGCCACCTCAGCGATTTAGGCGCCGGGTATATTTCACAATTCTCAATTTCATTTATCTTTTGGTTTATTAGGTCTATTAGAATATCAGATATTCTCCTTGTTTATGATACATTTTACCCTTTTTTTGTTTGGTACATGATATTCGTTATACATCTCACTCCTATTGTTGTTATGTTCACATAATAACAATTTGTCACCATTCTAAAGGGGGGTGTGCCTTTTTAATCCATTGGTGCTGTAAGAGTGCTCAGTAATTTAATATCAGATAGTGGAGATAGGGATGCATATTTGATTTGTGTTCCTATCTGTTTAGGGGAATCCGTATTCGAAAAATCAGTTTCTAGAATTTATCCAAATCCGTTTAAAACCTAATTGGATGTGTTTAGGTCTGATTATAAAAAGATGATTAAATGATATTTTTAAAACATTTATAATACCAAAATACTCATCAAATTCACAGTATAGTGCAAGTAATTAAACAAGAATTTTAAGGAAAGAAAAAAAATTCATGATGTCATCTATGTTATGTCAGATATGACACTTTAACTTCAACCCTAGTGGGGTAGTGGATTCACCCCTTAATTTTCTTGTCTGCTCGAATTTTTGTCAATTGATTCAACCCTTCACCTTGTCTTCTCGAAATTTCATCTTCTTCAATTCTCCACTGCTCAACTCAAACATTGTGATTGTAATTCTGCTCTCTTCAGTCCAATGACTCCACTCTCCAGTCTACACTGGGAATGTAAATCGATAGTCTAAAATTGTATTCGATTCCGGTTCATATCTGTTGAGGGAATCCATATTTGAAAAATCGCTTTTTGGAAACTATATGAATACATTCAAAGCTTAGCGGGTGTGGATGTAGATATGGATAGTGTTATATTTGGTTTGATCTCGATCTGATTACATCCCTAATATCAGACTCCTAGAAACTCAATTCACCTTAACTTAACCCAACTCTGCCTTACCCAACTAAATGAGGTTGGCTACACAGATTTTTTTTTCTCCAATGAATTCCATACATCAATATTTGTTTTGTACCTGTCCTATAAAACTACTCTAATTCTTTGCGCACCGTCATCCTGCATTTCTCCCCTTTTTTTTTAATTTATTTATAATTGCATTAGATAATTGGCTTAAATCCATATTTTGTGTTGACCAATAATAATCTCTACTAGAATCAAAGAGAAATCTAGTATAGGACAATCCAGCATGGGAATGTGTTAGTACAACATATAGAACCATATCATATAAACAAGAATACAAGCAATGTGATTTATCAGACCCAGTTATGTATGATCTGTATGAGTCTCTTCTCTTGATGCAGACTTATGTGCTATGGTACATTTATCAGTTTAAAAATCTTAGAGTTTCACTTATGTGTATTATTCCTAGAATAGACTAATATAGGGTTCTTAAAGCAAGTTTTGGATTTACAATGTTATCAGACCCTTTAGGGTTTGATTTACAAAGTTATATTTTCCCAGACCTAGTGACACCTTGTCCCCTCCCCTTTCATGTGTGCAGGAAGACATGCCAAAGCCTGGGCAAGCCCCACGCCCAGCTGGAGCTGCAAATCCTGGGCGCGTTTGAAAGCTTGTCAGAATCTCAGTTCATCCATCTGGGCAATTGGATATTTTATGAAATGTTTTTTGTGTCGTCATGGTTTTGCTTAGATTAGGGGAGTAAAAGTTTTGCTCAAGACTGAAATTTCCCATTATTGAATCATTCGCATATTAATTATTAGGTGTTTTTTAATGTTATGGTTGCCAAACAACATGGTAAAATTGGGAACTATTTTTCTTGTCTTATTGACTTATCATTTTTATCGTGGTGTTTGAGAAATGATGGTACTCCATGAAATCTGGTTTTACTACCAAAATTTCAAAAACGAAATAAACGAAAGCCCAAAGGAGTCGTAACAAAATTACGTTCTTCCAGCCCAATGGATATTTCTGGGCGATCCAGTTCAAGGATTCAAAATTTTGGAATAATGGATTCGGTTTGGATTGAATCTAGCCTGTTTTTATCATTACGCTCTGAATAGACTTGGAATTGAAGGATTCTAAACTTTGGAATAATGGATTCGGTTTGGATTGAATCTAGCCTGTTTATATCATTACGCTCTGAATAAACTTGGAATTGGCCATAATCCTAAAATCTGTACATGGATTGGAATTCCGGTTTTTGAATCCCTTGGTGGCAACCTTTTCTATCCTTTTCATCTTTGAACAAACTGAGCTTTGACATTTAGCGGCTGTTGATTGAGAAACTAGAGCAGTGGTTAGAGAGTCCACGACTTTTTCCACGAATGAATAATGCTGTTAAGGATGGGGGTTGCTGGTGGAGTTTTTTGGGAGTTGAGAGATGGCGTTCAATGGGTTTGTGACTGCAATGGACTCTGGAGCTGGAGAGTGCGGGACTTCAGGGCATAGCGTGATTTTAGGTTGGGGTTGGGAGGGTGGGGTTTTGGTTTGGGAAAGAAGATTTGCGTGCCAACGCAATTGTGGGAATTTAGACAGCATTTTTGTTCTGAACTTCTGATCGTTAAAGAGAATTTACGGTTAGGGTTTGGTCTTCTTGGGGGAGAGGGGGGAGAGATTCTTAGATAGGAGTTTGAGTACTATCTGAATTTCGCGAGTTTTTGGGGAATTTGTCTTTCATAATCATTATTATCCACCTTATTCATCGGCAACCACTAAGACCCTTAGATGGGTGGCAACTCATTGATAAAAACTATGAAATGAGAAGAGGTTTCAGAAGTTGGAACTGGCAACCTATTGATAATGAACGGACTTTCCGTTTGGGTCCATTTTAATCGAAACTGAATCGATTGACATCCTTACCAAGAAGGTTTGATGGAAACCAAAAAAAAACAATGAAATGAGAAGAGGTTTCAGAAGTTGAGTTTGATGCACCTAGTGGATTGGATTAATGGTGCAGAACTCAAAGGGTGGCCAGGCGAATATTTTAATAAACTCTTGGAAATTAAATATTTGTGGGAGAAAGAACTCTAACCGGTGCCGCAGTATGGCGTGTACCTACAGGTCCTGCACTTAGGCACAGCCATGCACAAATTGACTGATGCAACCCGCTGGAAAGGAGTAAAAGGATCAGGTGTGCACTGATAATTTTGCATGCGGCTGTGCCTGGGCACAAGTACACGCCACACTGCAGCACCGATTAGCATTCCTTTTCCCGGTATTTATATCTACTTTCTGATTGCTTGTAGAATGCCTAGTTGTTTAGAAGATGTACAAGATAATTTGGCTTTTATAAATGAGAATTTATTACAACAAAAGAAAAGAAAGTCAATCTATATCATTTTCATTTTGGCCCAAAAAGGAACTTCTAAATTCTAATGGCCCATTCCATCGATTGGATGTCTAGGGAATAATTTGGATAAGCCACATTTCAAACTTTGTACACAATTTAATCATATACCTGTCATGTTTTGCATCTTCCTTCTTATGTCTCAACCAGCCATGTGCATGCAACCTCTATAGTCTTGGATTTTCAAAGTTTTATTTTGCCAAGTAAGATACATTCCATCAAGCTGAAACTAAGCTGGTGAATAGGGTACGTTGGGCTGTATCTATCCACAAATTTCAACCTGATCTAATATACCATGAGGCAAATATTTGTGTGGTCCAACTCTCAACCTGCTGGATAAACCTACCTTTTATTTTCTTCCTCTGCCCCCCTCCCTCCCCCTTTCCCATCTTAATAGCCATAGTAGAAGGCACCCACCACCATCACCACCCTTAATATGATTCAATTATTCAGCTGCAGAAAGTGATCCATTTGATTTGCTTATCATAAATCCTCTTTTGATGATAAGGCATTTACATGCTTCAAACCAAGAATCAATAACTCACTTCTAGCAGCCACCACTTATGCTGCAATTTGTTGTGATGAAGCATTTGAATATGTAGGGCCAGTAGGGGGGAAAAGGCAGCTTATGGCTGGAAATCTTATCAAATAATGGTATTTTTAACAGGAAGTGGCAGCAGACACGCCTAAAATGCTCAGACAATGGAGTCTGCAGAAGTGAAAGGGCTTCCCAAGCCAAGAAACTTGGACATAACAGTCTTGAAGTGAGATCAGACGCACATCAAGTAAGATCAATGGGTTGTGGCCATGGAATTTGGTTGATGTCCTATCAAAGATTACAAAATAAGTAAAAGCTTTCGGCGTTTGATACTAACCATGTAGCTCCCTCTATTGGACACCATGCTATGCAGATGTTTGTTCTGAATGGTTGGGTCAGTAGGAGGTGGCGATGAACATTTAATGTTGAATGGTTCTATAACCCTGTCTCTGAATTAGTTACTACAAATTGTATATGTTTATCAGAAAAGTGTTCAAATAATACTGCTCAAAAGAACTAAACAGTGATGAATTCCTTTTACATTTTTTTTTTGTTGGGGGGTGGGGTTGGAATTGTAAATTTTAATCACCATTTCAGTTTGTTTTTGAAAACAGAAACTTCAACATTTCAGAAATCTCTGTGATCAAAATATTTGAAAAATAGCAAAGTTTTCACTCAGCTAGGGGATTCAAGGTTACCGAACCAGCAAAATTTTCCCTCTTCAATAAGATAGAAAAGAAAGGAACACTTTGGTCTTCTTCCTTTCCTTTCGGTAATTGAATTGGTTTTCTTTCAGAATCCTAGTCCTGTAGCAAAATATTCAAACAATTGAAAATCACCAGAAGATCAAATGCCACTTCTTAATAGTACAGCTCAAAAATCAGATTCCTCCAGTGACTTGCCTTCTATAATACAAGAACTTCTAACCTGATGAGAGGCATTTGAAGACTTCGGACAGCTCTATCACTTGACATTTGCCACCCCTCCAACAGGCATGCTGCTTTCAGCAACATTCTCCCTTACAAACCTGAAAATTACTTGAAATCATTCCTATCATGTTGAGGCCAATCCACAGAATCATACTCATGCACCTAAATCTTCTGTCTAGTACTTGTCCTTGGTGTGATTTACACCCATACTGGTACATTTTAGAATGTAAACTGCTGACTACAAGAGAATGAGCAACTAACCTAGCTAATTTGTCATGTTTGGCATACACAAAAGACACACTTAGGAGCTCACCATACACACAGTTATCAGTATGCCACTCACTAGCCATGGTTCATAGAAGAAAAAAAAAATATTATATAAAATTATTAGTATGCCACTCACTAGCCTAGTTAGTTTTCTCATACTAGGCCATTTACTAGCATAATTGTATCATATTACACTGATAAAGCTTCTATTTTGAATATAAACATAATTATATAAAATTATTATTGCTATATTACATATAGTCACTAATGCACACCTAGGGTGCCTAGGCAACGCCTAGCGGGCGCCTTGTCATCTAAGCACCCTCAAACGCCTTGGGTTGCCTAGTCGCCTTGACAACTATGCCTATAAGCCTATTTCTCCTTATCAGATGAGACAGCATCCCTGAAACTGGACCCTCTTTTTAAATCCATTTGATAAATAGAGCTGAATCTCCCTCAATGATTAGATGTGCCCAAGATTGGAAGGAGAAAATCTTAAGGCCTGGAATATTGCTAGAATTTTAACCAAGTTTGAATCTGCCCAAACAATGGGACCTCAAAAATCCATGAGAATGTTTTTTTGGGCGAATAGAAAAAGTCATTATCAAAAAGGAAAAAAAATACAGCAGCTCCCTTAGGGAGCAAAGACGAACAAGGAGAGAAGCCGAATCCTCAAGAGGAGGAGGATTGGAGGGAGGTTGAGGAGAGACCCCAGGAGACAACAATAAGCCTGTTCCTTGGGGTGTCATTACAAAAAGAGGGGGGAACTGAAGAAAGCCTAGCATTAATCTCAAAGGAAATGGCGTCCCAAATCTGCTGATGAGTTCGCGATTTGGAGGTCCATTTCCTTAGATTACGCTCCATCCAGAGGTGATTGATCGTAGCATAAAAAACTAACTTTCCAACAGTGTCACAAATAGAGGAACCCGCAAAAGTCATGTCAATCCAGAGCCACTCTCTACTGAAGTGAAGAATTCTTCGAGGTGAAGGCCAGCATTTTGCAAGAGCTCCCTTCCAAATAGCTAAAGAGAAAGGACACACGAAGAAAAGATGCTCTATGTCTTCAGTATTGTTTCAGCAAAGGCAGCATGATGGAGGCGCATTTATCTGATGATGACGGAGGAAGGACTGTGTTGGAAGACAGTTTGAGAGCCATCTCCAGGCCGTGAAGCAGTGACAGGGGATGTGGTACTTGAACTAAAGCAGATTTCTCCAAGGAGCCCAAACACTTTTGAAGCGGATATGGTCCCATGCAGCTTTTGCACTAAAGCAGCGGGAGGAAGAATGAACCCAAACAACATAATCTCCTCTCCCTGGGTGACTTCTGGGGATGGAGGGGAGGGCTGCCCAAATTTTGTTAAGCGACTGATGAGAAGAAGGCGGCGGAGTCCATCCATTGTTGCTAAGGATATTTGCAACCTTGGATTGTCTAGAGAGGCCCGATCTGTAAAAGTCTTTTGTGGTCACTTGCTGGAGTAGGATGCCCATAGGATGCCAATAATCTAGCCAGAAGGAGGTAGATGAGCCATCGCTAATACGGGAGCAGATAGAACCTTGAACTAGGGAGCAAGCAGCTAAGATCTTACGCCAGACCTAAGAGGCATCAGAGGACAAGGAAACAGTCCAGAAGGAATCATGCTGCAGGTGTCTCGAGTAGATCCAGTCAACCCAGATACTTCTCTTTTTAAAGACAATCTTCCAGATCAACATGATGGTACCAGCTAAATTTACTTCTTTAATCCTTCTAATACCCAATCCACCCTCTTTTTTTGGCCGACACACTGTAGCCCAACTTATGGGATGAAGAAACCTGGGTGAATCACCCTTCCAAAGAAAAGAGGCCATTTGGGATTCCAAGACTTTGACAGTAGAGTGAGGTAGACCATAAATGCCTGACCAGAAGATATAAGAACAAGGCGACCTGCATAAAAGAGAAGCTTTCCTTTCTAGAGCTGAAGGCGCTTCTTGATGAGGTCCAACATAGGGGTGCAGTGATGCGCAGATAGCCTACCAAGAATCAGAGGAAGGCCCCAGTATTTGACAGGAAGCTGGCCAACAGTGAAGCCCACTTTTTCAATAAGAGCATTTCTTTCCAAACCAGAAACCCCCGCAAGGAAAAGAAGAGACTTTGAAGGGTTTGTGCACAGACCCGAGGCCAGCTGGAAGCGCTGCTGACAAGATATGATGGCTTCAAAGGAGCTAATGGAGGCTTTGGAGAAGATCATTAGGTCATTCGCAAAAGCTAGATGGGAGAGCTTGAGAATGTTGCCAACATTATCTCTAAAAGCACCCCTTATTCCTGCTGGACTTGGGTTTCCAAAGCCACTACTATCAGAAATCAGGTTCATCGAAGAGGTGGAAGGGGTTGTCCATTTAACAACTACCTTTCTTTGGCCGGCTGGGATCTCACCACATTATCCCATTCCCTAGTAATGTAGTTGAAAGGAATGTTCCTGAAGCTCCCTTGACTAGTGGCCTAATGAGTTGCCCTAATCATGAGAATCTCATGAATATGTTTAAGCAATCTCTCTTCCTCTCTTAATATCCCACGTTTCCTCTCTTGCCAAATGTTCCACAAAGAACTCCATAAATGTATAGCTTCATAATGTCTTCCCTCTAACTCCGAAATGAATGGAATTCTAAAGACAGGCTAGATCCAGTACATCTATAGGAGACATCCAGCAAACTCCCAAGAAATCCAGGAAGCAATGACATATCTCCTTGCAAACGAAGCGATTGTGAATGAACAAGTGATTTGCAGATTCCACATTTACCTTACAAAGGTTACAGATTTGAGGTTGGATAGGCCTTATTAGCTCTCCTTCTCTATAACATGTCATGCATATTCACTTTCTCATGATAAATCTCCCAAGTAAAAATCTTATCGGTGAAGCTAAAGATGTCCAAATCAAATTGTACGGAAAGGGTGGTTTAAGGAGTGGTCTATTATACTGTGTGCTATCCTCCTCTGGTAAAGAAGGGAAGCTCTAAAAAAAAAGAACTGACTTCAAATTTTCCACAGGGGTTTAAGTCCCAAATCCCTTCATCTTTACCATTTTCATTAATGACAACCTCCTGTAAGAAATCAAGAAGGTTTACCACTTCTACAAGTTCAATCAACACCTCAACTCTCTTTTAAGTTCAAAGTCCTACTCGATCCCTCCCACTTTAAGATGCACACTCCTTAATAGTCCCCTGTTTCTCTCTCCCCCAACCATAAATCATCCCACCACCTATCTTATTTTCTGTGACGATGTATTTGATATTCTCGCAATGCTCTTCCAAGGACATGCCAATGTAACCTTCTCTCAATATCCCAACCATTCTCCACAATTCCATATTTTTAAATCTAAGGAGAGTCCTATTTATTTTCATATTATTTTATCTCGTGTCATATTTAGTGGTGCCAGGCAATAGCATAAACAGATCTCGTTAATTTGTCTTCAAATAAATCTAGTTCTATGGGATATTATCCAGTCTGTTAGTCTGAAGAGTCCGCTTTCCTCCTTTATTTTCACATCTTCGACCAAGTTTCGTTTTAAGTTGTCTAGTTCATTAAGATACTAAAAGTCTAAAGCTAATATATAAGGGTGTAAACACCAGTTCTATGGATTTTGGTATGGAACAAAGTTTTTTGTTGAAAAGACTGTTGCCAGTATTCGGGCGGGTAGTATCCCTTTTTTCTTGCTATCTGTTGTTGCTAAATCCCTCTTACTTCCTTAAGTCCTTAACATCTTTTTCCTCTTCTCTCTTATCTACATTTCATCTTCTCTTCTTTCTATCACTAATGTACTAACTAGTTGCAGGTTTTTGTTTTGTCTCAGAGAAAATATGATAGGTCTATCATAGTCCTTTCTCTGTCTTATCTACTATTACCTTTCTTCTCTTTCTTTCACTCTGATATTCTACTGTTCTTCTTCAATCATTTTTAATTTTCCTTCTTCTCAGTTTAGTTCTTCCATGTAATTCTGTTTCACAATCTGATTCCTAAACTGAATATTTTGATCTGAACTCTCTCTATTTTATTTTACTAATATGAATACTGGAATCATATTAGCCGACCCCATTTAGTTGGGATAAAGCTATGATGTTGTTGTTGTTGTTTTTGTATGATTACTAGAATCAAATCTTAAATCTGATTTTGGAAAATCATATTCGTTTTTAGTGCCCGTATTACTTCCTCTCTGAATCTGAGTTTCTAAGCTGTTGCATTGATAATTCGAGTATCCGTTGCCTGCATCAAGTTGTATTCATCAGGTAAGGAATACAATTGAAGTTGGGAAAAAATTATCACATGGATATCCAAAGGGTGACCAAGCTATCCAACGGTAAGATCCACAAGATCAACCCTCCATATGATCTAACTAGGTGCATTGTGAAATCAAGCTTGCCTTTTAGTAAGGATTAAGGAATTTTATAGAGCTTGGTTTTCCATTGGGCACAGTTCCAAGGAATTGTGTCAACTAGTTAAGAAGTTGTTCCAAAGAAGAGAGATGGATTTTAGATTATGTACCAAACAAAAATAAGGCTCAGAAGTTGAGCGGTTTCAAACAGTCGCATTTCCTTTTTGTCAAAACTGGTTGGCAACAACAAAAACAGCAGGACTTAAATAGCAACAGTAACAGAAATAAATAGTCTTTATGGAGTAGCTTGATGGTTGAGAAAGGGAAAAAAGAAAAACTTCATTAACACATATCTAGGAGAAATCAAAGCAATTAGCTAACCATAACAAAATTGGGAAGTGAATAAATCAAAACAAAATTGAGAAGTGGATAAATCAATAAAGAAGAAAGTTATACCTTATAGTCTCCATCTTATTAGAAGATATTCTTCTTCTCCAAGCTGTCGATTTCCTTGACTGTACATTCTATTTTTATCCTCATCTCTTTGCTGTAGATAAGATTGTAATTAAATAGGAAGATTGTAATAGATCAATCACCTACTGTCAAGGAGATTGTGTCTCCCTCCTCATCTATATAAATACCATACGATATGATCAATAATATCATCCAATTATTCACCAATTTTCATGGTATCTGTTTCAGAGCTTCTCTAATATATTTTTTTTTTCTCATTCCTTCTTCTCCATTGTGCTCGGTTCATCATGTGCCCTCCAGAGTTGAACATTTCTGCTACTGCTGCTGCTGCAGCCTCTGTTGTTACTGCTCCTGATGGCACTGCCAACCCTTTTTTCCTTCATCCTTCTAATAATCCAGGCGCAACTCTTGCTAGTCACCCCTTAACGGGTGATAATTATTCCACTTGGCGTCGCACCATGACGATGGCTTTCTCTGCCAAGAACAAATTGGGTTTTCTTGATGGAACAATCCCTTAACCACCCCCTACCGATCCAGAATTTAATGCTTGGACCCGTGCCAACGACATGGTTCTCTCATGGCTTCTCAATTCCATTCATCGTGACTTAGCTCCTTCCGTGATCTATGCGGACTCTGCTGCTACTATTTGGAAGGACCTCCATGACAGGCTCTCTCCTTCCAATGGCCCTCGCATCTTTGCTCTTGAGCGCTCCATCGCAACCCTCCAACAGAACTCCGATTCTGTTGCCAAATACTATAACACATTGAAAGGATTTTGGGATGAACTTGCCACGTATCACCCACTTCCCTCTTGTGCTTGTGCCACATCAAGCACTTTCGCTGAGCACCATCGTGCTCGCCAATTGATGCAATTCCTCATGGGCCTCAATGAAGTTTATGCCCCCATTCGGAGTTAACTTCTCGTCATGGGTCCGCTCCCCACGTTGAGTCGTGCCTTCTCGTTGGTCATCCAAGACGAATCCCAGCGCCTCCTTCAACCTTCACCTTCTCCAACTGGCATCGCTTTGCTGGCCACTCCACAGGCTTCTCCTCTTGCCGACACCCCCTCCCAAGGGTCGGTCAATGCAGTCACTCAGCCTTACAGATCTAAGGACCGCTGTGTTTATTGTAAAATCCTTGGCCACACTCGTGATACTTGCTATAAGCTACATGGAGACCCGCCTAACCACCAGCATGCACCTAATCATGTGCCTCCACTTCAACTCCAGCAACCCCATCTGCTGAAACGATACCCACTTTCACTAGTACCCAATATCAGCAACTTTTACGGTTGCTTACTGAGGTAAACACCCCTCCGGCTGCACATCTCACAGGTACATCTCTTTGCCTTACCTCTACTACCGATGCCTCCACCTTTTGGATCTTGGACACCGGTGCCACAGACCACGTTACATATCTCCCTACTCTCCTCCATGCTGTCTGCCCCCCACCCTCTCCCACCATCGGTGTTCCTGATGGTCGTTCCATTCCTCCCGTCTCTGCTGGCGACATTTCCCTCACCCCCAATATTATTTTATCTAATGTTTTATATGCACCATCCTTTAAACATAATCTGATTTCTGTTCGCCAACTTTCTTTACATCTAAATGCTAATGTCACATTTCTTTCTTCGCATTGTCTTATTCAGGACCGCTTGACAGGGAAGGAGATTGGACGGGGCCTCGGTGGCCTCTATTATCTTCAAATTGAGGCCCCCCATAGTCTTTTTCATCCACCGCCACCACTTTTCCGTTATAAAGATCTGAAGAATTACTACTGGTGGGGTGGAATGAAAAAGGATGTAGCTGAACATATGGCAAGGTGCCTTACTTATTAGCATGTGAAAGCAGACAGGCAGGAACCTCATGGTCTACTACAGTCATTGCCTGTTCTGAAATGGAAGTGGGAGAACATTACCATGGACTTCGTTACTAGTCTACCTCGAACACCTAGGGGTGTTGACATCATCTGGGTCATGGTGGAACGGTTAACCAAAATGGCCCATTTCATTCCTATAAAAGTCACCTGCTCGATGGACAAACTGGCCCGGTTATATGTTGAAAATGTGGTTCGCTTGCATGGAGTCCCTGTTAGCATCATTTCCGATAGAGATCCCAAGTTTACTTCTAAGTTTTGGGGTGGCTTCCAGAAGGCCATGGGCACACTGCTATACTTTAGTACAGTTTTCCACCCTCAGACAGACGAACAGTCAAAAAGGACTATATAAACCTTGGAAGATATGCTTCGAGCATGTGCCATTGACATGTAAAGCAACTAGGATGAGCACATCTCGCTCGTCAAGTTTGCTTACAACAATCGTTTCCAAGCCACAATTGGTATGGCACTATTCGAGGCTCAGTATGGGAAGAAATGTCGGACGTCGTTGTATTGGGATGAAGTTGGTGAACGTCGTATTCTGGGTCCTGAGCTGATCCAGGCAACCGTGAGAAGGTGGACCTGATTCGGGAGCGAATCAAGGCAGTCCACTCCAGGCAGAAAGGTTATGCGGACCTGAGGCGGAAGGACTTAGAGTTTGTCGTCGGCGACAAGGTTTTCCTCAAGGTGTCACCCACCAAAGGGGTGATGCGTTTCAGCAAGAAGGGTAAATTGAGCCCACGGTTTATCGGTCCGTATGAGATTTTGGCTAGAGTCGGGCTGGTGGCATATTGGTTGGCTCTCCCTCCATCTTTAGAAGGCGTGCAAGATGTATTCCACGGGTCCATGCTGTAGATATACGTTCACAACCCGTGTCATATTCTGACACATGAACCATCGGAGTTCGCAACTGATATGTCCTACAAAGAGCAACCCAAGAAGATTTTGGACAGCAAGATTGTTTACCTTCGTAACCGTCCTATCTTCTATGTGAAGATAAAGTGGTGTAATCACACAGAAGAAGAAGCATCTTAGGAAGCCAAAGTGGAAATGCGGGCGAAGTACCCCTCTCTTTTCGAGTTACAAGGTATACCAAATTTTGGGGACGAAATTTCTTGTAAGGTTGGGGGAATGTCCACACCTAAGATCATATTATAATAATGTTATTCTTAAGCCACGTAGATGGAGCTGGCATCTATGTTGGTGAGCTGATCGCAATGGTGGTCAAGCCAAGTTATACGGTTTTTGACCAGTTCACAGACATGGCAGTTGAGGAAAGATTTTTTAATCGGGATTGGGGGAAATTTGTAGATGAAGACTTCATGGACTACCCTCCAAGCACTAGTCCCAAGAGTGAGGAGTACAGAAGAGAGCCTCCAGTGTCCTGTCACATTGACAGGACGAGCCTTGGTGAAGTGAATGTCGAAGTAAGGAAACTCTTCGAGATTCTGGAAATCAATCCTTGATGGGGCAAAGGAACTATTCTTGGGTATATTCTGAACTTGTTTACGCGGTTACTTATTTCCTTTGTAACCCTCGAAAGGTAGGCCAAAGCTCGGGGTCTATTGCCTTAGGTTTACCCTATTTCTGTAGGACTGGACCCTGAGTAGGACTCACAGGGGTGATTCTACGATTGCGTTAAGCTCAATTTTGGGTAAAGTGCTATGGGACCCACTTGTCCCATGTCTCGAATTTCGTCTTGGTGTCCCAAACATGGTGGGCCCCACCCTCTTTTTTTTTATATTTTTGTGTTGGGCCTTTAAGTGTCCTAGGGACCTACTTGAGACCAAAAAATGGATTTTGGGGTCATTAGGTTAAACCATACATGCCCTTAACTAAAGCCACTATAAATAGGGGTTATGACCATTTAGTGGTCATAACTTCTCAAACCTATCTAAATCGTGGAAGTAAAGAGAGGAAGGAGGAAAGAGAAGGAAGAAATTGGAGGAATTCTAGGGCTCGTGGAGCTCAAGCCTAGCTGTCTTGCTGTCTTGGCTCAGGTAGATCCTTGAGTCTCTCTCTCTGTCTTCTTTATTTCTTTTGGGTTTGGGGAAAGAGCTGTTCAGGTTGGGGGTTTTGACCTAGGAACCCAAGGATGTTTATGGAATTGGTATCCTACCATCTTGGGGACTTGAAGCTCACCTGTAAGACCTCTCTTCACCTATTATTGGAATATATTTCTTAGATCTAGGGTTCTTGATGGAGAAACCCTAGATTTGGATCATTTGAAAGAATTTACTCCTTGAACCCTACAACCCCATGATAAGGGTAGGGTATTATGACCCTAGGTAACTTAAAGACATTTTTCCCAAGTCTTGATGGACTGAAACCCAAGTGAAATCCAGTTGGGAAGCTCAAACATTGGGAATTTTGGATTCAGTAAAGAGGTGGACCTAGTGGTGGACTCAGACCAGAAACCACCATAAGAGTCCACCCCTAGTCTGTTTACAGGTGGACCCAGTGGTGGACTCAGACCAGAAACTACCATAAGAGTCCACCCCTAATCTGTTTACAGGTGGACCCTGTGGTGGACTCAGGCCTGAAACCACAACAAGAGTCCATGCTTCCCTGTTTGCAGGTGGACCCAGACCAGGATCCACCCAAGAGTTCGGTCCTGTGTTTTTGGAGTATTTTGTTTGGGTTGGACCTAGGCACTGTGCCTCTACTCAAGAGTCCACCTGAACTCTATTATCCTACCTTAAAGCTTAACCTTTGAGACCCCTCCTACCTTACCTAACTTGCTTTGTCACGCTTTCTTAGGCAATATTACTCGTACGGTGAGGTTTACTTTACGTTGATCGACAACGAACCCTAATAAACAGATCGTGAACTAATAGGTGAGTGAGGTTGGGAGTTGACTTGATTTTTGGGAGTATTTACATATATTGTGTATGATTTGAATGCCAATTAGCATGTATCCTTCATAATTGCATATTTATAAATATGATTTGTGGATACGATAGTGATGTGAATTGTGTAGTTATGGTGGATCTATTAGAAATGCTTGGTTGGGATACGGTGTTAGATATGCCGACATTGGATCCCTATGAAATGTTATTCCTTGTCTGTCATGTGCCGTGTCATGCTAGTACCCAGGTACTAGATGGTATGGGACGTCAATGTGCCTGGAATACCTCTCGATACGATAGCTTCATGTAGTGTTATTGCGGTTAGGATTTTTGATCCCCTTGTTACGACTCTTACCAACAGGGGTTTAGGTGTTGGGTAATCGAGGCTCCCTGTGTGCCTGAGGAGTGATTCGAGGTCAGGTTTGGGATGACCATTGGTTATCGGGGTTTGCCTCCAGGTGGCGAGTGGCTTCTACTGGCGTGAGCCCAATTATAACAATTGAGGTCACATTTCGGTGATAAGATAAGTGATCTGCGATGTTACCCGAATTATTGCAGTAGCAAGTACCTAGTGACTGAGACGTGCCTGCTAGGTAGATAATTGGTTAATGATTTCATGCATCATGGACTATATGTTATTGCTTGTGTGTTCCCCATCCCCTCGCTAGGCTCAGTGGAGCTTATCCCCTTTGTGTACACCTTTTTAGATATGGCTGCAGATGATGGATTTATGGCGAACTTGGAGGTTCTCTCAGCTGAGTATGATTTTGTGGGCGTGGAGGACCCAGAGCCGTTGACAGGGGAACACGGCGACGGGTGTCCATGTGATGACTGGGCCTATGGGGCATTTTGATTCAGAGACCTACTTCTGTTTCTTTTGAGTTTATACCATGCATTGTATAAACTATGTTTTAATAGTTATGTAATGGTCATTTGAATTATCACTGGATTACTGTATAATCTAACACTAGGTAGATGAATGTTATGTAACTATTACTTAAACACTTCCGCAGTTCTGATTTACCTTGGAAATGTAATATTCCTTTGTTTCCATTTGCTAGTATATTTGTGATGATTATATTAGCTTCTGACTGTGATTCAATACACTGCAAATTGAGATCCTGGTGGTGTGGGGTGACACGTGTCGTCCTAATCACCCCCCCTCTTATTGTATTTTATTCCTTTTAGGGATGGGGGCGGAACACCGACTTTGGTTCTCTTGAACCTCAGTCATTGTTGAACGAAAGAATACGTTCACATTATGTAGTGACAAGACCCTCTCAGGTGTTGAGGAAAAGTCCTCATACTTTAACTCCATCATCTATCAAAGATGACACAATTGTTTTGACAAATAAACTGAATTATACTAACTCTTGTTGAAGATGTGTAGATAAGAGCATGACACCAAGTGAGGGGGAGCACTCAACACAAGAGATTGATGCTCAAAGCAATTTGAACCTTTGTCCTATCTATCAGACAAGTTTTGAAGACAAAGATTATGACAAGTTAGAGGAACTCACTTTGAAGACATTCATGTAAAGAAGTAAAGTTTAAGACTTGAAGAAGATTGAAGACTTAGAATTATACTATGTTGTAAAATCATATTTAAAGTCGAAATTGATGTAATGCACGCACATACACACGCATACATTCATATAGAATGACTTTAGGAGGTTAAAATTAACCCAATTCATGTGACCAAACTCTTTTAGAAACCCCCAAGTTAGTTTAACAAAGGACTTAACTTATTTCAATAGAAATTAGCTAATCCGGCATACTGGATCATAAAACAGCATTACCAGATCAGTTGTGGTCTCAGGAAAATGCCTACAGTAGCCTTCCAGCATACGTCGAATTGTGATCTAGCATATCGGATCAAGATTTGTTTTGTTTTACCCTAAACCGGCATACCGGATCATGATCCAGTATACTGGATCATGTTATAACCATTGGAAACATGACCGTTGAAATAAAGGCTATTTTAAGAAGTTTGGTGAACCGGCATAATGGATTAGAAACCGGTATATAGGATTATGTCTGTCCAATGAATCCGACCTTAAGATAGATTCCTAATTAGTTTGAGCTGCCTAGCTTATAAATAGGCACTTGTTTAAGCTCTAATTACTACTAATCACTATCATTAAGAGCCTTCATTAAAAACTCCAATTGCAAAAGCCTCAAGTGAGCATTCAAGCCTTTATTCAAGTAAACTCTCTCACAAGCTCCTTCACTTCACTTAGCATTAAGCTTCAAGTTAAAAGGTAACATACATTACTAAGGTTGAGGTAAGTCCTTCTTTAGTACCCTTTATTTAAATGGTAGTTTCAGTCCTCTTGCTCGGAATCAAGAGTAGTTTCAGTCTTCGCTTATGCCACTTCTATTCCCCCTTCTGACCCCTCCGATTCTAATGTCGTCCTACCCCTTCCCATCCATGATTCCTCATCCCACGAAGCTCTATTGCCCACGGCTTATGCCCCACCCACGACTGTTATACCCAATCCTACCCCACCCACAAGGCGCTCTCCATCACCTCCTCTTGCTCTTTCCATACCCTCTACTACCGTGGTGCCACCACACCCTCCCTCCACACGCACACGCCTACCTCCTACCCGCTTAAAAGACTACTACTGCGGTCATGTGCCCCCATCCTCGGCTCCCTCTTCGGCATGTGTGTCATCTCCATCAGGTTCTCTCTATCCCCTCTCTAATTTTTTATCTTATCAACCATTTTCCATTGCCCATCGTGCATTTCTTTGTTCTATTTCTAATGACCAGGAACTGACTTCCTTCACCATGGCCAACAAAGATCCAAAGTGGAAAGAGGCAATGGCAACTGAAGTAAAGGCTTTAGAACACAACAAAACCTGGACCATCACCACCTTACCCCCTGGTAAGAAACCAATTGAATGCAAATGGGTTTATAAGATCAAGCGCCATTTGGACGGGTCTATTGAGTGCTACAAAGCACGCCTTGTCGCCAAGGGTTTCACGTAGACCGAAGGACTTCATTATAATGAAACATTTGCCCCTGTAGCCAAACACATCACCGTGCGATGCCTTCTCTCAATTATGATTGTCCGTAATTGGCCGTTACACCAAATGGACATCAACAACGCCTTCCTGCATGGTGATTTGGCCGAAGAAGTTTACATGAATATTCCTCCAGGTTTTGCCAAACAGGGGGAGCATCGGGTTTGCCGCCTGCGCAAGTCCTTGTATGGGCTCAAATAGGCATCGCGGAATTGGTTTGAGAAGTTATCTGCTGCTCTTACTCAAGCTGGTTACACACAGTCAAAGGCCGATTACTCCTTATTTACCCATTGTAGCTCTGCCTCCTTCACGGCTCTACTCGTCTATGTCGACGACATTATCATCAATGGCAATGACCCTGTCTCCCTCACATTGTTAAAGAAGTATTTCCATTCCAAATTTCAAATTAAGGATCTTGGACCTTTGAAATTTTTTCTCGGAATCGAGGTCGCCCAGGCAAAGCAAGGGATCCATCTTTCTCAAAGGAAGTACACTCTTGACATTCTTGTTGATGTTGGTTTACTTGGCAGCAAACCATGTACTTTCCCAATGGATACCAACCTCAAGCTCACTCCGAACGATGGTACCTTACTCACAGACCCTGCCATTTATCGTCGTCTTGTTGGAAGATTATTATATTTAACTATAATCCGACCAGATATTACATATTCGGTTACGGTTCTCAGTCAGTTCATGAGAGCCCCGCGTGACCCGCATTGGCAGGTGGCCCTACATGTTGTTCACTACATCAAATCATGCCCTAGGACTGGCATTTTATTATCATCATCCAGTGACCTATGCCTCCAAGCTTATTGTGATGCCGATTGGGGTTCTTGCCCTACCACACGTCGCTCCATCACTGGATATTGTACATTCCTTGGAAACAATCTGGTTTCTTGGAAGTCCAAGAAATAACAAACAGTATCGCGTTCCTCTGCTGAGGCAGAATATTGTGCCATGGTATCGGCTTCTTGCGAGATCACTTGGCTCCAATCTCTTCTTCCAGATCTCCACGTCCCTTCCCATCTGGCGACACTCTATTGTGATAACCAAGCGGCCTTGCACATTGCTTCTAATCCCGTGTTCCACGAGCGCACGAAGCATATCGAGATGGATTATCATCTCATACGGGATAAAATCCAATCTAGCACTCTATCCACGGCACACGTCCCGTCCAAGTTGCAACTTGTCGATGTTCTCACAAAAGCTTTGGGTTATTCTGATTTCCAAGCTTTGACTCGCAAGTTGGTTTGTGACTTACACTCTCCAGCTTGAGGGGGAGTATTAGAAGATATTCTTCTTCTCCAAGCTGTTGATTCCCTTAACTGTACATTCTATTTTTATCCTCATCTCTTTGCTGTAGATAAGATTGTAATTAAATAGGAAGATTGTAATTGATCCAATTAAGATCAATCACCTACTGTCAAGGAGATTGTGTCTCCCTCCTCATGTATATAAATACCATACAATATGATCAATAATATCATCCAATTATTCACCAATTTACACATCTCCTGGAGGATTTGTGAAGCTACACTTTGATAAGATCCTTATTGGGTAATCCCCGCCCAATAAGGATCATAGGTTGCCGTTAGGAGGATCATGGGTTTTTCTCAGGTCCCATTGAAGAAGACAAATGATCTAGGCTGAACCTTATCTCTTCGCATCAGATTGGATTTTGTTATCAAGAAGACCTCTCTCATATACTGGAAGGAGATTCCTCAAATGTATTGAATGGGGTTCAAAGTACAGAGGAGAAGGGCTATAGAGGTGTTAGCACATCATTAGGCACATTAGGCATCTTGCTTACCTAGTGTATTCGGTGTTCCATTGAAGGCGAAGATCTCCCAATGGTGTGACAGCCCTCTTAGCAGAACAAGATTTAATCAGGGCCAATGTCCATTCAATATTCAAATTGGATCTTGTTGAAGCACCAGAACTGTTTCTATTAAAGTGCCTTCCAAATGCATTTTTATCTCTTTTATGATTCAGAAACACTTCTTACGCCCTACTAAACTCATTTTTACTCTCGTAGAAGTTCTCCTCGAGAAAAGAAATACAAAAAAGCACTATCAGCTCAGAAACACTCCCATGGAGCAGAAGTATTGTAAAACAACGACAGACTTCTAAACAATTACAGCTTCCCCCTCAACTATTAGGGTTGCATTTGTTGCACTTTTTGGGTGAAAACAAAATTATTTTTTTTAACAATAAACAGAGCTCTAAAAAATATTTGTTATATGTCAAACACAATTGTTGACTTCTTGGCGAAAGATGCTGCAAAACAAGTTTTATTGTGATGAACTTGCCTTTGATGCATCTTGCAGACCTAGATATCGATTTATAGCTAGCATTAGGAGATCCTACTGATGGCATTGCCAAAGGTGAGAGTATCCTAAATTGTTTTGTCTTTTGTATCCATCTAGGTATGCCTGGACGTTAAATTTTATACTTTTTTTCATTCTTTTAATAAAATCTGATCTTCTAGCAAAAAAAAATATTTTTTATATGTTAAAAAGAAAGTAACTTAGCATTTTATAGAAAAACAGTTATACTCTTGCATGCACATGCGAGGGTTAGCTTTGAAATTATGATCTTCTTGCATGGGAAAATCGGCAACGACAAATTTTCTCTCACATGAATCATACATCATATGAAGGGTAGTTTCGAAATTATGACAAACAATTTTTCTCCACATGGCGCATGGAAAATGGCACAGACACCTCCCACTTCCACAAAGAACAAAAAACTGCTTTGTAAAAGCAGTTAGAAACAACATATGTTTTTTGAGATTTTTCTGGTTCAAAAATTGTTCTTTTATTTCTTGAGCAAATGTCTGTATTTGTTTTTAAGGGGGGAAAAAAAAAGCCCTACCAAACACAACTTCTATAAGTAACCCAAACTAGACATTTGTATTTATAACCACTTTTCTACTTAAAACCTCCACAGCTGGGCCTTCCTCTTTTGAATAAAGACCCATGGGTCCTTTGTGCTCTCACAAGAAGTGCAGTGGGACATCAATCATTGGGACTTCTGGGATCTTCCAATTTATTAGAAAAAACCATGGAATAAGAAATTTCTCCCTCCCGACTTGAAATGATCTGCATAGACATCAACCATGATAAATTTTGGATTCATGTGCATTTTAAGAATAAAATATGGAGTACCCCCCCCCCCCCCCAAAAAAAAAGAAAAAGAGGATATGCATAGAGCCATAGAATTGTGTAATATAGATTCAAAAACTCCAGGAAGAAAACTATAAAACAATAAGAAAATATCCACTTAAAAGGAAAACCTAAATTAGAATGATAAAAAAGAAACTTGCTAATGTTTATTTTTGGTGTGGTTAGTCATATATAGTAAACCAAAAAAAATTAAAAAAATTAACACAAACAAAATTACACATGAGCAAGGTGTTGGGTATCAGTATTGGTCAGCATATCAGTGATTTTAAGAGACGTATCAGAAAGACGCAAAAAAATGCATGGAAATGTTACAGAAAGGTGTAAACTATTGTTTTGAAGGATAATACACTTAAACAAACAACAATTAGGTCTGACCATAGGAGGTTAGGTGGTCAAACCCAATATCTGACATGTGGCCGATCATTTAGGCCAAAATTTTGTGTATAGGTTAATGTAAGGCTGAATCACAAAGGACCTAGCCCAAGGTAGGATCTTCTTGAACAAAGTTTAATGCTGGTTTGGTCTTCAAAACTAGGCAACAATTGATGAACTTGTAGCAGATATTCCTTAATTGATCGCAAAACTTGTAGCAGATCACACAATGAAAAAAAAAAAAAAAAAAAGGAAAAATAGAAGATAGGATAGAAGAAGGATAGTTTGGATTGTGCCACTCACTCTCTCTCGGGTTTCTCACCCACGGCCTCTCACCATAACTGCATCTCACAGAGTTCCAACTACATGGTTGTTAAAACAACTCTTTTTTTCTTCCATTTAAATCGTTGGGGGCAATAGGGGCCCCTCTACTTTATTTATAATCAACTCATCAATGGTTACAAAATGGTTAAATTCCAGAAATGTTCATTTAAAATAAAAATAAAAATTGTTTAGAATGAAATATATTTTTTTATGTTAAATATTGCACAAAATGTACAATCAAAGGTTTTATGAATCGGGATTAAATAGGCTAAATCAATATCTAGCTGTATCGACATTACAATATGATCAAATTTCAGACAATCATATTTAATCATCATAGTACAATAAAATAATCTATCAAGTTCCACACAAAAAAAAAGTATTCTATAAAAAATAATAGACATATGTCACCTAACACAACCTGACACAAATTACAATTATGCGAAAACAATTAGATTTCAATTAATTTTGTTAGTTCAATTATCAACCCATAATTATATTTTAAAAAATGTTATGCAATCCAAATAAATATTTAATTATACATACCATCATATCACTCTAGCCTCACTATACTGAATATTGTGGTTTGTCGTATATATCATCATCAGCGTCATCATCATCCCTTCATAGTGATAAGTCGTGCTATTGGTATGCTACTGACTCCCCCGATTGTTGTCTCCAATAAGTAGACTCCAACTATTACTTCCCCACTACTATTCCCACACGACGTATGGCTTAGCCATGAGAAATAAACATGGTGTGGTGTATAGATAGGATGAGGTGAAGTTGATGAGAGTTTTCGTCGGTGCAAAAGTCCACCCATCACACATGATAGTAATACCCTTTTTGAGCCAAAGTGGCTGTATTGATTGAATGTAATTCTTGAGGTCCGACTCCTCAAGTGATAGGTATTGATGCTGAATTTATCAAGGCTTAAGGACCTCCACCTTCTCATCCTCTGCATAAACATCAAGGAGGTTTTGTAGTGGATGACCTTTATTTGAATTGAAAGATATTGCGTTAATCAGGTAACCTCAGCTTCGAAGTCTGAACTTTTTCGATCTTCTTCTAAGGAGACTTCTTACACCTTAACCAGGGGTTTAAAAATCCGTAAAAATCCAGAATCGTATTCCAGATAGGTCTGATGAGAAATTGGTCGGAATCAACCAAAACATGCCCTAACCCTAGTGTTCATTCAAAGATCGGCCCAGTCAGGCTTCTGAAAGTTCAACTTCACCATCGTTGTTTCCCCTTTCATGGTTTTTCTTGCATGATGTAGTACCTCCGCCCCTGTGGCGTGAACCGTCTCCGCCACAATGGCGTGTCCCCTTCCCTTGCTTTATCTTCTTGCCTGAAATACCAACTCCAACCCATCGTTTCCCCTTTTGTATTAGGCCTCCATAATCATTTTTTTTTGTTCAGAAACTTGTATTTCCAGAACCAGCGATGGGATTTTCTTTAGGGCTTTCCAGGTTTTTGGCCTTTTGGAAATCTCAAATTCTCTTCTTCTTCACCTTCTGTATCACTTGCCTATTCGAAAAGATCTGATTTCCTTTCATTTCCCCTTCTCTTTCTCTTCCTTCTCTCACCCACCTCTTTATGATCTCGGCCTTCTCAGTTTTCCAGCTTTCCCTCGCCTCTGCTTAGATCTACTCAGATCTGGGCTTCTCATGTCGAAACCTAGTAGGTATCCCTCGATTTTATAGATAGTGCCGCTCAATGAGATCTCAACTGAGTTTTTTGTGAAGAGAGCATAAATCCGAGACTCCCACAAGGAGAAACGACAGTAGATACACCCCCATCCCATATTGCTCCACCTACCACTGCTTCCACACCATTTTTGCCCTGCTCCCACCATGGAGGCCCACAACCTAGTTTGCGACATCACTTGGAGAGGCATCGGCGCCTTCACCTCCGTTTCTGCCACTGGCTCTGGTAGGATTATAGATATGCACAAAAAGGAGACAATGCATAGTGGGCCCTTTCTGTGGGTGATTAGGGTTTTTGGTCATCGTCGGCCAAAAATTGTAATTTTTGTGCTCCAAGGATATGTATCAATGTCAGGGCTCTTTGTCAAGGGTGGTTTTTCTTTTTCCTTTTTTCGTGTGTTTGTAGGTGTTGCCGACCCAGGTGCTTGTGGCACCAAGGTTAACGTCGGCTCTGATGCTCCAACCATCAGTCATGGATTGTTTGACACATTTGGGGCCCCTTTTATTGGCAAGTATGTGCACGTGCTTCAAATTAACAATGGCTACAGCCTGTTATCTAGGGAAGTGGTAGTGACCCAACCCCTAGTCTGGATGACCCAGTCAATGGCATGTGCGACCGGGTCTATTTCTACTCCTTGGTTTTGGATACCATATATCCATACATTGTGCTTATCATGCTCTCTAACTGTTTTATGTATTTCATTTTCTTTTGTTTGGCGTTGGGTGTGCATGAATGAATAGCCTTGCTTTCTACCAAAAAAAAAAAGAAAGAGAAAGGTATTGCGTTAGAGGTTAAAAACCTCATAAAGCCCTTACTACCCTATCTACGCTCCTCCTCATCAATACCTTTCACAAATTCATAAATCTACAATCTAGTACTTCCAAGTTTATAGTCACCTGATTTCATGGTTCGATCAACTGCAGCCTCCCTCCTAAGGTTAGCCTTCTCCTTCACCTGCTCAAATGGACCCTTACCACCTCTTACTGGACCTACTAGCTTGTAATTTGAGGTAGTACCAATTGATCCAATTCAGTAGCCATAAATCTCTATATCGTCTCATTGGCTTTAGAGTGGATTTGCTACAATGCATAGCCTCCTCCATTTGGCCATCAACATCCATGTGCAAAAGGGCAGTCTCGAGCCTCCAAATACACCTAAACAGTTTCGGTATTGATTCTATCGTATCCTTAAAGTTCCCTGTGGTAAGGGTCCCAGTAAGTACCTCAATCTTCCAATAGGGTTTGGCATAACAAAGGGACAGTTGTTTCGTGATATCTCAAATAAGGCTATTAAACGTTTTCAATAGTTGGAAGGACCTCTTGTTATATCATGCCGATAAAGAAATCATGTTAAAATCAGTAGCCTTCTCTCTTGCTAATTATGCGAGCTCCCACTTTAAACTATGGGCATCTCACCATAATTAATGAGGAAGGCAACGTATCGTTTCTTATGGGGAGATGATTCAGATAATGATAAGAGTCACTGGATTTTGTGGCAGTGAATATGTCATTCGAAAGAGAAGGGTGGACTAGGATTTCGCGATCCAACTCTTTACAATAAAACCTTTTTTTATCCAAGATGGCATGGTGTCTCTGGAAGGAATTTGGGTCTATGTGGGCAAAGTTTACTAAGTGCATTTACTACCATTACTGTGATTTTCTCGATGCCAAGTTGAACTCTAATCCATGACGTGTATGGAAAAGCATTATAGAGGGAGCAATGTTATCAAGATGAGGTTGCGGCAAGTAGAGATAAGGGATAAAATCCACATATACAACAATGCTTGGGTGCCCTCTTTACCCAACTTTTGTTCATAGTTTCCTCCATTGCAAAATTATCCTCTTCAATGTGTGTCTGAGTTTATCAATCAAGAAAATAGAATGTGGAGTATGATTCTTCTATATTTTTTTTTCATCCTACAAATAAAGAAACTAAATGTCTATTGGGCCATGATCGCAGTTCCAACCGACCATCCTTGATTCTAGTCTAGTTTGAGAGGAAAATGTCTCATTCGTTCCAGAAGTTGTAGATAAATGGAAGGCTTAAAAATCAAAACTACGAAGACATGATCTACTAAAAAATGAATGGGTAAGCAGTGGTTCAAGTCAAGCCCAGTCTGGTGCTGTCGTATTACGTAAAGGGCCAAAGAGGGGACTAGTTCAAGGCCATAATCTACGAAATCAATAAAAGCTTATCCTGGTTGGCCTTACTCAAATAGGGGCGAAATGAGATTCTTTATTTGCTAGATAAACTCCATTGCTAGGCCCACCTGTATATAGGCTCATACAAAGAGAAGACCCAATGGCAGATTCATTTCCAGAGTCAGATCGAGTGGAATCTATCCTGGATACGGGGAGCATCAAAGAATGGAGTTTCTTTATGTTAGAAGTGTCTATCATCTATTATATAACCATGGGACTTTGAAGACCATGACAAAACCATCAACAACGACACATCATGCTTGAACTGAAGTTCCCACAATGGTTTGGAAGAGGATTTGGAACTGCCATACGCTCACTAAGATTCACACACGCAGTGTGGCTTAGCTGTAGCCTTTCATTTAGAATCCTAGATAATGAGACTCTTAAGCTCCATTATCCTAGATACTGAGGCTCTTAAGCTCCATTGGTGGATCTTGGACATGAGTTCCTTCACCACTAACGGTAAAGAGATTTTTAAGGAAAACATCTTCCTTATGCTCTTATATATGTTGGTACATTTGACTTGAACTGAAGTTATTCTAGCTGCATTGGGAGCATGTAATGATTTTTTAGGGAATCAACCTATAACTGTGCCTCAACCATTTTCCTTACACAACAACGTGGAGAGTAATGCTTGGTGTTCACCCTAGTCTGGTTTCCTTAAACACAAGTGTGATGCTTCTTTGTCCGTGGATAAGAGACGTAGTGGACTGGGACATATCATGTTGCAGTCTCTAACCCAATCTCATTTACTGATATCTTGTTGGGGGAAGCAATGGCCATTCACGAAGATTTGTTAGAAACCATTTTCGAAGGAACATACAAGCTGTTTATTGAAGGGGAAAACCAGGAAATCATGTCGTGTTTACAATTTATGGACAAGCTTCCAATTGTTCAAATCCGTCCTATAATCGATGATATCCGCCATCTTTGTGCTTATTTTGATCATTGTAAGTTTCAATACATTTCAAGGGCTACTAACTGTAGTAGATTCCTTTTCTAGAAGGGTCCTTTTCGTTGCTAGTAGGAAAATTTGGCATAGTTCCGAATTCCGATCCATGTTTAATGGAGCAGCGCACTAATTTTTATGGGAGTGTTTCTAGTCTATCTTTTTTTTTTTCCCAGTAATAGTTTCTAGCCTATTTGAATAGATGTCTTTTGACCCCCCAAAAGGAACAGAGATTCGATTTTATTCTACATTTTGCAAAGTAAGAAAAGGGAAAAAGAAGGTTACCAAGTTGTGTGACCACAACACCAGTGCGAGGCCAATGAGACTTCGTGCATAGGCATCCAATAGGGGTGGATTCATGAGGATAGGGTGGTCGTTTCATCCTCCCTGTGTTTGGGCGTAGGGGCCACACAACCTAGCAACGATCCCCCGGACGTAAGGAAAAAATGGTTAAAAACCACTAATAAGTATAGACACATAATTCACCCCTCCCCCCTCCAAAAAAGAGTATAGATCTTTCGAAATTATGACTAAAACTATGGAATAAATGTTAGGTCATATGATTGAACTAGGGTTCCAAAAAATTAGATGCGGAAATTTTCATCCTTATATGTAGTGATAAACACTTTATTTTTTATTTCATAAAAAGAGTAAAAAAGAGCATGAATATGTAGATTGACATATTCTTGTGAGAATCATTGTAACTCTAATGTATAAACTATGAAAATATATAGAAAGAAAAATAGAGGGTAAGGGAGAGATGAAGGTGGAGGGTGAGATATATATTATTTGGGAAAAAAATCTTTGTCCGGGAGTGTGGCCTACACCAACACTCCCATGAGTCTATTTCTCTTCTCCCCATTTGAAAAGACACCTCTACCTCCTTATTTTAAGGAGAGAGATAGACACATGGGAGTGCTGGTGTAGGCCACACTCCCGTACAGAAAATTGCTTCCCATATTATTTATATTATTTGTACCTAATGCACGAGGCTCTCGCCACTATGGGGTCTGAGGAGGGGATATTGTACTATCTGTAATCACATGCATTGAAACGGAATAATCCTCTTCTCTATGGGTTCACAAATAAGCCCCTTAAAGGTTTCTATATTAAAAATACCCTTATTAATTAGTGTGGGATTCCACTTGGCGCATGCGGTTACCATTGTGAGAGAATCCAATGTAAACTCCAAAGTTTAAATTAGGGAAATATATAGAAAGATAAACAGAGTGTGGGGGGAGAGAGAAAGGGGAAGAGGATATTGTACAAAGAAAATTTTCATGCGACACTTGCAACAGGGATTTTCTTGTTGCCGGTAATCACATGCGTCCAAATGGAATAATCCCCTTCATGTATAGGTTTGCAAATAACCCCCTTAAACTTTCGTATTTTTTAAAATACTCCTGTAGTCTTGTTAGTCAAAGCGAGTTTCCACTTGGCGCATGCGGTTAGCCGGTTACGGTTTCAGGCTTCAGCAGGGAAATTTTGTCTGATATGTACGAGAGAGAGCGAGAGCGAGCGAGCGAGCCAACGTGGGACATGAGCACCCAAGGTGTGGACATGGGCGCAGTAATTAAACCAGGGTCAATTTTCTTTAAATTTTTTTTTTTTGTTTTCACTGTGTATACAGTATTGGCACTTTGGCAGATTATCAACAGAGAGGGGAGAGCGAGAGAGACAGAGAGAGAGACAGAGCGAGCTTCGTTTCGTTCTGTGTAAGCGTTTCGAAAACAAGAGTCTTTTAACGATTCTGAAAGCACCTTTGGTCGCCTCAAAACCATCCGAGTAGCTGGTTTACCCAAATTTCAAAGCCAAAATTTCTAGAAGTCTCAAAATTATTCGTGTCGATTCGTGTCTGCAACCTATATCTATTTAATTCCTTACCGTCAAAAGACCAAATGTTTTTCCTGAAAACAACCCGTTATCAATCGTTTTCTGGTTCTATCGTATATGTTTCTGATAAACTCTGATGCGTGATTCATCTAATCGTTTTATTTATTAACTTCCCAATGTGTGTGCTTCGATTTTGTGCCCCGGCGGTGACGAAAACCATCGCAGGGCCATTGAGTTTGTGATGATTTCTGGGTTTTCGTCGGACGATTTGTAGTTTTCACTTTTGATTGCATGGGTGATCTTGAAGTTTGGTCGCTACAGCCACACGGCGTCTTAAACGAAGAGGGCTCCTGTCTCTCCTCTTTGTCTGCTTCTTCGTCATGTAACCCAGACCCATTGTCAATTAGTGAAGCAAATTGGATAAAAGCCGAGCAGACGACCAATGGGATTATATGCCGGATTCAGCCCACTGTGGTATCTGAGCAGAGGAGGAAAGCAGTAATTGATTATATACAGAGACTGATTAGAAATTACCTTGGAAGTGAGGTGAGATTCCTTTCTACCTTTTTTTGTTGATATTTTTCTGGATAATAATGTTTAATTTATGGTTCTTAATCACTATTATTTCCAAGAAGTATAGTAGCCGTTTAGTATGATTCGGGTTATTGTTTCTGTATTTGTTTAATTTTATTTTCCGCTCTTTATTTCTCTTGATAGGTTTTTAATCACACTGCATTTTACCGTTCATACTTTTCATAAGCTCGAGCTTTGTGGGTTATGGATTTTTTCTTCTTCTTCTTTTAAATAAAGGAGGAACTTATGTTGGAAATTGGAATATGCATACACTTACCTTATTAAGAAAAGTACACTCATACATAGGCATTAATATTTTCATTTGGATGCCGAGAGAAACATCTCAGCTTCTACTATTTGCAAGATATACTCTATTATCAATCCTGTTTAGAGTTTACTGTGGACTCCAGTTAATTGGTTACACATCTAGTAGTTCAAATGGCACAGTAATAGCATAGTAGGAGAGAGTGAAGATGTCTACCATGTCTCTTTGATAAGGTTGGAAATATCACCCCACACATCATAACATTCTCTCATTTTCCTTTGGTATGACAGGTTAAGATGAATAAGATGCTGTGTTGGACATGTAGACAATTAAATGTTACAAGTTTTTTTGGGGATATCAAATGTACACTATTTTGCACACTCACAAATACATGTTTATAATTGTATGTGCTGGAACTTAGTATGGATCGTGGAGGATGATTTTTAATACTTTGGGATTGTATTTGTGGATTTCTGTAGGTGATTTTGGTTTTTTACAATTGTGATTTAAACAGAGTTGTATGGGAAAACAGGATCTATGTAGCTGATCCCATTTAGTTGGGATGTAGTTGTGTTTGAGGTGATTTTGGATTTAAAATGGACCTTTATATTATTCTTAAACTTGTATGCTGCAACATTATTAAGAACTGAAATCCCCAATTGGAAAGTCCAGTGAAGCCATTTTGTTCTTGGATCGCAATACCTAAAACAAATCATATGATCTTTGCTATGGATACTCATGCTATGCTAATCTGCTATAGTTTCTTTTGCAATGAAAAGATGGTAAAGTAGAAATTAATATTGCTGGTTCTATATGCAATGAGAAAGAAAATATTGAGGTTTATTAACTCTATTCTGACCATAATAAGGTATACCTGAAATATTTGCCTTGTCAACATGAGAATTGTTATACCCTTTCTGGGTCCCCGAATCAGGATTGCCCCATTGCTTATAGCCTCCCAGAACTGATTCATCAGGTCATTAGAGCTAAATTCATTTGCATGAAGGGGATGAATGATATGAATTGATGTGGTGATCTTCCTCAGGGGATAATTCCACGATCTTTGGTTTTGTTAATTGTGTTTCATTTTATCTTGATGAAAATTTCATGAGATTGCTCAATGTTTCACAAAATTTGCTGCTTTGGAAAACTAGAAGGAAAAACTTTTGGCAACAATTATAGCTCCTCTTGAAGGCTACTTTCATGTATAGGATCAGTTCTCATTGGTTGGGGTTGTTCATTTAGTGAGGTTTTTTTTTGGTGTGTGTGTGTGTTTAGAGGGCGTACTTTGGTTACAATTGTTGGATTTTTTCTTGCCCTAGGATTACTCCACCCCCTATTGCGGCTCTAGGGCATGCAGTCAAAATGGTGGTAATTTCAACCAGAAAACTGAAAGTCTCTTGCTTTGACCTGTAAAATCCTGAAGTCGAAGGTATTGTGCATGTTGATGCAGAGCATGATGAAATGCTGTATGCCTCCATTTCTGGTCTGTTGCAATCTATAGGGTCGTGATGTTTGGTCGAAGAGCATCTTTAATAATTGAAAAAGAAGGGGGAGGGGTTGTTTGGAATTAGTATGTTCTTCCTGTAGGCAATGGTATAGGTGCGACCATGAGTCCAAGATCATGTTTCCTCTTCATGCCATTCCATGTAATAGGCATGTACTAGTTGAGTAGTTTTTTTTTTTTTGACAAATAGCACTTTATGTGCAAGAAGAGAGAGTAGTAGTGCAACAGAAGAGCCTTCCAAATGGGAAAGTACTGGAAAATATCCCACCCGTAAAGAAAATACTGGAAAAACTTACGAAGGGATACCATTCCCAAAAATGGTCTCTACCAAAGTACCCCCCTTTTGCCAAGTCAATGCCAATTCATTAACACTTTTTGGCACTTTCATATTTTCCTCTGATGTTCATTGAGTATCTTTTGGTCCAATCAATATAGTTAATCTTTATTTTCACCTATTTCAAGCCCTTAGCATTCTTTCCCCCCTGTTTGATAAGTAAAAAAATGTTATCAGGTTAGAATCCCAAGAGAAAACAGTCTTACTACTTGTGCATGTATGTTCGTGATGGCCTGTGCTGGTGATGGTCTATTTAGTACAGCAATGAATCCCAGCTTGAAGAGAAACCGTTCTTCTCTATCCAAACTAGTTCTTTTAGTTTAGCCCATGATCAATCAGATGATTCAGATCTGATGGATCTGATTGGTCTGCGGGTAATAGACCCACTGAATGAGAGAGATCCTGATCTGACGGCTAGATATGGGCCAGATTGATCTCTGATCAAATGGTCAAATTTTGAGAGAATTATCATTAGATCTGAATAAATAATTTCCAGAATAAGATCAGTCATAAAATAGTCAGGTATTTTAATTTGGTGAGGTGCAATGGAGGAGAGGAAGAAGGGGATCAATGGGTGTTATGGAGGAGATAAAATAGGGAAGAAGCAACCTAAGATTTAGGATAAGTAAATTTAGCAATCGATGAGAAGAAAAAAAGGAAGATAAGAAATAAGAGGAAAAAAAGGGAGAGGAGAGAGAAAATCCAGCCTTCTTAGATAACAAATAAAAAGAATAAATATTTTCATTCAACTAACTCCTTAAAATTTTTTTTTTCGGGGGGGGGGGGGGAGTGGTTACATATTTATAAACTATTAATATTTTTAAATTGACTCTTACAAGGACTCCTTATCACTCTCTTACTCCTAGTAAAAACCAAAATTAATAAACTCTTACTAGCGTAGTATAACTAACAATAGGACTCTTCACTTCTCTAATAACAAAATATTTTTATCCAACTACTAAATGAAAACTCCAAACATATTACGTCGAGCTAAAAGAAGACCTCAATAGATGGAACCCACGAAACATCCTACGCCCATACTAATCTCCCCCCTTTACAGCTGTAAAATAAAAACTACATAAATACCCCTGTTTACAAAATTATTCTCCACATACATAAGAACAGATCTAGACCGTCCACTGGGTTTCCGAAGATGCTCCTGCATTAATCCCTCTATGTTAGAAAAGATGTCCTTAATTCTTATATTGAAGGGTAATCGTCACCTTACGATTAGCACCCTTTGTGTTGATCCAATGCTTCACGCTAACAAAATCAGTAACGATCAGCTTCATCACGTTAAAGATTTGTGGAGGTAGAAGGAAGTCAACGGTCTTGATCTTTTTGAATTATGTTTCCTCAATTGGAATCATCTTGATGATCATCGAGTTCTTTTGCGTTGGATCCTCTTGCTACTCCTGTAAAATTGGCTGAAACTAGTCCTCGATTTTGTGCTTTCCTCTTTACCCTCTTCAAGTTGTTTCATACTATGCCGAGTAATTTTGCAATTCTTCCACAAATTTAATCATGAGATGGATCGATTGTTTATCCATGATCAAGGTTTGGCTCGATACCAAGCTGAGGCAGTTCTGATGAATTTGATTGGCCCACGAGTAATGGGCCCACTAAATGGGAAGAGATTCCTATCTGATGGCTAGATATGGACCAGATCTGATCTCAGATCAAACGTTCAAATTTTGAGAGAATTATCTTTAAATTTGAATTAGTAATTTATAGAATAAAATCAGTCATAAATAGTCTAATATTCGAATTTGATGAGGTAGTATGGAGGAGAGGAAAAAGGGGATCATGGGTGTTATGGGGGAGAGGAAAAAGGGGATCATGGGTGTTATGGGGGAGATAAAATGGGGAAGAGGCAACCTAAAATTTAGGGTAAGTTAATTACCAATCCATGGGAGGGAAAAAGGAAGATAAGAAATAAGAGGAAAGAAGGGACAGGATAGAGAAATCCAGCCTTCTTTAATAACAAATCAAAAGAATCTATTTTTTTTTTCATCATTCAACCAACTCCATAAGCTTGGGGGGGGGGGGGGGAGGGAGGGTGATTACATATTTATCAACTGTTAACATTTCTAAATTGAGTTGCAGTGTCTCACAAGGACTCTTTATCACTCTTTTACTCTATATAAAAAAGAAAGGGCGTATCAAGTGCATGAGGCTCCCGCCACTGCGGGGTCTGGGGAGGGTCGTAATGTAGGCAGCCTTTACCCCCACTTTGCAGAGAGGCTGTTTCCTGAGACTCGAACCTGTGACCACTTGGTCACAATGAGCAATCGTACCGTTGTACCAAGGTCCACCCTCTACTCTCTTTCTCTACATAAACAACCAAAATTAGTAAAGCGTCCATCTGTTTGTAACCAAGAAGGCTACAAGTAGAAACTCTAATCGTACTTTGTTTTCCTATGAAATTGTTTTAATTGCCTAAACTACCCCCTGCTTTCTTCATTTTGCATACCTGCACTAGCTCGATGGTGATATGGCCGATGGAAGAAAGAGCAACTCCGCTCTCCTTCCTCCTTTGATTTTGTGGATGAATATGATCTATGGCGTCATCGATTAAGATGGGAGTCCATATTACTTTTACCCCCACACTGAAAAACCACATCATAACGGATGTCTTATTGCAGCGACATTCTCTCCGGGATTGGTGAAAAGAAGACGACGTATGAATAACGAACTGACTAAATGAAGGCTGAAACATTTGTTTTATTTTTGTTTTTTAATTTCCCCCCTCCCAGGTTCCAAAATAGATTTATTTCAATCAAACCCAACGGGCAGTATTCGTATACGCAATGTTATTTAACTTATTTGGACATTATTGCTTCTGAAACATCAGAATTCGGCATATGACAAGGAGCCAAGAACAGAGAACCATGAGGTGGAACCTGCCATAGATCTTGGTGGGAAATCTTGGTTCTACCTCTTTGTTCTTTCTTAGGCTCTTATATACAAAACAATTGTCAAGTGTCACATGCAGAAGCTATTGAAGCAGGATAAAGAAGATTAGAAGTCTATGACAAAATGTGTAAGGTGAATGGAAGAGAAGCATTGTCGTCCCGTTTTACAAAAATAAATGTGATATTCAGAGCTGCAATAACAAAGGGGCATAGTACTAATGAGTCATACTATGAAATTATGGGAGAGGGTTACTGAAACCCACTTGAGAAAAGAAACTACTATTTCGGAGAACCAATTTGGTTTTATGCTAGGAAGGTCCATGATGGAAGCTATTTTCTTACTTAGAAGCCTCATGAAAAGCTATAGAGAGGGCAAGAAGGATCTCCATATGGTTTTTATTGACCTAGAAAAGGCTTATTAATGTAGTCCTAGATAGGTAGGAGACCTACTAGGAGCCAGTTCAACCAGGATCTGTAGAACTGCTGGTTCGATGGAGGCAGAATTGAGGTTTTAGGTCAAAAGTAGGGTTAAAGTTAGGTTTAGGTTAGGGTAGTCTTATATGGTAATGATAGGCAGGTGTAGGGAAGTCTAATGGTATAGGTTTTATGATGTTTGAGTGAATGGAAGTAGGTTAGATGAGTTGGACAGCAAAATAAGGTTATTTGAGACAATTCCTGATGGAGGTAGGAGAAGGGGATTCTAGGGTTTAGGGTAGTGGGGGTCTGATGAAACTTGGATCGAGTGTCAATAATGATGGAAGGGATGTATGCTGAAAGTTTGGTTTGAAATTGATGGACAGATTTGAAGTTATGGAGGAATCCTAGTTAGGGTAGGAGTGAGAAGAAAGTTTAAACAAAGTTCAGATTCAAACTTACTGGATTTGAAGAGATCTTCAATGGCAGCAGCTTTGAAGATGAACAATGGGGTCTCCCGATCTTCACGATGCAAGGAGTCGATTGGAGATCCACCAATCCCTTCCACCTTGATGAACCCACAAGAATGCAACACTCTCAAGGAGCAACAACAGCAACAAAGGCAGCAAGCATAAAGCTGAGTTTTTATTAATCAAATTCGTGTTCAATGTTGGCTTCCCTTACAAACTTATATATAAGACTCAAAAATAGACTTAGACACTAAAAAGGAAAGGCCTAACCCAATCCTTAACCTATCAGCTAACTTAAACTGACTAGGAAACTGAAATAGACTCAAAATAGAGTCCTAATCCAGCCCAACTAAACAACTAAAAGAAAAACTAATAAAATCACTTAAATTGAACCACTGGTTCAAACCAGCTTTGGACCGGTTCAATTAAAAACATTTAAAACATGAAAATAAACTAAGTATAGGACTAAAACATCTAATCCCGTATGCAACCTAATTACCCATATTTTAGGCCTATAAAAGTGACATATTACATAGAAAACCCATGGGATCAAAGGCCCAACATGTACATAACCCAACCCTAGACTTATTTCTAAAGAAATAAGCACATTTCGATGATGAATCTGCATCACTTATGACAGAATCTCTAGAGAGTTAATCTGGAGTATACTAGAGAAGAGAAGGGTTTTAAGTAAATACGTGGACATAATTAAAGATATGTATGATGAGGTGGTGACTAGTAAAAGAACTTGGGGGGGGGGGGTCTAGGTAGTGAATTTTTAATTACAATTGGGTTACATCAAGGATAAGCCTTAAGCCCTTATTTGTTTGTGCTTATCGTTGATGATTTAACAAGCGATATTCAAGATGAGGTTCCTTTGTGTATGTTTTTTGCTGATGATATCGTTTCGGTGGACGAGACAAAGGCAGGGATTAACGCCAAGTTGGAGGTTTGGAGCTATGACCTTGGAGTCAAAATGTTTTAAAATAAGTAGAACAAAGATGGAGTATATGGTGTGTAACTTCAGTTAAACTAGGATGGTTAATGAGGTCGTGAACATGGATGAGAGAGTGAATCTTCAGAGTGATTTTTAGGTATTTGGGCTCAATCATAAATAAAGAAGGTGATATAGAGGATGATATTGCTCATAGAATTAAAATAATATGGATGAAGTGGAGAGGTGTGTTTGGAGTGTTGTATAATCTGTCTATTCCTTTAAAGCTTAAAGGAAAATTTTGTAGGGCTGTTATATGATCGGCTATGATGTATGGTGCGGAATGTTGGGCAGTTAAGAAGCACCAAATAGATAAACTAAGTGTAGCGGAGATGAGGATGTTGAGATGAATGTGTGGCAAAACTAGGAAGTATAAGGTAAGGAATGACCATATTAGAGCTGACTTGGGAATAGCTCCGATTCATGATAAGTTATGAGAGAGCCGTTTGAGGTGGCATGGCCATGTGCAACAGAGGCCTTGTGATGCTCCAGTACGGAGGAGTGATTTGATCTAGATTGAAGGAACTAAAAGAGCCAGGTGCAGGTCTAAAATAACCATAGGAGAAGTGGTGAGGAAAGACATGCATAGCCTAGGTCTGGTTTCATGTATAACTTTGAATAGAGCTGATTGGAGAAGAAGGATCCATGTAGCCAACCCCAACAATAACAGCCTCTCTGTGGAAGCAGGGGTAAGGCTGCGTACATTATGTCCCTCCCTAGACCCTGCAGTGGCGGGAGCCTCGTGCACTGGGTATGCCATTTTTTAAGGTTATGTTGTTGTTGTAATCAAGGGACTTATTTATGCTCTTCCTCCCATACGTTTGTTGTTCGACTTTGTGTCTTAGGAGGGTTGTTCTGTATGACTCGGGCTTTAACAAGAGGTACCCAGAGATCGATTCTTTTCTTGACCCCATTTTGGTGTCCTCTTTCTCTAACATCCACAGTATTTATTTTGCTATAAAAAGGAAACATTTTTCATTTCTGCTAAAAAAATGGGGATGTTTATGGGATGGCTGAAAGGGAATAAATGCAGAAAATTTTGTTATTTTGTTCTGCCTTTGTAAAATTCAGATTTGGTTTTAGATTGAGTTTCATATGTTTTCACTCTGTTTTCTCTCTCTCTCTCTCTCTGTTATGTTTATTCTCTTACAATTTTCATCAATGACGATTTTTGTCCTGGCGCTTGAACCCTAACTCTGACCACATCTCGTCCTCCCCTCCCTGACAATGTGAGATTTGAGAGAGAGAGACCTTTGGATATATATCAAAAGAGTATACACAACAGTCGGATCAGTTACACCAAAAACTACCGTTTTTAATTGGATTAAAGATAGATACTATGATAGATAGAGATGGCCGAAGAAAATTGATGAGGGAGGGCATAACGGTCATGGAAATGGGGAGTTGCAGTGGCGGCCAGAGATGATGTCTGTGCATGACTCTGAGACATGAGTAAGGGGAGAGTGTGAGTTGTCGCTCTTTATGATAGGAGTAAAAAGCGCAGAGAGGGAAGTTGATTGAAGCTGGCTACAAAACCCTTTATACCTGCAGATGGAGCTGATTGGAGTTGTCACAAGCCTCCTTGTGAAATGACAAAAATTTAGCCCTAGAAAGTAGGTAAATTGTATGGGATGGGCAAGTAAGCAAGGTTACAAACAAATTTGCCATCAATAAGAACTCTATACTAGCCTAATATAACTAACAATAGGACTCTTAACTTCACTAATAACGTAATATTTTTATCCAACTACTCAAAGAAGATTCTAAGCATCCGACAACCAGCTCAAAGCTGTAATATCCCCCCCCCTCACAGCTGTAAAATAAATAACCACATAAATACCACTGTTTACAAAAAAATTATTCCCCACATACATATGAACAGTTCTGGACCCTCCACCGGGTATCCCAAGATGCTTCTGCATTAATCCCTCTATTTTACAAAAGATTCATCCTCGAGTCTTATAGTGAAGGATAATCGTGACCGCACGATCAACACTCTTTGTGTTGATCCAACGTCACACTAACAAAACCAGCAACGATCAGCTTCATCATGTTCAAAAATTGTGGAAGAAGTCAAGGAGGAGGAAATCAACGGTCTCAATCTCTTTGAATTGTGTTTTCTCAATTGAAATCATGTCTGGATTATCATTGAATTCTTCTGCCGTTGGATCTTTTTGCCACTCCTGTAGGATTGGCCGAAACTCCTCTTTGATTTTTTACATTTTTTTTAGCGTATGTTGCCTCTATTTCTCTTTGCTCCTTGAGAAGCCGTTTCGTACTCTCTGGCTCTCTGCTGATTAATTCTGCAATTCTTCCACCCAGTTAATCTCGTGATGAATCGATTGTTAATCCATGATCAAGATTTGGCGCAGGTTTGGCTCTGGTACCAAACTGATGCTAATCAGTCAGATCTTTTCGATCTGATTGGCCTGCGGGTAATGGGTCCACACTGAATGGAAGAGATCTTGATCTGAGGGCTAGATATGGGCCAGATCTGATCTTCATATCTGATGGGTTTCTACTAGAAGACTAAAGGTTAGGTTCAGAAACTTGGTATGAATCCAGAAATGCAGTGAATAAGTGATGACCGGATTAAAAGAATTTCAATAGTCTGGAATCAAAATCTCGGGTAGGTCCGATATTCTGATCAAAGGTCAGAATTAGATGGGGGAATACAAAATGGGGTCCAGATCTGATGGCCGGATCTGAAGTTATAATGATGACCTACTAGGAATAGGATTCTTGCAATTTAGGATTTCCAGAAATAATATCGATCTCAGAATTGAAAGGTCTAATCGGTAAACAAAAGTTGATTAATTGAAGACCAGCATCAAGAATGAACAATGAGATAAAAGTCGAAACAGAATTTTGGTTTCGATTCACAATACTGTTCATCCGAAGAGTTTGCTCTTTCCAAACAAGAGCAAGAGTGGATCTTGAAAACTGAGATCAAAAGAGCGTAAGAAGCGATTCTAAATATGGTGTCAGATCTGAAAAATTGATTCAAAAACTGAGGAAATCCAAGAGTTTCAGTTGGAAAAGGAAACTCACAAACAAATCAAAGATTGAGTTTTCAAAACAGAATACTGAAGATCATTAAGTGCCATTGCAAGATATGTAATCAGATCTGAAATCAGAGATACAATCAAAGAGAAAACTCGGATTTAAATCACAGGATATGTGCAAGAAGTTAGAGTTAAGAACTGACCTGTTTGCAGGAACTAGACAATGAAGAAGAAGATTAGAAGAAGATCAAGATATGAACTAAGCATCTCACCTTGTCCTCAACTAGAATCCCACCAGCCATTGTTGGCATCCCAACAATAGGTTGCTGCATCTCACAATAGAATCCTGTATCACACAGAATATGGAAGTAAAACCATGCTTTATTCAACTTTAAAATCTTGGGTTTGGCTGAGAACAGCCTTACATATTTATAGATCATGATTTAGTCCTATTCATAATCATTGTAGGAAACCAAATTAAAGAAAACAACTTAGAATTTCCTCTATGTGCAAGCTGGAAAAGGAATCCTATCTAGACTAAGATTTGAAGAAACAAGATAACAAAAAGTTTCCTAATATGCTGTAATTTATAAATTCTGTTCCAGATATGATCACAATAAATAAAATAATTAAAAAGTACTTCTAGGAAGTACCTACGATTCTGGTTTTGGGCATAGTTTGAAAACTCGGATTTTGGCCTCATTTCAGCCTGACTGAAATCCAAAATTTCCCCGAAACAGTGTAAATTTCCTGGGTGAGTTTCGGTTGGCCATTTCGGGGGCAAATGGCCATATCAAGCTCCGATACCTAAGGGAAACCTTATTTAGCCTATATAAACATATATAAACCTTTATATTGCAAGAAAAGTCACACAAAATGGTAGTTTGGATTTGCACCCTTGGTTGACAGCATACACCAACTCCTATTGCATACCTTGTGTAATATTGCCTATTCTATACATTATTTTGGTACTAGAAGACAGAAAAGGCAAGTAAAACAAGTAAATTATGCATCATGAATGAAGAAATATACTATTGATTAATTATGAAATAGTACAAAGTACATCTATTTATGTAACATAGACTCATAGAGACCCAAGTCACAACAATACAATACTGTATGGTGATACATGAGTACAAAGTGGACCACCTCAGGCCATCCTAATGGCGAATACCACATAGGGTTACATGGAGGATCAAGCCCACTCATGAACTGATGGTGCCAATCGAGCCCAATCATATTTTTTTTTTTTTGCAAAAATTCATTTTTGGGAAGAAGCTCATACCTTGAATTATTGAATGTGGCCAAATCTTCACCAATATGCAGTAAACATAATAATTGTATCCTGTCGTAGGGTCTCTTATACATGATACCTTCGAGGAGAATGAATTGTGCTGCATATCTTCTCTAGAAGCACCTCTCTTGTTTAGTGGCCTCTTTAGGATACATCTTTTCCTGGATATAATCCACGATGTTAGCATACCATTGTCGACCATCTATTGTAAGAGCATTGATCTCATGGTAAGCTGGTTGTTCTCTTTGCTCCACAAAGAATTGTCAAATACAATCATTGGAGTGACATGGCAACCCCCAGCACCGTATTCCAACGGTGCGTAGAGGTGAGGTGGCCAAAATCAGGCTGAAATATGGGTTTTCCTTCTCCCACAGAGAAAGAGGGGTGAAACAGGAGAAATAGCTCGAGTTCGGTCAAAATTTTGACTAGGCCTGCATTCGAAACAGGGTATTTATAGTACCCTGTTGAACTGTATCACCGAAACGATACGATATAGGGTCGTATTTTTGGCGAAACACTGAAATTCAACTGCAATATTGTTGATTCTTTGATTCGTATAGTATTTCAACTTGGCCACTTCAAAATCTCTGAATTTTCAGAAATTCGGCAAGATTTTACTGAGTTTTTTGAACTATGGTGTTGGGTGAACCAGAAAACACCCAAGCTTAAGGGTTGGCTGAACCCAAAACTGGTTCAAACTGAGTTAACTCAGATCCTCAAGGCTGAGTTACTGAGTTAGGTTCTTTCTCTTCCTTTGGTACTTTCTAGAGTACCTTCGTTGATGCTGATCTGCATCAAGTTCTAATGTCAGACACTGATATTCTGAGAATAATCATTAGATCTGAATAAATAATTTCCAGAATAGTCATTCATAATATAGTCAAGTATTTGAATTTGATGAGGTAGAATGGACGAGTGAAAAAAGGGATTGATGGGTGTTATGATATGAGGGAGATAAAATAGGGAAGAAGCAACCATAGTTGTCATGGCGTCTAGGCGACCCTAGGCATTGGAGGAGGGGAAAAAACCAAGGCGATGCCTTGCAAGAAAGTCCTAATATCTAATCAATCTAGGACTCAAAAAAACATAAAATAGTAAATTATACTAGAACTCCAATTATATATTTTGGATAGATAGTGCATGGTCTGGATTGGCTAAGTGTCAAAAGTAAGAGATTTGTTTAATTAATACCATCCAATGTGTTGGCGTGCAGCCCTCGGTAGCTCATCCATTAGTGCACCCTCTTGGTAGTCATGGAGTTTCAGAGCTATATATTTTCCATGCCAACTTGGTTTTTGCTGGAATTTGACACGTGAGCATTGGACCTTGGGATCTACATATCTACAAAATTTGGGTCCCATCTGAGCTACCACGTGGCAAAAATTTGGGGTATAATGGAAGTTTCTCAGTAGTGTGTCAGCAAACCATAGCTCATTATAAAAATGAGTTAAAAGTATGTTTATTGTGAACATTAATTTTGTTTTCAAATTTTCATAAAAATAGTAAAACCGGGATTTACTATGATGACTATGTGAATTAGCATGAATAGTAAAATGAAGGGGTTGAAGATATTGATGATTTGAGGCCCCATAAATTTGATTCCCAGTTTTTTCCAGATTGTTGTTCTATCTAGGAGATTAAAGGAGGTGGTCAGCTTGCCCCTTGGTCTGTACAAGGGATCTTCAACATAGGAAGACGTATTTTAGAAGGTATATGAGAACATGGATTCTTTATTTGGTTGGACAATGCAAGAATGATCTTTAATATCGACAATGCAAGAATGATCTTAAGATCTATTTGACTATTTGTAAAAGCCATATGTTCATGTAGAGCGTAGCCATAGTACTACATCTCGCCGAAATCTTGAGATTTCGGAAATTTCGGCCAGGTCGAGACAAGATGGCAAGTCGAAATGAAGAAGTGCAACATCTCGGTCGAAATTTCATCGAGATGTTGAAATTTCAACCGTTTGTAGCATCTCGCGGAAATTTCAGCCAGATGTTACTAACCATGGGTATAAAAAGGCAAAAACTCGTGAGTCTCAGTCGAAATTTCGATCGAGAACTCTTTGGTGACTCCCATTTCGACTGTTTGTGCTGTTTTGTGCTTTCTTCTTCGATTTTTTTCCGCAGGTGGGCAGGCTGATTGTATGGACATTGATAATTTATGTAGCTGGCGGATTGAGTATGGGTGACAGCAGATCGAGTGGGCATTTACGCCCCATCTTTTGGCGGAGAGACAAGTCCATCGCTATCGGAGTTCAGTGCATCACATTCACATCCATATGGGCAGTTTATTGGGGTGGGGAAGCATATATCTTCTTCATCCATTCCCAGTTTTGAGTATAACTCCCACTCACATTGACATATTGGATCGTCTTTTGTGGACGACATTTTCTCCTACCCAACCCACCAGCCGTACATGCTGCCAATGGCGTCATATCACAGTGGCTCAGTGGGTAGTTCTTCACAATTTGTTGACCTATATCCCAGGATAGGTTACCTTCAGTATGTCGATGAGGCAATTTACATAGCAGTTGTGGTGGACTATACTTGTTCCAGATTATGACGTGGCATTCATTTGTCTTATAGTCAGAGGACAATGCACGTCGGCTCCATCGGACCATGAGTGGGACTGATCCTGGACAGCACAGTAATAATTATTAGTAGACACTTGTATTAGGAAGTGTATTGACATCCAAATTATGTACTTAATTCTATGACTCATTGACTCTATGTTTGTACGATTTACTTGCCTTTTATGTCTTCTAGTACTTAGACAATGTGTAAGTATACATTAGGATTCGACCGTATACTACCAATCAAGGGTGCAAATCCAAAAGACCACTTTGGGTGATTATTTTTGCAATATGAACATTTACATATGTCTATATAGCCTAAAACAAGGTTTCCATGAAGTATCATGCCTTAATTTGGCCTAAAACCCATCGAAACGGCCAACTGAAACTTTGCACGAAAAAGGACTAGATTTCGGGGAAATCTCGCTGAAATCTTGGTATCTCGGTAATTTCGGTCAGGCTGAAATGGCCCTCCGAGACTGGATTTTAAACTATGAGCGTAACTTTTTGGGGGTATGTTAAAGAGGTGATGAGGTTTTGGAAATTTGAAGGAATTAATCATGGCTTGTGCAAATATGGTATCCTTTCGATTGTTGTTGATGGATCTGATGCTGTTACGCAAAGCTCTCATCCAACCATACCCCTCTCATCAATTTTGAAGCTTCTCAGTTTAGGGTAGTATTAAATTTCAGAAAATGTGGCTGTCTCACGATCCATTTTTATATATGGTTAGACAATCCTGGGATGGTCCAGTTTATGGGAGTGAACTAAGTAAATACTGTAAATTCGCCTTCAAGTTAAGAAGACTTAAAGAAGAATCAAAAGTATGGAATCGTAATGTATTTGGTAATGCCTTCCAGAATGTTAGAAATGTAGAAGACGACGTCTTGGCTATAGAGCATGATTTAGAAGTGAATAACTGTGATGAAAATTTCAGGAAGCTCAGAGATGCTAAAGTTATGTATGGAAAACAATGCTCTTTTAAGGATACTTCAGCACGGGCTTACAACTTCAGTGGTTTCATTGTAATAGGTTCCATTATGAGGCCCAAATTTTAGGTCCTAAGAAGAGCACAGACTTTCTTCTCTTGTTGGAGTTACTAAACTGTTGTGCAAGTCATTTGTCGTCTAGCTATAAAGTTGTTTTCAGAAAGTCTACTTTTTATTTAAAAGAGTGCTAAGGTAAGTAAATAGGTCTGTTAGAAGTTTCTGTTTTTTCAAAGTATAATTTTTATAGTCAGGTTAGAAGTCTTAAAGTACTTAAGTAATTTCTGTATATATTTTTTTTGGCAAAAGTTTCAAAATCGGCTGGTCTAGAGTGGTTCTCTAGATTGGACACCAAGTTTTCCCATGTGGAAGGGTGATGTGACAATTTCAACCATTCTAATATCTAGAGAATGGTCTAGATTAGTCACATGTTGAATTTCAAACTTAGATTCAACCATATGCACTCCCATGTATTGGCATCTTCCCTTGTATTTTCAGTCATCCATTTCTTTCTAAAAAAGCTTCATTTTTTCACTGATTGAGCTCCACTTGGCCAACTCCATTTGGCTGAAACTTGATCTCTGAGCAGGGACCCTTGGGGTGCACTATCCTAGGATTTTCAATTTCAGTCAATCTGTCATGTGGTAGATATTGGTGCCAGACTAGAGAAACTCTTTAGACCTGCGAGACTAGAACAACTGCTTCTTTTTTTTTTTTTAATAAATAGGAGTTTCCATTTATTTTACACTAGAGGTCTTTATATATCAATGTAACTCCAACAGTTTTAGTGGAAGTGATGGAATAAACATAGTTCGAAAACTCGGGTCTCGATGGGATCTCGGTACCATGGGAAACATTTAATTTAGTAATACATAGCAAATTAGCAATCAAAACATTCAATTTAGTACATAGCAATCAAAACATTCATATAAAGAGTACATTAAATCAATCTTCTCTGAATTTGTTACATAAAATGTGATCGAGTAATGAATTCTTCCCCATATTGATCCACAAAGAATTCCCATGTCATCGAATTGCTGAAGTGTTGCACATAGTGTGACACAACCTCCATATAAGTGTTGTCATCAACATATACCAAACCCCCTATCCTAGGGTACATGGGAGGCTGTAGGTATGAGGTGTGAGATCCAATGCTATTGTCATATTGAGTTTGAGGCGTGTATGGCTGGTTTGGGACTGGGAATATGTACCCAAAACCTGACCCAATGCTTTGATTGTCAAACTCAACTGCTGACTGCCTAAACTGACCATAGCTACTATATTCAGAACCGGTGCTCTCCTGGCCATATTCATAGCCATGATGATGCTGAGATGAATGCCATGACTGATGCTCACTAGTAGTATCTATACTCATGCTTCCGAAACTTGCAAGTATGGTGTTCATACTGTTGTCATCATCTTGAGCATGTGAGTGTTTGTGACCCTTCTTTCTGTTGTACGTTTTAGTGTGGCCACCATGGTCTTGATCTTGAGTGGCATTCGTAAACTGAGACTCACCTGTGAAACGCATAGGGTCCATTTGCGTTTCCACATCATACTGGTAGTCTGGTACTGCTCGCGCATCCCCTCATGACGATCATCATTATAACCACCACTTTGCATGCCACCACCACCACTACCACCATCACCATTACCACCATCACCATCATCACCACCATCACCACCATCATCGTCACCACCATCATCATCATCAGTAGGACTTCCTCAAAAGGTCTCGGTGACTCTGAATGTCCACGCCCCTCTTGCGACATATAGTCCTCAACATCAGTACCGGTTACAGACGCAATGGTGGGGTCGGGCCTACCCCCAGGCTGATCCATATCGGGTGTACCATGATCCCTCACCCACTGGAATAGGGGATCCTCATCATCATCAGAGTCCTCCTAGAAAATGTTGGACAGTTCAATGAGTTCTTTGTCATTGGCTTTAATTCCTTCACGTATGTGCCTCATCCTTAATCTCATATTGTAGTGCACATACACAAGCTGCTCCAGTCGTTCGCTACCCAACCTGTTCCGCCTCTTTGAATGTATCAATGAGAATGTACTCCAGTTGCGCTCGCATCTGGAGGATGAACAAGTTTGTGAGAGCACTCTCACTGTTACCTTCCTCTGGTTGGGTGAACTTGTACCATAAAGCACCCACCAGTCGGTTGCATTACAAATATAGAATATTAAGAATATGTACATTCTAAAGGGATAAAATTATAATTCATAAATGTAATATCATGCCACCTACCAGGGTCTGACTTTTGTCTACCCTCCATTGCAGCTTGTCGACCGAAACTTGCTGAGGCCTCTCTGAAGTATTTGATCTGTTTTCATTTTAAATTTCAAACATTGTTAGAGGCATTAGTATTTGCTATTTAGTAATTACATTAATAAACTTACTACCAAAGTACCAAAGTCCCATACTCTTACCTCATCATTGCAGGTAGCTTGTATCTTTGGATTGGGCTCCAACTTCTCAATAACAGTTTGAACTCCCACTAACTAATCTGTTCTAGCCCAAGATCATGGGAGTATTGATACTTTGGATTCAAATAGTATGTTGGTAAAGTAGACACCACAAATATAATTTGTTAGTGACTTAATGCCTTTGGGTTTTGCATATGTAAATATAAAAAAGTTTTAACATTTAAAGTGTAAAGTATGTTGAACTCACCAGCTTTATGCAATGGATGACTCAAGTGCTTCTCCCGCCGCTCATCAATGATGTTAATGTAGGACTTTGCACTTCGAGGTATAGCAGCTCTAACCATTTCCTTCATTTTTTGAATGGTAGCATAAATTTGGGCCAAGGTAGGCTTCTTCTCTGTATCAACCATCCTCAGTATTGCCACCACTGGCTCTAATATGGTAACCACTTTATGCAAGTCCTTCCAGAATCCGTCACTTGCAAACATAGACCTCAGACCTATCACCTTCGTCTGAAAGCTCTTCAATGCAAAGTAATTGGTGGCAAATCGAGTAACACCAGTCCTCACTAAATCTCCATTGCATTTTTCCCTCAACATGGTTAAAGCATAACCATGGTTATATACAAAATTTGTCACTTGTCTTGCCCTATTTACCACACCCACCACCAAAGTTTTTTTTCCCCATGTCCTTCAGCATTAAATCAATGGAATGTGCTGCACATGGAGTCCAAATGAGCCGGATCCTCTTACTCTTTTTATTCATCAACTTCTCTCTACCCTTTTTAAAGTTAGAACCGTTATCCGTCACAATTTGGGTAACGTTCTTTGCTCTTACCTCGTCCACCACTAGCTTCAACTCCTTATATAAGTATGATGCATCCTTTACATGCTTTGATGCATCGACAGACTTCAAGAATACTGTCTTCCCATTGCAACTCACCATGAAATTTATAATGGACAGTTTAGTAGGTCCAGTCCAACTATCAACCATAAGGGTAATCCTATATGTCTCCCACATTGGCTTCAAACCATCAATGTACTCTTTCAGCTCTTGTACCTCCTGAAACAAATATACATTATATAATTCATGTGGTGAAGGCCTCTGCCATTCTGGGCCAGCCATCCCTGCGGCATCAAGGAATACATTATAGTATGTTCCTTGTGCTACATTAGCTGGAATGCCATTGTATAGCATGAACTTGCTGAAGGCTTTCCGTGCTTCCTCTTGTTTACCACCAAACATTTACGGGATGGCTGGCTAGTAGGCATTTTGTTGCCTAAAAATTGTTAGATCCTGCTAAAAAATGGGATATGGGGAATGTGCTCGTGGTCGGGTTGGGGGCCGTGGTGTATTTCTTGTCCTAATGCTTTTCCTCCTCTCATCTTCTTGCATTGGTGCAGCTGAGCCAGATCCACCACCAGCTCCTCTTGCCTGCTCATATCTTCTCACATTCTCAAAATGCAAACTTTGTCTACTCTCTGCCAAAGTTTGCTGGTAAATTCTCCATTCAGCCTCTGATTGAAACTCACCAGGTGGAGGCCTAAATTCAGTATCATCTCCTCCACGGACCTCTACACCAGGCCTCTCTAGTACTGCCTCATCAAACTGTTGTTGTATTCTTACCCTCTTAGCTTTCTTTATTCTTCCTCCTCTTAAGTGTTGTGCCATAGCCAGTTTCACTTGGGTCGGAACATTTGGGCATGAGGCAACATCCTTGCTTGTACCAGACAAATGTTGCTTTAACTTGGTGGCTCCTCCAGATAGCAACTTTCCACAATAATTGCATTAGGACTTATTTTTGTCTTCGGACATCGGGACTCCATGTTGCCATGCTATATCAGACATTGTGTACAAAATGTCTTATATTTTACGCTGTTACATAAAAAAACATTTATTAATAATTATTAAAGATTTAAAGTAATGTATTCAAGACTTAAAGTATTCTATTCATAACTGTTAAACATAATGTCAAGCTACTAGAACAATCAAATAGCTATCTCTTATTTATCCCCTAACCCTAGTATTTATTTCTTAATTAAAAATAATATTTAGAATTTTTATTAAAAATAATATTTACAATTTTTATTAAAAATATTTATACCTTAAAGTATAAGAAAAATATAATGTAATGATTTATTTGACACCATTTGAAGTTGAACATTATGTACAGATGTTGTGCATAATTTTCCATAAACAACAAGTATTTTTCCTTAATATTATATATATATTTTTAATTTTAATAATATTTTTATTAATTCTGAAAAATAAAATAAATTTTGTAATGGATGAAAATAAAAAACTGATCCATGAGGCTGTAGAGCATCCAAAGTTGTTCAACATATATGAAAATCATTTCCAAACAATCACTATTTATCCTATTTTTTTCAATTTTTTTTCAAATAGATCATTTATTTTTGTAGAAATTATTATAAAAAAAATAATAACAGAAAAATAATTCGGACTCCATCAAGTGATAGATTGGCCAAAGTTGTTCAACATATATGAAAATCACTTCCAACCAATCACTATTCATCATATTTTTTTCAATTTTTTTTTTCAAATAAAACATTTATTTTTGCAGAAATTATAATAAAAAAAGTAATAACAGAAAAATAATTCGGACTCCATCAAGTGATAGATCGGCTAAAGTTGTATAAGATATCTCAAAATCACATGAATCTATCAAGGATTGCACAAATTTTGTTGAAAAAAATAGATTTGGGGAAAAGAAGGAATACCTTTGAAAAATCTTCAAATATGTGATGATTCTTACAATATTGGAGTTGAATCTTCAATTTAGTAGTTGAATCACACTTCTAAGCTTGCAATCCATAAAAAATTTGAAGCCAAGAAGAAGAAAATGGAGTTTGGAGCTGTTTTTTCAAAGTTTTAGCCTTTTAGGACAGAACTCGCCGAGATATGCGAGTTCTATCCATGGTTAGGTGGTATTAATTTAGGTAGATGGGTCATGATGGGTAAAAAAAAGGGGCCAAATCGATACCCGAAACCGAGACTGAGATCTCGGCGAGAAAATGCAGTTTTAGAATGCGTATGTGGTATCGTCTCTGCTTTTTGAAATACCAAGAAACTCGGCGAGATCTCGCAAGTTCTCGAACTATGGGATTAAACAATTGTCTTGTATGAGGTGTGCTCATGGTGGCCAAGTGAAGGTTGTGTTCTTCTCTCTAAGATTTCTCCTATTTAGACTCTTTTATAGAGTTTACTGTTCACTGGTCTGTTCACATTCCCATACAACAAGATCAACAACTCAACCTTATCCCAACTAAATGGGGTCGGCTACATAGATCCTTTCAAAACAAAGTAGGAAAAAACTGAGGTCCTCACAAAGGGAAAGGAAAGTAAGAGGAATGAAGATTAAAAATGAAGAAATGAGATAAGAAAAGTGAGAAATGGAAATGAAAAATGAAAGTAAGAGGAAAGAGGACAGTCCAGGAAATCAGGAAAATCTCAGCTACATGGTGTCGACAACGTGGATCCTTGCCTTCCAATAGGCACTATCTGAGGTCATACTTGGCACAAGACCCAGACTTTGCATGTCATTCTTCACAACTTCACCTATGGTCATTTTAGGCCTGCCCTTAGCTCTTTTAGCTTCTTCAATTGGAATCAGATCACTCCTCCTTACTGGGGCATCCCTAGGCCTCTATTGCACATGGCCAAACCACCTTAGACGACATTCTCAGAGCTTGTCGCTGATCGGGGCAACTCCCACATCAGTTCTAATACATTCGTTCCTCACTTTATCCGTCCTAGTTTTGCCACACATCCATCTTAACATCCTCATCTCTGCAACACATAGCTTCGCTATATGGCACTTCTTAACGGCCCAACATTCCGCCCCATACATCATAGCCGGTCGGACAACAGTCCTGTAGAACTTTCCTTTAAGCTTTAAAGGAATGTGTCGGTCACACAGTACTCCGGTCGCACCTCTCCACCTCTCATCCATCCCACTTTAATTCTTTGTGAAACATCATCATCTATGTCACCTTCTTTGTGTATGATAGAGCCCATATATCTGAAATAGTCACTTGGCGGTATTTCTCTCTCCTCAATTTCATCATGTCATCATCCATCATAGTGTGACTAAAGTTACTCATCATATACTCCGTCTTTGATCTACTAATCTTAAATCCTCTTGTTTCTAAGGTTGATCTCTACATCTCTAACTTAGCGTTAATCCCTGCTTTTGTCTCAGCCACCAAAACGATATCAGCGGTGAAGAGCATACACCATGGTACCTTGTCTTGGATGTTCTTGGTTAATTCATCCATGATAAGCGCAAACAAATAAGGGCTTAGGGCTGATCCTTGATGTAACCCAACCATAATTGGGAATTCAATACTATTAGTAGCATGCTGTTCTATTCAATACTTTGGGGTTTGGGCACTAGCTTTGCTCTCTATGAAGTAATGAAGATGGAAACATATAAGAGGCTTCCTTTGGTAAGGAACCGAAATTAGAGAAAATAATAAAAATAATTTAGTAAAATTGCGTACAACTTGCAAAAGAGATTGGAGGGGCTTGAGAGTTGGGACTAGTGTAATCAATATTCAGGCACTCCAAAAGGCTTTGGCTTTCAGCAATGTTGCACTTTGGAGGGATGTAACAGTCCTCAAGCATGGGAGCGATGCAAGGGGGAAAACGAAATGGTTAGATCCACACATGGAATAGCTTACGGAAAAAAATTATGAAACATCATGAACCATTTGTTTCATGGGAAGTAGATAGATGCATAGTATCAGGTTTTGGTTTCAAACCAGGCTTGACACTGAAATGTTTTGGCTGAAATTGAAATTTTGGTTGGACCTGTACATTTTTTTCTGCAAGTTTCGATGGTTGGTTTTGAGAGCCAAATGGCCAAATTAAGTCTTGAAACTTCTAGGACGCCCTATTTTAGGTCCTCTAAAAATAGTGGAACCCTTCAATTTTGAAAAATCACACCTAAAATGGTAGTTTGACTTCGGACCTAGGTTGGTAGTGTACGCTGTATACATTCTGTAATATGGTCTATTCCGCACAATGTTTAGTACTAGAACACATAATTCAAGTAAAATAACTTAAATATGCATTAGGAATGAATAGACATCAAATTATAAACCATTTCATAAATCATGGAACCCTAATTTTTTCACAATTTTGTTGCATGGTAATTAATTTTTTTTAGAAAATTTAAAAATATTTAAAAACAGATGATGAATTCCGGCTCCCTGAAGTCATAGATCAGGCTACTGTCTGTACTATATAAAAAAGTGAATTCCAACCACAAAGTATTTATCAAAAAAAAAAGAAGTTAGTTTTTGGGAAAAGTGATATAATACCTCCAACTTTGAATCTTGCACAAATGTCCAACCACGTAGCAAATCATTGCTTCCATTGCGTTCCTCTATTTCCCAAGCACTTGTTCCAGCCTTGATCAACAGTGATTTGGCCAAGAAATCTTAAAAACCAGGTAAGAAAACCCTTCTGTGGCGAAATCAGACGAATTTTCGACCCATTTCATGCGAAATCATGCTTTTATTGTAAAAGCATTGTATTATTTTGGCCAAAACTTCGGCAAAATAAAAAATGACTGATATTTCGGTCGAAACATTGCAATTCTTTTCAGTAATGCAGGCTGTTTCATTTTTTTTTTGTTTTGATGAAAGTGTAATCACACAAACCACACACCAATCCCAAAAGGTTAACAGACTTTTAGGACCGTGGAATGGCGGCAGGCTGTTTCATTTTGACTGTCTACAAAATTGAAATATTTCGGTTGGTTTCACGAAATTTCGTTGAAACCGTGTACCATGGATAGATGGAAGGTGGCTGTTGAGATTATTAGAGTTAATAGTCTACCATAGGTAGTATCAACCATTAATCAGTTATCTCCAGCAGCATCCAAGCATGAACAAAAGCTGAAACCCTAGTTCTTTATGTTAGAACCAACTAGGGTTTCACGACAAGCCAATGCAGCATAGGTTGATGCATGCAAACCACAAGAGAGAAACCCTAGTGTGTCCCTCAAACCAGGAAAAGAAGAAACAAAGATTCTTATCCTTTATCGCTGTGATATCATGTAATGAAAGTGAGAAACCAGAGAAATAATGGACAGAACCTGCACAAGGTAAAGAGAGAAGAGCAATAGAGCTCACGATTTGTCTCAATGACCAAATCGTGAACAGCATATCAAATTTATATTGATAAAACAGTAAATATTACAAGTACGCCCCTGTCCACAGTAAATTACCCGTAACCATATAATCTAAGCTTGTAGAACAGAAATACCCCTGCGGTAGACCATTAATTATAATAATCTCAACAGTGGCAGGCTATGTCATTTATGGCTGTAGATAAGTCAGCTGGTCTTGGAGAGAGAAGAACTTTTTGAACAATGTGCTGAGCTGCACAATGATTTTGTAGTTCGACTTCAGAAGGAACTTAATTGATGAAAAGATAGAATAATGCACACTTCTGCTTTAGCAATTTGTACGTCCAAAAAAGCTAGCTGAGGACCAATTGATGCCGGTACACATAGAGATATTTAGAATTTCTGCTTTATTTTTGTAATTTGCAATGTATTTCTTTCTTTATTAGAATTTGCTATGGATAACGTTAGTAGTAGTTGGTTTCAATGTCTGTTTTAGAGTTTGTTTCCGTTTTAGAGTCCAGTTATGAGTCTTTTATTATCTTCTTTAAATACATGGTTCATGGTTGCAACCAACAAAAGATTTTGGAATGAAAATTTGAGTTGATACCATTGACTGCCAAGAGCTGCGCATCCCTCTCTCTCCCTCTCTGATATCCTCTCTCGTCCCAGGTACAACCCGTCCATACTCTGCCCCACTTCCATCTTTGCTCTTTCCTTCCTTCATTTCCTACCAGTATTCTGCTTTACTGTTTATTTTTCCTGCAAATTGCGGTGCTTTTGGAATAAATTCTTGACTTCTGACACACCCTCACAAGTCGGTTTGGTCCAGCTACCCAGATCCTTGCATCCAAAGTGCATCACTGCTGTGATATATTCCTGTGACACCAAACCTGGTTCTGTAGGTTCCGCTAGATCTGATTTCAGTAATTTTTTTTTTTTAATTGCTGGTTGTTGTTTTGGGTTGTGGTCAGATGGGTTTCAGAGAACTGTGAGTTGGTTCCTTCTAAAATTTTGAATCCAAAGGTGTTCATATGAGAGAGTTGTCTCAGTTGAAGTATCTGCAGGTTCTACCACCCTTGCTGTTTGTCGAGAGCTAGAAGAAAGCACTTTTCATAAAAATTACAGAACTGACCCTACTTTTTAAAGAGCTTTGTTATGTCCCTCCTTTAATTTCCACAAATACCCTCTGTCTAACAATTCTCTTCCAGCTTGGTTTTAATTCTGTATTATCTTCCAAAAAGGACCTTTCACTGTTCACATTATTTACAGATTTGCCATCACTCCTTTAAATTGGTTTCTGAGCTTGTATTTAATTACTAAATTGCCGCTGATCTCATATTTTAATTTTATTCATTTCTGTGGGCTCGTAGCGATCCAATTTAAGGGTTTCGGAACCTGGGACCTTAACTACCAAAGCATTGTAAATATTAGGCATCTTGCCCGGGGGAAAGGCTACATGCAGTACTGGACCAATGATTTGAGCATTACGCCCCAGGTTTTTTCTTCAAGTGCGGAAATTCCAGGATCAGAAGTAGTAGGATTGATTCTCATAATAATAATAATAAAGTGAAATATGTCAAAATTTTTTTTTTTTTGCGAAAATCGACTAACCGAAAATAAATTAAATGCCCGATAGCAAGTTGACCGGAGGGAATGGATTTCGAGCAATTGATTCGTGGTCCCCCCCTCTTTATTTTTTTATTATTTTTATGTTTCATTAATTTAATTTCGTTTGATTAATGCGAAGTTCCTTAAAAACTTCTGCCGCCTTTGAAAATATCCTTATTTCTGTCTCACCAATAAAGTTGGATATTGCTCCCTTTGGGGTTTACGACAAGATTCTCTGGGATCTCCTCTCATATGCTATCACTTATGTCCTGCCGTCTTGTGGAGAGTCTTTTACCCTTGGATGTGTGCAGACAATGGCTCCCTCTTATTGGTTTGGCTTGTTCTACTATGCAAGGGATATTTATCGTGATTCACTGGGAGATTCTCGAAGATCAGTTCTATGGGATTGAATCACAATGCATATGCTTATGAATTTTTGTATATTGATTGCGAAGCTGTAGTTGAATACACTCATGCTCAGTAACTCACACTTTTAAATTAATGTAATGCAAACTTGTGGCGTGACCCCTTCCACTAGCTTGAAACTATGATTTCATTTATACATGATGTGTTCTTATTATCTTCTACAATTATGCTTTAACCATTTGACAATTAAGTGAACTATGTTGTTTGAACTATTTCTAGATTTTTGTAACTAACTCTTCTTTGCACTTATACAGGTCTTCCCATTTGGATCTGTGCCACTGAAGACCTATCTTCCTGATGGAGATATCGATTTGTCTGCCTTTAGCACTCTAAATGCTGAAGATGCTTTGGCGAATGATGTTCGTGGAGTTCTTGAAGTAGAAGAGCAGAATGAGGCTGCTGAGTTTGAAGTAAAGGATGTTCAATACATTCATGCAGAGGTTCTTTACTTTGAACCTTCTAATTATATTATTGTCTGTTGAGAATTGAGATCTGTGTAGCCAACCCCAGTTGGTTTGTTTTAGACTTTTTGTAGTTGTGGTTGTTGTGTTCCCTTTCTTTTATTCTTAGTATATTAATTGTTCTTCGTAAGGATCTGTGTAGCTGACCCCATTTAGTTGGGATAAAGCTGAATTGTTGTTGTTGAGAATTGAGATCGCATATCTCTTTACCATCTAAGGGCCATTGTCATATCTTAGGATGTTACTTGTTGTTTTGCAAGTATATGGCTTTTTCATTTTTCTTGAGCCATTTTTTGATGTGCTGCCCCTGGCTAGATCTTACGTAGATTACCAATTATTTTTTAAGCCCTTTATTTCGAGCGATTAATTGATTTCTACTTTCTTTTGTGTGATGTTTTCTTTTCCATTTTGACTATAAAATTGTTATCTTTTGATGCTCCTGGAGTTTCCTCCGTAAAATAAATGTTGGAATATAGGTCTGTTCAAAGTGAGATTTGCTAGTTCACACTTTAGTTGCATGTCTATACCATGGTTATGATAACCAGACCAGTGGGAGTGAACTGTGAGCCTGGTTTCTATGGTTGTGGTTGGATAGATCCTGGTTTGGTGCATTTGGACTAAGCCGACAACAGTGGCTGGTTCCAGTTGAACCTCTGGTGCGGTCTGGTCTTCAAAACTATGGTCTGTACTAGCCTTTGCCTTAATTGTTAATTCTGCCCTTCATTTTTAATTTTATTTGGGTTTTATGGAGGTTTTAACTTGTTAAGAGATATGTAACACAATAGGGGGAGTCCCCCTATCAGTTAGAAATGAGTTAGGATTGATTCAAGACAAGAAGTAAGAGGGTAAAGGCTGAGAAGAGGAGGAGGAGAAGAGAAGAAGAGAGAAGGGAAGGAGAAGAGAAATGAACACAACTGTATGGGAGAGAGAATCGATTTCTCTCCCCTATATTCTTCATTAATCAACTGCTGGAATTACAAACAGCTCCCTAGGGAAGTAAAAGGAAAAAAAAGAAGAAACAAGAGACAAAATACAACTTAAGGCACAATACAATAACCAGTTACAGAAATACCCCTAAAATATAAACTCTAACACTCCCCCTCAAGTTGGAGAATAAATGTCGTACATTCCCAGCTTGCATAGAAGAGCACTAAACTGGTGAGGAATGAGTCCTTTGGTGAAGATGTCTGCCAATTGATCACCGGTCTTCACAAAGGGAGTACAAATGTACCCAGAGTCAATCTTTTCTTTGATGAAGTGTCTGTCAACTTCAATGTGCTTTGTTCTGTCATGTTGCACAGGGTTGTGTGCTATACTAATGGCAGCCTTGTTATCACAATAGAGTCTCATAGGTGCCTCAGTATCAAGTCCCAACTCTTGGACCAGCCGTCTCAACCATAGGATTTCACATACTCCATGAGCCATAGCTCTAAATTCTGCCTCTGCACTTCACCGAGCCACAACTGGTTGCTTTTTACTCCTCCATGTGACCATATTACCACCCACAAAGGTACAATAGCCAGATGTAGATCGCCTGTTAGAAACTGAACCAGCCCAATCAGCATCAGTGTAGCCTTCAATTCTCAAATGGTTGCACTTGGCATATAGGAGACCTTTTCCTGGGGAGGACTTTAAGTATCTGAGAATCCGATAAACAGCATCCAAGTGCCCACTCTTGGGGGCATGCATAAACTGACTCATCACCCCAACTGCATAGGTGATATCTGGGTGAGTCAAAGAGAGATAAATCAAGTTCCCTACAAGCCTCTGGTATTTCCCGACATCAACAAGGGAAGGTCCACAGTCTTCTCCTAGCTTATGATTCTGATTAATAGGAGAGTTTGCAGGTTTGCAACCCAACATACCTGTCTCTTTCAACAAGTCTAGGACAAACTTCCTTTGACATATATTTATTCCCTTCTTAGACCTTGACACTTCAATCCCCAAGAAGTACTTTAAGAGACCCAAATCTTTAATCTCAAACTGTTGAGCCAAATAGGTCTTCAACCTAGCTATCTCAGCCCTGTCATCTCTAGTTACTACAATATCATCAACATAGACAATAAGGGCTGTGAGCCTGTGATGGTACCATTACCTCACTGGGTAAATAAAGTGTGGTCAGCTTGGCTCTGGGAATAACCATTCTTCAAAATGGCTTGTCTAAACCTCTCAAACCAAGCCTTCGGGGACTGCTTTAGACCATGTAGTGCCTTCTTGAGCAGGCACACTTTCCCTTCAGCTGAGGGACACTTGAAGCCAGGTGGAGTCTGCATGTACACTTCCTCTTCTAGATCACCATAGAGAAAAACGTTCTTCACATCCAACTGATACAATGGCCAATCTTTGTTAGCCGCCAAAGATAAAAGAACTCTTATTGAGTTTTGCTTTGCCACAGGAGCAAATGTCTCCTGATTATCAATCCCATACACCTGACTGTAGCCTTTAGCCACCAACTGGGCCTTGTATCTCTCAATTGTACCATTTGATCGGTACTTGACTGCATAAACCCATTTGCATCCAACTGGAACCCTTCCCTTGGGAAGACCACCAATTTCCAAGTACAATTCTTCTCAAGGGCCATCATTTCCTCCGACATGGCTCGCTTCCACTTTGGGCCAGACATGGCCTTAGTGACATTTTTGGGAATGGAAATAGAAGAGAGCGCGGCAATGAAGGCAACACCTGTAGGAAAGAGCATCATAGGAAACAAACTGGGCTACAGGATTAGCGCAAGCTCTCTTTCCTTTTCTAGCAGCAATAGGAAAGTTTAAATCAGAAGGAAGAGAAGGAATGTTACCTGACTGAGGAGGATGTATCTCAGGATGTGGATCCAAAGAGGGCTCTTGGCAGGTCTTCTTTCCTTTACTCTTCAAGCATTCACCTTTTGTGTACGTAATGTGGTATTACTTCTCATTACCCTTCTCATTACCAGAACCACTTTCGACAACAACCCCTTCTTTAGGTTTTCCAATATCAAACAAAAATAGAGAAGTAGGTAAAGGTGGGAAGAAAGGGATAGAAACAACCTCTTCATTTCCACTATTCTCCCCCGAAGAGGATGTTGAGAAGGAGTGAAGAAAGGTATAGATTCAAAGAACGTAACATCTTTGGAGAGAAGTCGCCTTCGGGAAGAGGGATGATAGCACTTATACCCCTTGGTAGAGGAGGAGTATCCAAAGAAAATACATTTGAGTGCCTTGGGGTCAAGCTTAGTCCAAGCACATTTATTGACATGGACATAGCAGACACACCCAAACACCTTGGGAGGAAGAGAGAAAGCAGAAGTCGGAGGCGACAACAAGTCTAATGGGGATTCAGAGCCAAGAAGTTTAGTGGGCATGCGATTGATTAAAAAGGCAGCGGTAAGAAGGGCTTCAGACCAAAAGGTCTTAGGAACATGTATGCCAAATAGGAGACTCCTAGTGAGTTCCAACAAATGACGATTTTTCCTTTCAGCCGCCCCATTCTAGTGAGGGGTGTCAACATAAGCAACTTAATGGATAAAGCCATGATCAGTAAAAAACTGATAGAGCCCCCATACATATACTCCCCCCCCCCCCTTTATCAGAACGAACAATTTGAATGCGAGTACGAAATTGGGTATGATTGAGCTGATAAAAATTTTTAAAGACATCATAAACATCACTTTTTTGTTTCATCAAAAAAGTCCAAGTTGATTGGGAATAGTCATCGACAAAGGAAACAAAAAAACGATAGACAAACAAAGAGGTAGTGGGAGAAGGCCCCCAAACATCAGAGTGCATAATATGGAAAGGGACATTGGATCTATTACTATGATAAGGATACGAAGAACGGCAATGCTTGGCAAACAAACGGGGTTCACACTGAAACACATGGGAAGAAGGAATGGAAGAAAACAAGTGGGGTAATTTTGTCCTCATAACACCAAAAGAAGGGTGATTCAAACGTTGATTCCACAACATCACAGAGTCAACAGTACTGTTGTCATCACACCCACATGCGTAGGACTGAGCAGTAGGTAGAGGGGATGTTCCTTGATCAAGAAGGTAGAGTCCCTTTTCCTCACGTCCTTTGCCAATTACCCTCTTTGTCACCAAATCCTGAAAAACACAATAAGATGGAAAAAAGAGTAACAAAACAATTTAAGGATTTGGTTAGGTGGCTCATAGATAAGAGGTTAGTATGAAACTGAGGAACATGAAGAACAGAGTCAAGGGAGATAGAAGAACTGAAGAAGTGATACGAACACTACCTTTACCATAAATAGAGGAAAGGGAACCATCAACAACTCTAACCTTTTCCTTACCAGAACAGATAGAGTAGGATTCATAACACTGAGATATGCCGGTCATATGGTCAGTGGCTCCAGAGTCAATGACCCACATAGAGGTAGTGGAAGGGCCAGATGTAGTGGCCTGTAAAGTGGAAGCTGAAGAATCTGGCACTGCAGGTGTAGAAGGAGGGTTATCCAAATTCCAGATATGACAAAACCCTGCGAAATGCTGCATATCATCTTGAGTGAGGGATGTGGGTGTCTGTCTATAGTCCATATGGAGATTCCATAGGTGCAACCGCAGTCATCACAGAGCATGATTTGGCGCTCCCTCTCCTGCTGCCGTGCATACCAGAGGGACAACCATAAAGTATCCAACATCTCTCTCTCGTGTGTTCAGACTTCCCACAATGGTCACAACGAAACCTATTTCTGTCATTTCCTTGGGGGTGGACCCTTGCCTCTTCCTCCAAGAGTTGACATAATGTATGGATACTCAGAAAAAAAGGACATGATACTCAAATCCAATGGGGAGTACACACTCTACCCAAACAGAGACAGTTCTCCAAAGAACACACTTCAAGATGGGAGTAATACCCAAATTCAAATGGGGAAGTATATTCTCAACCCAAAAAGAACACAGCTCAGCAGCCAAACAAGGCGAACAGCCATAGTACTAAAACTCGCAAAATTTCGGTCGTGATATCGAATATTTCGAGTATCTTGACCTGTCCGAAACGAAACGCAAGTCCGTTATGAAAAAATGCAATATTTCGAATATTTCGGAAATTTTGAAAATTTCGATGAAATTTCGGTCATCTCGTTTCTGAAATTTCGGAAATCTCGTTTCGAAAATTTCGGAAATCTCGAACATTTTTGGTATTTTACACCCACAGAAAAATACCATATTTCGACCGAGATTTCGACGAAATTTCGGTATCTCGGAAATTTCTGTCAGACCGAAACACCGAAACGAAATGAGATTTAGTACCATGCGAACAGCTCAAAGAAATTCAACACCACAATTGGTAGACATGGTACCAAAAGTACCCAACAAATCAGAATGGTGTCTTGCACAAATGGGGAGTAAACTCTACTCAAACACAAGCAAGATACCCCACAAACAAAGGGCAATACACTGCCCCAAGTAGTCACAACAGTAAAAAGGAGGATAAATCCGTAAGAAACATTAAATCAAACACCTCATATGCAGCCCAACTGCAGTCACAGCAGCCATACACCACATAACAGTCCAAAAAAAACTTCAAAGAACCTTAGTTCATAACCATCCAACACCCAACTAGTGTAACAACATGCAGACCTTCCAATCTCAGCAACCAATAACCATCCAATGCATTGGTTTCCAAAAAAAAATCAAATATGGAGCAGAAACTGGGCTGGCGGTGCCTTTGGAGCAGCAAAGAGATGAACTATGCTCCTCAAACTGCTTCTCTCTTCAATCGAGTGCTGGGGGGTTTGAAAGGAGACCCCTGAGCGATTCTAATGGTGCTGGTCCCACTCCAAATGGTGATGGGATGAGGGAGAGACAAGCTGGACAAGGCAGGGCTGGCGGTAACAGTAGCAGAATTCTGTGCAGCAGCAAAAAAGAGCACCACTCTCTAACTTTCTCCCTTCAAGAACCAAGCCCTTGGGGCTGTAAAAACACACCTCTAGGCGACTCAAATGGGCCTAGCTTCAAGACAAAACAGCCTGCCAAGAGGCAGAATCGAAACTGAGACAAGAATGGCTGGCGGATTATTTTGGGTTCATCTCCAAGTGCTTCAATGCAGTTTTCCAGCCAAGAGACCTCCTCCATTCATCGTTGCTTTGAAGATCTAGCCACAATAGATCATTCTATGTGAAATTCTTTACATATGGTCTCAATGGAACCCCTTTACATTTCTAGGGTTCCAAAGAGAGTTGAGAGTCAAGAAGAGCCAGGTTGACTCTCAAAACCTGCTTTGATACCAAGTTAGAAATGAGTTAGGATTGATTCAAGACAAGAAGTAAGAGGGTAAAGGCTGAGAAGAGAAGGAGGAGAAGAGAAGAAGAGAGAAGGAAAGGAGAAGAGAAATGAACACAACCGTATGGGAGAGAGAATCGATTTCTCTCCCCTATATACTTCATTAATCAACTACTAGAATTACAAACAGCTCCCTAGGGAGGTAAAAGGAAGAAAAAAAAAGAAGAAACAAGAGTCAAAATACAACTTAAGGCACAATACAATAACCAGTTACAGAAATACCCGTAAAACATGAACTCTAACACTATCGTGGTTTCTTTTATTAGTTTATGTCTTTAATTGTTAGTTTCCTAGTCTAAGTTTCTTGTTTTAGGCTTTAGGCTTAATTAGGTAGCAGTTATATTCCTTTTGTAAGTCTGTTTTGGCTTTAATATAAATATATGTTGGTTGGTACGATAGAACATACATTCTATCGCACAGCCCTTTTCTCCCATTGTTCTCTCTTCTCTCTTCTCTTTGTCAGGCACTGGTTACAGGTTCTGGGATTCTTTGCATGGTATCAAAGCTATAACCAGTTGGCGGTTTGAGAGTCGTTTTTAGTTTTCAGGTTTTGTTTGATTTCAATGAAGATTCTTGTATGATGAAGCATGTGCCTATCATTTTGCTGCTGCTACTGCTATTGAAAGTGATAGAGTATTTCTGCTATTTGAACAAGGGTTTTGTATATTGAGACGATTGCAAATTTATTACTATCGTGAGTTATTTGCTACTTCTCTAAGGTTCGAAAATTTTTCTGGTTCGAAGGGGGTACTTGGCTGTTGATGAATTGTATACATCTATTTGTTGGTTGCTTTGATTGAAGTCCATTGTCGCTGCTGTTTGCTTTGATTGCTATCAAAGATTTACTTGTGGAATCAAACTCTGGTTTGCTGCTGGTTTAGTTGTCAAACCCTAGTCGATTTCTGGTTTTTATATAGCAACATCGTGGTTTGGTTTGCTGCCTATTTGAATCGATCCCTGGTTTCCGCTGTGTGACTGCCGAAGATTGAAGACAACCAACGTGGCTGTCTATTGCTTGAATCGATCCCTGGTTCTATTGTTGCTATCGATTTGCTGCCTCTGTTTCATGAGGAATAAGACTTCCTCTTCATTGTGGCCATTTATTTCTATCTATTTGATGCTGCTATTTCTTCCATGGTTCTTGAAAGTCGATGGGTTGAAGATACAATTTCTATTCTGGTTTCTCAGTTGCTGGTTGCATGACTCTGAGGAAGACAGTCGCGATTTCTATTCGAAGGTTACTGCCTTGATTTCCGCCGGATTTTCTCCTCTTGATTGAAGGATTGAAGAAGGTATACCCCTTGGTTTCCCCTTTGTTTCCTCTGGTTCAGAGCCGTGATTGTCAAGAGGTAGAAGACAGTCGTGACTCTTAAGTCTCATCATTTTCTTTTCCCATATTACCCCTAGTTGGTACCGTGAAGGTCTCCAACACCTTCTCGGTTAATCCCTATTTTTCAGGTTCCACCTTGTTTTATTGCCTATTTTCCAAGTTTGCCCCCAGCCTCTCTATTTGTGTTAGTGAAGTATCCTTTTACGAATGGCCTTCTTTGTTGAAGGTATTTAATGCTATTACCCCTACCTTTAATTATTACCCATCCTTCTCATGTTATTTACATCTTGCCATTAAGAGTTTTCTCCTTCCAAGTATGTCACCCATCTATAAATCTAATTCCCTACATGACCCATTACTTTTTTATTTACCAAGGCCCCCTTGAAAAATTCTGGTTATTTACGAAACTGCCATCACCTTTTAATACCTTCCCTTTTGTTGATTGAGTGGATCCACAAATGATCTGGACCGGGTTTTGGAACCCTGGGTTACGTTATTTGGTATATTTGCTTGGACTCTACCAGAGATTGCATGGATTAATTCTAGAATTGCCATTGGGCTTATGTTTTTACATGGAGTGATGATTGTGCTAGCCTAGCATTTTACCATGAGGGGGAGGTACGACATTATTATTGGGACTTTATTTGTTACCATGTGGTGGTGATTGAAGAATAATTTATTGGGATCTTATTTGCTGGTGCTCTTGCTTATGAAATTTGTTGCGATGTTCGTCCTTTGAGATGTTGATCATTGGTCGTTATACACATGAGGGGGAGATTGAAGATGTCTATTGCAAGCAATTTTATCTGAGACCTTTTTACGTGTTCGGGACTCAGGAGCGAGTCTGATTGTTGTTGGAGTGCCTTCCTTGAGATGGACTTTTGTGTAGCCATTGGAGCTGCACTTTAATGGATTTTTGTGTAGCCACTGGAGCTGCACTTCTATGGATTTTGTGTAGTCACTGGCGCTGCACTTTAGGGGATTTTGTGTAGCCATTGGAGTTGCACTTTTATGGGCTTTTGTGTAGCTATTGGAGTTGCACTTTATCCGTCTTTGTTTGAGCAGGTTACTACTTGCATTTTGTTGCCTTCATTGGGAAGGACGTTTGATGTAGCCGTTGGGTGCTGCATTTTAAGATCTTCCTTGGGAAGAGCTTTTGGTGTTGGCATGTTGCTATTGCTGTTGCTGCTTGGATTTGTTTGGGATTCTATTGTTGATGGATTTATTGATTGGAGTGCTGCTTTGAACTTGCTGGTGTCTACAACTATATGTGTTCAAGACTGGTTCTGCCTTTCATATCTGTTCTTGTTGGTCGAAGCTGGAGCTTTCTTCTGACATGTGTATACTCCAGCTTGAGGGGGAGTGTTAAGAGATATGTAACACGATAGGGGGAGTCCCCATATCGTGGTTTCCTTTATTAGTTTGTCTTTAATTGTTAGTTTCCTAGTCTAAGTAAGTTTCTTGTTTTAGGCTTTAGGCTTAATTAAGTAAGAGTTATATTCCTTTTGTAAGTCTGTTTTGGCTTTAATATAAATATACGTTGGTTGGTACGATAGAACTTACATTCTATCGCACAGCCCTTTTCTCCCATTGTTCTCTCTTCTTCTCTATCCTGTTCTCTCTTCTCTCTTCTCTGTGCCAGGCACTGGTTACAGTTTCTGGGATTCTTTACATAACTCATTCTAATTTCTGCAAACAGGTCTCAATTTCAAGTTAATGCTGGATTTACTTTGAAAGAAGTCAGAACAACAAAACAAAGCCTAACTGAACTTTTAACACATTAAGCCTTCTAAACCTTCTTTAACCTATATATTGACTAACAAGTGATGGAGGATAGGTTGCAAGACCTATGTCCTGCGCACAATGATTGTAGGTGTAACTTATGGAAGTTTAGAGTAATAGGGTCAGAGAATAAATGAACAATGCCAGGTTGTGTAATTATTAGGAATTCCAGCAGGGTTGTTGTTTAGGGATTGGGAACCCTTAATAATTTAATAGGAAAGCGGATCTAGTGGTGCCTACATGGTAGCAACCCCTCATATGGTGTTGTGAAATTGAATTTGGACGGTTGGGAAACCTGGGGCCATTTGGGGGGGGGGGGGGGGAATTGAGATTGGCTTGCAGTTTTTATTGGTACTTTGCCTCAATGGGAGCCTAGAGTGGTCAGTATTCAGGCTGATAAGCTGTCCATCACCTTGGCCATGGCAACCGTGAGTAATTCTCCTCTACTGATGACTGCTCTGTTCCCCTATCAGACAATTGAAAACTCTTTGCTGGAATCCAAGTTTGTTGATCTATAGGTACATTCAGTATTATTTGCTGTTTGAGTTTTCCAGATTGGTTCATAATATTTCCATATTTTGATTTCTTATCTATTTATTTAATCAGAACTCTTTTGATTCAGCAAGGGTTCTATTTTGACTTTAGAATCACTTGCAATACTGTGCCTAGATTCCCTAGATTCTGTACCGCACATGTTTGGTAAAATTCTTCTATCCGTCACACTGAGGGTTTTAGATATCCAAATCCATCCTACATTGAATTCCCTTTTTCCAGCTGAACCAGGATAAGCTGCAGTGCTGCACTTCTAAGCAGTCCAATACTTCAGGGTTTTCAATTACCAAGCAAGCATCCATCAAAAGTTGAGCTTGTCAAATCTCTGTTTGGATAGGGAACCACTCTTGTGAATGGTTGTGTTTACTTCTTGTCAAATCTTTGTTGGGATAGGGAACCACTCTGGCGAATGGTTGTGTTGACTACAAAATGGTTTGTGTATGTTTGTTACAACAATGGAGGCAGTTTGCGGAGGCCATAGGAAAGGCTTTCTAAATTTGGATGCAAAATACTAATACAGATAAAAAACTCTACTCTCTTTTATGTTATTAAACACTGGAAAACGTCAAGAAGTTTAACTTTGCAGTGCTTCATGTTAAAAAATTTTGCAATGCTGATATTGTAAATTCGAGAGGTTTTTTAGCTCCTGTAGCATTTTCATGAGTAAACTAGAGTCTACAAAGTCATAGTTAGCTTTTCTGTGTCTACTGTGGGGCAAAAGATTTTCATACTCTCGAAAGGCCAAGCACTATTTGGCTTGGACAGCACAATCATATTTATCCCTACTGCTCCAAAGCTCTCTCTGAAATCTGAATTCGCTGGTAAGTAGTGATATGGTTCTTTCCTCCCTTTTCCCATTTATCCGTTCTTCCGTCCAGTCAAGTGACCCTTTCTTAACACTGTTCCTTGTTTCCTTCTTTCCTTCTTTATTTCCTTTTCTTCCTGTTATTCTTTTCCCTTCCTATACCTTGCGATCTGTTCTGGGTGACCTAACAATCACTCATGACTTGGGCTTGACTTCCCTCATTCCTTCTTGTTTTTCTCTAATATTTTGGGAATTAATTGACCACCCTGGGGCGACTGAACCCCTTGAATATCGTCCCCTAAAGACTTTTCTGTAGTGACTTATTGACCTGAAACCAGGCTGCTATTCTTTTCTACCACCAGCTCAGATATCAGAAGTTCTTGGTTGATCAAAGACCTAATTTCTGAAGCTACTATTGGTAACTCCTAAGAGGCCTAGATGCTACATATCTATGCCTGAAATTCCAGACCAAACAAAGCCCTTCAGAGTGAACTTTCTCATTTGATGGCAGGCTGGGTTACCGCTGGCTTGAAGGTACTTTTTTTTAAAATTACAGATAAGTCCTTCCCTTCTAAAATTGATTCTGTTGGGTCCCATCTTTTATTTAATTTTCATAAATACCCTCCACATAAGTAATTATTCCCAGTTTAGTCCAGATTTTGTTTCCCCTTCCAAAAGAACTTAACTATTCACAATATTTGAAGAATTGCCACACTTGCTTATATTCTGATTCCTATCATTTGTGTGGGGCTCATAGTGACCCAAAACTAGGGTTTCAGAACCTGGGGTTGCATCAGAAGTGGTGAGAAAATATGTACACGGCGTAAGATTGACAAATATGGCCCTGTATAGGGTTGAATGAAAAAACAGGGCTCGTGTAACTAGACCGATTTAGGACAAGGCTTAGATGTGTTTGAGTTTACTGTTCCAAATCAATTCTTTTTTGCTTGCTGATCCTAGATTTACAGTACCGTATGAACTTAGCTTCTGATGCTTCCATTATTCAGCTATGAACGGAAAGAAACCCTTAGCTTCTGATGCTTCCATTATCCAGCTATGTACCCAAAGAAATCCCTCAACTTGCAGCCTTATATCACCTTTCAGTCCAGAATGTTTTTAGGTGCTGATGTAGTTCTGTAAGAATGCTGGTGTATCTATGTGTTTGACTTTCTTTTTTTATTGACTCGTATATGTTTGATGTTTCATGTGATCCCATTTTGGTGAAACTCATTTTACCTCTTGAACCCTTTTTAAGATGTTGCTTGCAATAAGCGTCCAATAATTTGGATTTGATTAGATTTTGATAAGTATCTTTATCTTATAGTTTTCCTAAGTTTATCTGGTTTTTGCTCAGACTTTGGTATTTCTGGTGGCAGGTTAAACTCGTCAAGTGCCTTGTACAGAACATTGTAGTAGACATCTCTTTCAATCAAGTAGGGGGACTCTGTACATTATGCTTTCTTGAAAAGGTATGATCCAAGCATCCTTGAAGGTTCCAAGTCTATATTGAATGGTTTCCTTGAAAGTTCATTTCTGTATAACTTGGACTTGGACACATGCATTGAAACTTTAGGTTCCATTTCATTCAAAGAAAACATTTTACAGGAACTAAATCATACTTAATTATTTTCTTTTCATTTTATTAATTGTCTTAATATGTTGCCTATTGAAAAAGGAAATTTTAGTAATAGTAAAAACATATTTTTTACCGAGTGCAATACAAAATTATGAGAAAACAACTTTCATTTAATTTTTGGATGTCATTTTACACAGAAAAAAAAAAATGTGTTGTTATTTCCTCAATTTTTTATGTTCAAATATAAATCCATTGCCATATACAATTTAAAAAAAAAAGAGACAAATGGCTAAGAAATACAAATAAATTTCTATAACTAAAAGTTGGTTTCTAGAAAGTACTTTTCGATTGAAACAAATGGAGCCCAAAAAGCACGATATCTGACTTCATTTCCCAAGTGCTTCAACTGGTCAGAAGAAACAACCATCTTATTTGCAGGTAGAACTGTAGAAGCTTTTATGCATGTATAATTCATGGTTATAAGAAATCGTTAGAGAAGGTATTTCAAAGTGAGTTCTTTATTTTGTTGCATCTCGCTTCATTATCGTTCTGTGATCCTTTTTTTTTGGATGAATGAAAATTTAAATTACGAAGAAAGAAGATGGAATGTACAAGCCCAAGGGCCAACAAAGCTGAAGCTAGCGACTAGCAGGGACACAAAATGGAGGTAGGAAGACCCCAGGAGACAACAATGAGCCTGTTCCTTGGGGTATCTTTAACACTACTAGGGGGAAGGGTGCCTACTTTAGATGAAACATCAAATAAGATGGCCTTCCAAATCCTATCGAAAGAGCAGGAGTTGGATGTCCATCTTCTAAGATTGCGTTCCATCCAAATGTGAGAAATAGTAGCGCAAAAGGCAAGCTTGCCCACAATGTCACAAATCGAGTTCCTTCCAAAAGTCATATCTATCCAGATCCATTCCCTAGAGAGGGGTAATGGTCTTCTTCGAGCCGGCCAGCAATGACGGAGAACCTGGTTCCAAATGGAGGCTGCGAAAGGGCAAGTGAAGAATAAGTGGTCTGTGTCTTCGAGCCCATTCCAGCAGAGGCAGCAATTGGGGGAGACTTGCATGTGGCGGCGAATGAGAAAGGCTTGGGTGGGAAGGCAGTCTGCCAAGGCACACCAAGCGGTGAAACTCTGTCGAGGGATGTGCCCTTTGAACCAAGTTACCTTATGCCAAGGACAGGGCGTCCCTCGATGACGTACCATGTCCCAAGCGGAGTGGGAGCTGAAGATACCCGATGGGGAAGGAAGCCATATAGTGATGTCACCCCTGCCCCTGTGGCCTGGGGGGATGGGGGGGAGGGAGCTCTAAAGATCGGCTAGAGGGGGGGGAGGGGGGAGGAGTCCACGTGCCTCTGGCAATGATGGAGGCCACAGGGGCAAATCTGTCCAAGCCTGAGGCATACATGACGCGGGGACTGACTATAGTGGCAAGGACACCTGAAGGATGCCACTGATCAAGCCAAAGGAGGGTCTGCTGCCCACCATCAATCCTGCAAGATATAGCACCCTTGGCGATATGTCTCACTCGAAGAATGCTGCGCCAGGTCGAAGAGGAGTCTAGAGAGGGACTGCCAGTCCAAATAGAGTCTCTACGCAGAGGCCTTGCGTACACCCAGGAAGTCCAGATACTAGTCTTGTTGGTGAGAAGCTTCCAGAGCAGCTTGATCGAACCAGCCATGTTGACATCCTTGATCCTTCTGAGGCCGAGACCCCCTTCGGCTTTGGGGAGGCACGTGGAGGACCAACTCAAGGGATGAAGAAACCTGGTGGAGTCCACTCCTTTCCAAAGGAAAGTGCACATAATAGACTCAGCAGCCTTTATGGTAGCTTTAGGGAGGCCAAAAACAGCACTCCAATAGATGTAACAAGACTGAAGAACCGATCTTATAAGCTCGAGGCGGCCTGCGTAAGATAGGAGTTTGGCTTTCCAAAGCTGAAGTTTCTTTCGGAGGAGGTCAAGGATAGGGTTACAATGATGGGCTGAAAGCCTGGCTGGGATGAGGGGGAGGCCGAGGTATCGAACCGGGAGGGTGCCTGGAGTAAAGCCCGTGATGGCTAAAAGGGACGGTATGGTGTTGTCAGGGACCCTGGCAAGGAAGATCTGGGATTTAAGGAGGTTAATGTGGAGACCAGAGAGCTCCTAGAAGAGGTGGAGGGAGGCCATAATGGACTGGAGGGAGGTTGGGTCAGCCTTAGAGAATATCATGAGGTCATCAGCAAAGGCCAGGTGGGTTAGCTTGGTGGGTTTGCATTTGGGCATGGGAGAGATGAGGTGAAGGTCCGTTTTGGACTGGATACTGCGGAAGAGGACCTCAAGGGAGAGACAAAAAAGGAAGGGAGAGAGAGGACAACCCTGACGAATACCAACAGAGGAGGGAAAGAAGCCGGCAGGGCTGCCATTGAGAAGAATTGAGAAGCGGGGGGTGGAAATACAGAAAAGGATCCAATTGACAAAAGCGGGGGGAAAAGACATCTTAAGAAGAGCTTGGGAAATGAAATCCCAACGAATGGAGTCAAAAGCCTTGTGGATGTCGATCTTCAGAAGGGCAGAAGGGGAGATGGATTTTCAGTGAAACCCGCAGACTATTTCCTGGCAAAGGATGATATTATCAGAGATGCTTCTACCAGAAATAAAGGCTGATTGATTGGAGTTGACCAGCGAGTCAATGACAAGTTGGAGACGATTGGCAAGGATTTTTGCAATGAATTTATAGAGGAGATTGCAGAGGGAGATGGGTCTGAAGTCAGTCATGGAGGAGGCTCCGAGGGATTTAGGAATGAGGCAGAGGAAGGTGTGGTTGATGTTAGTGATCTGGTGGGGGTTGAAGAAGAAGCTTTTGATGGCACTCGTAAGCTCAGGGTCGATGATGTCCCAACAAGTGGTGAAGAACCCCATACTGAAGCCATCGGGGCCAGGCGCTTTGCTAGCCTTGTGAGATCTAACAGCTAAGAGGATTTCCTCATCGGAGGGGATGGAGCAAAGAGAAGGTAGCATGTTTGGAGGGACGAATTTGTTGATGAGGCCATCAGGGATCGGAGGGGATGGAGCAAAGAGAAGGTAGCATGTTCTGTGATCCTTGATAGTTCATTTGTTATACTTAGCAGTTTTCTGATTGTTCTCCTTTCTTCTTCCTTTTTCTTTCATAATTGATGATATATTATCATCAATTGTTTATTTATTGTTATTCATAATTTCTAAGTGTCGTATTGGCAAGTTTCTTCTTCTTGTTTTGTTTGTGATCTAAAGTTTTTAATAAAGGGTTCAAGAGGTCAATTCTGACCAAGTTTTCAACCCTGGTCGCAACCAAATTATTTCGGGAGTCGATCGAAATCTGGTCGACTTTCTGCCAGGATTGGCTGTTGAATTCGTTTGACCATTTCTGTGGTCAAACAGCCATATTTTGAGCTGAAACTTGGCAGAGACCCAAATTAAACACCCCTAAACACAGTGGAACCTTTAGATTGTTGAAAATCACACTCAAATTGGTACTTTAGTTTCGTACCTTAGGTTGGCAATGTACGTTGTACCTTGCTTGTATATTTCTCAAAGATAGGCTATGTTACCCATGATTTAATACTATTTCATACCAAATATAAAGACAACAACAACAACGACCACAACCATAACCTTATCCTAACTAAATGGGGTCGGCTACATGGATCAGATAGAGGCTATGACAATAATAGAAATAAAAGAAGTAAAAAGAAGTAAAAGGAGTAAGAGGAAGTAAAAAATACAATAAGTAAAGGAAGAAGTCCACGCAGTAGTCAAAGCAGCATCCCAGGAACATTCCCCTACAAGGGGTCGGCTACACGGGTCTTTGTCCTCCAAACAACTCTATCTGTTGTCATACTAGGATCGAGCCCTACCACATGCATATCCTTTCTTACCACTTCTCCAATAGTCAATTTAGGCCTGCCCCTACCTCTTTTAGCTCCGTCAAACTGAATCTGGTCACTCTTCCTTACTAGTGCATCCATAGGTCTCTGTTTTACATGACCATACCACCTCAATCGGCTTTCACGGAGCTTCTCTTGGATTGGTGCAACTCCCAGTTCAGTTCTAATACAATCATTCCTTACTCTATCTCTCCTGGTCTTGCCACACATCCTTCTCAACATCCTCATCTCTGCTACACTCATCTTATTTATATACTCTTCTTAACTGCCCAACATCCCGCCCCATAAGTCATGGCCAGTCTTAAAGAAACCAATTAAAATATGCAATTGCAAGTTACAGATGGAGAAATTTTCATAAATTTCTGGATTTTAAAAATATTTTTTCTAATTTTCTAAAGTGGAAAGTTTTCATACACGGCTGTGTAAGCCGTGTATGTGAGAGGGTGGGAGTTTCAAGGCATTAATTAATGGGTGGGGGTTTATGACTTTTCCAACTCTTTGTGAGAGGGGACACGACCGTGCATATGCTTACACGACTGTGTATGAAAACTTCCCCCTTTTCTAAAATTAATAGAATTTATTTTGGCAGAAAAAAAGTGACACCGTGAGGCTGTAGATTGGCCAATGGGAACTAACATATATAAACTTGAGCTCCAACTACTCAGTATTAACATTTTTTTTCCCAAAAATTTGTTACAAGAAAATCAAAATTTTAAACCAGAAAATAGAAAGGGAAAATTTCTATCACTTCCTTGAAAATTCCCCTATCAAAAGTTCCACTTCTGATTCCCCCCCCAAAAGTGAACTGTTACCTCTTCTCCCTTGCTGTTTTAAAATGGCCAAATTACCCCTCTTATTAACATATTAACCGGTTGCCATCACTGGTCTTTCCCCCTTAATTTTTTTTTTAAATTTTACTCCTCCGTGGAATGCAGCAAACCATCCGGGATGGTCCATCCCCTCCTGACCACACCTCCACCCAGTTCCAACCACCCCTCTGTTTTTCCTTTCCCTACCCCCTCTGTTTCTCTGGTGGGCTATCCAACAACGAGCCACAGATTTTCCCACCGTTCCAAGATCCACTTCTATGCGAGAGCCTCCCTAATATAAACGGCTAACACTTCCTGTTGCAGGAAAACAAGTGAAATACCCAGGAACCATGAGAGCTTTGCAAATTACAACAGAGATATTTAGTCTACTCTACTATTTTCAATTTCTAACAGAAACCTCGAAAATGGAAACACAGAAGGGCAAAAGAAAAAACTAAAATAGAGGATTTTAAAAAGAATAGAACATCTGCCGATTTACTACGCATTCCTTCACAGTTCAGAAAAGCACATTATCGAGAAGAATGAAATATAGCACAGGGAATTCTATTTCTCTAATTTTTTATACGTTTCTTGAGACGGAATAAAGCTTGAAAAAGCTTGATTTATAATTACGAAAGCACAAGACTGGATTACTCAAGGAGATGGTACGTCTGCTTTGGCAGCCTCCTTCCTCTATTTGCAGGGAAAACACTTCTTAGAACCACATTTGGACATAAACAGGGGAAATAGAGCAAGAAACAAAACAGGGCCACAGAGGTAGCTGATAGCATGAAGACAAATAGAGAAGAAAAGACGAAACAGCAATGACCAGCATACAAAAACGAATTTCCAGCAGAAACACATCCTTGAGAAAATGGGACTCAAACATGTATAACTCACTAAACTGCAGTCATCATGGCTAAGAACTCATTACAGGCAAGCTCAAACAGGAAACCGAGACGCTATAAAACAGTCCCATTTCCAATGTGGGCAGGGAGGCTGGTCCCACCAACCAATACAACAAGCAGAGACCAAATATTCTTTATGCTGAAACCCAATGAATACTTGCCTGGGTTTGAGGTCATTGAGGCGTTGTTGAGGATTGTGAGTATTGACTCAAGCTTGTAAGGTTGGAGAGGTGAGTCAGTGGCAAGATGAGGAGGAATAATATTTCCCAATGTGTAGGTTTACGATAAGAAGCTGCCATTGCAGACATCAGCGCTAGGAGATGGAGCGACAGACAGGGCAATGGAGATTCGCAGAAAGATAGCGTAGAAGAATAGGAAGAGGAACAAGGGCGTGGTCAGAAGAGGTTTGATTTGGCCTATTTGCAGTAGCGGGTGGAATGGGGGGTGGGGGCATAGTACTTGAGATTTCAGATATTTTGGAAATTTTGACTCTACCGAGACAAAATGCAACTTCGAAATGAAAAAATACAAAATTTCGGAAAGTTCTGTCATTTCGCTTAAGAAATTTCGCTCATTTTGGTTTAAAAAAATGCACTGTTTCGCTGAAATTTCGGTTATTTTGCTCATTTCGGCATTTTGCACCCCGAAATGGCCAAGCAAAACTCAGAGAAAAAATAGAATGCTCTGGCGAAATTTCGGTCTGGCCGAAATGGCCCTCTGAGACGAGATTTATTACTGCGGCTGGGTGTGGGGGCAGGATTTGCAGGGTGGGTGGGGGTCCTTGCAGGGTGCAGCAGGGGTGGGGTGGAGGTGCGGTCAGAAGAGGAGGGGGATGGACCATCCTGGATGGTTCACTGTATTCAACAGAGGAAGAGGTTTACAAAAAAGGGGGAAAGACTGGTGATGGGAATGGGTTAATAGGAAGTGTAATTTGGCCATTTCAAACTAGTAGGGGAGAAGAAGAGGTAAGAGTTTACTTTTTTTGGGGAAACAGAGGTGGAACTTTTGACAGGGGAGTTTGAGTAAATAGAGTATAAGTTCAAGGGAGTGATAGAAATTTTCCCAAATAAAGAAAATATTTAAAAACAGAAAAACTAAGACTCCGTGGAGTCACAGATCAGCTAATACTATCTAACATATAATATATTGAAGCCTAACCACTACATATTTACCCTATTTTTTTACAAAAAATTAGTTTAGAGAAAGGGTATTACCTTGAAGTTTGAAGTTTGAATCTTCAACCAATCTCCTTCAAATCCACCAAATCTTCGTTGTAGATGACTTGCACATGGTTTGAACAGCTTGTTCCATAAAGAAATGGAAGAGGAATAACCAAAATACACTCAGATTTGAATTTTTTAGCCTTCACAGTAGGTTTCGCACATAGTTGTCAAAACATCGTCTAGGTGCCGCTTCCTGGCAGAAAATCTGGGTGTTACGTGCGTGGATTAGCCTGGCTTCCCTACCTTGATAATCGACTTCAAGGATGGAAAATAGGGAATTAAGAAGAGAGTTTACACTTCAAACGAGTTAGGACAAGGGATTTAAGAGTGATTGGCTGGTCTAATAGAGGAGACCATGACCTCTTTACTCAGTTGAGTAGTAAGATAGGATTCAAAGACTAATCCATCATTCATCATACGTAGGCTATTTAAAGATTACAATGCAGTTGAGATAACTCCTACTAATTAGCCATTTCTAATAATAAACCCACTTCCTCTATTATCTGATAGAGTTCTAACTAAACCTACTGCTTCCAATGCGTAGCATGCATTCAACAACTGATAACTAATCCATAACCTCACCTCTACCACGTTTAGAATCACCCAGTGAGTACTCTCAGCCACGTAGATCGTCCCAATTGCAAGAGAGACGTAACACTGGGCAAGGCAAGTCGTCGCCTTATTTTTAATGTATTCTCGAAAGATTTGTCATCATCTCAATCTTAAAATATCCAGAAAGACTTTGGAACCCTTACTTTGCATTAATCTTTTACTCATGTTCCTTTTGGTTATAATTAAATAGAATATTAATATATTAAAATAAGATAAACAAATATGTTCTTAAAGAAAGGAGGGGCATTCTCGATGGATTATACCACAAATACTAATTAAAGAAGGGGAGGTTGAGGGAATTAATAAATAAAATAAGATAAACAAATATCATATTAAAGGAGGGAGTTGAGGGCATTCTTGATGTTGATGAATTCTAGAAGCAGGGACTGGAGAGCCAGGGGGAATAGCAGAGCAAAAATACTCGTCCTCCCGGAAATGTACTCTATGCACAATGTCAAAACAATCACGACTCTATGGCTGCCTGCTCTCAACGAGGCTGCAACAGTGTTGAAGGGAGTGGCAGCGGCACTGGAACTCAAACAGGTACGCTCCCTCCTCTTTCTTCTTCCTTTTTTTTTTCTTTTATGGTAGTGATGATGGTGTGGCGGCGGCCGCTGCAACTTCTCTTCGTCGGAGGCAATTGTTGTGGCTGCCTCTGCTACTGCTTTTTCAATCTTCTTATTATTCTTCCTCCCCCTCGTTCCATCTTCGAACGCCATGGATCGCCTAGCGCTTTGACAACTATGGTTTTGGACGAAACCTACAAAGTGGGGTCTAAAGTCGATCGAAACAGTGTTGGCTTCGATCGAATTTAGATCTTTTAAACCCATGGTTGTACCATTTCGGCAGAACAAAACAACACAACCGAGATGATCCGAAACTTGAATGTTTTGGTTGAAATTATGTATACCATCATGTGTGTACTACATTTCGGGCCCCGGTACAGGTTGAAACCGAAATATTTTGGTCGGTTTCGACCAAAACGTGCGACTTCGCCAACCATGTCAGTTCGATCGAAACATGAGACTTCTCCAGCCATCTTTAATAGTTCATTTGTTATATTTGGCAGGTTGGAGTGTTTTCTGTTTTCCTTCCTCCATCTATTCTTGTTTTTGTTCTCCTTTTCTTCTTCTTAGCCTCCTTGCTTCATTAACAATGTGTTATCTTTGGTAGTTCATTTATTGTAGGGATTTGAAGTGTTGTCTTTACTCCTCCTCCATGCCTCGTTTGTAATCTATACTCTTTAATAGTTCATTTGTTTCTTGGTATGAATTGTTTCCTTTGTTCCACCAGTATCTATTGCAGTTCTATTTATTTACTTTTTTCTAATCATACTGGCTTATTAGAACATGAAATAGCTTCATTGCTTCAATTTCTATAAAACTTTCTCTCTTTTATTTTATTAAGTTGTTTTATTTAATTAATTCCTCTAAAATGTACATACCTCGTCGTTCATCTTGTGTCTTTAATTGTTCATTTGTTTTAATAGGGAAAACTTTGAGGTTTTTTTCCCCTTTTTTTTGGGTTGTTCAGAACTCTTTTTCACTCCAATTATCTGATTAGTTTTATTAGATTAATTCCTCTAGTATAGAAAAGAATACACATGATTGCAGTCAATGTGTTTAAGTCTGGTCAGAGATTCTGTTAGGAAAAATTCCAGATTCTGATTACTGGATATTCCTATCCAACTGACGTGGTTTATTTGGATACATAAAGTATAAAGGTTGCAACATCTTTACTTTCTTACTTTTTGGTATTGATGTTATTTGTGCGGTCTTTTTGCAGATCGATAGTCTTATTGGCAAAGACCATCTCTTTAAACGGAGTATTATACTGATTAAAGCTTGGTGTTATTATGAGAGCCGCATTCTTGGTGCTCATCATGGTCTAATTTCTACATATGCTCTTGAAACATTGGTCTTATATGTCTTCCATCTATTTCATTCGTCTTTAAATGGCCCCCTAGCGGTGAGTGCTTGCTGGGAATAAAAGTTGTCATCATACCTGCACAATGACGAGTTTAACTGTCTAAACATGCTACCTTTTTATAGGTTTTATTTAGATTTTTGGACTACTTCAGCAAATTTGATTGGGATAACTACTGTATCAGTTTAAATGGTCCGGTCTGCATATCCGCTCTGCCTGAAATAGTGGGTAAGATATTTTCCTTCTCTGTACAGAGCTAGACAGATGAGCTTATTCTTGTCTTGATATCTTTATTTTATGTGTTTTTGCAGCTGAGACACCTGGTAATGGTGGGTCTGACTTGTTGCTTAGTAAAGAATTTTTAAAGAGATGTGTGGATATGTTCTCTGCTCCATCAAGAGGGTTTGAGACCACCCCACGGGCATTTCCCCAGAAGCATCTTAACATCATTGATCCATTGAAAGAAAATAACAACCTTGGACGTAGTGTCAGCAAAGGTAGGAAGTCCTTTCTCCTTGGGCTGGAAAAGCAGATGTGGTTATTGTTCTTAAAGATAGTTTGTGATGACTTCTTGTGGGTGCATTCCAATTACTAGCCACAATTGTTAATGTTGGTGAAAGCTTCTACCTAGGATTTTGTGATGATTTTGAGCCTTCAGAAACTAACATACACACCAATTAGAAAATGAAAATCTTTTAACCATTGAAACATATGGACATGTAAAATCTTCAGTCTTTTCATCAAAAAGAATTGCCTTTTCTTTTTAATACTTCTCTTGAAATTTTTTTCACTAACCTTCTAAAAAAATATTATTTTAAAGACAAAGAACTTTTTTTTTTTCGTGATTTTATGGAAATTTAAAATTTTCAGATAGCAGAAACATTTGTGAGAAAGGTCAACCTGTGAGCTAGGCAAATGAGTTGACCTCAAGTAGACTCCAAATTTTCCTCTTCTCTCTCACATTCGTACATGTGTATGTGGGTTTTGGATGTGGCATTTCTGTTTTTTAAGAAACTTTTCCTCTCCTGTTCTTGCAGGCAATTTCTATCGTATACGTAGTGCGTTCACATATGGGGCCCGGAAGCTTGGTCGGATCCTTCTGTTACCAGGAGAAAGTATAGAGGGTGAACTCAACAAGTTTTTCATGAACACCTTGGATAGGCATGGAAGTGGACAGAGACCAGATGTGCAGGATTCTGTCCCAACTTTCCATGCTAATGGGCCTGGTCTTACATGCTCGAAGTCAGCTGTAGAGAAAGGCAGAGAAGATAGGATAATTTCAGATTCACCATATGTTAGTTCCATCAGGTCAGTCGGAGAATCTAGGATTGATCATCTGGGATCTGTTTGTGAGGGATTCACTAACATGAAGATATCAGAGACGGAAACATATCCTGGAATGCGATTTGCAATTGAACCACAAGGATACTCGACCAAAGTGGCTCCCCCTCCAATGGTATTGGACTCAGATGGTTCTGCATCTGGAAATTCAGGATATCATCTTGCTGGGGATGCAAAAGATCTTGCTACATCTAGAATTCAAGGTTTCAGAAACACAAGTGAGACCACTAAATCTACGTCTCCAAGTACCGAGGCTGGCACTGCACCATTTGGAAAAGCACATCATGCACCTCATCTCTATTTCTCCCACCCATCTCCAAAATGTGGGAAGTCTGGAAATGGAAACTCCGAACGAACAAAGCCATTTAATTCTTCTATATCTGAGGTGTCTTCTTGTCAACCTTGTTGTCCTGATGAGGAGAATGGCATAACTATACGACCAGATTTGGAGGGGACTGACCCGATCACCAGTAGTTCAAGCTACATGTTTAGTAATTATGAGGATGCAACTTGTGTTAGCTCAGCAAATGGTGTTCTATTTGTGAATTCAGGTGCTTATCCCATGGAAGATTTGTCTCATGGATTTGGGGGTATGGACACAGCTGGAACTGCTGTAAGCCCTGAAGTTCAGGGCATCTTGGCAGACCTTAGTGGTGACATCGAGAGTCACCTCAGAAGTCTTCAATATGGTCGGTATTGCCAGGAGTATGCCTTCTGTGGTCCTGTTATGCCATTTCCTCCACAATCATCTTCTCAGTTCCAGAATAAGCATGCATGGGAACCCTTTCATCAGTCTGTACCATTTAAACATAACATGTTTCCTCATCCTAATGCCAATGGCAATGTCTCAGGACCAACATTCTACCCTGGGAAACCTTCCATGGTGTCCAGTGGTGCTTTTGGTGCAGAAGAAATGCCTAAGCCACGGGGAACTGGCACATATTTCCCCATCACGGTACATTCACTTCAAGCTCTTGGGTATTTCAGGAATTTGATTTTGTTGAATTTAATCATGTGAGGCTGCAATGTATCAACTATTGGTTCATTTTGCAGCCTGTGTTTCTTGTTGAACTGCCCAGATGGTGGGGTTCCATTGTCTCAAAATGCCTTTATGCTTGAAATTTTGCAGAACCATCGTTCGTACAGGGACAGGCCCACCATGCCAACCATGCCCTCCATGCCCATGGGGAGGGGAAAGTACCCAGCTCCAGTGTCCCATGGTCAGATGCAGAGATCATTTCGTTACAATGACCGGGCTGTAACACTGCCAGACACAAACTGGATTGAAAAAGGCAGTCAAGAGCAGTTGCCAGTACAATTCCCGGTTTTTCCTGGCCGTGGGAAGCCTGGATCACTGGGATTCATCCAGTCAGGTCGCCCTACCATGAAAGGGTTTTCCTCTGCCAATGGGTTCTCACTGCCTTCTGAGAAACTTGAATTTGGGTCTTTTGGGCATCTACCATTGGGTGCACGCTCGCCAGATGCGAGCAGACAGCCAGACCCTGGCTCTCCAAATTCCCAGGTCTCAATGTCGAGCTTCCGATCACCAACAATGCAGAGATTGAGACCGTCATCGAGTATGAATCAGGAAAGGTATTGGAATTGTTTGACCTAGGAAATTTTTTGGCAAAACATATTCAGGACGATGTTTGAGCTCTCTCTGCTTTGTATCTGCAGGGTTGCAGTACAATCATACCATCTGAAAGACAATGATGATTTCCCCCCTTTGACCATTTGAGAGCAGTGGGGAGGGAATGGTTTATGTATAGATAGAAAGAGATGAAAAGTCAGAGAGCAACAGTAAATGCTAACAAAAAACCAGGACAAAGCTTGAACTTTTGCGTGGTTGGCCCCCAACCCGGCTGATTCAAAGTTTCAGAAAAGGAGTCTTCTTTTTTTTATTTAAATTTTCGTGTGGTAAAAAGTAAAAAAAAAAAAGTCTATGTGTACATTCTTCTGATTCTTTTTCTTTTGAGTCTCCATCTCTTTGCTTTCTGTTTAGGTTATTTACAAGCATAGACTCTTTGATTATGCATTTCAGTCTGCTTCACTTTTTTCTCCTCTCACCCTTACTGGGTGATATACAAAGAGGTTGGTTGTTGTTGTTAATGTTTAGAGAGAATGTACTTTTGTTAGATGCTTTATGTGCTCTTTGGCAGCAAAGTATGATGGAACTTGGTGTATCAAGCATTTCAGTCAAGACAAGGTTTACATTTTTTGCCTTTTATTTTCTTTCTTGTTCTCAGAGTTCTAATTATTCATTTTGCTGTTCTGCAAAAGCAATTTCTTGCAGCTATACTGCAAAGGTTGAGTTTCTGCCTTGCCCAGGTGACTTGAGGACTTGCCAATCTTACTTGCTTACCTGGCATGTGGAATGGGCAACATGATTTTTGGCATATGTGATTCTGTTTTTATGTATGGGTGCTTGCATTTGGCAGCAATGATATATGTATGATGTGCTCTAGCTTGGTCTTTGCTTTTTGTTTTTGTTTTTAATGGTTGAGGGATGGCTATGGAACTACTGATGTTTGCCTTGAGAGCGAGTGGTGAGTACTAATCTGTTCCTTTGATGATGGGAAGATGATAAGGTGATTGGCATCTAATAACTTGGGCTTTCAGTCTCTTACATATTGATTGCAATAACAGTAATTGAATTGATCCCTTGGTGGTATGATTTTTTATTCTTTTTTGGTTTTTTTTTTTTTTTTTTTTTGGGGGGGGGGGGGGGAGCGGTGTGGGGATGGTGGGGGAGATGAGTGTGAATCCCTACATTGACATCCCAATGCCATACTATAGCCATTATTTCTGATGTAGCCAGATCATGTGGGGTTCAAATTTTAGTGATACAGGGAGGTTATATACTCCCCGTACTCATCTACCAAGTTTAAATTTAGTATATATAATTACTATGGGGGACTGATGTTCTCTGTGCTGCAGTGCAGCTTTCGCCCAGACACATAGGTTGGGTATTCCTGCCATTTAGGGAACACGGTGATTATTTTGCCCACCCCTATATGTCTAGGCGCAACATGCGCCCTTGGCACAGAGAACATTTGGCCAATTACTATATATCAAAGTGATAAAAATGGTTGAAAAACCAGAGTACTGTAGTGCTTGGAAAAAAAAAAGGGAAGCGTAAATAACTTTTGGACACAGTTTTCCTTCACCGACGGTAAAGAGAATCTCTTAATCTACAGATTTTGATGATTGGATGGAACTACTGGAAGACTTAGTACAAAAGGATGCAAGAGAGAATAATGATACCCAGGCTATAGATTATCTCCTCACTACTGCAAGTGGAGTAGCTACAGTATTAACATAACATGACTTTTTCGGCGGAATTTGCACACAACTTCAGCTCTGAACGCTGGCTTCTATTTACATTAAAAAATGAGGAATGTATAGGTTTTCGGACCGAGTTTCCCTGGGTGAAAGAAAGAGTTCCATCATCATAGGTAGGATATCATCGGATGTCAAGCGAAGGGGATAGTTTTGACTCCAAACAATAGGGGATGGGAGTTTATAATATCACAAGGGATAATCTAGTCTCTCGATGTTGCAACTTTTGGATTTGTAAGGAGTTCATAGTTTGTCGACCATGAAGGACAATTAACCTCTCTGTCCATCGGGTATTCAATTCTTCTTCGACCACTCATTCAACGGTTGAGAGAATTTGGACATGCATCCCAACACTTGCCACACAAAGTTAATAGCGGATAATAGATTGATATATTTAATGAGAAGAGAAAGGAGAGGAGAGAGATTGTGACTTTTCATAATGTATATACATGGGAGAGTGGGAAACGTGTCCACTGTATCAGACTCCGACCAGGGTTCAGCTTCAAATCTCAAGTCATTTACCTTATATGTATGTCCATACACCCTTAGGTAGTTTCATGCTTCTTTTTTTTTTTTTTTTTTTTTTATTTTTTTTATGATATTTAGATTTTGAAGCTTTGTTTTGATCTCTTGGCAAACCCCGTCTAAGATAAAGAATGACATGTAAGCAAGGGATCTTGGAGTCTACCTACCCATTATAGTATATATTACGTGTAGACGAGGTTTTAGTTATTAGTATATGTACCCATGTCTATCTCAATATATGTCAGCATACCAATCAAGGTTTTAGGTATTGATCATGGATCGGCCGTATCAATATCGACTGACATCGATACTAATACCTGATGGATATTAGATCGGTGAACACGAACACAATATGGACAGAAGGTATAAATATTAGGGTAATTTACACATTCCACCTCTGAGGTTTGACGAAAGGATAATTTTACCCCCCAATTTTGGAAAATTCTACGTACCCCCTGAGGTTTGCAAACAGTAACAACTAAGCTCATTCCGTCAGTTCATGATTAACTGCATTAAAATTTAGATTTAAACTGACGGAATTACCCTTATAAGAAGAAAAAAAAACAACAAAACAAAACCTGCAACTCATCTTCCCCAATCGATTTTGGGGAAGATGAGTTGCAAAAATGGAAACACCATGGAAACCGATACAGTGGCACAGCGAGCGAAGGTTATATGTAATCCAATCTCAGCCTCCTCTATTCCAGAACGAACACGTAAGGGTTCTGCAATTCCCAAAGTTCAAAATCGAATCAAGGATCAAATTTCAATTATGGCGATAAACCCTAAAATAAGGGAAGTCTCCACAAGGAAGCCCTTTTGGCTAACAAAAACAAGGTAGGGGAATTTTTGCGGAATTCCTATTTTGGTGGTTCTGGTGGTTCCTCTGCAACCAGTCATGAAAACTATTCTCTTCTTTCTGTGTGGTGAAGAAGAAAAAGAAGGTCGGTGGGGAGTTTGAAGCAGAAAGGGCTAAGGAGTGTGGCGAAGTGTTGCTATAAATACAATGTTGTCTAGGGTTGGGTGATCATAGTACAGGGAAAAATCTTCAGCACATCTCGCCCAGTGAATTTATGACCTGTAATTTTATCCCTATTGCTCTAAATCCATTTTTGGTAAATGACGACGCATCTTCATCTTTTCAATCGCTCTCTCACTAATCACAATTCACTGCTTTTCTCTCCTCAACCTCCTAACTTTCTTGCTTCATTATCTACTATCCATAATTCAAAATCTTCTCTTGTTTTCAAAAACCCTTCTATTTTCTTAATCTTCTGAGAGCTCTAAGAAAGGCAAATTCAGAGAAATTAATTGTCCAACAAAGAAGAAAAAGAAGAAACAATGAGGAAGAGAGGACGACCCTCAATTTTCGGTAAAAGAAAAAGAGGACAAAAATGGCAAGGCAGTGTAGATCAATGATGAAAACTAGAAAGATAATCAAGGGAGATTTCCACAAGTTTCTTGAATTTTTTTCTTGTGGGTCACAAGGGCCAAAAGTCAAGTGAGCTCTGGAATCTGGGGAAAGCAGAAGCTGAAAGACTGAAATCGTAACTGAAACTGAAAAACTGAATTAAAAGTTTGATAAAGGAAAAGGATCTTCTACCCAGAAAGATGGTGATTGTTTCCAAGGTTTATGCATTTGTAAATTGTTCTCTTTTCCAATTTTAATTGACCGAAAAATATTCAAAATGTTTGCCTCATTTCTCCTCTTCTGAAACGGATTCAAAGTAAAATAAAAAGAAATTGGACACAGGATGAGGATTTAGTATTGAAAACTGAGGAAGAAGAAGAAGAAGAAGAACCCTTAAGGTAATTCTGAAACTGATTTGAGTTTGTTGGAGTTCTCTTATGCCAATCAGTTTGACCTGGTACTTCATGAAATAGATCACCTCCCTAGGGCAACTCAAACTCCAGGTTCCTGCCCCCATTAGCTTCTCCTATCATCAGAATTGAACCTTGAAATGTGCTCGAGTTACCGCCAGTCCCTGATTTCAGAACTAACCATTCGATTGCTTGCTGGATTCAAAAAGGGAAAAAAAAAACCCATTAAAACTTGACAAGAGAGAGAGAAAGAAAGGGATACCTGCAACTCATCTTCCCCAATCGATTTGGGGAAGATGAGTTGCAGGGTTTTTTTTTCTTTTCCTTGAAGGGGTATTTTTGTAATTTTACCCTTTGATTTTAACACTGTTAGTCATGAACTGACGGAATGGACTTATTTGTTACCGTTTGCAAACCTCAGGAGGGTACATAAAATTTTCCAAAACTGGAGGGTAAGATTATCCTTTCATCAAATCTCAGGGGTGGTATGTGTAAATTACCCTAAATATTAAAATACGATACAGTATCAATATCTTTGAGGATAAAACTATCCGATACAGCCTAGTATTCATATACTAATACCTAAAACCATGATACCAATACCTTAACTTAACCCAACCGCAGCCACCATGCTCTATTGGTCGATTAGACCCTACCCCTTGCGTATCCTAAGGTACCAAGGGATTCTCAAAACTAGCTCCCAAAAAGGGGGAAAAAAATAAAAAAATTCTCGGTCTTCTCTTCTCTCTCTCTGCTGAGCCTGAACAAACCGTAAGTTCACACTTCAGATTTCTAAGTCCAAAGTCCAAACACAGAGAGGCCCAAGTGTGGCCCTTACCCGTCCTCTATCCTCTCTCTTCCCAGCCAGCGATTTCTTTCGCACGGCTGACGGCACCCGCGCCAGTGGACCTGGTAAGTTCATTATTTTCTTAACTCTCAGTCTCTTTTGAGTCTGTTTGTGAGTATTTGACTTAGTTATTTTTTCATGTTCTATTGGATACTTGGATTACTGAGAATCCTTCCCATCTCGGTTTCCGAATTCAATATCATTACAGTCTTGGTTGATGTTCAATATATCAGTACTGAGAATCCTTCCTTTGCGTGATACTCTATCCTAACACAATTTTTTTGTTTATTTTTTATATGACTTCAATTTTGATAATATCTTAGATCCAAGCTTGCTTTTAGGTAGAGTTTGGATCACAGAGAACTTCATTTTTGTTATTTTTGTGAGATATGTAGCGTATTGTTAGAATTTCATGACATGCTAGTTGTGTACCTTGTCTAGAAAATTAGGATAGTTAGAATCTACTGACGGAGATATTGATAATTTTTTTTAATCCTGAGTGTTAGAATTGGAAATGTTAAATACCTAAATGTTTCCGTACTACCCGTTCCCCCTTTTTGACCGAATCTCCTACCTTTTATTTTTTCATCCTCCAAACTGAATAATATGTGCATATTTCCCATACAAAAATTTTGACATTCCTGAACTTAATAACAATGATCTTGCTAAATCGCAATGCCATTTTCGCATGGCTTGTTTTAAAAAAAAATTTTAACAATATAATCTTCTAACAGAAAATTGGAGAAGTGGGAAACTAGTCTATGATGAACTGCTTGTTGTACGTGTCTTCTGCTGCTGTGTTTGTAAAGTCTCATCATTTCATCTTGAAGACTTCTTTCTATGCTATTGTTGTTCATCACGGAAAAGATCAATACAACATACTCATATTATAGACATTAATTTGAATTTCATGTTTACGAGGTTTAATGTTCAGTGTTACTCCACTTGGCGTGGTGGGCGTGCTTTTTGCTCCACAAAGATGAACCCTGGAGCATCTATGGAGAAGGACGCTTTCTATGTTGTCCGTAAAGGGGACATTGTTGGAGTTTACAAGAGTATAAGTGATTGCCAGGCTCAAGTTGGATCTTCTGTAACTCCTATGCTACCTCCTGAACTGTTCTCATCTGTTGATATTATTTCTGTGATTTAATTTTTTTAAATGCTTCATTGTATTCTAGGCACTTTGTTCATATTTTCCTATACAATAAGGTTCTTTCTTGAACAACTATTGGTATTTTGTTGACCAATAGCTTATTCTGTTGCTTGGGCAGGCATTTGGTTGTATGCATGTGTTAGCTGGAGAAAAAATAAATAAAAATGAGATCTATGTTACCATTTTAACTTGTTTGGTTTTAAAATTTATCCACAAAAAGTTTGTTTTAAAGTGCCTCAATTCAGAAACTAGAAAGTGGCACCCAGAGTGTTCTAACATCTAATAGCTACACTAGTTACTAGGTCATGTTTGGTTAAGCTATTGCCACTCAGATTTTGGTGGAATTTTATAATGCCACTTATGAGGTTGGAGAATCCTTATTGGGACACAAGAAGCATTCCGATGGATTCTTGGATTTTATGCCTTTGGTAGGGAGCTAGAATCATAGTCTAGGTCTTGTTCCAAGTATGACCTCGGATAGAGCCTATTAGAGGGCAAGGATCCATGTAGCAGACCCCATTTAGCTGAGATTTTCCTGACTTACTGGGCTGTGCTTCTTTCCTCTTACTTTAATGTTTCATCTTTCATTTGTCATTTTCCATTTTTCATTTCCCATCTCTTCATTCCCCTTTTTTTGTTTAGACCTCAGTTTCCCCCCACCTTGTTTTGTTTGGATCCATGTAGCCGACCCCATTAAGTTGGGATAAGGCTGAGTTTGTTGTTGTTGTTGTTGTTGTTGATAGGGAGCTAGAAGCCAAGGTCCCCCAGCTCCTGGATTCTGGTTTCTTGGTTGATTAATAAGCTATGCAGTTTAGCAAATAACATGCTTTCTTATGTAGTTTTCAGTTTCCTATAGAATAAATTAACAGATAATATTTTCTTTTGCTAGGTATGTGATCCTTCTGTTAGTGTTTTCAAAGGCTATTCCTTGCCTAGGGAGGCTGAGGAGTATATTGTCTCGCGGGGGCTCAAGAATGCTACCTATTCAATTAGTGCTTTGGATGTAAAAGAAGACCTTTTTGGCGAACTCATGCCCTGTCCTTTTCAGGTGAGATAATCGACGGCCACTTGTTTACATCAGAAAACTTTTGGGTGGCATATCTTAGGCTTTATTACTTGTTTGTATTTCAAGATATTGCTGCCAAAGTTGACTAAAATGCTTGGTCTATGTTGCCAACGGAACAGTCTTCACATTTTGTGAGATGGAAGTATATTTAAGTGAACAATCACAGCATTTTGTAAAGTTTAAACCTCCTTTATCTTTAACATATGAGTTTTATGATTGTGGTTCTGCACTTCTGCTCCCACTGCCATGAAAAGAACACAATCAATTTTGGAGTTTTAGACAGAAGATAGAGTATGAATCCATTTGCATCCTTTTGTATAAAAAACTACATTAGGGTCTTTATATGCGTTTATTTTTCTTCTCTTTTTCTCTTTCTTTTTGATGGTAGGGTGGTACCACCTTTTTTTATGTAAATTTACTAATGCATTAATCTTGGAGCTTATTGATGCATTTGCACAGTTTTTCACTCATTTAGAGATCAGTTCATTGACAAAATTGGGATCATTGGGGAAACACAATTTTTCTAAGGTTCCATGGAGGATTATGATAAGAGCTTAGGGTATTATATATATCATGTTTTAAAGTTCTTTGTATGTTGGAATTATCTTTTAACCTTCAAAAATTCATTAAGGCTGTTGGATATACTTTCAGTTGTTATTGTTTTAAAACAGTGACAGTGAAAAAGCATAATTTTGGTGACTAGGAACACTTTTCATTTCTTTTGAATTCAAAAGAAAGAGAATAATACTTTGTACCATGATATTTTGACAAATTGTTTTTCAAGGTTTATATATTAGATTCTTAACAAATGCATGTGACCATATTCATACCCCATGGGGGGTATTCTTTGACAGGCATGCCGAAAAGGAAAATCTAAAATCCGTATTCACTTTACAATGCACATCTAAAAACTATATCACGATTAAGTTTCTACTTAATGTGGGTCAAAAAAGTGTGCGACCCACGTTTGTGGAAGTGCATTAGAAAATATGAGTCAAGAGTTCCTGAACTGCAGGCCTTATTGTCCATGCTATAAAAGAATCACTTATCCCATTCTAGCGTATGATCCTATACAGTTTGTGTATTCATAATTCGATCATGAAAGCAGTTCTTGAACGGGGAAGAATCGTTGCGATGGAGATTCTGGGTGTGCACATTTGGGACTCACTTTAGCCAAGGTAAAGGTATGTTAGGTGGCAAACATATGCTCTAAAAAGGTTGCATGCCATTAGCCAGGATGTATGTCACGTTTTCCTTTTACTGTGCTATCTAATGTTATATTTCTCCAAACCATGTAAAATTAGGGAATTCATTGGTAAATCCTTCTTCTAATCTATAACTTGCCTGGTGGGGCCCATTGAAACTATTGAGGTACAAGGCAACCTACACAAGAATACCTTCAACATGCTGTCATTGGCATTTGGTAAACCCTTCTTCTATCTCATGATCCTATATTTCAATCACTAATTCATAAATATAGGTATTGCCACCTTTTGCATTTGGCATTTCCCTGTATTTTACCCATTACACACTATTGGGACCTCTCACTGAGGCTCCTTCACCCGGTGCTTGTACAATTTCACAGGCAGTCACCAGGTAAGGGAATCTTGGAAAGCACATATTTCTATGAATGCCAGATCATGTGGGGCTGAAATCTCGTTGACAGAGGGCCTGCTACTCACATCCCAAGTTTCAGCCATAAACAGAGTTGGCCATATGGCAAAACAAACCATTGAAAATTCCAGGATTATGGAGAGACTGTACGGGACTACCGAGGGGATGCATGGACATACATGTGAGAGTAAATGATTGAATTTATCTGAAATTTGACAGGTGGAGTATTCAGTCCATTTCCTATATATATCGAATGGTGGGAATCGCCACATGACTATCACATGGCAGAACTAGGGGACCATCAATGGATTCCCTTACCTAGACTGAGGGCCAGAATATTTTTGGAAAGTGTCTTACCAAATGTTATTTTTTTTGTTAATTTTATTAATTTATTATTTTTTTTGTAGAGACTCCAATTGTTCCCATGTAAAAGCATTGTAAATTTATACTTTTTTGCACTGATTTTACTAAAGGATTTTCCTTTTAGTTGGTTTTTATCTGGAAACAAACACAACGAAAAGGAAAAAAACAGATTCTTAAAGTTTACCCAAATGCAGCCTAACATATTATAATGAAGGATAATTGAGTCATCAAAGGGGACTGGTGTCAAATCAAAAGGAAGTGCAAGTTTGGAGTTCCATAAAATCACAAGATTGTCATTTCAATAATGGAATCTAGTTGCATCCTTGTAATTTCCATCACTTGAGCCTTGCACTCAAGACAGTTTCCCTACTTATTTGTGGTTGAAACCTGACCAATCAGATGGGTGGAGGATCCTCCATCACGTGGGCCTACCATGCTTCCCATGTGGCAAATTGTGAAGGATACTGACCATAACAAATGCTTGTAACAATAATACAAGCCCAGCTATTTCTTATTAGATGCCTAATTATCTGGCTTCATATATTCACTTGGTTGTTCAGAGTTATTTTCTTAGTTTCTTTATGAAATGTTATTGCTATACAGTTTAAGAGACAAGATGGCTGTTTCGCTATTTTTGTTTCTCATGATCCTTCTTGAAACTTAATTTACAATTTTCAATGCTTCCCTTCCATTTCCAGAATTTTTGCAAATTTTTCCATTCACTTTTGTAAAAGTAGTTAATAACTTTAGTTATGTTGTTTCATGGTCTTCCATTTGCTAAGAATTATGTACGTTTTGAAAGTTAACTTGGTTAGAAGGAGGTGATTCTGATGGAGAATTCCTGGAATTGATTCTATTTGAAGAATGTTTTGCCGCTCTCTCTTTTTCTTTCTTTTATCTTTTTAACATGTTCTTGTATTTGTGTTTGTTTGTCATTTTTGTTCTCAGCATCCATCTTCTCCTAAGGCTAAAACGTCCAAGAAGGATTCTCCAAAAAAGAGATCGCTGGAGGTGCTTGAATCAGATGGCAATGTGGTAAGCTGGAAATCACGTTATTTACTCTACTAGAACTTTCTTTTTAATATTTAATTTAATAGCATTGACGACATTGGACTTACTTTCATTCGTGTTGGAACTTGGAGTAATCTAATGGAAAGGGGTTTCTCTTTAGACAAGATTCACAGACCCTGGGGAATGCTAGATGATGAGCTGACTTGTTTGTTAACATAGGGACATTTGAAACTATTTTATTCTTTCCCTACCTAACTGCACATTTACAGTTCAGGCTCACAGATGTTACCTCAGGTCACATTGCCTATTACTTTTATCTTCCTGAGATATGGTTGTTCAATGATGGCTGACTGGGAAAACAAAATCATCATCTCTTCTTCCTCTTTTTCTTTTTCTTTGGTATAAATAACTCAAACTTTACTGATATAAAAGGATATATGCCCATTTTCACCTAAAACATTACAACTCACATTAAGCACAAAAACAGTATACAGAAACATACGCTGAACTATTCCACCAACGTAAAGGTTACCCAGACCACCATTGATTTCTCCCAGCCTGTTGCTTAGAACCAATCAGGTACACCTTGGTCTTAATTCGAACGTGAAGTTCACCTGTGAAATAAAGTGTTTTATGTGCCTAATGAAATGAGTTAATCTCCAAGGCTCTTCCTTGTTTGATATCACCAAAGCGATAAATAATTAAAGAGTTACCTTCCACCAAGATGTTGGAAAAAACTTCTCTTATTGTGCATTCAGAACATAGTAGTTCAAGGCATCTAGGAGACCCTAGGCATTGGAGGAGGGAAAAAATCAAAGGCAACACCAACAAGGCTTCCAGGCGACCAAGACACCCTTCCAGCAAAGGGCGCGTGGACGCCTAGGCGTCACCTTGACAACTATGATTCCAAACCAATACGCAGTGATAAAAGCTCTGCCCTCAAAGTTTCCTCCCCCTATTGGGCTAGAGTATGCTCCCCTAGTAGTGCACAGACTAGACCTGATGACCACCCCCACAGTGGATGGTTCTGAATTTTCTAATGAGGGTCCTACAGAGAATATATCAAAGTTTAGTTTCACTGGGTTCCACAACTTGCTCTCCTGTCTCTAGGTATGTTCCCCATAATCACATTCCCCCAATCGGTCAACGCTTAGGCAACAAGGCATGCGTTGATACCCAATGCCACCAGGTGCAAGGTTCAAGAAGTCATTGGTTAAAACTGAAAATTTTCGAGTTTCGGTATATTTCGATTGAAACCTGTACCATTTCGGCTGCAAGTTTCGTTTTGACCATTTCAGTGGTTAAACGGCCCTATTTTGGCCTGCAACTTTAGGAAAACCCTAGTTAAGCATCTCTAGACATATTAGAACCTTGAGATTGTAAAAAAAAACCACCCAAAATGGTTGTTTGGTTTTGGACCCTATTTTGTTAGTGTATGTCTTACCCTGCTATACACTCTCTAATATAGCCTATTCTACACATACTTTCTCTAATAGAATTTTTCATGATTTTTTTACCTAAACAGGATATTCTTCCCTATTTTTGTATAGAAAAAGATCCCTGCCAGGTTGCATGGCGTGCCTGCGCCCAGACACAGAGGGGGTGAAATGGTGGCCCTGTTCCCTGTGAAATATGAAGAATCCACTGCTGTTGATGCCCCCGCCCGTGCTCTCATTGGCCCTCCTGCTGGTGCAGGGGCCATATTACCTGCCAACAATCTCCCACCTTTTTTTTTAAAATTTCCAAATTTTTTATTATTTTTTAATTTTAAAAAAATTAGAAAAAATTTCAAGCAGAAAAATAAAAGTGACACCATAAACTTGTAATCAGCCAACGGTGTCTAACATATATGAAATTGATCCTTTTCTCTCTTCCTCCGGTTGTTGTTCTTTTTTTTTTCCTCTTATCTATTTCTCCTTCGGTTCTTCTTCTACTCTGTTTTTTCCTTCTTTCTCTTTTCTTCTCCTTCGGTTCTTCTTCTTCTTTTCTGAAGGCTGATCTCCAATCACCCATTGCTTGTGGTCTACAAAAAAGCTTTTCAATCTCATTAGCCTTCAACTGCAGATCATTATTGAGTTCCTGACTTCCTTTTGACTGCCTGGTCTTCTGAACTTACTCAGTTGGGGTTATTGTGGTTGAACCAAAACACCTCCAAACTTTGTTTCCACGACAGGGGTGGTCTCACCCCTCCTACCTTGTGACTTCTTGCTCTGTTTAGATGCAGAACTCTGTTGCTGCAATTTTATTCCCTGAAGATTATTTTCCACCCTGGGTAGAAAATTTCCATGGTGCATCCCCAAAGGCGTCAATTCTTTCCTCCTATGACCTCCATCTTCTTTATTTGAATATGCGAAGAGAATACAAGAAAGGAGATGAAGAAAAAGGAAGAGTGAAGAGGAATCATACCTGGAATAAGGAGGAAGGGGATGGTTGACCCCCTGGTCACACATGAACAACTCCACAACTGTGATGAATCAACCAAACTCAAATTTCATTCCATCTCTAATTCCATCTTAGGGCTACATGCATATATAAAAATTAAAACTCCAACTTACTGAGATAGAACTCAATTAGGAATCTAACACTAAAACAGAACTTCTACATAGCTACTTCTCCAAAATTAAATAAAAGATTACAATACCCTACCAAACCTTGTTGGACTAAAAACCGGTTTGGGTCCGGTTCACCTTGGTCTGTGTTTGCAGATCTGGTCATGCTGGTCCAGCCACGATAATGCTACAGCATCATTATGTTCTGTTGCATTGTCTCTGTTTCTTCTTATAAAATGTTAGGTTTATTAAGAAGAAATTCATTTTTTTTTTCTAATTGTTGTTTGTAGATATAAAACAAAATGAGGAAACTGTAGTTACTTGGAAGAGTAAAAGTTGCTTTTAGTTTTATGCCTGTGGCAAATGACTATATCATAGTAACATCTAAAATGCCAAGCATTTTGTGCGCTAATGTTGTATTAAGCTCACGATGAGACCAAGGATTTAAGTATCGCACTGTATCTGCCGATACCAATACATATCATATCTTTAAGGTTTCGATATGATTCGTATCTGATGCAGTACTTATTATTAAAAAAATTGTATCATACCGTATCGGCCGATAGGGCTTGATACTTACCGATACTAATCAATACAGTCCTTAAAACCTCCACAAAAACCTATTTTCGGGATATAAAAAGAATATGGAAAAGAATTGAAATTATTATGGATACATTGTTGCAAATGGGTCCACTTTTGTGTTGAGAATGAAATACATTATGGATACATTGCTGCATTTTTTCTTCTGATTTTCTGTATTTATAAAAAATTATGGATACATTGAAGCAAATCAGTCTAATATTGTTAAAAAATTACATGTAATGTATGAAATACATTGTGCATATATTGCTTCATTTTTTTATTTATTTAAATTTTATGAAAAAAAAATTTCTGGAAAAACAATGAAACATTTATGGATACTTTAAACCTTGGTTGCACTACCATTAATATTTCGATTCAGGGAAGTATTGCGTATATGTTTGCTCTATACACATCATCATCTTGGTTGCACTTTTACCTAAGACCACCTCCAACTCTGAGTTTGAACCAGTCTGTAGCTCTTTATCGTATTAGTACATGTCAACTGATTGCAATTATCTCATCATTCTTTATTCTCCTTTTTATACATATTATGTATCCTTTTGATAGTGTTTGATGCTTCAAAAGTGTATTTTGCATGTATCCTTAGCATTTTCATGTATTTCTTGATCATTTTCATGCGTATCTTTAGTGTATCTTGCGTCTCTATGATACGATATGTATTTTAAAATCACCCTTCTGATACGATACCCGTATACTAATAATTAAAACCTTGGATGAGATAACTGTTAAAATTATTAAGCATGCACATTTTATCCATTCTGAGTAGCTTAATGATCAAGATCATATTGTGTTCATTGTTATTCATATGAAAAATCATTGGCTGCTGTAATGATGCCATTGTCTTAATTCCTATGTGAGTGTTAATGTGTTATGCTGTAATTATGAAATGGCACATCAGATATGCAACTGTTGTAACAATATTGTTTTGCCTTAAATATATTTTGACCAAGTTATTCTGATGGTTCCCCAGGTCACAGATGTGTTGGATCCTGTAAGAAAGCATATCAAACTAGAAACTTCAGTTGCGGCACAATCAATCTCTTCTAATTGTGTAAGTTCACATTTTTGTGATGATGGTGGATGCAATCCCTTGTTTTTCTTTGAATTTAAAAGAACATTTCAATCACGCTCTTCTATAATAGAATATTGATGAAATTAGTTGGGATAAGGTTTAATTGAGTTAATTTGCATCGTCAAGATTTTTCTAATTTATTATTAAGGACGTACCCAGTGCACGAGGCTCCTGCCACTGTGGGGTATGGGGAGGGTTATAATTTATTATATGATCTTCAATTCGTAGGAGCTCTTTCTTCCTCTGCTTGGTCCTTGTTATGCAGCTTGTTATCCAAAGCATATGAATAACAGATGCAAACAAAGCCCAATGATGCAAGTTCAGATAAGTAAACGGAACAGTAATCATGCAAGTTCAGATAAGTAAACAGAACAGGAAATAAACTGGGAGAAATGATTCTTATTTAGGTAGCAGATTACATTGTAGATGAAATTTGGTATCTGAGAAATTAAATAGTAAATGTAGCAAAAATTAAGACAAGTTTCAGATCTGAAGTTAGAGAATTAATTCCAGGAATAATAACAGAAAACAGATAAGGAGTTGATTTCTTAATAACAGAATGCAAGTAGTAAAAACAGCAGAATAACCCTGTTCAGTACTTGCGGGAATCAACACAAAAGGAATAAGTTCAGGGTATTGCAGGGGAGGGAAAGAAGGGAGAGAGAGGAGAGGAGATCAAGAGGAATAGGGAAAGAGCTCACAGTCCATTTATTTTCACAAAATAAAATTCTATTCACTGTCTAATTCAATTGGGTGGGGGGTGTTACATCCTAATATAAGACTCAAAAGTAGTGTTTTAGTGAACTTCAAACACTTCAAACAAATTCTAACAGAATTAAATAACCACTGAGCAACCTAATGGACTTAAACAGTAACACTGACTAGACTGAAACAATACCAGAGATAGAAAACCAGAACTAGCAACGTAGAAGAAGAGAGAAGAGACTGCTGCAAGAAAGAAAAACAGTCCATACATACAATAGTTCTCTCAGCACATTATATTAGGGTAAACAGATTACAATACCATAAGGACTAGAATCCCCTTCAGTCCTTGCAGTAGAAGACTAATTAGTACTTAAACAATAGAAACTAAAAATAATTAAAACAGATTACCGCAGGGTATGATAAATTTACTCTTGCGGTACAATATATACATCCTAACACTCCCCCTCAAGCTGGAGCATATATATCACTCATGCCCAGCTTGGCACAACTCTCTTGGAAAGCGGGACTAAATAGAGGCTTGGTAAACATATCATCCAACTGATCTGCCGAGGAAACAGAGTGGCAATCCACTTCTTCATTACTGCATTTCTCACAAAGTGATAATCAATTTCAATATGTTTGGTCCTTTCGTCAAACACTGGGTTGCTTGCAATGTAGATAGCAGCTTGATTATCATAGAACATCTTCATAGGTTTAATAATCGAAAATCCCAACTCTTGAAGCAATGATTTCAACCACATTAACTCGACTGATGTGTAAGCAATGGCTTTGTACATAGCCTCAACACTAGGCCTAGCCACCGTCGTCTGTTTCTTGCTTATCCATGTGACAAGATTGCCACCAATGTACGTGCAGTAACCTGTAATAGACCTTCGATCACCATCAGTTTTAGCCCAGTCTACAGTAGAGTATCCAACCACATCAATATGCTGATTAGGTGAATAAATGAGCCCCTTCTCTGGACCACCTTTAAGATACTTTAATATTCCACATGCTGCCTCCCAGTGAGCCTTCTTATTTGACTCCATAAACAGACTAATAACCCCAATACCAAATGATATGTTTGGTCTAGTAATAGTAAGATAAATGAGTTTTCTTACTAATCCCCTGTAATGCTGCTTATCATCAAGTTCCTCCCCATCATTTGTCCCAAACTTCTGGTATGGGTCCATAGGTGTATCAACTAGCTTGGAAGCAAGCATACCAATATTAGGCAAAAGCTCCAAAACATATTTTCTTTGTGAGCGACAAACCCCCTTTTTTACTCCGAAGGACTTCAATACCAAGAAAATGCCTGAGAGCACCCATCTAAAAATGCTTATGCAAATAAGATTTCACCTCTGTAATCCCAGATACATCATCTCCAGATATAATAATATTATCGTACACAACCAAGACAATCACCCTAAATCCCGACGACGGACAAACACTAAATGGTCACAATAATATTGCGAGAACCCGTACCTAGTAACAATTGAGATGAACTTATCAAACCATGCTCTAGCTGACTGTTTTAGGCCATAAATCGCCTTGTGTAACTTACAAACTCTACCAGCATTCTTCCCCTAAGCAACATACCTTGGAGGTTGCTCCATATACACCTCCTCATGTAAATCACCATATAAGAAAGCATTCTTGATATCCAATTGATATAATGGCCAATTATAATTCACAACTAAAGAAATAAGCACACAAACTGAATTAAGCCGGGCAACAAGAGAGGCTCAAAGTAATCCACACCATAGGGTATAGTTCCCCCCCCCCCTCTTCCCCTTTTTTGGGGCTTTTGGTAATGATTATTTATTCACAAAAAAAAATAAAAATTCACACCATAGGTCTGAGTATAACCCTTCACAACCAAATGGGATTTTAACCTTTCCACAGATCCATTCGGATTATACTTAATTGTGTCTACCCAACGACATTGCACCAGATCCTTACCGGGAGGTAAAATCCACCAGAGTCCATGTCTGTCAAGAAATCAAGGCATCCATTTCCACCTCCATAGCCACGTTCCAGTTTCTACCAAGGATGAGACAAAGCCTCATGATGGTTTTTAGGGATAGTGTGGGTAGATAAGGACAAGGCAAAGCTATGATGGTTTGCCGGGAATGAGTGGTTTGTTGCGGAATTGATAGTGTTTGTTGGATTACTTACTAGCCCCAAATATCTTTTAATGGCAAAAATACTAATTACTTTAGTAATGGCAATTGGAATGGTATTAACTCCTATTTATTCATTATCTATGTCACGCCAGATGTTCTATGGATACAAGCTATTCAATGCTCCAGTAATTGGTATGCTGTCAGGATACAAGGAGGAAGCTGGAACTTCATCTAGAGGATCAAACTATGTGGTGGGCTGTGAAGTAGGAAAAACCGAATCAGGCTGCATTGGCTTCGTACACCACTGATGCACTTTCATTGGTGCTGGTGAGGTGGAAGTTGGAACATCAGCCCAAGGCACTAGAGCAGGAATAGAAAGGGAGCTAACAACATCTGTGGAAAGTATGGAGTATGCTAAAAAAAGTAATATCAACACTGAAAAACTGCCGTTGAGTAATAGGATTGTAACATTTATACCCTTTTTGAGTTTTAGAATAACCATGAAAAGCATACTTGACAGCCCGAGGAGATAGCTTATCAACATGAGGTTGCAAATTATGAACAAAGCATGTGAATCCAAAAACCTGAGGTGGCAAAGAAAACAAAGTTGAATTTGGAAACATAATAGAGAGAGGGAATTGGTTATCGAGAACAGAAGACGTCATCGGATTAATCAAGTAACACGCTGTTAAAACAACATCACTCCAGAAATGTTTTGGAACATGCATATGAATCATTAGAGATTGAGTAATTACCAATAAATGTCTATTTTTTCTTTCAGTGACCCCGTTTTGTTGAGGGGTATAAAAACTTGTTTGATGAATAATGCCATGATCTGAACAATAAAACAGAAAGCTCATGCTGTGTGTATTCAATATCATTATCAGAGCAAACAACTTTAATGGAAACATCAAACTGAGTCTTTATTTCAACATCAAATAGATAGAAATTCGAAACGATCTTTCAACAAATACAATCATGTCAGACGCGAATGATCATCCACAAAAGTGATAAAAGAGGAAAAATCTGAGCTATATTTGACATGACACGGACCCAAATATCTGAATGCACTAAAGAAAATAAAGCCGAGAAGGAAAGAGAACTGATGATGCTTCCCGTGCTCACATGCTTCACGCTCGAGGAGAGGAACAGACTTGCAACTTGGAACCATATGTTGGAGTTTTGACAAGGATAGATGTCCCAAATGAAAGTGCCACTGAATAGTTAGAAACACCACCGGATGTAGCAGTAGCAATAGTAGAAGGGGCAACACAATCAAGTTAATTTGGCCCATCCTGCTCAAGCCCTCTACCAATCGTCCCCCTTGTCTGACAATTCTAAAAAACACAATAGGAGGTAATATGGCCTAACCTACTCAAGCCCTCTACCAATTATCCCCCTTGTCTAAAGATTCTAAAAAAAAACAGTAGGAGGGATGGAAGGTGACAGAATAGTTAGAGATTTTATATGTTGACTAACAGATAAACGACTTAAAGGTAATTGTGGCACATGAAGAACGGAAGATAGAGTCATGGAGGAGGTAGGTGAATTGTACCATGAGTTGAAGATCCATTAGCAAGAATTACAGGGGTAGGATTGGGAACTTTATATAAAGAAGACAACAACTTTGACTTAGCAGTCATATGAGTGGATGCCAAGGTTCTAAATCTCGTTTTCGACCCTGGTTTCGACCAGCCAAACACCGAGATTGTCTCGGTTTCGACCATATCTCGGTTGAAACCTGGTAGTTTCTCCAAACTAACTCGAACCTTGGTTTTGAGTACCAAAATTTTTTTTTGGCCCTGATTCTTGTTGTGCTGCCTATTTTTGTCATTTTGAACCCAATCCATGCATTAGTTTCACATAGTGAACACTTAGAATAATACTTGCAGTTTTGACCCAAGTTTGATAGTGTATATTCTATATTGTTCTTGGACATGGTATCGAATAAGGTTTGACCAATAATAACTCCTTCAAGATAAATTGGGTTTAAGTAATCTTGGATTTGTGTGAAAAGCTTTCACACAAATCCAAGATTGCTTAAATCTGATTTATATTGAAGGAGTTATATTTAGGTCAAACTTAATTTGGTGTGCGCGAATGCGGTTTAAAATCACTCTGAATTGGAATATATTTTTAGACATCAAAACCAATGAATATTTTACCGCTCTTTTGTTTTTTAGCAATGGTTTATCATGTTAAGATTTATGGAATTTTTAGATTTGAGAAAAACCCCAGCATTTAAAAGTTGAAAATTGCACATGCTACCGAAAATCCAATTTTCGTTCTTGAATTGGGGGATTGACCTTTTATCCTTTTAGAATTTTTTTTAACTATTTTGTTTGCCTTGGTTTCTAGCATAAATAAGTGCCTGTTTGGTTTCAAGCCAGGTTTCCTCAAGTTTCGATGGGGATAAGTGAATTTATATAGGTGTTCGGGTCAAAACTTGTGAAATTATTGAAATATGGTCGAAACTTGCGAAATTATTGAAATATAGTCGAAAATAGTTGAAACATTGCATTTTTTAAACTCCCCCTTCAACTCGTCTCAATCAACTACGAAACCGAGATTTAGTTCCATAGTGGAAGCTTCAGAACCAGTTATCCATGGGATAAGAGATATAGTAGTAAGAAGGACTGATGTACCTGTGTGAGCAAGTGTGGTTGTGGATGAGGAAGTAACAGTGGATGACTCAAGATTTTGGAGACGTTTAAGTATCAGATTGTAGTCATCCCGAGACATGGATCCTGATGAGGAAGTAACAATGGATGACTCAAGATTTTGGAGACGTTTAAGTATCAGATTGTAGTCATCCCGAGACAGATCCTGATGGAGAAGATCCAGATGAAGTGGTAAATTTGGCGTCGCTTAACGACACTTTTTCAGTATAACCATTTGATAATATTGTATTAGTTAATATCTGAGCCCATTCTGGTTTACCATGTTTAGCCTAACATGTCTCTACTGTATGATTAGGCTTGCTGCAGAAAGTACATTGTCGGAAAGACCGGTCTATTTGCTATCTACCACGACCACCTGCACCATGGCCATGGCCTCCCCCTAAGCCATGACCTCTCCCAGGGAAACTAGAACCACGGTCATGACCAGCAACATAAGTAGAAGTTTCCTTAGAAGAATATATCAGCTCTAGAGGGAGAATTAAAGTGTTGAAGATGAGAGAAGGTCTCATTCAAGGAAGGCACATTCTCCCCAGCAAGCAACTAGCTCTTAACTGATTGAAAATCAAATTTTAATCCGGCCATGAACTTTGCAACATGAAACTCAGCCCGCTGAATCTTCAACCGTTCCAGATCAGTAGTCAGAGGCTGATAAACATTGAGTTCCTCCCATATTGCTTTAAAGGCACTATAGTCCTCATTCAAGTATTTGTTCCCCTGCTTGAAGTTAAACATTTTGTCACTTCAGGTTCCCATTTACATTGACTCCTGCAATCAATCTGCCACTTCAGGTTCCCATTTTGTCCACTTAGGTAGTCCATTTGCTGGTCATTGTGTATCAGTAGTCTCCACCCCTTGGATCATAGATTCTGGTGCCACTGATCACATGACCGGTTCCTCTAGCCTCTTTTATCGCTATTCACCCACTTCTGAGAAAGACAAAGTTTGGGTGGCCGATGGTTCTCTCTCCTTTATCTCTGAGAAAGGCTCTATCAGTTTTTCTCCGTCTATCTCTTTATCCTCTGTTTTACATATACCTAATTTTACTACTAACCTTTTGTCCTGTAGTAGTCTTACTCGTGTCTTGAACTGTAAAGTGACTTTGTTTCCTACCCGCTATGTTTTCAGGATCTGGCAACTGGACGACAATTGGATGGGGTAAAGTGCATGGTGGATTGTATCTGCTTGATGATGGCCGTCCTCCTTCACCACCACCACCATCTCCTCTTCATCGAACTTCATTGGTCTCTTTTGAACTTCAACAATGGCACAATCGATTAGGTCACCTCCCTTTAGGAATTTTATCTCATTTATTTCCAGCATTAGTTAAGCAATGTAATAAGGATGATCTTTTTTGTGAGGCTTGTGTTCTAGCCAAACAGACAAAAAAAAAGAAGTCTTTCCCTTTTTAATCTGGTTCATATTGATGTATGAGGTCTTAGTCGGAAACCTTCTATTTCTGGCCATCGTTGGTTTGTTTCCTTTATTGATTGCCACTCTAGGAGTACCTGGGTGTATACTGTATTTGATGCATAATAAAAGTGATGTTTTCTCATGTTTTTTGCATTTTCATAAATTGGTTCAGACCTAATACAATGCTACTCTCAAAATTTTGAGGGGTGACATGGGATCCTCCACTAGACTAGTTGTGTGGATACTGCTGCCCAGAATGGAGTGGTTGAAAGATAAAATCGCTACCTTTTAGAGGTGGCTTGAGCACTTATGTTTGCCCGTAATGTTCCTCCCCAATATTGGGGGGATGCTGTTCTTATTGCAGCATACCTTATTAATAGGCTGCCTACCATAGTCCTTGACTCCTGTACCCTTGCTACCCTTTTAAATGGCTCCTCAACCTTTATAGTTCCACCTAAAGTTTTTGGCTGTGTTTGTTATGCTAGGGATACTCAGTCCCCTAGTAAACTTGAACCTCGTGGCCTTAGGTGCATTTTCTTCGTCTATTCTCCCTCCCAGAAGGGTTATAAATGTTACCATCCACCTACCCGTCGTATCATGGTGAGTTTGGATGTCATTTTCCATGAAACCCTTTCCTATTATCCAACTACACCTCTTCAGGGGGAGAATTCCAGTAAAAAGGTGTTGACTCTTAGGGCCCCTCTCCCTCTTGAGGCTCCCGTGTATAACCAGCCTGAACCCACTCCTGTCCCTCACATACCATCTAATGAAGAGGATTCCACACAGGGGGAGATCTTGGATACTGGTAATGACATAGTTCCTATTCAGGGGGAGCTTACTCCAGTCCAGAAAACCATTGGAGAATTTCAGAAGAGAATTAATGACTCAAATCTCAAAACATTTAAGAGAGGATGTTCCAAAGACAAGCAGCTTCCATCCACTGCAGCACCAATACCCTTTCAGTTGCCGACTCAGATCCGAATCATCTTCCTACTCCAGGTAAAACCCCTTCTCCTGAGTTACCTATTGTTTGTCGCAAAGGTACTAGGAAATGTATTCACTACTCAGCATCCTATATCTCATGTTGTCTCCTATAATTCCGTTTCTCCATCCTTTCGTGCTTTTGTTTCTTTTGTTTCTTCTGTTTGCATTCCCCAGAATTGGCAAGAAACTCCTGCAGATGGAAAGCAGAAGGCAACAATGATGGAAGAAATGAGAGCCTTGCAAAATAATGATACATGGGATCTTGTGGTTCTTCCTCCAGGGAAAAGACCAGTTAGATTTAAATGGGTGTTTGTGGTGAAACGAAAGGTTGATGGCACTATAGATCGATACAAGGCACGGTTGGTGGCAAAGGGGTTCACTCAGACATTTGGGATTGACTACCAAGAGACCTTTATACTTGTTGCTAAACTAAACACTGTCAAAGTGTTACTGTTTTGTGCAATAAATCTGGGATGGGATTTACAACAGTTGGATGTGAAGAATGCCTTCCTCCATGGAGAGTTTGAAGAGGAGGTATATATGGACATTCCACCTTAGTTCTTAGGTGTCAAAACTAGCGGGAAGGTATGTAAGTTGAAACGTGTTTTGTATGGGCTAAAGCAATCACCTCGTGCCTGGTTTGGAAGATTTCATAAAGCTATGGTTTCTGTGGCATATAAGCAGAGTAATGCTGACCATACTCTGTTTATCAAAAGGAATGGTGATAAAGTAACCATTCTCATAGTCTATGTGGATGATATTGTGGTGACAAGGAATGATGGTGATGTGATCAACAAGTTGAAGACTTTCCTTGGCCGTGAATTTGAAATAAAGGATCTAGGAAAGTTAAAGTACTTTCTAGGGATAGAGATTGCACGATCTTCAAAGGGCATCTTTCTTTCTCAAAGGAAGTATATCCTAGATCTATTATCTGAGATCAGGATGTTACGATGTTACCTTGCTGATATACCTATGGAGGTTACTACAAAACTCAAGGAAAAAGATGGTGAACTGGTTGACACAGGTCGTTACCAGCGGCTGGTAGGGAAACTTATTTACTTCTCTCACACACGGCCAGACATAGCCATTGCCGTGAGTTTGGTAAGTCAGTTCATGCATGATCCTTATTCCTCTCATATAGATGTTCTTCGTATTTTTTGTTATTTGAAGTCAGCCCCGGGAAAAGGAATTCTCTTATCTCCTCATTACCATCTACGAGTTGAAGTGTATATTAATGCTGATTGGGCTGGATCTTTTGATAGAAAGTCCATATTTGGTTATTGCACCTTTAATCTTGTCATTTGGCGTAGCAAGCAACATAACATGGTAGCAAACTCCAGTGCTGAAGTAGAATTTTGTGCTATGACACAAGGCATTTGTGAGCTATTATGGCTTAGAGGTTTATTACAAGATCTTGGTGTTCCTGTCCGTCTCCCTATGATGTTGTATTGTGACAACAAGGCTGCCATTAGCATTGCTCACAATTCGGTTTAGCATGATCGTACCAAGCATGTGGAGGTTGATAGGCATTTCATCAAAGAGAATCTGAAAGAAGGACTGATCTGCGTTCCTTTTGTGAAGTCTGCTGATCAATTGGCTGATGTGTTCACTAAAGGGTTGAGTGGGAAAGTCTTTCATCCTATTTTAGTCAAGTTGGGCATGTTTGATATTTATGCTCCAACTTGAGGGGGAGTGTTAGAATAAGTGGGAGTATTTTGAGCAAGGGTAGAATTGTAATTAGGGCTGTGACATTGCTCACGTGAACAGTGACAATGAACAGTGTTGGGTCAATTCTGTAATTTTTTTCCCCCCTCTTCTATTATAAATTAAGGGGCTTGGATTTTGTTCATATAGGATCACTTCTTATTGATTAGGTTTTACTTGCTTCAAGATACTGAAAGAGCTGGGCTGGGACTTATTGGTGCCTTGGTGGCCCTTTTTGCATACATTGGCATTTAATGATATGCTCGTACATTTTGTAAACATATAACTTCTTACAGTCAATACTCTCACTTTTTGAGATTGCAAAAACTTTCTTTTGTCCCCCCACCCCCCCCTCCCCCCCCCCACCCCACCCCCAAAGGAAAGGAGAAAAACCTTAAGACTCCCATCCATTGAGTAAGATCCCTCTGCCCAAAGATTTTTTAAAAACATCTTAAACACCAAGTATTTATATGTTATTAGAAGACCTTGTCACCCATATACTAGTGCATGTAACTTGTTTTGTACTTACGTATAAAATTTGGGCGCATAATAGAATCTAATGTCCATATCAATGCACAGAACTCCTGTATTCTTGAGTTTGATGGTGCTTCAAAAGGGAATCCTGGACTGTCTGGTGCTGGAGCTGTACTACGAGCTGAAGATGGAAGTGTGGTATGCATTTAATTGAGCACATTTCATGGTTGTTTCGGAAATTTTTCTTTATTATACTGTGCCTTTAACTGCCTAACTCTTTACTTTTAAAGGTCTACCGATTACGTGAAGGTGTGGGCATTGCAACCAACAATGTTGCTGAGTATCGAGCTGTGATTTTAGGATTGAAATCTGCTCTTAAGAAAGGGTTTAAACAAATTCGTGCACAAGGTGACTCCAAACTCGTCTGTATGCAGGTGTGTTGTCTTCATGCATTGAGTGATTTCTGACCTTCATTTATTTGCTTGTGACACTGCTCATCAATTGTCATTGTATTCTGCTGTCTTTTTTTTTTCTTCCTGTTTTAATTTTTGCCTGTATATATTATTGAAACAATTTTTTAACATTATTATAGCTTATGATGATTAATTGATGTGGTTCAAGAGAATATTGTAGAAGCACAACAAGGCTAGAATCACACTAACAATCCAGGGTCTATGAGAAATTGACGAGACCATATAAGGGACAGAATTGATAGCTAGTAGGAGAAATTAAATTACACACAAACCAATGGTCAGATTAAGCCAAAAGCCAGGTTGAGTGTAAAGGTATCAGACCTATTAATTGGCATAAAAATATTGAAAATAAAAAAATCAGAAACTAGTGAAACACAATCTGCTTATGTTTTAAACTATACTCAAGAACTAAGGAATCACAACAGAATATATTGATGAGAACTGATAAACTGTTCCATAATAATATTAGCAGATTTCTGATAGCCTGATTCAAAGGTTGAAATTCATTTTCACAGATATATAACCGGACTTAGAAATCGATGTACAGAGGGAGAAAAAGTAGAACCAGGGACAAAGTGAAAGAACTAGAAGAATAAGACAAGAGATGAAAGGAGAGAGCACCTGATTGCAGAATGATCAGAACTAGAAGAACTCAGCGTCAGCCAACAAGAAAGCTATGTCAGTCAAATGCAACCTGCAGCAACATAATAAAATTCAAATTTATCACTCAAATCAACTTGAGCAATGGGGGAGGGGGTGTGATTACATATAAATAATCTTTGAAAATTCCTAACTCAACTCATACTTGAACTCCTAGTCACAATCTGAAATTGAATAAAATAATCAAACTCAAAGTAGAACTCCTACAACAACAACAAACTCAGCCTTATCCCAACTTAATGGGGTCGGCTGCATGGATCCAAACAAAACAAAATAGAGAGACCATAGTTATACTCAAAATAAAAGGTGGAGAAAAGATAGGAGAATATGGATGAGAAATGACAAAGAAAAGGACAAATGGAAGATGGGAAATAAAAGAAAGATGAAAGGTAGCAAGAGGAAAAAGACACAGCCCAACATGCAGGCTAATCTCAGCTAAATGGGGTCTGCGGTATGGATCCTTGCCCTTCAATAGGTTCTATCCGAGGTCATACTTGGGACCAGACTTAGACTATGCATTTTTAGGTCTGCCCCTAGCATTTTTAGCTCCTTCAATCAGGATCATATCACTCCTCCTTACTGGGGTGTCCCTCGGTCTCCGTTGAATATGGCCATACCACCTTAAACGACTCTCTCGGAGCTTTTCATTGATAGGGGCAACTCCTAAGTCCGCTCTTATATATTCATTCCATACTTTATCCTTCTGTTTTTCCACACATCCATCGTAACATCCTCATCTCTGCTACACAAAGCTTATCAAAGTAGAGCTCCTAACATGCCGCCAATCAATATAGAATCCTATTCCAACTTAAATTCTTGTTTAATGACTGAAACTAAATTCTTAATCTCAGTACCTATCGACAGCTTGTGGGCCATAATTAATTCCTAATTACAAAAAATGCCCCCAATATTTTACTAAATGCCCTTGTTGCAACTGATGGCCTACTTTAGGCCTGGGCTTCCAAATTGGACATTGTTTATACAGCCAGGCTGCTGCAACTGCATCATTAATGATTCACTTGGAAGGACATTTGGCATGTTGGGAATTGAAAACTGTGTTTGGATGGCCAACAGCCTCTTGTGTTATAGCCTATATGTTTGAGGCTGTATTAAGACATTAAGTAAAGGCACCAAAACTTATATAATTGGATTGATGGAACTACAATCCTTTGAAATTCAAGTTTTTTGGGAGGCTGTCAGCCACCTTTTCTGTTCCTCTCCCTGGAGATAGCCTTTATATCATACCTGCAGAGTTATAGCTAATCTTACTGAATGAGAAAATGCTATTCATTTTCAGTATAATCTATTAGGGAGCTGTGACGTAGGTGCATTTTCCATTAATGTTTTCATGTCCTATAATTCTGGTCATTTAAATTCTCTTTGAATCAAAAAACTTTCATTTGTGTCTAATGATGAGTTGTTGGGAGCAAATGTTGGCTGTTTTCAGTTCTTGGCTTGTTAAAATTTGGCTCTGCTACTGATTTATTATGCCTTTTTTTTTTTTTGTACTTTATATTCAGAGAGCAAAAATTTGAGCTTCTTTACCTCTTATTAGTCATGTTACTGGTTATTTTCTCTGTGTCATCTTAGGTTTGATATATGTTGACTGAAGCAGACTGAGCATTTTATTTTTTTGTCTCCCTAGTATATTTATGCAATGTGAGTTGGTCAACTTTAAACGAATTGGATGGTACAATGTGCAGTGGAAGTCTGTTGCTTCTATTCCAGTTTGCTTACCACTGGGAAAGGAGTTTTCGATTCAATTTCTTTTAATTTCCTTGTTCTGGAAACTGAGACTAAACCCAGAATTTCATTATTGTTACTCTTAACATCCTAACCACCAGGCTTAGTGCTTACAACTTTCTTTAATTGTACTGCATTCAAAAATTTCTGTAGTAAAATTTTCTGGTGTTAGCATCACGATGATAACTGTAATATAATTCTTTTTCATACTTTACTGAGGAAAGTTCATGGAACAGGTTCAAGGTCTGTGGAAAACAAAGAACCAGAACATGTCTGACTTGTGCAAGGTAGTCAAGGAGCTCAAGGACAAGTTTCTGTCCTTCCAGATCTCTCATGTTCTCAGGGTACATACAGTAAATTCCTGTGGTGCTTTGAGGCTAATAATTATGCTGCTCATCTTTTTGAATTTATCCTCTTCCCTTGCTGGTTCTTCATTCATTATCTGATGAACATTCTTCTAACCTCAAGGATTTCAACTCTGAGGCTGATGCTCAAGCAAACTTGGCCATAAATCTTCGAGGTGAGGCTTTTGCCTTTAATTTTTCATTTTCAGTTGATTGATTTGTGGGCGCTGATTTAAATTCCTTACCTCAGATGGTGAAGTTCAAGAAGATTGTATCAAGAAGCAGCTCTAATGATTGGAGGCAAGTGGATCTCATATGCACATTTTGTGTTGCTAATAGAGATGCAGTGCATACATGAGCATATTCCTGAGATTGGTTGAAATTTGCATTTGGGCAGGTGATAACCAATTGAAAGGATATTGAGGCTCCAATATGATTAGAGGACTATTAGATATCATGCATGTAATGATATTGCCAAATGGAAGTACAGTTGTGGGTGGTTAACACATTTTAGAGTTTTGTTCGTGTCGGTGTCTTCTTGTATTTTCCTCGGAGGGAGGGAGAGGGGTTGGGATGTTCCAGTCCTTGATAGGCACAAGAAGCAAAGAAGTGGAAAACAAATGAAATGTGTTACCATGAGATTAAAAAAAAAAGTCCCAAGGAAAGGGGGTTTCTTTTTTGGTAAAGCATTGATTTATTCAAAGGAAGATCGGTTACAAGCCAAGGCCTCATGCTGACACATTTGAGAGAGCCAAGGAGTGGAATTAGACCAACAAGCCCTACACCGAACGGACTGGCCTTTCCTGGCTAGGGTGTCGGCAATGCCGTTCAAGTCCCTAGAAGTGTGTACAAACTTGCACTGAATAGGGGGGGCACAGAGAAACCTGATGTCCTCAACAATGGGAGAGATCTCCAAGGGGGGGATCCTAGAAGGATCCGAGAGAATTTGGATCACATCCAAAGCATCAGCTTCAACGATAAACCTAAAGAAACCTTCTTCCAAAGCAAACAGAACAGTAGACCTGATAGCTTCAGTTTCTCCTGCTTGTATAGACGACACATATGCATTCTCAGAGACGGCAAAAACAGGGGGATCTTAGATGATCACGACCAATAAAACCACATCCTCCATATGGATCGCTAGGTTTAAAAGAAGCATCAGTATTGATCTTTAGGAACCCTGGAGGAGGAGGTGACCAACAAAGATAAGCCGAGATAGGCCTTTGCTCAGGATGGCAAGGGGACTCAGTAGAGGGACAGTGTGCATTCCAGAACTCTAGGAAGAGCTTCTCAGCAGTGGGTATGAGCTCAGAAGGAGGTCGATTTAGCTTATTGAAAATTAGGTCATTTCTAGATAACCAAATCGACTAGCAGATAAAGGAAGCTAGGCTAAAACTCTTTCTCGCAACAAGTTTATCGCGGGAGTTTAGAGAGCACCATTGTTGAATCCAGGAGTGGATAAACAAATCACCCTGAACATGAGTCCTGTGAGATAGAGATGAGCCGAACCAAATCGATTTCGCATAGGGGCAGGAAAGGATAATGTGCTCTATGGATTCTTCCTCGGCTCCACATCGAGGGCAGCTTTGGTCAATAGGAACTTGTCTAATGAGCAGATTATCAGCGGAGGCAAGACCATTGGCACACATACGCCAAAGAAAAGCCTTTATCTTGGGAAGGGACTTAGCATTCCAAATAAAGTTCCACACTTTATGAGGGACCTAGCTTCTAGCTGAGCTGTGGGAAGATGAAGGCCTGCCTTGATTTTTCTCCTCACGCTGGTTAGATAGGAGTTGGTACGCAGTCTTCACAGAGAAGATGCCATTTTTGGAGGCACCCCAAACCAATCTGTCCTCCCTCTTAACCAAACCCAGTTTGATTTTTAGGATCTCAGCTGTGTCATGTTGAGAAAACCACTGATTAAGCAGCTCCAAATTCCAATTTCTATCAGGACCTATTAACTCCGAAACCCAAACAAGAGGACAATTCGCAGGAGCCTCATGGCGGAGCTTAAAGTTGGTAGTCCCAGGGAGCCATTTATCTTCCCATATATGAACCTTAGGTCCATCTCCAATGATCCAAACAAGGCCTTCCAGCAAGATTGATCTACCATGTATGATGCTGCGCCAGGCCCAGGAAGGGCGATGGCCAAGTCGAGCATTAAGAAAGCTGGTGTTCGAAAAATAAATGGCTTTAAGTTGCCTTCCCCACCAAGAATCAGGACATGACCATAACCTCCAAGCGACCTTGGCCAGAAGTGCTGAATTTTGAAGTGCCGGATGTTTAAAGCCCAGGCCTCCCCTGGATTTGGACCTACATAGCCAGTCCCAAGATATCCATTGTATTTTCCTCTCCTCTTCACCTTGACCCCAATAAAATTTCGCAGAGGCCTTCCTAATGGCATCGTGGTGAGATTGAGGTAGTTTAAAATGCGAGGTAGCATACCCCGATAAAGAAAATGCCACGGATTTAACCAGGACTTCTTTCCCAACGTGGGTAAGAAGTTTTTCTTTCCAACCACTGATCCTCTGAGCTGTTCTATCTTGGATGTCCTTGAAGATAGAAGACTTATTAGCTCCAAATTCCAGCGGCAAGCCTAGGTATTTCTGAGGTCCTTCCCCATATTTGATGTGTAAGATTCTTGAAACCATCTTTTGAATCTTGGGGGAAGTGTTTGGACTAAAGGTGATAATAGACTTAGCTCTATTGATCGCCTGGTCACTTGCTGCACAAAATAGATCAATGCAGCCTTTGAGGTTATGAATTTGATCAAGCTTTACTTCGGAGAAAAGTATGCAATCATCTGCAAAGAGGAGGTCGGAAACAGGGGGAGCTCTATTCCTAACCTTGATACCTTTAATCAGTCCATGCTGGGCAGTATTTTTTTTTTGGTTGCATCTGTGCTCTAAAAGCTTGCATTAACCTTTAGTCTTTTTGCGCAAAGTGGCTACCCTCAAGTCTCAAATCCAAACATCTCACATGGGAGTCCAAACCTTTTACTATTACTCTAAGCAATGACCCCAACTTTCAAATTATTTTGAAAATTTTTTTTTATCTTTAACTTTATAGAATAAGATAAGGGGTAATCAAAAGATGTCAAGTTCTAAGTATACCTATAGAGGTGTCATTATACAGTCCCCCCTTTCCCCCCTAAAAAAACAAATAAAAAAATGTGTATTTAAAGAAGGCAGAATGTTTTTTGCATGGGATACAAGGGTCACACCCACGCACAACAGGGGCCGGAATGATCACCATGCCCCCCCATGTATGGAGGAAATTCTGCCCCATTTTGTGCCATCGGGTGTGCTATCATTGGTTGGCGTGTGCGACGTGGTCCCTGTGTCCCACCCAGAAAACAACGCCCCTTTATAGATATTATTCTTAATGTGATAGTAAGAAAACAAAGTTTTGATGTGTGCGAGTCACCCTAATTGAGTAAAAGAAAACATGAAACCTAGTTAAGAATCATGAATATTAGCCCACGTCTGAGTCAATAGACGTTTTCCTTTACTTGATGTTTTTGCCTGAGTCATGTGAAATACACCGAGTTTGAATTTTTTTATTGGGTCATACTATTCATAGACCATAAGTTCGGTCTACAAATAGAACCTAAGGAATTTTTGTTCATTGTCTTCATTATCGGCCCTTATTTTTTCTTCTCACCTGCAAAGCAACCATAGCCTCACTCCTTCCTCACTCAGAGGAGGAGGAAAATATTACAAAAATAAGAAGAAAAAAAAACATAACTCACCTTGACTAAGTTTGATTCGCTCGAATCACCAAACTTTGAAAAGGACAAGTAAGTCAAAAGTAACCAAAAAAAAAAAAACTTACGTAAAAAATTTAGTTTTCCAAATATAGTTAATGAATTAATCATCCTCTAATCTAAACCTTTTCTCAACATTACCCCTATTCTTATCCCCCTCCCCCCCCCCCCCCCCAAAAAAAAAATAATAATAAATAAATAAAATTACCCTTATTAGTTTGGTTTGTTTGATAGAAGAAAAAAAATCCCATCAAGAATACCAAAATACTCCTTATTTGATGAACCATGGGTCTTGGTGGGGTGTCATGTATGAATCCTCACGTTTTTTGTTTTTTTATATTAGAATCTTTCCCTTTTCGAGGATTTTCATGAGACCTCTCATCGCTTATAGGCGTTTTATTTGAGCCTTTGAGGTGGGAGAATTTGGGTGGGAAAGTGCTGATGTGGTATTTCAAAATCCCACCTTAATCTTGTTTGATTAACCTAGGGTGGTAAACGTACAAAGGTTTTGGAAACAACATTAAATGTCGTCTGCTGACGTGGTATTTGAAAATCTCACCTATATCCTAACCAAAATCCCACCAATTAAGGGCAATTGATGAGACTTTGATTACTGTTCTTGGAAAAAGTAAAAATTTCACCCCCATGAGTGGCTCTCCTTCAGCTGTGGTGGGAGCTGAAGGATCCAACCCAGCCAAAACAGGGGTGTTTGGGTCATTTTCAGGCAGGCCCACCCTTGAAATGACCAAACTCCCCTGTTTTTGGCTTGGCTGGATCCTCCAGCTCCCGCCATGGCTGGAGGAAAGCCAGGTCCGATCTCAATAGGCGGAGCAGTCGCTGTTGAAACTTGAGAAAGTTGGAAGTTTGAATTTTAGTAATGCAACGGCATCAAAACGAGGGATAGAAACTGGATCACCCAACATCATCCCACCGGATCTCCCTTTCCCGGATTTTCCCAATTAGTCATCGCACAGATAGCAATTACGTTCGTCGCGTACTTCATTCCTTTCATTGGTTTTCTTTGTGTGTTCCAAAATGGAACTCCCATTCTCACGCTTCCAAAATGTATCATTAGATCAGATCCAGAGTTATTGTGGTTTTTCTAGTTTCGTACTAGATCCCAAGGGTTACAGTCCCAGAAATTTTCCCCTTTTTCCTGGGTTTGATTTCTCTTATAGCAGAAGAGATAGTTGGAGAATGCCGCCCTCTCATGTCAAGTGTTTTTCTCTTAAGCAAGGGCTACAACCAAGACCCAAACCAAAACCCAAGCATAATCATATCACCCAAAATTTAGAAATAGCGGTTGCTTCTGAAGAAACCCAGATTAGGATATCCACTTCAGGGCTATGCGTTCAGATAGAGAAGCTCGTTTACTATAAAAGGTTTGAAGAGGCACTTGAATTGTTCGAAATTTTGGAGTGCGAGGGTAATTATGATGTGGGGAGCACCACATACGATGCGCTGGTGACTGCATGTAGTGGGCTGAGATCTATTAGAGGAGTTAAGAGAGTATCCAATTACATGATCGAAAGCGGGTTTGAGCCAGATCAGTATTTGCAAAACAGGGTCTTGTTGATGTACGTGAAATGTGGGATGATGATAGATGCACGACGATTGTTTGATGTTATGGCCGAGCGAAACTTAGTGTCCTGGAACACAATTATGGGTGGGCTTGTCGATTCAGGAGAATACAGCGAGGCTTTCCAGTTGTTCCTTCTCATGTGGTCGGAGTTTTCAGATGCCGGCTCCCGCATGTTTGCCACGATCATTGGGCTTCCGCTGGACTGGGACTAGTCTCTGCAGGGAGACAATTGCACTCCTGTGTCTTGAAGATGGGGATAGGGGCTGATATTTTTGTGTCTTGTTCTTTGATTGACATGTATAGTAAGTGTGGGGACATTGAAGCTGCTCAATTTGTCTTTGGTGAAATGCCAGAAAAGACAGTGGTTGGATGGAACTCAATTATTGCAGGGCATGCACTTCATGGGTATAGTGAGGAAGCTCTGAGTAAGTATCATGAGATGCAGTGTTCAGGTGTGAAAATGGATCACTTCACTTATTCCATAATTATTCGAATATGCACCCGTTTAGCTTCACTACAGCATGCTAAGCAAGTCCATGCTGGTCTAGTTCGTCGTGGTTTTGGGTTAGATGTAGTAGCCAACACGACACTGGTCGACTTGTATAGCAAATGGGGTAGGATTGAAGATGCTCGGCATGTTTTCGATAGCATGCCTTGCAAGAATGTCATCTCTTGGAATGCTTTGATTGCTGGATATGCTAACCATGGTCGGGGAGCGGAGGCTGTCGAGATGTTTGAACAAATGCTTTGTGAAGGCATGGTTCCCAATCATGTCACTTTTCTTGCTGTGTTGTCTGCCTGTAGCTATTCAGGTTTGTCAGATAAAGGGTGGGAAATTTTTTAATCAATGAGCACGGACTACAGTATCAAGCCCCGAGCAATGCACTATGCATGCATGATTGAGCTATTAGGACGAGAAGGTCTCTTGGATGAAGCTTTTGCATTGATAAGAGAAGCTCCCATTAAGCCTACTGTGAACATGTGGGCTGCCTTGCTGACAGCCTGTAGAGTCCACAAGAATTTAGAACTTGGGAAATTTGTGTCCGAAAAGCTTTATGGGATGGAACCTGAGAAGCTTGGCAACTATATTGTGTTGTTGAACATATATAACAGTTCTGGAAGGTTGGAGGAAGCTGCTGCGGTCATACAGACCTTGAAAAGAAGGGGCTTGAGAATACTTCCTGCATGTAGTTGGATTGACGTCAAGAAAAAACCTCAGCTTTTCCTTTCAGGAGATACATCCCATATTCAAACCAAAGAAATCTACCAAAAAGTAGACAGCTTGATGTTGGAGATAACAAAAAGTGATCATATCCCAGTTCAGAAATCTTTGCTTCCTGATGTGGATGAACAGGAAGCACAGATTTCTTCCTACCATAGTGAAAAACTTGCAATTGCTTTTGGACTCATCAATACGTCAAGTTCAACGTCATTACAAATAGTGCAGAGCCATCGGATCTGTGCTGATTGCCATGAGGTGATTAAGTTGATAGCCTTGGCTACTAGACGGGTAATTGTTGTGAGGGATGCAAGTCGCTTTCACCATTTCAAGGATGGAACTTGTTCTTGTGGGGATTACTGGTGACTACACAATTATTCCATTGTAGGAATGAAATTTTTGTATTCCATTAATATTGCTATATACAACCTAGTGGTTTTGGGTTCGAGCTTGAAACAGCCTCTTCGCAAAGTGGGGGTAAAGCTGCATACATTATAACCCTCCCCAGACCCAACAGTGGTGGGAGCCTCATGCACTGGGTATGCCCCTACATTACTATTGCTACATGCCTCTTCTTAGTACTAATTAAAGGTATGATTATTTTCTAAATATATTAATGAAAATCTAAATCTAGTATTCTTTATGCAAAATCTTTGCAAATCTTTGGGAGTTGGACCACATTTCCTAATTCCTTTGCATTGCATAGTTGCCTGCAGTTATTTGATTTACTCAAAGTGCCTTATCTTTGATGATCATTATTCAGTGTATTTAGCATAAGTGGATGAACCCATTTCTGATTTGAGAAATATAAAGAAGGGTTCTATATATTTTTGTCAGAAACACTTGTAATGAAAAATCTTTAACTTCCTTGATCGTGCTTTTATTGTCTGTATGGTTATTAAAACATAATTCCAGTATATTGAAGTACATATATGTTCTTACACCTCATTGCAAGGTTTAAAGTATCGGTATCGGGTATCGTATCGGCCGGGTGATTTTAAGAGACGTATCGTATCGTATTGTATCGTTTCGGAGATACATATCGAACAATACAGTTACGCATAAAAATTATCAAAATACACATGGAAATACACTTTTGGAACAAAAAACAATATAAATAAGCAATATATAATAAGTGTCATGTATAAAACCTAAAATGGTGAATAATGTATACCCAAACAAGTGCATTAAATTGAAATTGTTATAAGAGATGAGGTTTCTTACATGTTGTAATCATCTATAGCCATGAAGAGTATTGGATGATGCAAAGGATGATGTTGTAGCACTCTTTGATTCGTTTTTTAGTTTAAAAGTGTGAAAAACCAAGATTCAATGCAAGATTTTAGACTCTTGGTTGAGAGTTTTCCTTCATTTTTTTGTTAGATTAGGAGTTGTATCGAGTCTGTGAGTGAAAATGGCTTTGTTATGGAATGTATCGATGGTATCGGTACGTATCGGTATGTATCGGTGCATATCGGTATGTATCGGTGTGTATCGAGCCGTAGAGACAGATACGTATCGTATATCGATACGTATTAAACCACCCACAGAACCCTTTACTGGACGTATCGATGGTATTGATACGTATCGGTCGTATCGTATCGTATCGGCCCGTATCGGTCGATACATTTCGATACAGTTCATTTTTTTTTAAAAAGGGAGACGTGTCGGTATCAACCGATACCGATACGTATCGGTCGATACTTTAAACCATGCCTCATTGAAGTTAAGTTACTCATGTGAACTCATTCTCGAATCTCCTGACCCTATATCAGTTCCTTGAGGAAGGTCTGACTTTGAAGGGATCTTTGAAATTCTTATCTCTAAGATGTGTCATCATTGGCATTGGCCTCCATTTTCCTCCAATCTGTGTCTTCTGGGAGCTCAAGCCGCCGAACATACCTGTATTCCCACCAGTGGCCATTTCTGCAGTCCCTTGTATTGGATTCTCGTTGCTGCTTCCATTTCCTACTGATCTTCAAACTCTTCCCATTCTCTGTGCATACTTGATTGTTGTATTTGCCAACCCCTGGTTTTTCAACAAAGGGATTCTATAATTTCCATCAAGAATAGTTTATGAATTCAGTGATCAGTTCTTTCACTGATTGGTGCCTCCCCCAAGGATGCTCTACCATGGGGAGTTTTCAACATTAATCACAGGGAGTCTTTACCTTATCCTCAACCTTTCCAACAACAACAACAACTCAGCTTTATCCCAACTAAATGGGGTCGGCTACATGGATCCTCTCAAGATAAAGTAAGAAAAATGAAGAATAAAAATGCAGAAATGAGATAAGAAAAGTTAGAAATGGAAAATGAAAAATGAAAGTAAAAGGAAAGAGGAGAGCCCAAGGAACCAGGAAAATCTCAGCTTCATGGTGTTAACAACGTGGATCCTTGCCCTCCAAAAGGCTCTATCTGAGGTCATTCTTGGCACAAGCCCCAGGCTATGCATGTCATTCTTCACAACCTCACCTATGGTCATTTTAGGCCTGCCCCTACCTCTTTTAGCTCCTTCAATCGGGATCAAATCACTCCTCCTTACTGGGGCGTCTCCAGGCCTCTGTTGTGCGTTGCCAGACCACCTTAGACGACATTCTCGGAGCTTGTCGCTGATCAGGGCAACTCCCACATCGGCTCTAATGCATTCGTTCCTCACTTTATCCATTCTAGTTTTGCCGCACATCCATCTTATCATCCTCATCTCTGCAACACATAGCTTTGCTATATGACACTTCTTAACTGCCCAACATTCTACTCCATACATTATAGCCAGTCGGACAATAGTCTTGTAGAACTTTCATTTCAGTTGTAAAGGAATGTGGCGGTCACACAGTACTTCAGTCGCACCTCTCCACTTCATCCATCTCACTTTAATTCTTTGTGAAACATCATCATCTATGTCATCTTCTTTGTTTATGGTAGACCCAAATATCTAAAATAGTCCCTTGGCGGTATCTATCTCTCAATTTTCACCGTTTCATTATCCATCATAGTGTGACTAGAGTTACACATCATATACTCCATCTTCGATCTACTAATCTTAAAGCCTCTTGTTTCCAAGGTTGATCTCCACATCTTTAACTTAATGTTAATACCTGCTTTTGTCTCATCCACCAAAACGATATTATCGGCAAAGAGCATACACCACTACACCTTGTCTTGGATGTTCTTGGTTAATTCATCCATGATAAGTGCAAACAAATAAGGGCTTAGGGCTAATCCTTGATGTAACCCATTCGTAATTGGGAATTCCTTGCCTTAGCCTCCCGCAGATCTCACACTAGTTACCACACCCTCATACATATCTTTAATTACATCTATATATTTACTCGACACCCCTCTTTTCGCAAGAACATGCCAGATTAAATCTCTAGGGACTCTGTCATAGGCTTTCTCCAAGTCAATAAAGACTATATGGAGATCCTTCTTACTAGCTCTACATCTCTCTATGAGCCTCCTTAGTAGGTGGATAGCTTTCTGTCGTGGATCTACCTGGCATAAAACTAAATTGATTCTTCGAGATATGAGTCTCTCTTCTCAGATGGACTCCAATAACCTTCTCCTAAAGTTTCATAGTAGATTAAACTTCTTGTACACCCTTGAGGTTTGTCCTGTTGTCATGTACACCCTAGGATTTTTTAAACCTTACTTACAAACCCCCTAGGACTAACGAAATACCTATTCTGTTAGAGTGAACAGGTTAAGTGATGATGTCAATAGGCCATAAATCTATAAATGGCCAAAAAACCCTTATGGCTATTGGAGTTACCATAATACCCTTTTGGATAGATTAGAATCTATTGGAGTAAAAAATCGAGTTTTGTGGGGAATCGGCTTGAGGACTGGGCAACTGCTCAGTCCTCGTCTTTACCGCCGTTGTCAACAATCTTTCAAGGTCAATACCGGTCAAATTAGGTCTGCTTAGCAACCTCTAGATTCTCAACCTCATCAACAAAATACTCTCTCCGACGAAATTCAGGCCGAGTTAGGTGAGTTGAGTAAACTTGTTTATCTCAATTTTATGGGGAATTGGGTCAAGGGTCCAATTGATACAGATAAGTCACATAATAGGCATATTTTATTGGAAATAAGCCTTTGGTGGGGTTATATATACATTGGGCCTTTGATTCCATGTGTTTTCTTTGTAATGGGACAATTAATGGGCCTAAAATATGGGTACAAGGAAGGCATACGGGATTAGGCTTAGTAGTAGCTTATTTTTGTTTCTCCTAGGCATATTTAAGCCTTTTCCTATTCCTAGGCTGTTAGTTAAGTCTTTTAATTTTTGTAAGTATTAGTCTGGAGTCTAGTGTTAATCCTTTCATATTCCTAGATTCATGTATTATGTCTTTAATGTTTTATTGGTTTTAGTTTCTAGGTCTTGGGGGTAGTTTTCCATGTCTAGGATTTGGTATCTATGCATGGGGAATTCCAAAGGGAATTTGGAATTCTAAGAGTCTACTATAATGCTACTTGATGTACTCCAGGCTTTTAAGGCCTCCCCCACTCCTATATAATGCAAACCATGGGCTGTTCTCAAAGGCATCCAATAGTTTTTTCCAGCAAACAATCTGAATATTTTCTTGTGTGGCTCAAGAGGGCTTAGGTGAGATTCCTACATCGGGCCTAGGTGGGACTCCTATGGCTGGGGAACTAGTGGGACTCTAGCTTGTCAAAGTTATCCTACTATCTTCAACATTCATCATTCATCATTCATCATCCATTACCATTTGCACCTTTACCTCCTTCATCATTCAAACACCAACACAACAGGATCAGAACTAAACCAAATCTGACCCAAGCTGTCCAACACCTACCCCTATTCTCTTCCAGATTCGATCTTGGCTTGCTTACCCTCTTGGGTTTGTATAAAATTTGGTATCAGAGCATGGCTGGACAAAAGAATAACCTTGATTCAAATCCCTTCATATTTAAGACCAGAGTTTGATTACCTAATGAAAGAACAACATTGTTGGTTGTTGGTGAACGATGGCGTGACAATACCATTTGATGCAAACCTGAGAGGATAAGCAAGCCAAGATCGAATCTGGAAGAGAATAGGGGTAGGTGTTGGACAACTTGGGTCAGATTTGGTTTAGTTCTGATCCTGCTGTGTTGGTGTTTGAATGATGAAGGTGGTAATGGTGCAAATGGTGATGGATGATGAATGTTGAAGATAGTAGGATAACTTTGGCAAGCTAGAGTCCCACCTAGGCCCGATGTAGGAATCTCACCTAAGCCCTCTTGAGTCACAAGAAAATATTCAGATTGTTTGCTGTAAAAATTCATTGGGTGCCTTTGAGAACAGCCCATGGTTTGCATTATATAGGAGTGGGGGAGGCTTTAAAAGCCTTGAGTACATCAAGTAACATTAAAGTAGACTCTTAGAATTCCAAAGCCCCTTTGGAATTCCCTATACATAGATACCAAATCCTAGACATGGAAAACTACCCCCAAGACCTAGAAACTAAAACCAATAAAACATTAAAGACATAATATATGAATCTAGGAATATGAAAAGATTAACACTAGACTATTAACTAATACTTAGAAAAATTAAAAGACTTAACTAACAACCTAGGAATAGGAAAAGGCTTATAAATATGCCTAGGAGATATGAAAATAAGCTACTATATGCCTAATCCCATATGCCTTCCTTGTACCCACATTTTAGGCCCATTGCAAAGAAAACACATGGAATCAAAGGCCCAATGTATACATAACTCCACCCAAGGCTTATTTCCAATAAAATAAGCCCATTATGTGACTAATCTGCATCGATTCTCCCCTGCTTGAAAAAAACTCGACCTCGAGTTTTGGTCAAGGAAGGAATTAGCTTGGTATGATGGAGATCAGACTTCAGCCCATAACAATGTTCTTGTAGTTCTCTGAAGCTTGAAATATAGTCTTGCATGTGTGGTTCACGTTCTTCAAAACAGTTGAGCGGAAAAATAAAATCAATATTCTCAGTCTCCACCTCTGGTTCAATCTCACTTACCAAGGGTGTAACCACATTTTCTTCAGAAACTATTTCATTATTCTTGATCTCAATAGTGGAAAAAGTATCCGTAGAAATCTTTGGATCTACATCAACAATCTTTGCTTCAATAGAAGTGTTGAACTTATCGATCATATTCTCATCTACTGTTTTAGCTTGGTCTTCTTGAATTTCTTCTGTTTTATGCGCTTGAATTTCAACATATGCTATCTCAATAGAATCTTCGATTTGTTCAATTGTCATTGACGATGCTTCAATCATTGTTTCTTCTTGTGTTGGTCCAGTTGATTCTTTTTGTGGTTGCACGGTTGGTGTGGTCATTACTGGCTTTAATCCTCTCAGAACTTGAGTCTTGCATAGATACAAATGGTCTTAGGATACAAATATTGTCAATCAAATCAATCTCACCCTTTCGCTGTTTTAGCCAATCATGACCAACTCTAATAATTCTCATTGAACTTGGAAAGATTCGGCATTGAGCGCTGTCATAGTATGAGGTCATTTCAAATTCAACGAACACTTGATTGGCAGGCTCGATGACTATCTCGCCTGTCTAAGACAACATATCTACAATGGATTGTGAAATGGTGTTGTCATGCCATCGTTTACCAACAACCAACAATGTTGTTCTTCAATTAGGCAATCAAACTCTGGTCTTGAATATGAAGGGATTTGAATCAAGGTTGTTCTCTTGTCCAACCATGCTCTGATACCAATTTGATGCAAACCCGAGAGGGTAAGCAAGCCAAGATCGAATTTGGAATAGAATAGGGGTAGGTGTTGGACAGCTTAAGTCAGATTTGGTTTAGTTCTGATCCTGTTGTGTTGGTGTTCGAATGATGAAGGTGGTAATGGTGCAAATGGTGATGGATGATGAATGATGAATGTTGAAGATAGTAGGATAACTTTGGCAAGCTAGAGTCCCACTAATTGCCCAGCCATAGGAGTCCCACCTAGGCCCAATGTAGGAATCTCACCTAAGCCTTCTTGAGTCACACAAGAAAATATTCAGATTATTTGCTGTAAAAATTCATTGGGTGCCTTTGAGAGCAGCCCATAGGAGTGGGAGAGGCTTTAAAAACCTTGAGTACATTAAGTAGCATTAAAGTAGACTTAGAACTCCAAAGCCCCTTTGGAATTCTCCATACATAGATACCAAATCCTAGACATGGAAAACTACCCCTAAGACCTAGAAACTAAAACCAATAAAACATTAAAGACATAATACATGAATCTAGGAATATTAAAAGATTAACAGTAGACTCTATATTATTACTTAGAAAAATTAAAAGACTTAACTAACAACCTAGGAATAGGAAAAGGCTTATATTTATGCCTAGGAGATATGAAAATAAGCTATTGCTAAGCCTAATCCCATATGCCTTCCTTGTACCCACATTTTAGGCCCGTTACAAATAAAACACATGGAATCAAAGGCCCAATGTATACATAACCCCACCAAAGGCTTATTTCTAATAAAATATGCCCATTATGTGACTTATCTGCATCACCAATTCCCGTGTCTCTGTCAAAGTTGGGTGCTCTGCAGAATCTCAATTTGTCCATGAACAAACTCACCGGGGAAATCCTGAAGAATTTGGCGACTTGGGTGAGCTTGTTTACATGGTGCTCTCAATGAACAAGCATACTGGTCCTCTTTCTGGAAAAATCTGTTACAACATAACCAGATTCCTCCATTGATTAGAAACATCAGCAATCTTCAAACTCTAGCTTTGTACCACAATAACTTACATGGTGGTCTGCCACCGGAGATTGGGAAGCTCGGGAAGCTCGAAATCCTCTATCTTTATGAGAATCAGCTATCTAGGGACATTCCTTTAGAGATAGGTAACTGTTCGAGCTTGCAGATGATTGATTTTTTTGGAAATCAGTTCACCGGGAGCATTCCAATCACCATTGGAAGGCTAAAGGAGTAGAATTTTCTTGATATGAGACCAAAATGGTCTCACTGGTGATTTTTATGGAAATCAGTTCACCCTTTCTGTTTCACCATTTTCAGAGGTTTTGGGCGGTTTTTTAAACTTTTCCAGCCTATAGACACCGGGATTGAGTTCGCCGGTGACATCTGAGGTCGCTGGCCCTTTGGTTTGGCCGCCGCAAGATGCAGCAGTGGAGTTGTTGAAACCCTAAAATGGGTTTTCCATTTTCTCTTTTCTGGTTTTGCGATTTGGGGAAGGAGAGGGAATATTCCCTCTCTTATTCCTTATTTACTTTTGGCTATTTTGAGAAAGATGTACAAAGGCTATTTTGGTCTTTTACATTGTAAAACTAATACCGTTTACCCCAGGGGGTCTATAAGTAAGGTTTTAAAAATCATGAGGTGTACATGGCAATAAGACAAACCTTAGGGGGTGTACAACAAGTTTACCCTTCATAGTATGATTCATTAGTTTTATGCTTCTATAATTATTGTAGCTCTGGACATCACCCTTATTTTGTAGACCGGAAACTACAATGCTTCTCCTCCATTCATTTGGCATTTTTCTCGTGATCATAATCTTTTTAAATAACTTGGTTAACCAATATACCCCACAAACTCCAAGGGCCTTCCACACTTCTATTGGGATCTCATCCGGGCCTAGTGTCTTGCCTATTTTCATATTTCTTAAGGCTTTTTGAACTTCTGCCACACCAACTTTTCATACATATCTATGATGTGTGATGTCTTGATGAATAATGTCGTTAATCGGTTCAATCATACTCGAACTATCTCCATTTAATAGTTCACAAATATACTCATCCCATCTCCTTACAATGTCCTCATCCCTTACCAACACTCTTCCATCCTCCCCTTTCCTACATGAGCCATATGCCTTCAATTTATTTTTTAATTATAAAATTTCCATTGTTGGGTAGCTTTGATTGAATCTAGGTTTCAAATTTATGAATTCAGTGAAGAACTGAGCTGATAAAATTCATCCTCTTTTTTTTTTGAGAATTTATTTATATTTGAGTTCGGGAATCAAGGATGAGCGCCACAATTCCGTAGGTTTAATGTAGAAAACTCCTTTCATTGCATTTTTTCCTTCAAAATTCTGCACTTGGACATCATCTTGTTTGCAACACCTCCAATTCATAGCCATCATAACGATAATGTGAAATCCACTATAAATTTGAACTTTGGACTTGTGTGATTTTAGGTTCTAGTTTAGTGTCCATGTTTGCCTCGATGCTGTGGGCTGCATCTGTGGAGAATTCGGATCAACTCCTCGACTCACCTATGGAGGATTCTGGGGAGCCGACCCAGCTAACCATTCTTGAGTCCGAAGATTCTGCCAGCTGCCTACATCTGAGCTACATGTGTCAAACATGCTTGGATGCACACATGCAGAAGCTCTCCATTTCCTAGGCTGGACTATAGGTAATAGCCTATTCTCTTATATGTTTATATTGAATAATTGCTTAATTTATGTATTAGGGGCAGAATAGTAATTACCACTTGCGGGACCCATATCCCCAATGTGGAATCCAGATTCCTGTAGACTACCCTCACTGGCTTTCCATTTATGTCACATGACATCACCCGTATGACTTAGTTGTAGCTAATTAGGTAGTTATTTCTATAGATAATCAGATTAGAAAATACATTCTAAAATCTGATTTTGACTAAACCAAGGCAAACATGCCTTAGTCATACACTAGTATATAAAGAATACTTAGCTTACTATTCATTCTTACCAAACCAAAACAAGGAAACCGATTTCAGCAAGAGAGAAAGGAGAAGAAAAAGAGAAGGAAGGGAAGAGAAGAAAGCTAGGGTTTGAGAATTGGGATCCATTGGAGCTTGAAACTTGAAGCTTACACTACAACTTGGAAATTTGGGTGCTACCATCTCCTCCATCTTCAAATTCAGGTAAGCCATCGAATCAGTTTTGTTTTGCCCTAAATTTCCCTCCTCCTTCAATTTTTGTTGAGTTTACAACCCTATTAAACCCTAGCATAGGAAATTAGGTAAAATTGGATAAACCCCCAAATTGGAACATGATATTGGGTTATGTTAACCCAATTAGCTAGAGTTTTTGCTCCTAAGACTTTTTCTTCAAATTGGGGCAGTGCATGTCAAGATCCAATCCTGAGCAGCACAAGCCTCTTTTCTGTTTTGTGAACCGGATGGAGTTGCAGAGAGGCCTACGGTCAACCGGTTGGTCCCAGGTGTGAATCCGGTTCACCTTGTAGAGGTTGTCTTGATTCTGGTGGTTAGGGCTTTGACCTAAAGCTTCTTCTATGTCTGATTTATGTCATTTATTGTCTATTTAGGGTTGTAGTCTTCTGTGGGTAAGGTTGTGGTTTGACTTTGGGATTCTCTGGTGACTAGGCTTATCTTCATTCCAGGTAAGGGGATTTTGATTTAATTTGAGTGTGTTTATTGTTTAATTTCAGTTTATTATTAGCTGCCATGTCATACATCATAATAGCAGGTTATTACATATAGTTTTATAGCTTTCCCTTCTTATGCATTATTGATTGCATGATACTAGGGTGCATTCCATCTTGCATATGCATAAATTATCTTGATACTTATTGAAATTGATTGAAATGTGTTGCTGGAAATATTCTCTCTTATTATCTAATACTGGAACATATGCCATCATGATAGTGTGCATTGGGCTAGGGATATCATAAACTCAATGCTACGGCCCTTACCAACAAGGGAGAGGTGTTGGATAACTCGTGGTAGGTTCGAAGGGATGATTCTGAGATGCCATTTACTATCCCTTATCCGAAGATCATTACAGAAATGGGAACAAACAGTAGGGTTAACATTGGGGGGTTCGTTGACGTCAGATGTGTAATACCTGAGCTGGCGGGTCCCCACCGTGGTAGAGTGGTATCGCTCGGGTGACCGACATCTGGTTATGTGTTTCCGGGACCAAGGGTATCATACCTACTACAGTAGCATTTATACCTCATGAGACCTAGTATCAATGTTAGGAGCATACTTAACTTTAGGTCATTCATCATGGACTATCTGCATTTGCTTGTGTTTTTCCCTTGTTGGGCTTAGTGGAGCTCACCCCTGTGGATATCCTTATTTTTCGGATGACTCTTCTACTGTTACCGGTGTTTCTTTGGGAGCTACCTCCGCTCTGGATCCTCCTATTGTTGTTGGAGTATGTGGAGCACGATGTCTCGTGCTCGTGTGACGACTGTGCTTTTTCTTGATTATAGCCTGACAGTCTAGGCTATCTCCCCCACTCTTTTGTGTTTATACATCACTTTTGTATAGTTTAGTGTGATATAGATCTTGCACTTTTGTCTTGGGTTACTGGTGGAATTTGTACAAATGTAACTCAAGTTTCAGATATATATATATATATATATTTATATAAATGAAATATCACTTAGTTCTCTTTATTATTGATCTTATTCTTATTATTTAAACTCTTCCGCTGCTTTTAAATTACTGTATTGTAACCATTATTGTGAATAGGGTACTGCACTTGCGATCCATGGGATTGATTGGATGTCGGATGGCGTCCAGTTACACTAAGCCCTTATTAACCGGGCCGGGGTGTGACAGATAAATAAATGAACAAACAAAAAATGGACACTGCAAGGTTGGCTCCGCATCTATGTTGACATTTCACAAAAAGTTGTGTTGGGCACACACACAAAGTGTGTAGTGTTGTAATTGTTGTCAACACAGTCTCATCACTCTGGGATGGGCAAGTTCAGTTATGGCAGCTTTTATGGTAATTTACATGGTGGTGATGTGGCAGCTTATGTGACAGTATAGTATTGGCAGTGGCCGGCGTGTTGATCAACTCTGTAACTTGTTAGATGGGTGAACAGTGCTGTGGCAGTGTATTGGTGGCGTTTGGTTTGTTCTTGATGCAGTGAATATAAGGGATCAAGGTGAAGTGGCCTAGACAGTGGGTGAACCAATTTCAGAACACTGGTTTTTATGACTCCAACTTCGTTTAATTTTTGAGTTGTCTTAGATGGAGAATTAGTTGAAGCTTAAAACTAAAAGACTCTGTGATGCAGGAATGCTTCCATGGTTCAGCCCGAATCCATTTGGGAACCCAGACCGAGAACCAGGTTCAATTGGTTTTTGGAGTCTTGTAGGATTATAGGAATTTATTTATTTTTATTGGAAAAACCAAGTTATATTTTAATTGGGTAGGTTACATAGGAGATTAGATTTATTTTCCAGTTTCCTTATTTGAGTTTGTTTTCTAGTTAAATAGGTTTCCTTGTTAGCAGGGTTTTCTTCTTTTAAATAGCTTGTACTAGGATGAAATTTCTGAGTAGAAAATTGAAATTGAGTTTGGTTTGAGTGTGTACCTGCGTGGCTTGGCAGCCGTTTCTCTCTACACCTCTTTCCTCCTCCCTTGTGTGCGATCAGCCCTTCCTCCTCCTCCTTTCTTCTTCTTCTTCTTTCTTACTTTTTGTTGTAATATGGGTACAAGGGTATATTTGTCCATTAGGTTTTAGTTGGTGTTGCCCTAAGGGTATAACTGTAACTTGTACTTCATTAGCTTTATTATAAATAAAGAGGGCTTGTGTCTCATTGACATAAGTTCAATTCCCCAAATCCAACATGGTATCAGAGTGAGGATCGACATTGGGATCCGAACCCTAATGGCCTTGCTCATGGAACCCTAAACTCGCCGCCACCTCTCTCTTATGCCTCCACCTTCTCTCTCCCTCTCGGTTTCAGCACCACCACCAACCGCCAACACCCTCTCTCTCCCCCTCCGGGATGATGTCTTTCCATATCTTTCATGTTCTCAGGATACATACTTTTATCGTTCACTTTTCTTTTGTTTTTACATCATTCATTTGTCATTTCCCAATTTTCACTTCTGATCTCATTTCCCTTCCCTCTTTTTCTATCTCTTCATTCCCTTATTTTGTCTAATCCTCAGTTTTACCTACTTTATTTGTTTGGATCCATGTTGCCGACCCCATTAAGTTGGGATAAGGTTGAGCTTCTTCTTGTTGTTGTTTAATCTCCACCTCATGTTTTCCTTGTATAATAAATCCCAATTTTTTCCCCACTTTGTGGAGTGTATGCTTACTAGATGTGCTGGTGACTATTTTATCCTTTAGAATTGTCATATGATTGACTAGACTTGTTATTAAGAATTGGAAATCTAGGGGGTGTACTTTATAGGTTCACATATTATTATTTCATTATGTCCTTTTTCAAATTTATCTAGTATTTACAGGAATATTTAACTTATTCTCTGAGTTCACTATATTTATTGTTCCTTCTTGATGCAAAAAGAATGCTTCTATCTATTGTTCCTTGTAGGTTTGCATATTTAACTAGACACATCAGATCCATTGCACATTTGAATTGCTCATTTAATTGGAAGCCCACATTTGCTAATAATATGGCAGCTCAATTAGCAAGGGAAGAGTCCATAAATTGGGATGTACTATTGGGAATTCTGTCCCACTGTTGGAGTAGGGTGGAGGTCTCAAAGTATTTCTGGTTCATCTGGGCAGTGTTTTATCTTTTAATATGATTTACAGTGTCAAAGATTTACTGCTTTCATGTTTCTTGTAATATCATCTTTCTCTTTATAAATAGAAGTTTTTCTGTTATCTATCTATCCAAAAAGGGGGGGGGGGGGGGGAGGGGGAATCTTGTTTCATATACTCATCAGTACTGCTCTAGAGGCTATCCAACTTCTAGGAGTCTAGTGCTGCAATGCATTCTCCTACCTGAAGACAGATCAGCCGGATCCAATTAACTTAGCTATAACCTGAATGCCCTTTTGTCAGCCTTCACTTTTTGGAGATTATTTAGACCATGCAGGTTTCCTACCACACAACAAGAATCAAAATGCATCCCAAGTAAACAATTACTTCATTTAAGGCTGGAAATGTTTGATCCATTTGAAATAATCACACTCCCTTAGTTGCTTGCATTTCATGGTTAAAATAACTTTGGTTGGAGGATCTGATGTATTGCAACCTAGACTATGTTATGTGCTATGTTATCGGCAGCTATATTGAGACATCTCTTTCTTCCTTTCAAACATTTCCTTTAATTTTTTGTTATTTCTGTTCATTTTGAGATGTTAATGCTGCTGCACTTTTTTTTTTTTTTTTGTGTATGGGGGGGGGGATTGTTGAGAATGCTGCTCATCTTTTTGAATTTACCCTCTTCACCCAGCCTCTTTTTTAAAAATTTTAAATGCTTCCCTTGCTGGTTCGTCATCCGTGATCTGATGCAAATTCTTCTAACCTCAAGGATTTCAACTCTGAGGCTGATGCTCAAGCGAACTTGGCCATAAATCTTCGAGGTGAGACATCTCTTTCTTCCTTTCGAACATTTCCTTTAATTTCTCATTTTCAGTTGATTGATTAGTGGGTACTGATATAGATTCCTCACCTCATATGGTGAAGTTCAAGAGATTGTATCAAGAAGCAGTTCCAATGGTTGGAGGCAAGTGAATCTCATATGTACATTTTGTGTGTTGCTAATAGAGAGCAGTGCATGCATGAGTTTACTCTCAAGATTGGTTGAAATTTTCTTTTGTATTTGGGCAGGTGATAACCAATTGAAAGGGATATTGAGGCTCCACTCCTTTCTGATTAGAGGACTATTTGATATCATGCGTCCAATGATATTTGCCAGTATGGAAGTACAGTTGCAGTTGTTGATTGTTCCATCATCGACGTTAACATATTTTAGAGTTTTGTTGGTGTCAGTTTCTTCTTGTTGACTGGAGAAATATTTTCCTTGTGGGAGGTTCCAGTCTCTGATAGGCACAAGAAGCAAAGTGGAAAACAAATGAAATGTGTTTCCATCAGATTAATAAAAGATTGTCCCAAGGAAAGAGGGAATTTTTTTTTTGGTTGCATCCGTGCTCTAAAAGTTTTCAAGTACCAAGTACATCAAACCTGCTTGAGGTGAAGCTCCGTGTCTGTAACCTTTCCAGCTGAAAGCATCCACACAAAAACCTCCAAGCAAGGAGGTGGGGTGGGGATGGGTTTTCTCCGAATTTGTCCTAGTTCCTAAGTTACCAAAAATGCTGAAATCAGCTAATTTAGGGAGGAAGCTTCAAAGCTTCCTCCCCCCCCTTTTTCTCTTTTCCAGTTTTTGCTCCCCTTTCCTGGTTGCAGACAAGAAAGATTACGTCTCATTCCCATGCTGACCTCCACTTTTCTACATTATCTGTTACAACTCTCCCCACCCCTCCCTTCTCTTTTACCCAACCCTCCTCTTTTCCATTTTTTGCTCCCCTTCCTTGATTACAGAAAAGAAAGATTGGGTCTTAATATCATTCTACCTTTTGCCTCTTGGTCTCTGGTTGTGGGTCACTGCCTATCTGGTTCTTTTGCTTCTTTAGACTCCTTTGTTATTTTCTAGTTAAAAATCACAAAAAAATGGAAAAAAGTTTTTTTTTTTTAAAAACAGCAAAATTGTTGCTTCACAGCCCAAGCAGATAGTTGTATCTGGTTGGCCCATGGAATTCTACCATGTGGCAGAATGATGAGGATATTCTAACCATTGGATTGGATAGAAAGGGCAACCTCTTGATTTGCTGCTACCTATCAATTATCATATTCAAATTCAAGCAACCCACTTTAGTCAACTTGAGTCTGAATACACCACAGGGTTTTAGCCTTTTAGGTATCCATATCGGTGCCCCACCGGTCACTGTGGATACTGATGTTGATACTGATATCATACCGATATGGATCGGCTGATATCAGCCCATACCGAATGCAAAATAAAAATCACTTTTTGATCGATACTTTTGATCTGTATTAGTATCATATCGATATTTGGTATTGACAGATACGATATCGATACCTTAAATCATTGATATGAACGGTTGGATGCGACAGCTGCTAGGTGTTGACATCTCTACCTAGCACTACTACATTGCCACACTTTAAGGAATTGGAGCGGATAATTTTCCAATAAATGGGTACTAGGTTAATTAGGCCTGGATAATTCGCTGTTAGCCTGTTATGCTTAAAGTTGGCTGAACTACAAGTACTAAATACTTGATGTGCTGTCTCTTTGCCAAGCCATGAAGTACTAAAAGAACGATACCTCGTCGCGTGGCCAGTGTGGCTCTTGCTCTTAGACATAGTTCTGCCTTGCCTCCATGGGAAGGTGAAAATGCCCCCTAAATCAATGCTTGTATGTGCATTTTCATTGGCCATAGTGCTAGTGCAAGCTCTAGAGGCCCAGACAGCGTTCTCTCACTCATAAAATATATAGATAAATTAGGCCGCCTCACTTAAAAGAAAATGAAATAATTTTGGCCACATATATCAATCAGATTGAGTGGTCATACGAACCAATAATTGTCAATCATATTAGGATTATCTAATAAAATGAATTAAGATGCCTCTTGAAGTCAATGTATTCTTGAAATTCTTTAACAACCATTAGATAAGGTGCATTGATTGGCACTAAAGAAAGAGAGAAAATCCCTAAAAAAAACCTTGGCCTCTTGAGCCTACAGGCGCATTAGTCAATGAGAGCATGCGCACAAGTTTGCCTTGGGTGGGATTTTCGCCTTTTCATGGATAACACTTATACTTTTGCAAACTTCTATGCCTAAGCATAAGAGCCACGCGGAACAAGTGACCAGATAACTTTCTTTCCTGAAACTAAAAAAAAAAATCGGTTCAGCTCTGTGTAAAAAACGGTTGGTTACACTAAGACTATGACTATACTGAATTTGCCTTTCTAAGATCTCGTAGATTAGAAGAAGTTCATAATTCAAACAAGGCAACGATTGAATCGAAATTAACCATAATTAATTGGCAATCAACTTAAACGCTAAAATTCAAGCATGAATCGGACGATTCTGATCCGATTCGACGCGAATTGACAATCCAATTCTTCAAACCATGCTTATCTTTTACATAAGAATATCTTTGTCTTATTTGGTCCATATTAGATCACGAGAGACACAAAAAAATTGATTACGAATTCCACCAAACATGGAAAATAAGTGGGAAGAAAAACCATATGAAACACAATTATCATTAGTGAAAAAATTAAATAAAACACGAACATGTTTAGTTGAGGAAGCTTCGTATTTTGGCATTGGTATATTAAACAAACAATTTTTTCTCTAATACGTCACATTTAGAACTAAGTTAATTGAATCACGTTAGCCATTAGAAGGTTGAGGATAGGGTTAGAAAGAAAAAAAGGAAAGAAACTTAACATTGTTTGATGGTTTGGGCAACCAAATCTTTTGTCTTTTTTTGTGTTTGAATAAGATGATGAAGCGTGCAAAGCCTTTGTGTCATACTCATATAGATTTGCTTCTTTAGATTAAAGAAAGAAAAGGGTGGTTAAGTACAACATAACCTCCTTATGTTGTTGGCAACTCCCCTGTTTTTACAAGATTTCAATGATCTCCCTTTGTCTAAAATTGAGATGTTACAGATCGTAAAAGGTCGTACCTGGTGCACAAGGCTCCCGTGTTTAGCAGGGTCTAGGGAAGGTCAAATGTACGCAAATGTTAACTAGGCCTGAAATTTAATAGAAGGATTGGGTTTTCTTCACGGATCCATATTTTCTCCAATGACATTTAACCACCAGAATGAATTTCACACCATCCAAGGGGTGTGGGGCTTCTTCACCTATGGGGAAAGAGGAATCTTCTCATCACTCCATCAGTTTCGTTTAATTGGATTAGGGAAGGGTATTTTCAACCTTGTACAATAGAAGATGAGAGTTTATGATAACGCAAGAGTCAAATAACAAGGTCAAATCATTGGTGATAAGAGGAATCTTTCTTTTCCAAGGTGAAGAAAACTATTGCCTATGATGTAATACTTTTTAGGAGAAAGTTTCTCTTCTTTCATTGTGAAGAGAATTAGAATTACTATGTGACTATGATCGAATAGTTTTGATAAGCATATATGCCTTTGCCACATCCGATATCATAATCAGAAGAGGCTTGAGGGTGATTTCGGCGTTTCATTGCCATTCATTTGTATGAGAAGTCGGTGATAGACTGGTGAAATTTATTTGGGTCATACATCTTTCCTTTTTTGCCTTTAGACCTCATCAACAACAATAAAAATACAAAAAATCTCTTCATCGTTTTTTTTTTGGTAAAAAGCTTTATTAACGCTGGAAAAACATTCCAGACAATTCAGAGTACAGAGAGAGGGAGATACAAGGGGGGGAGTATCCTACCAATACTGTGTAGACTGAGTCGAGGCGCCAAGAGAGGCTAGACAATCAGCCACGGCGTTAGCCTCCCTATAGGAATGAACAAACAACAGGTGAGTGAAGGAAAGACATAAAGCCCGACAATCAGCAATGATGTGAGCGATCTTCCAAGGCAGAGCCCTAGCCGTACCAGTCAAAAGCTGAATGATTGTCAGATTATCGCTCTCAATGATAATACTGAGGAATCCTCTTTGCAGAGCAATAGTCAACGCCGTGCGAATTGCCAGTGCCTTAGCTACTAGGGCGTAATTCCAACCGATTCCTTGCGAAAAGGCACAAATAAATGAGGTATCATGAGACCTACAAACTCCCCCTATACCCGCCGCTTCAGGGTTGCCCCTGCTGGCTCCATCAACATTGAATTTTACATTAGGAAAAGAAGGTGGGATCCAGCAGATGCTCCTAATATTTCTGCAAGGAGGAGGTGTATAGTTCTGAAGTTGTTCCCTACCATGAGCAATGGCTCGAAGAATGATACTGAGCAATCTCTTCACCGTGGGTTAATAGAAACTGAACCTATTTTTTATGGGAAAAAGTTCTCTATCCTGGAGTGTGGCCTACGCCATCTCTTCCATGAGTCTATCTCTTTCCTCCTCATGTGAAAAGACACTTCTGCCCCCTTGTTTTAAGGATAAGAGAGATAGACACATGGGAGTGCTAGCGTAGGCCACACTCCCGTACAGAAAACTGCTTCCCATTTGTTATTTATGTTCATATAGAAACTATGTTATAAAAGCAAAAAAGAAACTGTATTGGTTTGAAAAGATATCAATTATTCATACAAATATAATATAAAATAAAATAAAAAGATTCTTACGTGACCATGACAGGAACCTTTCCTACATGCTATTTCATTGATATGGCTAATTTGACAAGATTATGATTTAAATTAACCACATGTGAAATTTCAAAGCTTAATTCAATCAAATACCCTCGCACATTTTGGATGCATCTTATAAATATTCAAGAACATCTACACTGCCTGGGCCTCTGGATTTTCAAAAACTGTGTTGAAATTTTGATATATGAATAAGGACTTAAGGGTCTATCCTTTCACAAAATTTAGACCTCATCTGATCTGTCACATGGCATTTTTAGCATTTAAAGGGAATGTGTAGGAAAAAATTCCTATGACAACCATGTTGGAAGTGGGTTCTTATAAAATATATTGAAAAATTATTTTCATTTTGAAAATTTCAATGTTGTTTACTATTGGTATAACAACTATTTTATCCATATATAATACAAAGTAAGTGGAAAATCAGTTTCATTTTAAAATTCTAAATCATGTTGTCCATAAAAAGTAGTCGCACATTAGGCTGTGTTTGTATAAAGTGTGTCAATAAGCCTCTGAAAAACATGATAAGTCTCTCAAAGTAATATTTTAAAAAGCGTTGACAACAAAAAGTGCCAACTAATGGGCATCCAAGCAACAACGACCTTGTTACGAATTAAGACTTACAGTTGTGGTAGGCAAGAGCAAGGAAGCACCAAACTGCTCATCCAAACGTAACCTTAAGTCCATTATAGAATGAAAGACTTTAAAGTTCAACCCCTATTATATGAATTTGTTTTCTTATTCAATCATACCTAAATATTCTGTCTAATAATTTATAAAAATAAATAAATAATAAGAGAGAAATAAGATAAATTTTATAAATGAAAGTTGAGAGCATTTTTTAAAAAAAAAATTAGACCATCCATTATGGATTCTACAGATGAGTGCTTAGCCCTATCATGTGGCAAATTGAATGAGACTGAAATTTTGTGGATAGATAAACCCTAAAGTTTCTTACTCACATTTCAAATTTCAATTCACATAGAATTGGTCAAAAACGGAACTAGAGGATGCAATAACAATACATTAATGGAAATGTCTATGATTGGATCTTAATTTAAAATTAGACATGGGATTAATCTTCATCATTCCCTAGATATCCAATAGCCAAAATTATATTTCATCATCTTTCCACGTGACACAGCTAGGTATGGGGTCCATTGATTCTATAATGAATTACACAATTTTGAGAAACTTCACCATAAAAGTTGAGTTTATGGAAAAAAAAAATTTTCTATTGAAACAAACAAAATGATATGTTTACATTGAATCTCCGAGTAGCAATGGTTGTAGGGAAACACCATATCTGTATTTGGGAGAGTCTCTTCCAATATTTACAAGGGTGACATCTTCACCTCCATGTTTGACCATCCCCAAGAGACCCTCCTTGTCAATGTTTGTCACGTTTTGTGTTTGCTTGTCTTGGCATTTGTAAGAGAAGGTCCTCCATTTTTTTCTTCCCTTGCATTTCTATTGCTAAGTGGGTCATCTTAAATTGCAACACTTGCCTTCATTTTCCTTGGGTTTCATTTTCTTTTTTATGTATTCGGTCTTTGTTTGACATCTCTAAAGGTGTCAATTAATTTGTAATCTTACTTTTTTGCCTTTTTATTAAAACCCACTTTTTTGTTTCAATAAGGTTAATCATGTCATTTAACATTTATACTCGAAAAATGTGCAAGTCAACTTATCAATGACATAATGATAAGTTATTTTTAAATTATTTTAAGTATCATTACCTAATACGTGGTCCTGGATGGCTGGGTGAGTTCGGAGTAAGTCCTAACCTTCAATCTTTTTGTGCAAAGTAGCTGCCCTCAAGAAAATCCGAACATTTAGGAGTCCGAACCTATTATTATTGCTCTAAGCAATGACCCCCACTTTCAAATTATTTTGAAAACATGTTTTATCCTCAACTTTAAAACTTTATATAAAATAAGGGGCAATCAAAAGATGTCAAGTTCTAAGTAGACATATAGAGGTTTCATTTAGAGAGTCCCCCTACCACCCTAAAAAAGGATCGAAAAGATAAAAACACACATTTTAAGGATATTATTGTTAATGTCATAGTTGCAAAACCATATTTTGACTCAGGCGAGTCACCTGAATCGAGTAAAAGAAAACATGAAATCTAGTTAATGAGTCATGAATACTCACCTAGGTCTAAGTCCTAGTCAATCTAAGTTTTCATTGACTTGATATTTTTGCCCGAGTCATGTGAAACGCACCAAGTTTGGGTTTTTTATTGGGTCATATACTATTCATAGACCATAAATTCGATCTACAACTGAACATAACCTAAGAATTTTTGTTAGTTACCTTCAATATCGGCCCTTTTTTTCTTCTTCTCACCTGTTAAGCAACCATAGCCTCACTCCCTCATTCGGAGAAGGAGAAGAACGAAGATATTACAAAACTTAAGAAAAACAAAACATAACTCACCCTGACCAAGTTTTATTCACCCTAATCACCAAATTTTGAAAAGGGGTAAGTAAAAATCTTGGTTTTCCAAATATGGTTAATACATTAATCATCCACTAATCCAAGCCTTTCCCAACATTACCCCTATTCTTACCCCCTCCACCCCCCACCCCCCCAAAAAAAAAATTATTCCTATCAGTTTGACTTGTATAATAGAGGAAAATTTTAATTAAGTTAATACAATAAATAATGTGTGGATTTCCCCTCTTAGTTTGACACGCTTTTGTTTGTCTTTTCTACGAGGATAAAAACTGTCATTTCACATGTGTACTAGGACACCGTGTGAGACAATGATGAATCTTGAAAATAAGCAATGAAAATCACTTTCAAATAATTTAAAAATATTTATTTACACATTGAGTCCTTGACTTAAAAGAATTTTTGGGAATAAGACAATGGACCGCACAATCAAAAGAAGTTTACATGTTTTAAATAACCTATAGAGGTGTCATTTTGACAGTCCCATTAAATATAATCATATTTATAGATTAAAAAATATTTGTTCTACTTTTATGTAAAAAAATAACATAAAAATGATAAAAACATGACAGCCCATCCCAACCCATCTTGAGCTTGACCAGGTTGAGATGGGGTTTTAAAAAATCTAGCACAGTCCAAACCAACCCGACTAGATTGCACCCATACCTTTGAGTATATTTATCTACAAAATTTTGAACCCATCTAACTTGCAACATAATAGACATTATTGATGCAAATATACCTTTCAAGACCTTTTGGGTCATGAAATTTACTCCAAAACCATATAGACCAATGAAGAAGAAAATCATGAGAGAAAATGATGACTATTATTTTAAAAAGGAAAAGTAATTTAGCACACCTCGAGTAACACGTTTTCTCACATTTTTTTTTCTCATCTTAACATACTCTGACACACCCTCTCCTCTTTAATGATATGAATTCTTAAATATGAATAGTAAAGCATTTTCTATCTTTAAAAAAGCATAAGAGGTAATCTAAAATTATGAGAAACTTGTGGGGTTTTTATGTAGTCTAAACTGTAAACAAAGAAAACTTTTCTAGACCGGATACACTGCATCCACTGATGGGTTAGTGAGTGGTGAATGATTTTGTGAGTCAAAGGCGGCCAAATGAGGGATCGGCAGATAGGATTATACACTTAACTTTTAAGGTATAAAAATCTCTCGTGATAGAGAATAAATATATGAATGTGATCGTGAGGTCTATATTAATGATGAGAATAAGGAGAAAATTAAGAAGGGTCCCACACTTGGCCCAAGAGAGAGAGAATCCATAAATAAAAATACAAAAAAAAAAAAAAGTTGGGAAGGACTGCTCAAAAAACAAATAAAATTAGTGCGTAGAGAAAGTTAAGTGTAGAGGAGAGTCGACTTCTTACAAAAATCCAAGAGGTTGAACAAGGTGAGTGGCGCCACCTCCCTCGGTGGGAGACTATGGAGAGCAAGAAGTGCCCACCACTCCCAATGCCCAAGAGGGTGATGTCTTGTTTAGAATGTATCAGGTGAGGGCTTTATCCAAGCCAGCCAATTAGCCAAGCGAAGCCAGTCTTTATTGATCGACTGACTCTGTTGAGCTTGCTAGGTTGTACATATTTTTTCTTTTCTTTTTTCTTTTCCTTTTTTAAAGAATCCGTTAATAGATTACTCTTATGTGGTCTATAAATGCCCCTAAATCAATGTGGAGATCGATAACATCTTAATTCCAAATTCGTGGGATCTGACTCTATGATTGGACTGAGAAAATGTGTTTCAGACCTTCATTAATAACTAAGGGTGAAAATTATAATTATACCATCAAATCACATCTTGGATAAAGAGATTTTCCTTTCTTGCTTGGAGGAATACGTTTTTTTTAATGAATTATAAAAAAGGGAAAAAAATGCTACCTAATCAGCGTAGCTCCTGTGCTTAGACACAAGACTAAATAAAATGACCACCACACCCTCCATTGAAAGGCAGAAATCTTCGAGGGTTTGGTGGTTATTTCGCACAACCCTATGTCTAGGCATAAGAGACTCTCTCTCTCTCTCTCTCTCTCTCTCCATTAAAACCCCATATTGTTGAACCAAAAAAATAAAATAAAACCCTATATTGTATGGTTTGAAACTCTCTCCCCACCCATTTATCCTAAATTGTACACAACCTCGTATGAAACTCTCCACCTTATGTTATATGTATATTTGGGGGAAATTTGTCTCTTTAGGAAATTTTTTCTAAATGGGATTTCTTTTTGACACCTCTTAAGGTTGTTAAATAATATGTAATCTGACTTCTTTGCCCTCTTATTGTAACAAATTTTATTTTCAATGACGGCAAATCTTGTCAATTCATATGTGTACTTGAAAAAATATACAAAACAATAACAATTTTTGATAATGATAATGATATATATATATATATATATCAAAAGAAGGTTATTTAGACATTCCCTTCCTAAATAGTACTAAAAACCTGCGACATGGTAGATTGATAGGGTCTAAATTTGTTTAAAGTTATGCTTCAAATCCCCTTACATGTCAAGTTTGAACTCACACAAAGTTTGTCGAGTAACAAAATAAGACTTTTGAACATTCAAAATTACGATGTGTGTGTAGACATATGGAAAATATATGTCAATACATGAGAGGATATTTGATTGAACTATGCTTTAGAATTTGCTACTTGGCTAATCTAGACACTGTCTCTATCCAATGGTAAAAATATTCGCATCTTCTATTCACATGGCACAATGAGAATCGGCCACTTAGAAGCCTTTTCTAAACAAGGCCATGTAAAGTCGTTTTACATTTTTTTATAAAGAAAAGGATGTGCATGCCATGTTGTGTAGGTCACTCTCTTGATCTCTCCCCTTGACACTTTATCTTCCCTATCATGTGGTCCATGTATACTAATCATCAGACATTCTCTCCTTCACATCCATTGGCTTTTCATTGTAGCTGCCATTATATGTGAGCGGCATGTAGATCCCCAACCCTATTTTATATTATCCTTCTACTACTAAATGACATCATTTCTCGTGAAGTATATTTTACCATAATAATTCCTAAGTAGTTATTCTTGAAATGTCAATTAATTAGCTGCTTAAACTACAAAAGGATAAGAGCTGGGGGGGAAAAAAAATGTAACAATTAAGACATTTATTCAATAAAATTAGATAACTAACCAGAATTTTATTTTCTTCAAATATCACCTTTGTTATTTTCATTATAATATTTGGTGCATTATAAAAACGTTATCTCTTATGGACTCACAACTAAGCTAGTTCATCACCTTAGAACTTAATATATTCATTTTTATTAATTTAAAATTTCTATTTATGATATGACTAGCTTTTAATACAGTACCGAAATTTTTATGGATATATTTGTTAGTTTTTTTTTTTTTTGGGTAAAATTTACTGATAGGAATATGTAGTACACATGGATTCTAAATTATAAGCTTCATGAAACCATGGAATAGAAGTGGGCCAAACAGTTCCACACTTCAAGAACCAGGCTCTCCAGATAAGGGAGTCAGTCACACTGTTTTCCTCCCTTGAAATAAAAACGAAAATACATGATTTCAAACTAGATGCCAAATGAGCTGTAATAGCTATATTCGTTGAGGCATTATTCAAATAGCGTCCTTGTAATTCTGTAGCATTTGGCATATCATTTGTTACACCCGCACCCGAAATATACCCAAATACCTCGGGACAAATTAGATTTTTTTTTTTTTTTTTTTTTTTTTGGGTGAATGACAAATTAGATCTTACCAAAGGGGTAATGCCTAGGTGGCTATGATTAACATTAATGACCTTGAGCCTAATATTTTATTATAAGTATTCCCTCAAAGTCTTGAGAGTACGGGTCAAAACCCCACAACTTTATTAGAGTTTGGGCCTTGACAGCAGCACTGGAGTCACGAACGGACTCACGTACTCGAACTGATACCGTTCGTGGATCCGCCCGTGCTGTTACCTACCCTTTTGATTTATTTTCCTGTGGGACCCACATCCTCGTGTCCCGGGCATCATACTTAGACCCTTGGACTAGATGGACCCCCACCCTTACCATTAATTGGTTAATTGGGCCATGAAAGTGGATCCACAAAGCCTAACTTAAATAAATAATGAATTTTATACCCTAACTTAAACCAAACAAACCTTAGAGGACAAATAGGTCTTATGGACTTAGGGTGCACCCAAACATGTCCTAATTAACTAGATGAACCTAATAGGTTATGGCTTGGGCCAAACAAGACCTAAGGCCCAATTAAAACCCATTTAAAAACCTAAGGGACTAACTAGTGTTTGGGGATATCTAAACAAACATGACCTAAGGCCCTTTTAACCCTTAAAAGACAAACCTAAACTCTTATTCTTTTATCTCTCCCCCTCCCAAGCAAACTATGGAGGAGAAGAGATAAGGAAAGAAGGAGAAAAAGGAAGGAAGAAGAAGAAGTGGAAGTAGGAGAGGAATAGGAAGGGAAGGGAAGAGGATGGAAGCCATGCCAAGATGGTTGGCTACCCCACATCTCCTCCTCTTGCTGTCCAAACAAGGAAAGAAGGAGAAGAGAAGAAGAAGAGATGGAAAGGAAGGGAGGAAGGAAAAGGAGGTGGATCTTCAAGGCTAGCAAGGGCTGGAATTGGAGCTACTCTCACCAAGGTATGACCTAAACCCTTGGCACTTCTCTTTCCATTTTCATTTTGATAGATTCCTTGAGCTTGAGCTAACCTAGGGTTCCATTTGGGACTCAAGGTGAAGCTCAACCCTAATTGGAGCTCAAATGGTGATGACCGAACCTTAGTTGAGGCTTGTATGTGCTGCATTGTAGCCATTGCTGCTAAACCTTTGGTTTTAAGCCATGAAACCCTACCCTTGGACCAAATGAGATCAAACCCTTGTGTGATCTTGGAATCCATGAGGTGAGCCTAGGTTCTAATGACCCTAGGGAGACCTAGACACCATCTCCATGACCCTGAGTGTTGGGGGTACTCCAAGCTTCAAGTTGGAGAAGAAACCCTTTGAAATCTCAGAAAAGATTTTCAACGGACGCATAACTGGATCTACCAATCGTGGTACCGTCCGTCAGTCTGCCCAGTGTAATCCCAGTGACTTGACCTGAACGGATGAAGGAACAGATTCACTCCGTTGGATCCGCCCGTAGGTCAGTTCCCTCTCGAGAACGTCTCAAGGATCGAACGAATGCAGGGGTGGATTAAAATGGCGCATCCGTCCGTGGATCCGCTCGCTCTCAGATGTGTCTTAGAAATTGAACGGATGCACGAACGGATCCAAGCAAGATGTTCCGTCCGTGGATCCGCTCCTTGTATTTTTATATTTTGGCCTGAAAGGAGTCAAGGACAGATTCACCCTGTTGCTTCCGTCCATGAGTCCGCTCGTGTTGTCTTGGTTGAAACTTGATTTTAACCTTGGGGGCCTAGTATGGGACCCATCTATACATCTTTTAATGATTGCATTTGTGTTTTTAGGCTACCCAACTCGATGGATAACTGGTGCACCAGTGAGATTCATGTCAACCACGCCGGGTGACACCTGAGTTCGATGAGTGGGTTTTGAGTGGATTTTGAGTGACTTTGTTGGGTGTGAAAATATATAATAAGCAAATCTTAAGCATGCTATTATATAACTATAAGCATTATTTATCTCAAATGTGAACTGTTATGAATGTGATATTATTCTTACCAGTATATCGGGTGACGGTGTCGGGTGTGCTGGTACCGGAATCCCAATTTATTTAATTATGAAAATTGTTATATGCCATCCTGATCTGTATGTGTCGTGTCGTGCTGGTACCCGGGTACTAGATGGAATGGGACGTTGATGCACCCAGAATACATCTCGGGACGATAGGACTTGCATGTAGTATATCTGTGGCTAGGATGCTTACTCCCTTATGCTACGACCCTTGCCAACAGGGATTTATGTGTTGGATAGTTTGAGCATCTGTTGCCTGTGGAGGTGGGAGAGGCCAAGTCAGGGGTAGTGATGGCTATCAGGGTCTGCCACTGGGTGACCAGATGGTTTCTACCGGCGTAGGCTCCCGTGTGATAATTGAGGCTTTCCTGGGGCGATAGGTTAACCGACCCTCAGTGTCTCCCGAGTTATCACAGTAGCATACACTTGATTTATAGAATTGTGTGTTAGATGAAAAATGAATCTGACATTAGCATACATCATTCTGCTTGAAATTATTGTGTGTATCTGTGTGCAATCCCCTTTGCACCCTCACTAGCTGGTGTAGCTAACCCCGTTGTGCAACCCCGTTGCGCAACCCCTTTTTTAGTTGATATGTATGTAAACTCTTGATGAACACCGTTGGATGCGAATCAAGTAGAGCCGGTGACTGTGACTTGGATGTAGATGTATACCCAATAATGGTGCCCTAGTGGCGATTATTTATTATTTAATTTCTGTATTCATCCACAATCATGTATACACTTTATGTTTAATTATAAGGAGAGAATTGAATGGTTACATTTATGAAAATTGTACTATGTGTTATCATTAGAGAATCGATGCTCTATAATTTCACATGCTTTAATTAAATTTCGCTTCCGCTAACTCTGTAATTGGAACGATTTATTCCATTTGGGTATGTTCCTTGCTGTTATCACAATTGATGACAGGGTGGACTGTGGCTCGGGACACTGTATCTGTGATCTTGGTAGGTATTGGGATGGCACTGGTTGTCCCAGTCACCTTCTATTTAATATAAAATATCTTCATCGGGATGGGGGCGTGACACCATTGGCTTGTTGTGCCATTATGGTTAGTGCTACTTGATTGTTGAGAAATTGAAGGCTACTATGGTTTATAATTGATTGATGAAGTTCATTGTTACTAAGAAGTTACTCGTCACCTACAACGTAAGTGTTACCATTCTTTATTTGTAGGGATTGATGAGCCCCATAATGATCCTTAAGTGAGTAAAACAAATGAAATTGTGGAAACTTATTCCTACTAGGAGATGCTGAAACGGATGACATCGAAGGCATGTAACCCTTGACCAACTATAGAGGTTGATGAGCATTAACTAGCAGAGAATGTGGTCGTGTAACCACTGGTCACATGTTGAGCATTTAAATTTGTAAATGTTTGAATGAAGTTACAATCATTTAATGCAAAGGTCGATTGGAGGGAACAACCACGAGAAATCACTGTAACGGCATCGGCGGTTGAAGAAGCTCATTGTCACTAGGAAGTTACTTGTCACCTGTAACGAAAGTGTAACCACTCTTTATTTGTAGGGATTGATGAGCCCATGATGATCCTTAAATGCGTGAAACAGATGAAATTGTGAAAACTTATTCCCACTAGAAGATGTTGAAACAGATGAAATTGAAGGCATGTAACTCCTAGCCAACTATAGAGGTTGATGAGCATTAACCGTTGTAGCAGAGAATTTGATGGTGTAACCGTTGACCGTATGTTGAGCATTTAAATGTGTAACTGTTTGAATGAAGTTACAATAATTTAATGCAAAGGTTGATTGAAGGGAACAACCATGAGAAATCATTGTAACGGCATCGGGGGTTGAAGAAGGTCATTGACACTAGGAAGTTACTTGTCACCTGTAACAGAAGTGTGACCATTCTTTATTTGTAGGGATTGATGAGTCCATGATGATCCTTACATGCGTGAAATAGATGAAATTGTGAAACTTATTCCCATTAGGAGATGCTGAAACAGATGAAATTGAAGACATGTAACCCATGGTCAACTATAGAGGTTGATGAGCATTAACCGTTGTAGTAGAGAATTTGGTGGTTTAACCGTTGGTCGTATATTGAGCATTTAAATGTGTAATTGTTTAAATGAAGTTACAATAATTTAATGCAAATATAGGTTGAAGGGAACAACCATGAGAAATCACTGTAACGGCACCGGGGGTTGAGCCACCTTGTTGGCAACCAATGTTCACGGTACTGGCAACTGAGGTCGGTGATGGAGTTGCAGCGACATTGGAGGCCCAAGCTCAGAAGATCTTATATCATAGTGTAACAACACTCTCTAAATTGAGAGATAGCAACTGACGAGAAATATCGTGAAATTATATCCATATAGCAATGTATTTGAAAACCCAAGCACTATCATCACCTGCCTCCATCTTATTATGTTGAAGATATAAGGAATATTAATTATATGCTATATAACATATTAGGTTTATCATAGCATTGTTAGAAACTTTAATTTGAGTACTTATGTTTGGTTTACATAATTTATATGAACTAAGTGGTGCTCTAGTGTTTCAATCTAAACCCTAATTAAATTTGCAAATCCATGTTGAAGATCCGTTTGAGTAAAAACTTATCTTGTGCTTTGAAGATTTTTACAACTTGACAAATAACTTCTCGCTAAATATTGTTCTTATACATGCCCAACATAATTGAGAGGTTATCGTTAGAGGTATTGATCTATAAATTGAATGGCCTGGATTTATTAAGATAGGCAAAATTTGGATATATGATATGTAGTGGTATCACTAAACTGTTTAGGTAAAAAGGTTACCTAATGTATTACCATGATACTACAATGTGTCTTTCCAAATTGGGAGCATCCGAATGACATCTCTATAGGTGTATTTAAAATTGGCACCTCATTTTAATTGTCCTTTATTTCATTCTCAAAAGTTCTTTAAGTTAGAGCTATACAAAGGTTTTCAAAATTAAATAATTTGAAAGTCATATCATTGTATATATCCGCCATTCCACGATCCTTAAAAGTAGTTAACCTTTTGGGATTGATGGATGTGGTTTGTGTATGTGATTACAGTTTCATCAAAAAACAAAGTCACATATCATTATGTCATTATCAAGCATATATTTCGAGTACACATGTGAAATGACAATATTTACCTTCATTGGAAAAAATTTTGTAGTACCAAAAAGGCAAAAAAATAAAATTATAAATTATTTGACACCTTGAATGGTATCAATAAGAAAATCTCTTACAAAATTTATCTAAGTTATTGTTTATGAAATGCTAATAATAAAATCCCATGCATAAGTTAATTAATAGTAATGATTGGTATAAAATTATAATTAATAAACAATGATTTTAGTTAGGTAAAGGTTTTCTATTTGGTCCTTAAAGATAAGGTTATTTTGAAGGCATGCAACATGGTTGATGGGTCCAAATTTTGTGGACAAGTATAATCCTAACTCTCCTTTTTATATGTCAAATTTAATCGTTAAACAAAGTATAAAGTGGTAAAATAGAGCTTTAAAAATATAAAATTATGGCAAGAGTGCATAGAAGTGGTTGGAGTATTATATGCGTGCATGAACATACATGGTAATGCATGCCAATACATGGGGGAATAAATGATCCAAATTTGAGTATAGAATTTGACAATGAGTGTAGTGACAAGTGACCTATCCAAACCATCCACTATATATTTGTTCAATAATAAAATTTGGTGTATCATTCTTCTACGTGGCAAAATTTTGTGGACCCTACTCAATGGAAGCTTATTTTGAAGGGGCCATGAAGTCCCGTTTTTCCTTTTTCTATTCTGATAAATATTTAAAAAAAAAAAAAAAACAAGGGTTCAATTTAGATAGGGAATCAAAATTAGATAAAAGGAAATAATTAATGGAGTATACAACCTTTAAATTCTTATAACAAAAAATCTATAAGATTTTTCCCCTTGAATATTAATATGCTTATGTGCCATGAATATTAGACAAAAAGAATATCACACCACTACTTTGGACATTGTTTTTATCTATATATATTTAATATGTGCCGTGTAGAAGGGTGAAATGACACTTTTAACCATTGGATAGATAGGACGTACATGACTGGGGTTGCCCCATGTGTTAATTTTGTAGAGCTAAATTCACTCACATATTTTTGCATCTTCCTTTGTATTTTAGCATTGCATTTATTTACAACAATTTGATCAAAAGATCTTTTGCGGTTTGCATGAGTCATGTAATAATATGTGGTTTGCCTCAAGGTCTACTTGTCCTAAACTTTGTTGACAAGTAGACATCAGGGTTCTATTGTCAGTGACAAAACAAAACATTGAAAAATCTGAGACCACCTACCAGCTGCATGGATCACCATAGGAGTGTAAGTATGAGTATCCTGTAGTATATAAATTATTAGAAAAAGGATAAATAATTAAATATAAGACAAAAATTTGACACATAACCAATCCAATTCATTCTCAGACATCCAATGGTTAAAATTACCACGTAATCCTTTTATGTGATACAATTAATTAAGTAGACAAACATGTAAGATTATGTATGTTTACGCTATCAAAAATCAATTTTTCTTTTTTGGTAATTTTAAAGTATTGTTTTTTCACATATTCGACTTGTATTTGAACAGAAACTTCACATATAATCGGGACCATCATAAATCATTAATGTTCACAAAATTTGGGTCTATGAGTTTAGCCTAATTTAGATCTACTACATGGTTTATTTTAATTTTTTTTTGGGGTAAGACGCACATGTTAGAATAATAAGGTTGTGGGGGCAGCGCAGCCTGCACCCAGGTACATGGGGGTGGGCACAATAACCACCCTACCCCCCTACACAGGCTGCCCATGTGCTTGGGTGCAGGCTGCACTGCGACACAGAAAACATTCTCCCTAAGATTGTAAAGAAAACTATTTATGACAGGCGGGTGCCGGGTGGGGAATGTGGCGGCCTCAGCTGAGCCATTGAGGATCCAGAATAGATAATAAATAAACTGAGCCGAGTTGACCAATATTATCACCATTACTCATGTAGTCCCAAGTGTCATACTTAAAATGCTGCTACTAAAGATGCTTTCTTACGCCCTTTTATTTGATGGTATCTCTTCTCTGCTTATATTGTTTTATGTTTTTTAGTGGGACCCACATGAACAGTATCCTGCGCCTACTAGTCTTTTATATCAATCACCCTCCCTCCCCTCTCCCCTCACGCCAAGCCTTCCCTTATCATTATTTTCACTGCTTTCCATCAATCCATTTCCAATTTCTTTCCAAACTTTTTTTTTTCTGATCAGATTCTCTCTCTCTCTCTCTCTCTCTCTCTCTGCGATTTGGGATTTTCTGGTCATTCACAAATGGTTTATTCAAAGCGTCGCCACAGATTCTTCAAGTTCAGAAGTCCAGTTCTTGTCTCGCTAAGTCCCCTCTCTACGTCTCATTAGCTTCTGATATTCTCCAAAGATTGAGATCTCTCCCACCTTCACTTTCTCTATTTCTCACTGAAATCAATTGTTCCCAATCGAAGCTCGTTCTGTGAAAAAAAGAGGAGAAAGATCAAAACTTTCAGTTTCTGTTCTGCTCTGCTCTTATAAAATCCATTTTTTTGAATTTTTTTCGATCCAAATGGTTACTGACGAGTACGACTTCTCACGTGCTGTAGTGGAGATGGCTTGGATCATGTTGAGGATCGATTACTCGAGACTATTCTGGCTCTTATTCGGTGTCTTCTCTTACGAAAATCACGAAGGAAAGCCTCGGATCTGACCTAAGCTTAGCTTTCCTTTCCTTCCCTCAATTCCTTTCTCCCTTCCTCAAATTCTAAATCCAAGTACTGAACAATAATAAAAAAAGCGGTTTTTCTCCCCCGCCTTGTTCGTATCGTCGTCGTCGAGTTCATCTCGGAGAAACCAAAAATGTCTAAAGCGCGAATTGCAGAGCGTGTTCGAGGAGCTGCTGCGGCTGACTCTGAGTACGTTGAAACCGATCCTACCGGCCGATATGGACGTGTAAGTTCTTCCCCTTCTGAGCTCTTCTGTCATAGCTCACACGTGGGTGTTTCTTTCTTTGTTTCTTTATTAGTTCCAGAGCCTACTTGAGTAACGTGCACAGAGGGAGAGAGAGGAAGAAACATTAAATAACTCAACTAATAGGATTACAGGGGTTTCCTGAAATAAATAAACTATATTATTTTCTGTTTGGTTTGGTTTCCCATTTACTCGAAATTTCTACTGTTTTTATTTTTTTGGGGTTTCTTTTTCTGAGTCAAACTTGAGGGATGGCTGAGCATAAGGATCTGAGCCATTGTTTATGGTTGAATCTAATGGAATTTCTAAATCATAAACTCCTAACTTTATGGAAGAGTTCATCACTTTCTCGATTTAATGTCTTCAACATCTATTATTGAATTCTTTCTCTTCTCCAAAGTCTCTGCTTTTGGAGTTAGAAGAACATTTTCCCTATTTATAAGTATAAATTCTTACTTCATACCTCAAAGAAAAAAGAAATAGTTCAATCTGTGTGGAAGATTTAGGACATAACGATATTATATTTGTTGAACTCTATTCACAAAGTTTGTCCTTACAACCAGGCACATCTCAATATGATGCCAAGTGGAAAGTGTTTTCCGTTCATCAACCAAACACAACCTACGTCTCCATGTGCTCTGTCTGTGTTTGGTTTGGTATTTTGGGACCTTTTCTTTTAAGGACAAAGCTTTCCTCTATCCATGGAGGACGGTTCTCCTATCATCCAAGGGTTTTTGTTATGTTCCAAAATACCCTTTCCATATCAATTTTTGTCCTCTCCGGCCTCTTAATGAATGGGATCCCATTCACCCTAGGTGGAGGGAAATTCGATTCTTTCTTTAAAGGCTAGGTTTTAAGTATCAGAACCAAGATCCTGACAAAGCTAGGTTGTGACAACCCTCAGGAAAATAGATTATCGGGTTGCAAAGAAGAAATGGAATATTGCGCTTCCCCTTTGGATTTACGAATATCCTCCTAGATTTTAGTATTTTTCAAAATACTTTTTGAGATTTCGTTTCTTTGTCTGTGAACCGGGTACCAGCAAAATTTCGTTTGAGCAGAACATAGGTACCCTTTTTTTTTTTTTTGTTTCTTCTCATGTGCGAGCTCCTATCTATCTTTTACATTGAAGCATAGAGATTCCAGATCTGATTGCATATACTAAACTGTTGATAGTTTTTCATGGCTTTACTAAAGTTCTAAAATAGCTTTTGTTATTAAATGTGCAACTAGGGATGTAAAAAGATCGGATTCGGCTCGGATAGTGTTATATCCGCATCCGCATCCATTTAGTTTTCGGATGGATTCAGATAATGCTAAACGGATACGGATCGGACATTTTATCCGTTTACATGTAAATATAGCTTTTCGGATAGCTATAGTCTACCTGTATCCATATCCATTTAGCTTTCGGACGAATTCGAAAACGGATACGAAAACAAATTTCAACTATTCATTTACATCCCTATGTGTAACCCTTCATTGGTATATGCTTGCACAGGTTTTGTATTATACTTTTACATTTTCTGTGGAGCTGCTATGCTAAGTTTGCTAATAATTGAAAGTTGATAGTGGAGGAATTGGTGAAAAGAAAACGAGTGAAGTGCAATAGGAATGCTCTTATGCTTTGTTTCACTAAAATGGAAAAGAAAAACAAGAAAAAAAATAATGGCAACAAAAGCTCTCTTTAGAAAAAGAAAAAAAAAAATTTTGGGGGCCCGGGCTTCTTAAAATTCAGAAGTAAAAACTCTGTAAAATTCATTAGTTGCTAGAAATCATGGTTTACAGTTGAACCAAATCTGAAAATGCCATAAATAATAGCCTTTTGTATTTGTAGAGGATAGAGGATATTAACATATTTGTAATTTGGAGAAAAGTTTCCTGCACGGAATGTAGGGCTACGTCCTAACATTGAGGGGTGCAAATGATCACCCTGCCCCTGATGTGTCAACGCACGCTTTCATTGGCTGTCATGCACGCGTGGCCCTACACTCCCAAGGAGAGAACGGTTCCCTTTGTAATTTTTAGTAACTAAGTTTGAAGTGGTGAGTAAAGAACTCTTGGATACTGAGTACTTGCTTATTTGAATATTTCCTAAAGTAGAGATGTTGGGAATATTACAAATCTCTAAAATGAGATTTTTATTTTTTTCTTTCTCCTCCCATAAATGACCATGTGAATTCCATGAAGATGATTCTATTTTGCGTCACCATTAGTGTAATGTGAGAGATTCCCTTACATCGATTATTGTGAGGGAATCAGCCATGTGTCTGTCTCTCTCCTGATCCCATGTGAAAAGATGTCCTTGCCCAGACCATCCCACACTCCCCATTGGTGCATGCCGCCAGTTTGTGAAAACAATTGGCATGCCCATTTACTTCAGATCCTTGACTCTTCATCTTATAGCTTAAAGTTTTGGGTTGGAGCCTTGGACACTTTTGTAAATCATATATAATGATAGTAATTCTTCGTCTCATCTCAATTCTCATCCATATGATTAGTTCTACTTTGCAGTTCAAAGACATTCTAGGCAAAGGAGCAACGAAGACAGTATACAGAGCATTTGACAGAGTCCTAGGGATGGAGGTGGCATGGAGCCAAGCAAAGCTCAACGATGTCTTTCGATCACGGGAGGAATTGCAGCGGCTCTACTCGGAGGTGCACCTCCTCAGCACCCTCAAACACGACTCCATTATCCGTTACTACACTTCTTGGATCCATGTGGACCAGAGAACCTTCAATTTCATCACCGAACTCTTCACCTCTGGCACACTCAGAGAGTACGTAATAATTAGTGACCTCCCTATCTATAAATAAATAAATAAATAAATGGTCCTAAAACTGCCATGTGGCAATGGATTATAGGTACAGACAGAAGTACAGGAGTGTGGACATCCGAGCTGTAAAGAACTGGGCCCGTCAGATCCTACGTGGACTTGTGTACTTGCATGGTAATGATCCTCCGGTAATACATAGAGACCTCAAGTGTGATAATATCTTTGTCAACGGTCATCTTGGACAAGTCAAGATCGGTGATCTAGGATTAGCGGCTATTCTTCGTGGGTCCCAACCGGCACATAGCGTCATAGGCAATCATCTTTCTCTCTCTCATCCATCTGTTCTGTATTTGCTTTAATCTGTAGAGATTATTATTAATTCCATATTAATTATGGTTAGCTTCTGGGTGGTTGAAATATTAGGAACACCGGAGTTCATGGCACCGGAACTCTATGAAGAAGAGTACAATGAGCTCGTCGACGTCTATTCCTTCGGCATGTGTGTATTGGAGATGCTTACAGGGGAGTATCCCTATAGCGAATGCTGCAACCCTGCCCAAATCTACAAGAAAGTGACTTCGGTAAGCCTGGATGCGTACATCTGTTCTCTGTCCAAAAGCGCTTCTGCGCCCAGACACATGGGTTGGGATCATGGGCATTCAGAGGGCGGGCCGATCATTTGGCCCACTCCCCATGTGTCTGGGCGCACTGTGCGCCCCTGGTGCAGAGAACTTTATCCCTCCACATTTTTATTATTTTGAGCCTTGTGGTAGGATGACATGCAAGCCAAAGTACATTTCTTATTTATATCCATTTTTTAAGCCATCTTTGTATTGTATGTCCATGTACTGTATTATAATCTTTAGCTTCATATTTCCGTAAGTGGTCTACCTATTTACAAAATTTGGATCCAATCTGATTTGTCGATCGGTTGATATTAGACGTAATTCTAATTTACTCATATAGCTCATCTTGTATGACACATTCTCTGCTGTATTTTTAATTGTTCAGAGATTTGATTTTTTTTTGTTTTGTCATCTTTTTTGTTTTATTTTGACATTTTAATATAAGAGACTGAACTCAAACTTGACACATAAGTAATAGAGAACGAGACCTAACTTCTCTGTAAATTTTGTTGATATATGCAACCTCTAAAAATGCCATGTATGCATGAACAATGGCTGATGTGGCTTGAAATTTCTGTGCCTACTAATCTGAATCAGATAGCTGAAATTTTCTACATTAATAGGGAAAGCTACCCGACGGATTCTACCGGATCCATGACAAGGAAGCCCAATGTTTCATAGGAAAGTGTTTGGAGACAGCCTCAAAGAGGTTATCTGCCAAGGTACTATTACAAGATCCTTTCCTTGCGTCTGACCAAGAAGAGGCCTTGCCAGCACCCGTTCCTGTTCCTCTTCCAAAGGATGAAAACCACAATCCCAGTGAAGAAGATGAAGATGATGTTGATGATGATGCTGAGGAAGCCTTGGCCAATTCAGAAAAGCGTGTCGATATCACAATTAAGGGAAAGATGAATCCTGAAGATGACACCATCTTTCTTAAAGTACAAATTGGAGATAAGGAAGGTATATATTGAGTATCTTATTCTTAATAGGGGTGTAAGTTTGGCTCTGTCGGCACGAACCCGCCCTGGCCCGCCCTGATCCTGAATAAGGCCTGGGCTGAGATACCTGAGGGTGGGTTAGGGCTGGAAATTGCTGGCCCTAAGTCAAGGTTGGGTCGGGTTAGGGTTGAGGCCTCGGGTTGAGCCCAGCCCGGCTCTGTTTTAAATTGTATTATATATATATTATAAACTTTAAATGTCACGTAAATTTTGTTATATAATATATTATATATGAAGATAATAAATGATAATATATTTTATTATTGTGTTATTTTATGTAAAATTGATAATTTTCTCTCAGACCCTGCCCAACTTAGTCCAGTCCATGCATCTCTACCTTCCCCCACTCCATGATTAGGACCAATTAGGGAGAGGGTGGGTCAGGGTTGGATTTTTCAGGCCCTGAGTCAGGGTCGGGTCTGGCTTGGGCCCAGCTAAAGGGAGTCAGGGTTGGGTTGGGGTTTTGAAATGCCCGGCCCAACCCGACCCTGTTGCAGCCCTAATTCTTATTTCGTCAATTAATCACATTTAAGTTTATGAGGTGATGATGAGTTGAAAATCTAAGTGGGTTTTTTTTGTTCTTCTTTTGAACAGGTTGTGTTAGGAATATATTTTTTCCTTTTGACATTGTAAACGATACTCCACTAGATGTTGCAACTGAGATGGTGAAAGAGTTGGAGATAAATGATAGAGAACCAACTGAGATTGCTGAAGTGATTGAAGAGGAGATCTCTGCTCTGGTACCGAACTGGAGGGTCTGGGTACCATCTCCAGACCATACTCTTCAACATACCTTCAGCTACCACGAAGATGACGATGGCGATGGGCCTCAACATCCATTCTATATCTCATCTTCATGTTCTTCCCAAGCTTCTCTTTCAGGGCTGAGAACTTCGACCCACAACAACTCTCGTGGAGATGATGTGGTTTATAGCTCCGACTGGCCTCCAGGTACGCTTATTGTTTTAAAGAGCCCTAATAAGATTCCACACGGAAGGGGGAGTAATAATCCCACATCGAATGTGAGTAGCTCGATGTGAAGACTTATGGGTACTTATTGAGTTCGGATCTTCTCCAATGACATTTAACCATTAGAGTCGATCGCAAACAGCTGCCAGCTCAGTTGGTTGGTGGCATTGCAAGTTGGTGCATGCCCCCCAGGAGGTCAAGGGATCGATTCTCCTGGATTGCATATTGTGTCAAAAAAAAAAGGCACCTTTCTCCCCCCTCCCCCCTCCCCCCTCCCCCCCTAGTTGTAGATTGTGGACTTGTCTTAGCCTTTCCCTTAGCGTAGTTGGCCTATGGGCCCTTGAGTAGAATAGTCCAAAAAAAAAAAAAAAAAACCACTAGAGTCGATCTGACATCATCTCTGGAGTGTGGGGACCTATGGATGGTGGAGAACGACTCCGGTAGTTAAATATCATTAGAGAGGATCTGGATTCATAATAAGTATGAAGTTTCATTTAAAAATGGATTTTCACTTCATTATGGTGTTTTTTTGAAAGGTTTACCTAACCTTAAAGATACTTCTCTTGTTTAAAATAGACTCACCCAAACTTAATGAGGCAATTGTTACACTAAGCGATAACCCTAACCAATATTTTTTTTAGGCAAGAGCAACATGGAGGGATGTGCAAAAAAATTAAAAAGTGGGATCCAAACCATTATAGACTGGTCCAAAGACAACATCATTACTTTAGTCGATGGTGTGTATCTTGCTCTTTTATCATGTGTTTCCATTGAAATCTTTGATGGATGAACAAGAGGTCCCCACTGATTGGCAATGGTGTGTCCTTGGGTCATTGTGCACTCTCTTGGATCCAGGGTCATCATTTATGACCATTTTGTAAAATAAGGTTTTCTTGGGATCTACCTTAGGATTACGGTTGCAACTAGGTCGGGTTGGGACGGGCTTTATAAAACCCTAGCCAAATCCCGAGTCTCCTTAGTTAGGTTCAGGTCGGACCCTGACTCAGGTCTTAAAAATCCAACCCTGACCCGCCCTCAAGGTTAGACCAGGCTGACCCTGATTGGCCCTGATCATGGGGAGGGGAAGGGAGATGCATGGACTGGATTGAGTCGGGGAGAAAATTATCAATTTCACGTAAAATAACACTATAATAAAATGTTTATGTCACTTATTATCTTCATTTATGATATATTATATAACAAAATGTGAGTGACATTTAAAGTTTATAATTTATATATATAGGGGGAAGTTTTCATACATGGCCGTGTAAGCATGCATGGTCGTGTCCCCTCTCACAAAGAGTTGGAAAAGTCATAAACCCCCCACCCATTAATTAATGCCTTGAAACTCCCACCCTCTCACTATGAAAACTTTCCCCTATTATATCAATATATATTTTATAGTACAACTTAAAACAGGGTTGGGTCGGGCCAGGCCAGGCTCAGTCCTATCCTCAACCTGGCCCGACCCAACCCTATCTCAGGGTTAGAAATTTCTAGCCTTGACCCACTCTCAAGGACAAGATATCTCAGCCCAGGTCCTGTTCAAGCTCAGGGTGGGCCAGAGTGGGTTTCGACCGATAGGGCCAAACTTGCACCCCTACTTAGGATAGTGGTTGAACGTTCACTGGGCGGTGAAAGAAAACTTTGTCAATAATTTTTAGTGGATTGGAAGAAACACCATTCACCAATCACCATTATTGACTGCAGGAGAGTCAGGTTTGTTTGATACCAGCTCTCAAAGCTCTGCACATTCCGGCAAATACTCCAACTTGAATGACTATTCAACCATCGAACATGATTTGGATACAGGTCCCAGAAGAAAAGAACACAATCACCAGCACCACCATAATGTAGCAAGCCACAAGTCCACAAGATTCTGCCCTGAAGAGAACTCGAGAAGAGGTCGTCGCACTAGTAATGTGAACTGTTGCAAGCAATGCAAGATGATTACAGGACTCCAACGAAGCCCTAGTTCCTGTGATCAAATAGCACTAGATACCCGTTACCTGATCGATGTTCGGAGCCAATTGTTGCACCAGTCTTTGGTTGAGGAACTGAACAAACGGCGGTTGTTCAAGACTATTGGAGCTGTGGAGAACATAGGATTTCGATCACCTTGTGAGTATTCCGGCAAGGCCTCTCAAGAAATTGGTTCTTCGAGGGTCTCCAGAGGTAAACATCTATAATTTCATATGCTTGGAGCCTGAAGGAACTAATGACACTCAAGAATTTTAGAAGTAAATGAGAGTGGTGGACTGAGGGAATCATGATGCACATATAGACTTGTATGTACATAGGAATGGTTAATTTGCTTTATGGATGAAAGCAGTAATCTGCCCTAGCATGTATTTATCGATAATCGATGCATTGTAGTCTTTTGGTAGTCTCTTAGTACTTTATTTTGTCACTTGACAAATTCGAATTAGAAATGAAATTTGATAGGTGAATAAAAGATAAAAAATTTCAGCTCCACCTGAACTGTTACCATAATTTACAGCTTTTACTTTCGATTGAGACCCTACTCCCCATTCTTACATGGCAAATTGAGGTCCATCCCTAGATCACCAAATTCCAGCCCAATCTTGGCCCAACCTGACCTTGGGCTGGGAAAAATAAACCCTAGCCCAGCCCATTTGGGTCAATCCTTTACGGCTTGAGCTGAATGTGGTAGCCCAAAACATGCAAATGTCTCTTGGCCAATCCACCCAAAAGAGGGCTCCCTTGATGGCCCATGTCATTTTAGCACGTGGAAGGATGATGTGACAATTCCGGTAGTTGGACAGATAGGGTAACATTTAGAATGGCCATTTGACAAATTTTGGAAGTATGATCATCAAGAACTGCTGGTTCATTGCCTTCAACAATATCTCCCCAAAAAAATGGATTCAGGATCCGATTGATCTCTTTTTAGAAACAAAATTATTCCTTGCTTCACAAATGGCCCAACATATAGCTGCAATAAAACTCTCAGAAAAAGGAAAAGCTAATCCAAGAGATAGAGATAAGATCTAATGATGAAAGACACCATGTTGCTCTAGAGAATGGACGGTGAAATAAAATGTGCTCAATTCTCTCAAACTCTTCCAAAAATTGTGTTCTATTATGCTTTAGAGGTGGCGAAAGAAATTTTTGGAGATAAGGGTACCACCATTCAATTGATAAGGCAAATCATTCGGCTTTTTATTATTGCATGTTTTATAGCCTTCTCTAAGCTCACCTTGATCGAGATCTATCTCTTCTCTTATGAGTCATATTTAGTTATGGGATTTTCTCATCTATTCCTCTAATACAATAAGAGTGCCACCATTTAATTGATGTTTTATTTATCTTAGCTATGTTTTGTTTTTTTTTTTTTTTTTTTAATATAAAAATTAAAAAAAAAATTTAATTCAAGGAGAGATTAGACATATAAATATTATTGTGTCATCATGGTTTTGTCTTATTATGTTTTTTTTCTTCTTTTCATTTCTTGACAATCATTTAATGAGAAAAAAACAACAAAAAAAAAAAAACTAGAGCTATGTTTGGTTTGAATTTAAATAAAGAGATAAGCACATAAATCAATCATAGCACATAAATCAATCATTGTATCATCATGATTTTTTGCTTTTTTTTTTTCTTGACTTCCAAACATGTGAAAAAATCCTCTCCAATGCACCAGTGCGTGCAACATGCATTGGATGTCGGGAATTGTCCAACACGTGCCCCAAGGACAGCTCCAACAGTCCAATGTGCACTGAAGAGGATCGAGACTCTCCAAACATAGCTTAGAGAAAATTAGAGCTGGTAATATGGTTAGAATTGCCATTGATAGATAGAAGCAATCAAAGGCACCACCACAAAAGAGAGAGAGGCATGCATTGCACGCATGTACATAGGACTACAAATAGAAACAAGTCCAAGGCAGTGTTAGTAGAGAGAAGCAATCAAAGGTGCTCAGACAACCCAATCCAGATCAATTGAGCTCTTCTCCAGGGTGCCCAGCGCCTAGGGTGCCCAAGGGGCATCCAACCATTGGGCTATATACTACACACACCCCGATAGCTGATTGGGCGTGCACCAAGATGTGTGCGGCACAACCTAGCTGTTGGATGTCCCTTGGCACTCCTTGGGCGTTGGGCTCCCTAGAGAGGAGTCGGATCCAGTCCAGATCCTCTCCAATGAGCGTCGAACTCCTTTCCTTAGAGGCATCCATCCACTGAATGCTCAATGAGATGTTCAACGCCTGAGCTGACTGATGCATCGAGATATGTGTCAACCAATTCAATCGATTATTCTCTCCAATTGTTTTAACATATGTAATGCGAAACATATGAGAATGAAGATATCAATACCTGGCAGCTCAGACATCCAAGGGGAGGATTAAAATCCGCAAAGTCTCTAATAAAGTAATAAGTGGCAAAGCGCAAGTCCCTGGATCTGGTTGATTTGACCCAGGTCGAGTAGTCCAATTTTAGCTATAGCACCTAATGGGTTATCTCCTGTCTTTTCCTTATTTGTTTTTTGTGTTTTGGACAAAAAACCCTCAAAATCGTCTCTTGTCTCCTCTAAGTTATCAAAATCACTCTGTGATTGATTGATGAAAATAGGTAAAAGATGATAATTTTGTGTTGTCAGCTAATAGATTTATTGGTTGAAATGTCCCATTTGAAAGACCCTAAATTTAAGGCTTACTCGATAAGTACTTGTGTCTCTTGTGTGACAAAGAGCCGTGCCAAGGGAAGACTTGAAGACTTGAGAGAGTGAGAGGACAATAGAATCTACTATAAAATCTACTTGTTGGAGGTTACTCTCCCAAGTCTTGATTCAATAATAAAAGATCTTCATGTCCTCTTTCTTTTATCTTTTTCTGTTTTTTTTTGTTATAATTTAACACAACTTGTAAAGTCTTAAGTTAGGTGTTAGGTGTGATTAATTGAGTAATGATCATATATTAATAGAGCAGCACAGTACCAATAGTGTTGTCCGGAAGCAATGGTTCTCTTGCAATTGAGGTTTGTAATTGTGAACAGCGGCTAGCTTAGTTGGTCGGAGATTTGTCGATTAAAGTGTTTGCTTTTCAAGAGGAGACATGGGTTTGATTTTCTTGATCACATTTGCGTCATATTAGGTACCATTTCTCTTCCCCTCCCCCTCATCTCGCTTAGGCTGAAGCCTCGATTGAGTCTTGCCATGCTTAATCTAACTTGACCCTGATTTTATATAATTATATATTAATTATTTAATTATTAAATATTACATTTAAGATTTGAGATTTGTAGAATTAATTTTAAAAATGATTGATGTTGATGACGTTTGTTTTTTTTTTTTTTCCTTTTAATATAATATTAGTAAATAAATGACAAAAAAAAATCAGCCATGATCAATCAGGGCCAATCCAGCTTTGGCAAAAATCAAGGGCAAGCAAATTTAATTAGGACCAACCAGGCTCAGCCAATCAAGCGAAGCCGGGCTGGGGCTGGGGCTCTATAGGTTGGGCCATGGTTGAGATATATAAGCTTCTTCAACTCACAAAAAAAGATGTCCACCCCAAGGATCAAGAACTCGGGTTTCGACCTAATTGAAACTAAGATTTGATCGAAACCAACCAAAATCAGGTCAAATCCTGCTACTTTTGTCCCATTCATGGAGAAACCTTGGTTGGAGGGGAACCCATCGAAACTACCGAGTTGAAGAGGTTTCTATCAAAACCAAGTCGAGATATGCCTTTCTCAGTTGAGATGAGGTATTATATAGGCCTGTTTCAAGGTGTTTCAACCGAAACATGATCGAAACTTGATTGAAACTATCGAAACTGTCCATACTGAGTATAAACCATGTAGTTTTTAAAATACTCCTCTATCTCGTCTCAAAAACCTGTGGCTTCGAGAGTTATCAACCGAGTTTTCTTTCCATGGTCCACCCACATGTGCTTCAAGTACTTAATGACTCGTCATCTTTGAGACAACTCCTTTCCCCGATCTACTTTCCCAATTAAAATAAAAAAAGTGATGTTGAATGGCTAACTGAAACTATTTAACAGTTTGTCTCATTGGATCACAATAGGTCAATTTGAACAGGTCACATAATATTCACCGGCTGTCTTAAGAATTATCTCCCTCTCGGAAATTTCTGTCAGACTCTTGTATTTATCAATTTGAATCCACTACCTATGTGGATCCTCTACCGGCGGCATGCGGCCTCACACAGGTAGGGCGTGGATCCCACCCAGGCAGGTGCTCCGACAGTGGGTTGGGCGGTCATTTCACTCCTGCCTGTGTGAGGTCACACGGTGGCCGCACAGCTACCCGGACATAGAAGATTAGAATCCGGTATTTATTAATTATTCTATATTTATTCAAATTTTTGTAAATTTTTTTTAAATATTCATAAAAACAAATTTTCATCTCCCCTTAAAAGAGATTTAAAAGTTTGTTTGTGTGGAAAACTATTAAAAAAACTGAATAAATGTATTTAAATAAATATAAAGGAAATATATGGGAGTGAGAAATTTTCCTTCGGACTGTTCTAGTTTTGTATATAGGGATGCTTTCCCCTCTACTGTCAAAGTGGTGAGCTAACAAGTTATAATTTTACTTTTTTGACCTTCATCTTATTTACAAAAACATTTAATATTTTTTTCAAAGAATATAAATCTATAATTTTATATAAGAATTGTATTAGATATTGCATTATATTATTTTTAACTTTTTAAAAACCCCTTTTTATACCTCCATTTAACATTGTACAAAATAATTTTTGAAAATAAGACAAGTGGCAAAAAAATAAAGTTACAATCTTATTTTAAGAGATTTTCCCATTACTTTATAGGTTTTTCTTAAAATTTGTAACCTCACAGTATTACCCCTTCTTTTATTCATAAAAATTATTTAATGCATGAGTTAAAAAGGGGTTAAAGGTGTTTTTTTTTAAGTTAAAAGTTGTTGAATACAGTTAGCATGTGAAATAATGGATTTGCCCTTAATGAAAAAAAAAAACTATATTAAATACTTTTGAAAATAAGACAAAAGGCATCCAATAACACACCAGCAAATTGCATCAAAAGGATCCGGCTCCTCTCTACGGAGCCCAGCGCCTAGGGAGTGCTCAGGGGGCATCCAAGGGTTGGGCTGTGTCGCACACATCTCACCACATGCCTTGGGATGTGTGCAACACAGTCCAACAGCTGAATGCCCGTGTTGGGCTCTCTGAAGAAGAGCTCAATCCGCATCAAAACAGTATCTCACGCATGGGAGGATAGGTGATGTCATTTCATGTTTAGAGGAGAGAGACAATGTATCTTTCCCTAGGAGCTTATAGAACTTTTTCTTTTTATTTATATATATTTTTTTGACGAAAAACCAAACATTAATTTAAGCTAAGAGGTTGGAATTGTACAATCCATGCACAAGGGGTTAGGGGAGACCAAGTCAACACAAGATTGAAAAAAAGAAACAACAGAGTGGTTTGTCAATTCTTTAAAAGTAATGTCAGACGTTGGATCCAATATCTTCAAAAAATAGGGCAAGACTTCATAAAACCAAGGCAAAAGGGATGGAGTTGGAAGAAATCCAGGTATCAAGCAATTAGCACACCAAACTTCTTTCAGCTGCAAACCCCTCACAGCAGTGAGATCAAGGCCATTAAGAATGGCAATCAACTCAGATTCCAAAAAATGACCAATTTTACATTTTTCGGCGGTGAGAAAACGAATTTTCCCGTGTATCAAAAAACCAAAAGCCCATCCAAGTTTACCTAGATCTTTGGACTCGAACCCTACGCAGAGCAAAACAAGAAAATCTAAAATAGATAAATCCAAACAAGGATTAGCAGAAATACAATTATTATCAACCAATACAGGGGAAACAGGATTCGTATTAAGAAGGGTGGGGGGATAAATGTTCATATCCCAGAGCCACTGATTGATCTTCTGCAGAGTCAACCTAGGATTAGGATCACCGGACCGAAATACAACACAGTTCCGAGCCTGCCAAATAAAATAACATGTAACAATAAAAACAGAAAAGAACCAGTGAAGGGAAGGCTTATCAAGCTGCCTGCGAAAGAACAGAGAGGTACATAAATGCATAATAGAGGGGGAGGCAATGAGTTCAGTCCTCAACCTCAAAGGACCAGCTACCCAGATGTGCTTAACCCAGTCACAAGAGAGGAAGATATGTCAGAGGGTCTCATGACAATTACCACAGAGAGCACAAATGGGATCGATCTAAATCCAATTCAAAATATAATCCTTAACCAAAATCCCTGCATGTAATACACGCAAGAAAAAAATTTTAAACTTAGGATGAATTTTAATTTTTCAAAAAAATTTCCACCATGTGATAAAAGTAAAATCAGTTACAGATTTGCACATAAAAGAAATAACAGTCTTAGTCTTAAAAGGGCCATCTTGAGTTATAAAAGAAATAACAGTCTTAGTCTTAAAAGGGCCATCTTGAGTTAAAGTCGACCACCAAGAGTCAGCCGTGTCGGAGCAATTGATATGTAAAATATGACGTAACAGAAAAGGAACAGTATCAACTAGAAGGGGCTTCTTCCAAGATAGGTTTGATAAGATAGATACTAATTGTGTTATTTTAATTTATTGATACTTAAACTCACATATTAATCACTGAAATTCGACAATCTAGATGGATTCATTGACTAGTACCATTCAGAGTTCATGGAAGAGTCAATTTAGTATGTCTACTTGGAGACTGGTCAGATTGTCATAAACCTACATGTCCCCCCGTGGGTTTATCCATTTGAAGCAGAGAAAGAGAGAAAGAGAGAAAGAGAGAAAGAGAGAAGTGAGAATGGAGAGGGACATTTTAATTAACAAACACCTCTCTGATGCGTTCCTTCTCACTTTTAGAGAGTAACATGTAGAGCCATCTTACTAGTATGTATGTCCCAAAGAAATGTTCAAGCTCCGTTCTATGTGAAAATGGAGAGACGCCCTTATCTCTTATGCATATTATCCCTATGTGACATAATCCAAATCCAAACCCATCTTCATGATTAGCGGTGCCCGATTTTCCATAAAAAGTGAAACTACAAGGGTGTTTTGTCATTGTTTCAAACACCAGAGATGCATCTAATTTGTTCTAATCATAAAAAGGAGAATGTTCTTTATATCGAGGGCGCAGACTGCATTAGACACATGGGATAGGCATAATAATCACCCTACTCCCTGAGTGACAGGCCCATGTGTCTGGGCGCAACCTACGCTGCAGCACAGAGAGCATGAGCCCCTTCTAAAAAGAAAGAAATGATAGCGTACAAAGAGTAAAACTAGTGGAAATGTTTAATAAATTATCCATCTAACTCCCATGGCCGTCAAAATAGTCACAAGGGTTGATAGTCTTGCATTCTTTATTAATTCCATGGCCGTGTGAGTCCGTGACGACGGAGAATCTAATAATATATCTTTATAACTATAGATGGAATTATCGATAAAACAAGCCCCACGAGTCGGCCGGCTCAATCAAAGCACAACCCACCGCCGGAATGTCCGGACTTTTTGACTTAAAACTAAAAAGAACCCGCACAACCGGAACCTGTCTCACATACATACACTTTACTACACGTCAACACGCACCTACCCAATTCTACGGACTCGGCTCCTGTCCAGGACCCTGTCCGGGCTGCATGTGCAGCGCGGGACACAATGAGGAGTGAAAAGATCGCCTTATTCGTGTTCGAGCGCTTTGCCCGAGCAAGGGTGAGGTGGTCTTTTCACGCCTCACTAAGTCTGGCACTGCACATACAGCCCGAGCAGGGTGCTGGACCGAATCCTTTTCACATTTCTATTTATTTATATTTTTTCACCAGGTTGCGCAACGCACATCTCCCCTGCACCGCCCTGACATACGTGTGAGTTAAATGATCATTGTACCCCCTAGAACCTCGAAAATAACCAGGGGTGCAATGATCATTTCACACGTGGTGTGTCTGACACGATCAGGTGGCATTCTTTCTCCTCATTTTCTTACACTACGGTGGTTCAAGAAAACGGAATCGGCAATAGAAGCGATCTCAATATATTTCAATTCCGATATAATCTGAACTGGTGATCTGATTCTGACTCTGATTCCTCATACATGCTCAGATTCTAGGGAAAAGGCTGGGCTTCCATCCAAGGTATCCACATGTGTCATCCTTTCTCTTTTTTCTTCGAGAAAGACCCCCTTGCCTTCCTGTATTCAGCCCTATGATAGCCTCATGTAAGCTAGTGGCATACATAATCCTCTCCCTAGTTTCTATTATGAATTTTTGACTAGAAATGCATAAAACCCAAAATCCACATTCATGCAGTTGTGTTAGTTCTCACATCAACAGTTTGTTTGGCCGAGTCAGCAAAGGATCTGGACTTTCTAACCATTGGATAGATGTGAAATTCTTCAGGGAAGTCGCAAGTCAAATGTGATTGTCCCTTTTAACTCGACTATCTATCTATTGTATTTTTTTTTTTCCAAAGATCATTGTTCTTCAATTAAATTAAATCTATTTAATTAAAACACTATATTTTAAAAAATCGAGAGCAGATTGGCCAAATCAGCTAATTCGGATCAGAATCAACTAAAGTTGATCTCGATTCTGGTCAATTAAGCTCAACTGATCCTCTTCCAAAAACTAGGGTTATAACATATTTGGATAAATTCTTATTGATTTCTTATCGATCATGACCAATTTCGATCTGATCTTGATTAGAATCAATAAGAACCAATCTAGATCCTAATTTTAGGTTTTTAAACCCTAATGACACATGATGGAGAGATTTTTTTTTGTTTTTTGAAGTCAAGAAATTAATGTATGATAGGTAACGATATTTTGTGCCCATCAGCCACTTCAATATGGCCAAGAAAAATAGTTAGTATGAAGATGGCTGCCCACACTGTTAGTGTAAGAAACTCTTATCTCTTTCTGAAAAAATTTTAAAAATTTGTTCAAGTGGACCTGTGGTTTGGCTCTCAATTAGTCTTACCCCGCCGACAGTCTAGATGAAACAAATCAAAGATACCCTGTCTCCATGATTTATAAATAAAACACAAAATCTGTTTGGATTTAAAAGAGGGGAAGACTTGATACATAACATACATGAACCCACACACTTTAATTTGTCTTATCTTCTTCTGACAATAATTTAGGATTTTTTAATAAAACACAAGACTTGTATCCTTGAACTCACAAGATATGCAAAGAAAAATGTTACTTAAGTCATACATCTCTTGAATGAGAAATAAATTTATATATTTTTTTTGGTTGGCCTTTTCTGTTTGTCAATGATTAACCAATTAATTTATTTTCACCAAAAAATAAAATATAAAAAGTTTACCAATTAATCTTAACTTAGGAGTTTTAGGAATGGAAATTCATGATACAATTACAATAAAGATGGTGATGATGAGGTAATAATTATTACTAGGGAGAGAGTTCTCTGTAGGGAGCGCAGGGGCCAGCCACACCCGAATGCGGCAGTCAATGAAAATGCGCCCACAAGCATCTCAGGGGGTGGGCAGGGGGTGGGGTGGTCATTTCATCCCCCCCCCCCCCTCCCCAACCCCAAAGAGAATATTTTCCCTTATTACTATTACATAGGGTAAAGTACCTCAAGACAATAATTTGTAAGAAATGAGAAAAACTAGTTCAAAGTTCTAACCAAAGTTGGTTACAATAAAGTGATGGACCTTCATTTTATATTTTTGTTTTTCAGAATGAAGGTTACAATAAATAATTTTGCCTTAAGGCTACATTTTATCACAATTTGATTCAATCTGAAAATCTTTACCCAAAAAAAAATCAATCTAAAAATTATTCTTTTTCTATTGTGCTTTTTACCTACTTTACACGAATTATGTGTTTGATTGTATAGTTTTCTATGCAAATGATATTTTAAACGGAAAATTTTCTACAAAAAAATTCATTATTTTGTATTTACATTTAACAAATACTAAAAAAATTATATTTTATATTTGGGTCATTCTAGGTATCACTATTCATAGTGAAGTATAACGCTTCACTATTTGTCACTTGGCAATACATTGGTTAGTCCATGTGACAGAGGACCACATATACATCTCATTGTCCAAATTTTAGACCAAAGTAAGCAAGAAAAGTTACTCAAACTCTTCAAAGTTTTTATCAAAATTCCATTAAATGGAGTTGAATATAAAATAAAATCTGGCATCCATTGAAATTTTAGCTACTTTCTCTACCTATTTTAAGCTGAAATTGTACCAATGAGATGCTTAATTGGTCAACCAGTGAAACATTATACTTGATTAGGTATAACAACAGAAATTTAAACAAACAGTGAAAAAAAAATCTTATTTTACATAAAAAAAAAATTTCTCTATCTTCTTACATGGAAATAAATAGAGCCGAGAGCATGAAAAAAGTAAAAAAATTATATATAACCAACAACTAAACAATATGACCACCTACTATGTTAGGAAACCAAGAAAATAAAATAAAATAAAAAACATAATAAGACAAAAACTATGATGATTTAATGATTTATTTATGTGTCTATCTCTCTCTCTTGTCAAATTCATTTTTCTTTTTTGATGATTTAATGATTTATTTATGTTTCTATCTCTCTCTCTTTCTCTCTCGCGTCAAATTCTTTTTTCTTTATTTTGAATTTTCTTTTCTTTTCTTTTCTTGGCTTCCTAGGCACGTATCAATCTTTTCTTGGCTTCCTAACATCAATTTGGATCCTCTACTGCCGAGCTGCCTGGCAAGACCGTGCTGCCAAGACATGGCGAGGTGCACAATGATCGCCTTACCCTCACTTGGGCAAGGCGCTCGGGCAGGGGTAAGCGTTCATTGCACGTCTCACCTTGTCTTGATAACACGGTCCTGCCGGGCAGCTCGATAATAGAGGATCTGGATCCTACTAACATAGCCTAAAAACTTGGGTCCAATCATTGTTCCTCCTTAGGCTATATCTAGAAGCCAAGAATTTTTTTTAAAAAAAAACCTAAACATAATATAAAAATCATGATAAGGCAATATTTTATGGATTGAGTTTCCCTCCACCCACGGACCCCATTCACCGAGGGGCGTAAGATGGGTATCAGGAGGGTATTTTGGAACATACAAAACCCTAAGAGGGGTTTGTGAACTCTAGGATGGTGGGTGAACCTTTTCTCTATGGGTGGAGAAAAACTTTGGCCATATTTGATTTATGTATTTTTTTTCTCCTAAATTTCAATTTATTTTTCTTTTAACTTTCAAACATAGCCTCACATCGGACGTGGAAGGGGTGGGCCTATAAAGATCTCTTGGTGCGTGGGTCTATTTGGAATCGACCCCAGTCCACATATTAAAATCCTCTCCAATTCTCCCATGATGCAGTTCAGGTGGAGATGTCCATAACCGGCAAGCACGACATCCGATGGTCAAAGCTCTACCACCCCATTCCACCATCCCATTTTTTTTTCTTTTTCCTCGAGCTGGGCACCATTAGATGTCATGCTGAACAAGTATCAACATCTTCACCCCAAACTCCACCGCATTGTACAACGGTAAATTGGAGAGGATTTTTTTCCAGCCCACAATCCCTCCAACGTCCCACTCCCTACCCGTGGTCTATGGTATAAAGGTCATCCTTCAAAATCCTCTCTATCCTATGCCCTACGACCTACCCAATTTTGGCAATTTCTTTGCTGTCGGCTATAGGCATTGATTGTGGTTTCACTTGGTCAAATTCTTCTGCACGTGGGTCTCTCTCTCTTTTTTTGGTTTTTGTTTGTGGGGCTTTCAAGCATAGGTGACAATTGCAAAGTGAATCAGGCATAGCTTAGGCCAGATTTGGAGTGATTTCTATTTTAATTTCAAATTGATTTTATGAAATAATCAATAAATAAATTTTTGGTCAAAAAATTGAAATTATTTTGATTATATCAATATAAAATATTTCAAGAATAAAAAAAAATATCAATTGTTAATTCAATTTTTGGGAATAAATTCACTATATTTTTTTTGGAAAGGGTGGTGGTGGTGGTAATTTTGACAAATGGATATGTAAAAATTGGTAATTTTGTCCCAATTTCACTCGGACAAGGTAGCCAATGATAATTGCGGTCTCTCTCTCTCTCTCTCTCTCTCTATACTTCGGTGAAAACCAAGGTTGTCTGAAACCCTACTAAGAGAGTGTCAGTGTGCATTCTTGGTGAACGTAATGATTGTATGAAGTTCCTTGCATTGCTCAAGTATGGAAGAGCTAAGACTGCGTGAAGCAACTACACTTTTGCGGTTCAAAAGGTAACCCATATCATTCCATTTATTTTTGTTTGGTAAAATTTGCATATGGGATTTCAAATGTTTATTTGTCACTTGGCCAATTCTATTTGTTTTGAAACTTGATATGTAAGTCAGGAGTGTTAGGGTCTAACTGTGGACAAAATTTTTGCCACAATTGACCAGTGCCACGTGGAGAGAAATATGTGTAGAATGGATACTTTACCATGCTGAGTAGAGGTCCTTTGCACTTGGCTTAATAGGTGAGAGTGCAAGGGGAAAGTTTTACTATTTCATATATTAAAAAAAAAAAAAAAGAGGGAAATTTCAACATGAGATTTGCTATAATTGCGAGGGAAATTAAAGGGAAGTGAAGTGCAAATTTTTATACCTAAAAAGAAAACTTTGGTAATTATTATCCAATATAATTGTATAAACTATTGAATAATGATTACCAAACATGGAATGGACTCAAATCTACACATATTTATTGATGATTCGGCCCGGTTTCAATTTTGCATTGATTTACAAAAACCCAAATCCGAATTCATCCAATAGGAGTTCGTTTACAATCTGGTCTAGGTTTTTGGTCTATTCCGGTCAATCCAAGCTGTTCCGGTTGGATTTGACACCCCTAGTAAACTAAAAAGCATGGTTTGTAATCTCAAGATCAGATCATTCATTCGTCCAAATCATATTGTTATCGACCATGAATATTGACTGATCCAATACCAATCCACTGGTATGACCCAAGTGTAAAAAAATAAGTAATAAAAGTCGATTTTTATTAAAAAGTAGGAGCAATTCCATCTGATCCGGATTGACTCAGGGACGGAATTTTGCTGCGACACTTGTAGCAGGAATGTTCCTGCTACAAGGCTTGCAGACTTGCAGCCAAGAAATGGGATCTTCAAGAGTATTTTAGAAAATACTAAAACTAAGAGGGTATTTATGAACCCAAAGGGGAAATGAATTATTCCATTTCCCTGTCTGTTAGCCTTGTAGCAGGAATGTTTTGCTAAATGTATAGAAGCAAATTTTTTTCCTTGACTCAAGACTATCTGAATCAGTATCGAATCAATATCAGCCAAGAGCCTGAGACCAATCCCGATCCAATTTTCAATACCTTAAACCATGGTCAAGAATGTATTAGATTAGTATTTGGATGTTTTCGATGAGCTCATCTCTGGAGGAGGGTCAGTAGGAGAGAGCAAAAGTTGAGAATTGAGATGAAGTATGAGTAGAGATGACAAAGGGTGGGTTTTGGTGTAACGGTAAGGTGCTCCATTGTGATCAAGTGGCTAGGATTCGAGTCTGAAAACAGTCTCTCGGCGAAAGCAAGGGGTTAGGCTGCGATCATTATGATCCTCCTCAATCTTGTAGTAGTTGCACCTCGTGCACTGGCTACGTTTTTTTTTTTTTTTTTTAAATGAATAGAGACAAGCAAATCAGAGGATCAGACACGCATGGTGCGACCTGCAACTCCAGTGTTTGGCATTAGCTTTTTCTTCCATTTGGACTAAAGATATTGGTTTCCAGTTTTAACCTTGGATCACGTAAGTGTTTTTTTGCTCTTACGCGTGATTTTTTTAGCTTTGACAAACGCAATTCTCTTTCCCTATAAACAATTGTTGGATTCACATTTTCGTAAAAGCAACTTTTATTTTGTTATGAATTAAGAAAGAAAAGCTTTCTTGAAAGTTTCAATCGTTGTTGTCGACTGTGGGTCACCATAGGCCATAGCTTTTGCTATACGAACTTTTCTATTTTAATCTGTACTCTCTCTCTCTTTAGATATATCCAAATACTACTTTTTACTGTAGAGACACTTCAGTTTAATAAGACATTTCCACCCAAAAAACCAAAAAAAAAAAATCTTTAGTTTTGCTTGCTTGATTTGTTTAAATCTATCACAACTTTTCCACTGATGTTCAACAGTTGGTTCAACTTTTTTTTTCTTTTCTAAATATTATAGTTGCACCTTAAAGCTAATTAAAGGGCTTCTTACTTTTGCAGAACTGTGGTTTCGAGGCCCTTCTTTTGAAGAAGGAAGATTTTTTAGAAAACTGTCAGTTTTGTTGTACGTTTGGATCTTTGTGTCTTCTTCTTCTTCTTTGAATTGTTTTCACAGATTCAAATGACCCATTTGAATTCAGAACAAGAAAAGAGTCTTTTTTCTGTTTACTAAACAGTAGAACAAAGTGATTCCAATTTATAAAACTATCTCTGCAACTGATCTGAGTGAATAGTAGTAGTAGTTCTATAAGATCAGTGAACAAAGGCTCTTACTCTGTTTTCTAAAATTTGAACTGGGCCATTCTATAATCTAATCTACAATCTACCCCCATCAAACAGAACAGGAACCAAAATTGAATCGTTAAAGTCTTAAGCTTTAAACAGTAAAATCAAGATCTGTTTTTTTTTTTTGGCTTGGTTGACCTGAATGATGAAATTAACTCAATTGCCAACTCAATTCGATGGATTGAAACAGAACTGAAACAAAACCTTCTCATAGTACTAAAAGTCTAGAACTTATTATTGATATTTATAATCAGAATTATACATCTTCATAAGAAATTTTTTACAAGCGAGTGTAAGTCAGATCAAACCAGATTTGCTCAAACACTTTCACAATAATGTCATGATACTCGTTGGAATTCAAAGAAAGGTAACAGGCAAGAAGCTCTTCCAAGTCCTTAGATGCTCTGAGATTGTTCTCCACGATCATATCCATCATTGATTCTCTAAAATCCCTTTGTGGGTCAAACGAAGATTTCACAATTGCAAAGCTATCCGAAATGCTCTTCCTCCTTGGTCTCGAATTCGTAGCAGAAGCAGATATCTTCCGATTATAAGCTTGAATCTTCTTACTCGCTATTCTCGGAGAATTCGCTCTGAGTTTCACACCTGGAGAAGAAGATGTCAAAGATCTTCGAACAGGGATCGGAATAGGCTTCTGTTCTCTGACTGTCTTGACACTTTCCTCCCTCACAACCTTCACAGAGAGAGACCCGCCATGAGAAGTATTTGCAGTTCTCTGCTCTAATTTAGCAGAATTTCTTCTAAATTTAGCGGGTTTCTCTGTTTTTTTGCTGTCTTTCTTCTTGTGATCACTGATCATGTCAGTAAAATTAGCAGGTTTTGTAAGAATTGGGCGGAGTTGAAGCTTGGAGATGGAATCAAACCCATCAAACTTATCCAATTTCCTAGATGGAGACTTCTTCTGATGATGATCCATGTCGATGATGATATCAGTAGCAGAAGAACTGACCGTACAACTACAGGAGCTAGACCAAGAGCCTAAACTGTCAAATGGGTCAGGAGCAGTAACGAGTTGGGAGTCAGGATCAGTGGAGCTCTCAGGTGGGGAAAGTGAAACAGAGTTATCTGGGCTGGAATCAGGGCGAGTCCAGACAGAGTCAAGGGTGGCTCTGCAATTGCAACCAGCAGAAACAGAGGAAGAAGAAGTGACAAGCATAGAAGAAGACCTGATGGTTCTGCGTTTGGTTCTCCTTCTAGTGGTGAGAGAAGAAGATCTTCTAGGTGGGTCAGCTGGGAAATAGGTATCAGAAGCTTTTGGGTTTAATGGTGAATTGTTGAATTTTTCTGGTTGGATGGATTGTGAAGGGAAGTAGTAAGAGTTTCTTGGGCGAGAGAGGCGTGTGTGGTTCTGTGGTGAAGTTGCTGTAAAGGGTTGTTGTTGTTGTTGTTTCTTAACTGTGAGAAGAGGGTGGTGGTTGCTGTTGTTGTTATGGTGCTGGGTTCTTCTCCTACCCATGTCCCTGAGCTTGTAAAACCAGGCATTTGGCATCATATCTGATAACCTAAACCTGTAATTACCCATCAATGCTGCTCAAACCTTTCTTCCTTTCTCTCTTTTTCTTTCTCAAATCTTTCCTTTGAGTGGGAGTTTATGTATTTGTCTCTGTGGGGTGGCAAAGATAAATTATAAATAGAGAGAGAGAAGGGAAGAAAGAGACCTAAGAGTGTGTTTGGATGTTGAAGGATGTTGAAGGTGAGAGATGGGGTCCAGGAAAAGACAAAAGAAACGGAACGAAAAGTTAGTAATGAAAGCAAATGGAACGGAGAGAAGAAGGTTTGGGGGTCACTCATAATAATGCCCAACACAGATCTTCTACGGTGCGTTGCCTTGTCCTGCCTGCTGCACGGACACAGGGCTGCGTGTAATGACCACTTTACCCTCATTCGTGTAAGGTGTTTGGGTAGGGGTAAGATGGTCAATACACACTACCTTGTATCTACGTAGCACAGCAGAACGGGCAACCTGCGCCGTAGAAGATTTGGATCCAGCAAAAGGGGAAGTTTGGTTTTGATTGGTTGGTTGGTCGGACCTCTCTATCATGAATTAGGTTTTTTGTTTTTTTGTTTAATTTTCATGAAAAGTGTATTTTGCAGTAATTTTCAGTAAACTGTTTGTCGAGGAGGAGGAGCTGTTTTGTTGCTAAGAAATTTGATTATGATATTCTCTATGCTTTTCAAAGCTGTCTCATTTGGGCCCGTGATATATTATGCCAAATGGTCCTTATTAATAGAGAATCCACCGACTAAATTCCACCAATATGGCTGAAAAAGGAAGTCTATTTATTAGAGGACTAGAGTATTCCTGAGCTGAGTTCCTCTGCTTGCTTGTAGGTTCACTTTCAACCTGTATGGGTTCTTGAAAACGAATCCTAAGAAAAGAATGGAAACCACAAACAATAATCACACAATAAATATGAGGATTTACGTGGTTTGTTAATAAGATTGTCTATTTTGTTACGGAGAAAGAACCTTCGTTACATATTTATAATGAAATTCTATTCAGAAATTTTACCAAAACACCCATATAGAAAGAATCCTCGAGGCATATGACCTCTTAACGGTCCTTCAAAATCAACCCACAAACGAAGCAATCGAATACAAGACATCGTACCCCCAACATGGGTTAGGTTCTAATGATGGGTATTATGGATGCAAAAGGAATAGGTGTTGGCACTTGACACGTACATGTCAAAATTCAACTCAATTTTCCTTCGCTCATGGTAAAAAGAGAATCTCTTTGATCACACGGTTTGACTAGGGTAGCAATAGGGTCGGGTTGGGCAGGACCTTTCAAAAACCCAGTCCAACCCTAAGTCCCCCTAACTGGACTCTGGCCCAACCCGACCCTGTTTTGGCTGGTCTGGTTAGTATAAATACCAAACTTTAATCCTTGGCTTAGATACTCAAGTGCTCCCACTTCCCACAATCTAAAGTTGCTTTTTAATTAGATTACTAATCAAACCAATAGAAGGTCTCACTGGGGACCAGAAACATATATCATGAATGCTACACGTGTGGTGGGTCGCCATGATTTTGTCTTGAAAGATTTGATGTTAAATTAAAAAAAAAAAAAATCATATTTTGATAGTGATGTACAAGAGTATTCTGTAGATATATATGTATATAACATACTACCCAAGTAGCCAGAGAACAAAGAGACGTGTTAATGGTAGGGATGTAAAGATTTGGTTTCAATAGTGCTATATTCGCATTTGCATTCGATTAGTTTCGAGACGGATTTGGATAGTGCTAAACGAACATGGACACGGGTATGGATCGGATATTCTATCTGTTTACATGTAAATATAGTTTTCTGGATAATTATAACATATTCGTATCTGCATCCGTTTAGCTTTCGGACGGATTCGGATAATGCTAAACAGATACGGACACGGATATGGAATGGATTTTGACTATTCATTTACACCCCTAATTAATGGTATTTAATACCCAAATGGTTGCATAAAATTGAAAGTGAAAAGGATATTTGAACTGATTTATGATCCATATATAGAATAGCACAAAAGACAATATTGAAACATTTGATTGTTGCAGGCATTGATATATAATTAGCTTATGAACTATATATATCTCAAAAGAGGACCACATAGATAGGCCAAACCAGTGGAACTAAAGATGAATAATATGCATGTTTGGGGCAAAAGAATAAGTAAGAAAACACTAACCCTTGAAGTGCCTAGAAGGATTGAATGATTGTGGTCTCTGTTGTTCTTGATTAGGAACAATGGAGGGAGGTTAATGACCTTAGTAAAGTAATCTTTTTTGTCTAATGAAAAATTAATAATACAGTTAAGAGTTGAAGTAGGGAGGCAAAGACTCATTGTTTTAAGAATCGGGATCAGTTTGGCTGGATCGAGTGAATTGTCCGGCTGATCTGAATTGATCGATATATATTGGATTTCTAGGGTTAGGACATGTTTTGGTCGAAGAATATATCTACATTGTTTCCATGGTAAACAAAATTTTGCCTTTCCTTTAAGGTATACTGGGTAACCCTTGAGGCCATAGAAATGATAGAAAGATCATTCTTAACATAAAAAGAAATATTTCAACATCAAACAAGTTAGTGCTCTTCAAAAGGAGAGGGATGAGAGGCCACGACCATGCTGTTTAAGTTAGAATTGACAAGAAGAAAGTCGAGAATCGCCTTGTTGGTGCATCAAACTTCTTTCACCAAACTAATAGTACACCCTTGCTATCATGTGATATACTTTGTAAAAAGTACATTATTAGGAAGCCCAATTACCCTTCTATTTTTGGGCGAGACTTAGATAAAGTAATTTATTCCTTCTAGAGTTTAGTTAATGGTGGAAGACCTGGGCCCAAAATGGGTCAGTACTGGCTTTTCTTTTTGGGCCAAAATAACAGGTCGACCCCACACCCAATAACTATTTGGTTGGGCTAAAGCTTACTCTTATTAGTTCAAATGTAAATCAGCCAATGGGTGGCAAAGTTTATGGATAAATTTGGGTCTGGGTAGTGGTACTTGTCTTGGTCAAGTCTGTTTGTGTCCAACCTAGTGACTTTTTTTTCATTCCTTTTTTTTTTTTTTTTTGGGGGGGGGGGTGTATATGAAAATATTATGTCCAACATATATAGGTGTTAAGAATAATTAAGAGTGTACATAATGCTAAAATACATAATTTTCAAGATTTGGTTTCAAGTTTAGTGATTAAATTACAGAAAATCCTTGCTTCATTTAATGAAGAAAAAAAATCCATAAAAGAGAAAACAACTAAAGACTTCACTAGTTTAATTAGAAAGCCACCTTGGAAGTTATATTTTCCCAAGAGTAGCTAAAGTAAGAGCAACCCTAATATTTGTTCTACCCACAAAACACGATGGAACATTGTTGAAAGATTGCTTGACAGATTAACATCACACAAAAATAAAGTTTTCAATCTCTACTCTCTAGTCCTTAATCTTGAATTCTATATAGCTTATTGCAACAAATCTCGCTATAATTTAATATAAGCATGTTTGTGTGAGAGTAGTACTAGGATGAATGGCCTTTTAGGAATTCACATGTTCCACTATCACATGTTCCACTAATATAGAGAAGGTTGAATGGAACAAAAAATGAAAATAGTAATTTTTAGTAAAATACTGCCAAGAGAGAGAGAGAGAGAGAGAGAGAGAGCGCGTGTTTTGCATTACATCAAAACATAAAAATAATTTGAGTTTTGATTGAAAATCATTGGTTTTACTTATTTGTTGTCAGGGAAAAAAGCTTGTCATGACGTTATTGTGTAAATTCTTGTGCACGCTGTCTTACATCTTATCCGTGGATTCACACTCATTTTTCTCATTAACTTATTAGACGATATATATGATTTATCATCCCCTCATTGATGGGATATTACAATCTAATATCGTAGCAGCGACTTCTCCCTTGCTTTGTTATTTTCACCCTAGCACCTTCACATTCACCTAATTTTCTTAAAATCTCACAATAAAATTGTGTGTGCGAGAGAGAGAGAGAGAGAGAGAAGAGAGAGAGAGAGAGAGAGAGAGAGAGAGAGAGAGAGAGAGAGAGAGAGAGAGGAAACTTTGCATTATATCCAAGCGAAAAAACTTGAGTTTTGACTTGAAATCTATGGTTTAATTTTACTTTTTGTTATATTCACTCACTCACTAACCTTCACTAATCACTTAAATTTATTGAATTTTTCATAATAAAAATTTCAAGTGACAGTTTCCCTTCTCTCATGATAAGTGGAGAATCCCTTGTCTAAGGGTTTAGGTATCTTAGGATAGGTACCAAGAATAGTGGGAAGAGCATTTTAGACTTCGTATAGTATAAAGCAGAGTAATAATGATTCTATATGGATAAATAAACCCTACTCCACTAGTCTAGGAAAACGTCTCCAAATTTTAATTTCACTTCACTCAATCCTAAACAAAACCTATTAAGTGATTAGGCAAGGATAGTTATTAACTAACGCAACTAGGTTGAAACTAGTAGAATAAAACCTAGCCCCCAGAGATTTCAAGTTCAAGACCTCTTGTTCCTCGTCTAGTCTAAAATCCCTACCCCCAACCCCCAACCAAATAAATAATAAAAACCCCAAATATTAATCTATTAAAAGAACCTTGTCAATGCAGCTTTGTTAGCAATTGAAAACACATGTGAAAGCTATGGGGATTAACCAATGGCTGGAAGGGTGTCCACGAGTTCGAAGTATAGTCTTTCACTTGCCAATCCAGCCTTCCAAGATAAGGATCTTTCAAAGCTTGGGGACCAAATTGATTGCCTTTCTAACACTGTCAGCAGTTATCAATTTACACGTGCGGCCCATGAAAATTTTGTCAAAGATAATGTTTTTACAGAATCAGATCTACTAAGCTTTTGTTGAGTGCTTGGAAAACGAACACATTCATTCAAATTTTTTTTTGTTTCTATCGTTTTCCTTTTCATTTTCGGTACTGTCTATATCCATATTGGAGACCATATCAAACAAATTGTCATGAGGGATCTATATATAATTATATATGTCGGTTGCATGTATTGGCATCTTTCATGTCAAGTCAATGCACGTATGGAAAAGAATGTCTCACGATTTATTAGATAGATAATGAGTGTGGGTCTTGTTTCGATTCGAAAGGAATTCCATCTACGACGGTGTTATTAATCTTTCTTTTAATGCAGTGATTTATCATATTTGATAGGAGTAAAATAAAAGAGATGAGCTACATCCTCCGATACATATCATTAGATTCGGGCTTTCATTGCTTTTGATGTGTGTTATAAAGCCCTCATTCTTCTCTCTCCTTATAGAGATACTTTGAGGATCTGATTCATTGGTTTTTTCTTCATCTACCGATGCATAACCTCATTATGCACTTTTATGAGGCATTTTCGTAGTTGTTATTAGTATTTCTAGTCCCGTAGTGTAATGTCACTTTTTTCATTATGGTAATTATATAAGTCAAGTTTGTTCCAACTTCAAAAGGTGATTAATAGCTTAGCTGACTCCCTCGCTATAGGAGGGCACTGTTTGTGACGTGTACAACAATATGGCCCAACTCCGATCCATGGATTTAGGAGTTGTATTATCCTCCTATTATGTGTTTCCCATGACGTCTTCCATGAATAAAATCTTCAAAAAAAAATAAAATTATACAAGTGAGATTTTATGGAGATATTATCATAATTGTGCTCACTATTATTGGTCCAATGATGCTATATTAGAGATAATGACATTTTCCTAGACATGTGTGAAAATGACATTTTAATAAGTATCACTTAGTGTTGAAAGTGAGTGAAAATGATATTTTAGTAAGTATCAATTAGTGTTGGAATTAATTCCGTTAAAGTATCTGCCAAACGCCATATTTTTTTCTTTTTCTTACTCTTTGTGAGTAGAATTAGAAAAATGCTAGTACTTATGGATCCAAAGTTTTCTGAGAATAGAATTGTTACCAAACACAGCCAACAAAACCTAATTGAATTGAGCTTTATCAAGTACAGCCCAAGCTTGTTTCCAGACGCTATATGAGAGTTCATTTAGACACTTGGTGGGTTATTATAGGCCAGACACATTACATGGGCTGCAGGGTTGCTTGAACCAACCAATAGTAGAGGGCCTCGAGGCTGATGTGATGAAGCCTGGCTTGTCCTGCCTCGAGTTCGGCCCAAGCCCAAGTAAAAATTTAGTTTTGAGTTATCTTGGGTTGGGTACAGACAGATTTCTCTGGTTTAAAAGCCTTTAGACTTACTTGTGGACATTGGGCAGGCTAGGCAGGCTAGAGTGATGCCTTAGGCATCCAAGCGTAAGCCCAATCTCTAATAAATAAGACCCCTTCTCGAGCCCAACCCACTTTAGGGTGTAGTTTAGAGATGTCAATGGATATTCGAAAATTCGTATTTGATCCGCGTTCGTATCCGTTTAGGAGAATTTGAATCCATCCAAAACTAATCGGATACGGATATGATAATCCCCCCTATCCGACCGATTATTATTTGATTTGCTTAGCAATCTGACGGTAATAAAATATCTAAAATATATCTTTGTGTCCATCTATCCTTATAAGTAACCTTATTGGATTTTGTTGTCTAATTTTTATAATTTTATAAGTTAAGATAATGTGATTCTTTTTTTATATTTTCTATTGGTTTATATATATTGTTTTATGCAATGTGATACATGGAATCACATATCTATATGAGAAAATCAAAGACTAAGAAGAGAAGAAGAATGGGTAGTTGTTTAACTCTCAAGTCTCAACCCTAACCCTCATCATAAAAATGGTAAAGATGTCAACGGATAGTCGAAAATTCGTATTCGATCCGCGTTCATATCCATTTAGCAGAATCTGTATTCAAAAAATTACTATCCAGAAACTATCTAAATCTGTCCGAAAACCGATAGGATATTATCCGAATCTGTCCGAATATAAACGGATACAAATATGATAATGCCACTATCCAACTGAATTCGATCCATTTACATCTCTAGTGTGGTCATGTAGAAAAACTCAAAAGAAAGAAAAAAAACTCAAGCCCATAGCTATGCTTGGGGTTTTCTCCGGTTGGGTTTTGGTTGGACCGGTCTTGAGCGGTTTAATAGATTTAAGGAATCAACACATTGGAGGCTATTGGCATCAAAATATATGAATATTGATAGGAATCACATTTTTTCTTTCCCCACAATTTATCTTATAAAGAAGGGTTTTCTTCTCCATCACTATGCCTAGTGAAGTATAATGCTTCACTATTTGCCACATGGCAATACATGAGTTAGTCCATGTACTAGAGAACCAGGCAAACATCTTATTTGTTCAATTCCTGCTTAAAATGAGTACAGGAAGTAGCCTTTTCACGCTTTCTGAGATATGAAGGAGATAGCGTATTTTAGAAAAGGAGAGGGAAGGGTTTTCTATCACATATACTAACTCATACACTGCCAAGTGGCAAATAGTGAAGCATTATACTTCACTAGGTATTATGACGCCTAGAAGGACCCTATAAAGAATCATTATGCTCTTTTCATGTAAGATATAGTATATGATGAAAAAAAGTTCCTAGCAAACTGGCTAGTTGCTAAGAGAGGAATCATGTCCATAGCCCAGCCCAAAGTAGGATCTGAGCTTACCCCCAGCGCAGCACGGCTTCGGGTTTATTTTTCATATAAGGCCCAACCCCAGGCCCAAAATATTAGCCCATACTTTGAGGGCTTTATTGGTTGGGCTCAGGCTGGTTCAGTTAGTCAGGAATAAGATTTTATGTGCATAAATTTTAGGTACCAATGCCTAATCTATTATTCCCTCATATCATTCTTCAAAGCTAGTAATGATATATTGAATTATCTTGTATAGATTAGCTATTAATTTGGTTTAATTTTGCGAAATTAATGGCAGCCACCAAAACAAAATCTACAAGATTTAGGTTCTCTTGAATATAGATAGGTCCAATGAATATAAGATGAGTAATAAAGCCCAAACCAAGGAATCTAAAGATTATGATCTCAACCCAAGCCCAACCAGAACACCAAATGCCTGGTCACTCTCAAAGTACATTTTTTAGGCTCACCTCCGTTGGAACCTTAGAGGTATAAGTTTGGCCCATCCAGCCCGAGTCCTCCCGAAGCCCACCTTGAGCCCGACAAAGCCAGGGTTGGGCTTTTCAGTCCACAGAGCAGGCTAGGGTTGAGATTCCTAGCCCGGGCTAGGACTAGGCTGAGGTATTGGGTTAAGCCCATTTGGAAATTTAAGAAGAGAAGAAAAAAAATAAAAGTCTATAGATAAAATAAGAGGGAGAGATGGTGGATATTTTTAAATTTGATTATTAATCCTAAAGGGATAGCTAGTTGGTAGGGACCAACAATTCACAATTAAGAGGTCATGAGTTCAACTCTCATTGAGGCCTACCTTAAAAAAATGGGTTATTATTGGATTAACAATTAGTCTAATAATAAAATAAGGCCAAGCCCGGCTCGCCCTGAGCTCAGTAGAGCTGGGCTTGGACTGAAATATCTCAACCTAACCTGGAATAGACATTGTCCAATGCGTTTATAAAAAAGAAATGGGAGAATGTTCTCCGTGCCGGGGGTGCAGGTTGCGCCCAGACACATGGGGATGGACGCAATGACCACCCTGTCCCCTGAGCGGCAGGTCCATGTGTCCGGACACAGCCTGTACTACGGCACAAAGAACCCAAAAAAAATATCAAAAGTTTGATGATTTATCTCAATCATATGGTCTATTATTTTTTCGCTTTTTCTTCCCATCTCCCCCCCCCCCCCAAAAAAAAATTTTCTAATGAATAATATAGAGAACATATTCAAAATTTGTGAAAGAGACCGAGGTGCCAAAGGTGACCAAAAAGCCAACCCTTCCGACCTTTTCAAAATGTGGATCTTTGCTTCCTTGCTTTATCCTGGAAAAGAAAGAAATTGAAGACAAATAATCCTTATTTTAAATTTTTAATGGACTATTGCAAAAGATTATTCAAAAAGAATGCTATCATTTAGTCAGTAGATGTCCTTGTCTCCACAATCTTTTGAAGAAGCTCAAGGTCTCTTTATTCATTCTTTTTTCGGAATGGGTTCAATTTATTCATATCTTCAAGCATAGTTTTTAAAATCAGACTAGTCCTGTGGTTGAATTGGTAAAACTTGGAATCACTGTCTTTTTCAGCTTTCTATTAAAAGTCTACAACTTACCATAAAACCGAAAAAGGCTAAGTTAGCCTGTTAGGTTACTTCAGGTTCAATTTGAATTTTAATCTTCTCAAGTGCAATGCACCACATATGAATATTTGACAGTGGTCATGAGACTGAGAGGATAAACTTTAAAGAATGCACCAGATGCACAAGTGAGGTTCATTGGACAGTGCACCAAACTTGAGAGGATAAAGATCCATACAATTTCACAAACCAAATTCCATGTGTGCGAAACCTCCAACCATGGGTGCTTAGGGTGCAAATTACCTTTTTATTTTTAAGTTCAAAATTTTCAATAGAATTCTGAACTTCCATGAGATTGCAAAATGCAGGTACCATATAGAAAGACATCGGATAAAGTTTTAGGTTGAACACTTTAACACGGTATTAGAGTCCATGTCTCTTTGTTATCTTTTTTTAAAGATGTTGGACATTGGTTTGCTCTGGTTTGTGGTACCCTCATATACTTGAGGAGTTCTATCCAACTAATGCTTTAAGGATTTGGGTCAGATCCTTCGATAGAAACAAACATAGCCTTAACCAAAAATCACCTTTACTTAGGAGGATCTAATTAAACCAAGGGAAAAAGAACTCCATCCAGAAGTGTGCCATCCTCCGCTCAAACACAGAGGAGGTGAAATGACCGCCCACCCCCCATAAAGTTAGAAATGTCGTCAAGACAAATGCTACCACACGCACTCCCATTGACCCTTGTGTTGGCGCAGTATAGCATAATAAATAACCATAGACTTCCAGACAAAATGACCTAATCAATTGCGGAGAGGAAGATCAAAGCCCAACCAAAAGCCTCCTTTGGTATGTTGTTTTGTGTCATTGGGGAAGTTAATCATTTTGCCATTCAAATTTGCACATCAACTCACCAAGAATTTCAGTGTGCAGTTGGTTCTAGGATTTCAGCAATTTCTTTTTTGGCTCCATTTTGATTGCAAGGAAAATTAAAATGAAATAAATGAAATTTGTAAACCTAAAAAGTAATTTATGTAATCTTTTTTTCTTTTCTTTTTTTTGGTGAGGTAAAAACTTGTGTAATCGTTGCTCCACATGATTACATTATTGAATTCAAATCATTCTATATAAATGTCACTTTACAATGATTTAAAAAATAAAAAAGTATCATATATACTAAATATAGTAATAAATTTAAATAATTTATACAATCATATTAAATGTTAATGATTATCAAAAAAAATTAAATTGAATTTAAAAGTTCATTTCACTTCCCTTTTCAATGCAAATGGAGCCTTTAGAAAAAGGTTGAGAGTCCTAGAATCAGCATAAAGTCCAATTTGGATTCTGGGTCTAAGCTTGGAATTCCAAATGTGATTCTAATTTGAGAATCAGAATCCAAACCAAATTTAGCCTTTAAGACTCAAAAATAAAGGAGGAAGAAGACAGAAGATGGTCCAATTTGGGCAATCAATAGGCTCTATAAACAATTCTGACTTCTATTTTTAACTGTCTGGCCTGGAAACTCAAGCTAAAACTTGGCCCTATTTGGCATTTCCAGGTCAGCTGAACATTATTAGAACAGGCTAAATTGGACTTTTCAAACTTTAGCACCATTTTTTTTTTTACTTTTATAACCTATTCTCACTTTTTGACTTCCAAGTATGAAAGAAGAAGAGTAATTAAAAGTCAGATTTCCAAATCTATCTTCAAATCCCGTGTTTTCTGTTGACATTCTCAGAGACAGTTTCGTAAGTGAAATTTAGTTGAAGTCTCACCGACTTGATAAAGAATGAACCCAACCATTTCTGTTTTTAATGTTTGTTTATTTGAAGGAAGAAGAAGAATTAGAATATTAGGTAGGCTTGGTCAAGGCTGGCGGTGTTGCCTCTCGTCTCCCAATTAGAATTAAACCCAAAAATTAATGGGCAACTTTGTTTGATTTCCTCCCCAGAACTCTCCCTTTTCTTTTCTGGTAATTCTCAATTTCAGTCTTTGAGGCCTCCTTGAGAGTTTCAGCAAAAACCCAGAATCTTCACTCCCTTTTTTTTTTTTTTTTTGGGTAATTTCCAATTCTCATTGATGTGTGTTTCAGACTTTGAGGCCTCTTTAAGAGTTTCAGCAAAAACCCAGAATCTTCTCTCCCTTTTCTTTGTTTTTTTTTGGGGGTAATTTTCAATTTTCATTAATGGTTGCTTCAGCCTTTAAGGCCTCCTTCAGAGTTTCAGCAAAAACCCAGAATCTTCTCTCCCATTTCTGTTTTTTTTTATTGAGTTTCAGCAAACCCAAAATCTTTCTGAAAACAATTGGCAAGTAAACACCCATAATATATAGCAGAAGAAATTGCAAATCAATAACACAAACCAGTGATTCTATTCATGCCTTAACATCAAAATTACACAAATGAGATACAGAGGAATGGAAATAAAGATTTTCTATGCTATTTGAAAAATGAATCCTCACAAATTTATTGTAACAGAATTCCTATGTATTCAATAATTAATAGAACTGAATGAACTCCTATAACTCGCCCATGGGTGGGTATTTACATGTGAAATAAATAAGTGGGATCAAATTAACAAATTAAGATTGAGGAATGAAATGCTAGTTATTCAAGTTGTTGGTTCCTTTGCTTGGTCCAGAAGGAGGTGCGGTACCCTTGGGAAGAAGATTGAGAACCAATGGACGACCACCATACCTCCCCACCACTTTCTGCGGAGGCGCAACCACCTTTGTCACCGGAGAATTCTTGCCGGATTCCATCTGATCACATGGAATGTTGTTCTCCTCCGGCCGAAGGTCACTTAGGAATCTACCAGAGGCATTAGCTTGGGGAGAGATAATGAGAACAAGGAGAACGATTAAACCCACATAGTAGAAGAACTGATTCATCAATCCTGCCATTACTGAACCTTAAGACAGTCAATCAATCAATCAATCAATCAAGAGGAAGCAAAGAGGGAGAAAGATTGAACAGAGTTGAGGAGAGGAGAAGGGAAGAAGGTTTAGTTCTTGTATAAGAAGTATTTAGTGAGAGAAGAATAGAAGAATGGAAGGCTTGTTACGCAAGTATGTTATATATATAACTATATAAGATGATGAAGAAGTCAAAGACTCAGAGAGGGGCGCGAAGGTTCAAGGTAGAATTGCAGGGAATAAGAGGAAAATGGGACTTGGATTGTGGGTGTGACTTGTGAGTCGGTCCCCGCGTAGAAAATGTTGCCACTGAGAGTTTTCGATATTAAATACAGTAATGGGCCCTCGTTAAAGGCCCATTTAGGATACTTATGATTCAGATTCAGGGTTTAGATCGGGATAAGGATCGATATGGATTGGCACTGATATACCAAGAATAATTCGGACAACGGATGATGGACATGTGGCAGGGATAAGGCAAAACATGATATTTATTCTCCTTCTCCCACTACCCCTGATATAAACTCATCATTATCGGCCTATTATCCTAAGCATCACAGGCCTCAACCTATGAGAAAAGCAGAGACACTACTAGCATGTGCATCTATGCCGAATGGTTTGGAAACATGACCGAATTATATGACTCTATATGATGAAGTAAGATGCAGATTCACATATTACGAACATCCCTTTGGCCGAATCAGTTCAAGCATTCAATACTGATTCGTCAGGTTGTCCATCCCTATGCTGAGATATTCTAGCATCATTACTGTCATGCCAAGCAAGATCTTTCTTCGATCCTACTATAAAAATACATGACAAGTATCTAAAGTAAATGGATGCTATTCGATCCGAACCACTATTTTGTCTCACTTTCCTTTGGTTTCTCACTTTCGACTGATTGCTCTGAAAACTGGCTGGCATTGGAGGATTCCCCGAAGTCTTCTCTGGCCTCTTCTTAAGCCATTCTTGGTGTGTGTAGGTTCATCCATCTGACGGTCAAAATCTTCCGAGAAAGGATTCTGTACAAAGATCGGATGATTCAATCCCATCCCAAGTCTTGAAACCCTGTCCAGATTGGCAATGTGGACCCTCCTCCACTTCTAATTGGGCTAAAATCAGGCATACTATATCACTGGGATGGGCATTTATTAGAATTCCACCCAAGTCCAAACTTCACAGTGGGCCAGTGGCCCATTCCAATAATCTCATCCGAGATAAAAATGCCAGAGTTTGAACTTTGAACTTTGAAGCCGTGTTTGACGACGTTGTGGCTATTCAAACCTTGTACGCCAAGGTTTCGATTGAGTGGACTTTTAAAAAAATTTGAGAGGTTGTTTTGGGGTTTTCACATGAATTTTCTGTACAAGACAACAAGCACAGGGATCAGTGACGTAGTCAACGACGTATCGACGTGGGAGGGTTTTTGGTTGGTGGCATCGCTTCAACCTCGACACGTTAGTTGACTTGGCTCTCTTATACGCTTTTTTGGTTTTCGGATTCTCCTAACCCTTCTTTTACGGGCTTGATGGGCTTTTAAAGGTACTAACAATTGTGGGAGGTAGGACTCAGGAGTGGGACATTTTTTTTTTTTTCCGGGTAAAGGAGAAATTTATCGAAGAGGAAAAGCCGAGGCATCGGAGTTACAAACATCCTGTAGCCAGGGAGTGGAAGTAGGCCATGACGTCCTACACGCTAGGGACGTGGCCTTCCGGACAAGGTAATCAGCTACTAAGTTGATATCCCTTTAAATGTAAGAGAAACAACACGACTCAAACTGGGAGGCTATGAACCAGATATCCTCCAAAATAGGGGTCAAAGTGGAAGGTGGTGCTTTTCCTGGGTCCCGCACAAACGAAATTAGGTCCTTGCTGTCTGATTTCACCAGCACCTTATCAATCGTTTCTGCAATAGCTTCAAGAAGTGCTGCTCGCATCGCAAGAGCCTCACCCTCACCCTGCAGCGGGGAATGGGTAAAAAGTAAGAACTACGAATCGAGGTCCATCCTATTATTCTCTTTCCATTTTAGTGGGTTGGACGTAAGGGTGTAAATTCAATACTCATATTGAAAGAAGGGGACAGAGATGTCTTTTCATATGGGGAGGAGAGAGATAGACTCATGGGAATGTTGGCGTAGGTTAAACTCCTAGAGAGAAAACTTTCTCCCAATAGTATAATATGTTATTGGGAAAAAGTTTGATACAAAGCCAATTCAGAAGTGAAATTGCACACCCCTCACATATCATTGTTCATGTGAGGGGGTGATATGTCATAAATCCCCCTCTCATCCCTATATTATAATATTTATATTGTAGTATGGGCAAGATATCGCTATATGGTCGTGTAGAGCTTGCACCAACACCTAGGCCAATAAGAGCCCTCAAAGGAGCCTTTAATTCAATGGGATTTTTTATTTTCTTGGGGGCTGAGTTGGTAATTTTGTGCGATCATGTGTCTATGTGTAGAAACCACAAGACCGGTTAGCATTCTTTTCCCTTATAGTATAGTATAGTATATTTGTATTATAAACTCTAATACTGTTATTAGTAATATATGTTATAAGATATACTAGTATCATCCTCTTTTTCTTTTAGAATTTGTTCAATGCTTTCATAGAATGTTTCCTCTTCAAGTCTAGGTTCAAGTCAGTCATCTCTTTTGTCCTACTCGTCAGCGCTGCAAACTTACTCGTCACCGCTGCAACTCCTCATCTGATCGTATGAACCTTGGCCCACAATGTAGCCTCTCCTTCGCCCCAGTGGCGTGTATTCTTTTTCTTTTTTCCCTCTTTTCCTCTCTATTTCCCTTTCCCCTTTTTTTTCCTTTTCTCATTCGCCTCAACCCAGACTTCAACCCAGATCTTGACCCCTGTTTCTTCGCTTTCCCTTTCCCGTTTCTTCTTCACTTTCCCTCTCTCGTTTCTTCTTCTGTTTCCCTTTGCCTTTCCTAATATTCCCAAATCTGGGCATCGGATCTTGCCCAAACCAGTGATTTTCCCTTTCTTATTCCCTTTCCCTTTCCCGTTTTGTCCAGATTTGGGCATCAGATGTCGATCCTTGGACGATTTTCCTCAGTGGGAGATGTTGGTGGTTCCACAGGAAGGAGGGATGGATCGGAGGCTGATGTGGGTTTTGTTGTTGTAGACGCCGACGACCTCAAGCCTTGGTACTTTCTTGCTTTTACTGTGCATCATTGTATCCATTACCTCATTGGAGTTCGTGCCGCCGATCTTGCCTCTCACTTTTGGATTCTCATCGTCACTGGGGATCACTGCCACCGCTGTCTTCATCCTCTATGTTTTTCCTTTTCTTTTCTTGCCTGTGGTTGTGCAGGTTTTGCTGGTTCTGACGTTTGTGGCGCCTTGGATTTGGCCAGAATCGAAGCCCTTCTCCTTTTCGATTGGGAGGTCACCGTCGTCGGCGATGGTGAAGCCAATCGGAATGTGCGCCCTGGGATTGATGCAACAACCATTAAGATCTTCATTGGGCCACGTGCATACTGTGACTTTCCCTGTCTCCGAGGGACGTGTCTGGCATGCAACATAAAAAATGATGTTTTCTTTTGACTTATTGTTGATGTATTCCTTTTTTATGGCACGTTCGTGCATGCGCTTCATTATGTATCCTGTGTCTACAACGAGTTTTCTTGGGATGTGGTTGTTACCTATTCCCTCCCTCGAGCCGTCCTGCCTATGACATGTATGTCAGGACCACATGTCTCTCCCTAGTTTCTGAACCTTGTCGGTTTTGAATCCTTGTGTTTCACATGTCAGCTATCTACATTATGTTTCTTGTTTTCTTTCTTTTGGCGTTGGGCGCGCATGAATGAAAAGCCCTGCTTTCTACCCAAAAAAAAAAAAGATATACTAGTATCCAAATCAGGCCCGATTTCGATTTTATGGTATTCAATTCTTATGGTTGATACAAAACCGAACCGAGAATCGAATAGGTTCTAAAATCCTATACTCAAACCTAATCGAATTTTATTTGGTTTGATTTGGCTTTTATTCGTTCTGATTTCTGTTCAAATTTGACACCCTTAGCCTTAGGTTGGAGTTTTAGATAGTATATTTTTTCCTCTTTTGTCCCTTCTATATTAGGCTCCGCTTGTGTCCATGTAGAAAGGAGCGGAAAATTTTTTGTTTTTTTGGTAAAATAGAGAGTTCTATTGTTTATTTTACTGTAAAAAGAAATGCTAAAATAGACATTGAAAAAAAAATTATATATTTTAGAAATTTTCATATAAAATATCATTTTATACACAAAAAAAATTTACAACAAAACAATACGCCATAGAATTTGGGGGTGGGGAGAGAATAAAGAGATCCTTTATTAGATCATATGTCGAGTTCGATGACTTGAGTCAATGATATAACCCACCTTGTATTGTATGAAGCTATTCCCCTTGTTTTCTCAATAGTTCAAATTTTAACCATTGAGAAATAATGATTAAAGAATTGTTTGGGATGTGTGCCAACCCACTCGGCCGTCTGATGCATGCTGGACACACTGGCGTAAGGGCTTACGAGAATTATTCTTGTATGAGAACTGATCCATCCTCTCACTACTTCACTCAAATGGCTCCCTATAACCATAAAATTGGCACATGAAACGGGTCAGGTTTTGATCAGATCCAATCTACAATCTACATATCATGACAGATTTGGATCTGAATCCAAATCCGAGTCCGAATCCTACTCGGGTTATATGTGCAAGTCAAGGTGGATGTTAATTTACGTCTAACAAATCTGACTAATATATACGTGATATGATGATCCAAATGTTGGGGTATCGTATCTTGTAATTTGTTGCTTACATAATGGATCGATTCCCAAGGTTTCGCTATTAGCTTGTTGCGAGGGTTCTTACTTCGTAATTCAATCTGAGAGAGATGTGAGGACAAACGGTTGTAACCCTATTCTTCATTAATAGTGAAATAAATTTTATCTCATCATGGATGTAGAAAATCCAAAACCACATAAATCCTTGTGTGCAATGTGTGATTGTTTGTTTGTGATTTCCACTTTTTTCGTATTATTATAAGTTTTATTTTCTACACCCAAATCTTGGTTAGAATGGATTTGGATTGGAGTTGATACATCCAATATTCACCGGACCAATCAGCGGCCACCACGTGTCACAGGGCGACCCGCTCCAGAACCAAGGGGAACAAACCGGGGTCCCACCACCTGGACGCGGCCAGCACCCAGGCGCGGCCACCACTCAGGCGCCGCCTCACCTAGGCGTGGCCACACCCAGGTGCGGCCTCTCACCCAGGCGCGGCCTCACCCATGCGCGGCCTGCACCCAGGCGCGGCCATCACTCAGGAGCGGCCTCACCTAGGCGTGGCCACACCCAGGCGCGGCCTCTCACCCAGGCACGGCCTGCACCCAGGCACAGCATCGGGGGCACAGACGTGAGGTACACGAACATCGGGGCTACTCACCTATGACCCGATCGTATCACTACAGACTCATGTCACCACCAAGACTCTAGGCCGCCGCTTAGACGTCACGTTACCCAGACGGATTCAAGCACCAATGACGTTATCACCACACGCGGGTATCTATCCACCAAGGATCTTGATACCACCAGGACACTCCCTCCCGCGGGGAGATGGTCAATCAGGATAGAGCCCTGTTACCCAGGGCCTCTATCCATTCAATGGCACAATCACCATCAAACTGGGACTCTCCACATTGCCATACACTACTATAAAAGGCAAGGTACACAACCCCATGAGGGGAGATCAAAACTCATATTGAATAATCACTATTCATCTATTTGCGCCAGGAGATCTAACTTTGGCATCGGAGAGCCCTAGGCTGGAACCACATCGGTTCTCTCTATTGACCCCTTGGTCCACTTGCAGGTGACGGCACTCGCAGGACCGCTCGACGATTTCTTGACGCAACAGATTGGCGCCGTCTGTGGGAACGACGCTAGCCATTACAGCTACTAGCTCGCTTCCATATTCATTCAATGGTACGAAGGAAGACTACCACCACCAACAACGGAGCAAGGAATGGATCACCATCCCCAGAGTGCTCTCGCCGCAGAGCCAACGACCAGGACCATGTCCCTCTGGAGGAAGAGATCCCCCTTAATGACCAGTTCGTGGTCGACGAGCCCAACAATGATGAGGCAGACGATGTGGTGGTGGAGGTGATACCTGACCCCAATGCTCCAACCACTGTGGGTCAGATCAACGACCTGCAACGACAGATCCTCGATGAACAACGACTCTTTCGAGAATACTTGATGCAGCGTGCGACGTCTCACCGTCGAAGGACTTCACCATCAGCAAGGGTGGAGCCGTACCTCAACAAGAGCTGAACCCTAGGAGATCATCTCCCAGGGGTGTGAGATCAGAGAGACTTGTGCAACGGGCAACCCCCACTCCGCAGCGGGGGGAGCCTTCCCAGCATCCCAGGAGAACAAGAGACCTCTCGCCACGGTCAGAACGTGGGAGGACGCCAACACCCAGGGCGAGGGTGTCTAGCCCTCAGAGATCGGTCCGGAGGTCAGTGTTCGACGGACGACTTGAAGAAGGTCACATACCACGACAAAGCCGGACCTACAGAGAAGAAAGCCCCTTACCTTCACGACAGGGTTCATCACGGCGTGACCATTCACCATCCCGCTAACACTCAAGGCGGGAGGGGACATCCAGGAGAGAGCGTGAACGGGGTCGCAGCGAACGTCCGGCCAGGCATGAGGGACAGACACGGGACGAGGAGCTCAATCAAAGACTCCATGACCTGGATGAGAAGCTGGAAGGGTTGAAGAAGCAGACCAAAGGCGAGACACATTCCATACCTGGACAACACCCATTCTCGGCAGAGATCATGTCAGCCACACTACCTTCCAGGTTTCGACTACCCACCTTTGAACTCTACAGTGGTACCACTGACCCTAATGACCACATCAACTACTTTAATGGCATGATGATGCTGTATAGTGGGTCAGACGTGGTCTCCTGTCGGGCATTCCCTGCATCCCTCAAGGGAGCAGCCACATCATGGTTCTCCAGGCTACGACCGAGATCTATATGCTTGTTTGCAGAGCTACGCAAACAGTTCGTCACCCGTTTCCAAAGCAACGTCAAGTAGAAGAAGACCACCATCAATCTACTGAACGTGGTACAGAACCCTGGGGAATCTCTCAGGGAATACGTTACTAGGTTCACCAAGGAGTCCCTGGAGATTCGAGACTTGGATGACCAGACACAGCATGTAGCCCTAGTAGGACGTATTAGGGACCTGGACTTGATCAAGGACCTGGCATGTCAGGAGACCAGGACTATGAAAGAGCTCCTGGAGCGGTGCAACGAGTTTGCAAATATGGCCGAGGTACTACAAGCTAGAACGAAAATAATTGAGGCCAAGCCACAGGACAACAAGAGGTCAGCACCTGATGACCGCAAAGAGGGTAAGAGGTCGAGGACAGAGCGTCGACAAGAGAAGAGTGACCACCCATCTAGGAGGACAGACCGCCGCCCAGAGAGAAGTAAGAGGGCAAGCACCCCTGAGTTCACACCACTGAACACCACCAGGTCCCAGATACTCATGCAGATCCAGGACCATGACCTACTCCATTGGCCACGACCCATGCTAGCAGGACCAGAGAAGCGAAACCCTAACAAATATTGTCTCTTCCACAAAGAGAATAGGCACGACACAGAGGAGTGCTATCAATTGAAGAGAGACATAGAACAACTGGTAAGAGCAGGAAGCTTGAACAAGTATGTAAAGGGGAGACGTGACAACCACTCAGGCCAAAGAGATAGAGGTCGCGACGAAGACAGAGTGGAACCGAGACGAGAAGAAAGAAGAACAGATCGAGAGAGAGACCGCCCAAAAGAGCGGAGAGATGCAACAGAACCTAGTGGCACCAAGGGACCTCCTATCCTTACCATACTTGGAGGACCGGGGCAAGAGTCCACCAGAAAAGCTAAAGCTCATGCCAGGTTCTTAGGAGTGGCAGAGAAGCCAAGCAAGATAGCCAGGACCGAGGCGGTGATCTCCTTCTCGGATGAAGACCTGGAAGGACTAAACTTCTCGCATGAAGATGCCCTGGTAGTACAGGTAGAGGTAGCCAACCGACCTGTACACAAGGTACTGATAGATACAGGGGCGTCTGTTGACGTACTCTCCTTGGCCGCCTATCGACAGTTCGGGTTCGAGGATGACCAGCTCAAACCAGAGCCCACTTATCTCCATGGATTCTCAGGTGCCACTGCCTCCATCAGAGGTACCATAGAGCTACCCGTCACCTCTGGGGTACACCCTCAACAAGTAACCATTATGGTGAATTTCATGGTAGTCAAGTCTGTGGTATCCTTCAACGGCCTCTTAGAGCGACCATCACTGACAGCCCTTAGAGGAGTTATATCACCACTTCACCTGAAGATGAAGTTCCCCACCGAGAATGGGGTAGGCGAAGCCCGAGGAGATCAAAAGAAAGCAAGGGAGTGCTACGCCACCTTCATGAAAAAGAACAATGGTAACACCCTTGGAATGGCACTCTGCCTAGAGAGCATGGTCAGTGACCAGAGAGATGAACTGACAGAGAGAAGGGGAAGGCCAGTGGAAGACCTCATCCCATGACCCCTCAGCCAGGACGACCCCTCCAAGGTGGTTCAGGTCGGCTCGCTGCTAAGAAAGGAACGGAAAGAAGGGCTTGGACACCTCCTCCAAGTGAACATGGATGTCACACCCCTATCCCGACAAGGGATAGAATACAATATCAGGGTATGATTGGGGTGACACGCGTCATCCCACCTCACCGCCAGGATCTCGATGCAGTGGCCAACTCATAGTCATAAACCAATATTAAAATACAATAATATCAGAGTACGAAAGACAAAGGAATATTACATTCCAAGACAGGTCAGAGTTTGCGAAAGCGTAAATGAAATGATTATAAGATGTTCATTGGCTAATGATAATAAGTAACATAGTTACAAAATTCCTATGACCATCAAGTAGCTACCAAAAAGGTAAAACATAAAAGTTTATACAAAGCACAATGCTCTAAAATAATAATAAAACGGGAACGATCCCAAGTAACAGTACAACCCGTAGGCACAATCATCATGGGCAACCATCGCCATGATCCTCGCATCACGGTCTCGGCTCCACAAGAATCATCGCATCCAAATCTAAAAAGAATGTGTACACGGGGTTAGCTCCACCGAGCTAGTGAGAGAGAAAGGGGGATGCACAATCACACAATCACAAATAGTCCATGGTGCATGCTATTATTAATTCATTTACCACCTAACACACAATGCTAAGTCAATGGGTATATGCTACTGCAATAACTCGGGAAGACATTGTGGATCCTTCCATTCTCACCACAATGCAACCTCAATTATTACTATGGAGCCCGCGCCGGTCGTAGTCATCACCACCCAGAGGCAGACCCCGATAACCATTACTACCCCTGGCCTGGCCTCTCTAACTCTCCACAGCAGCAGTGCTCGCTACCCAACACCTAAACCCCTGTTGGTAAGGGTCGTAGCATAGGGAACCGAGCCTAACCACGGATATACTACATGAATCCTATCGTGTTGAGAGGTACATCCGTGTGTGTCAACGTCCCATTCCATCTAACACCCGGTACCAAGACAACACGGCGCATACAGCAAGAATGAGATGCAATATACAATTCCATCGTAATACGGGGTTCCGGTGCAGTACTTCCGCACCGTAACCCAACACAAATCCATATCATCCAAATCATCATCATCGAATAAGAATAAATGCAAATATGCAATCATGCTTGAATGATAATGTCACAATATAATTCATAAATGCATGAATAAGCAATAGTAAACAAGCTCAAACAGTCACCCAAACCCACTCACCAATTACTTCAAATGGAATTTGTATAAGCGCAACGATTCCCACTCAAAATCACTCCATTGCACATATGTTGGCACCTATGGAAGTGAATAAGAGTGTGAGAGAGTGTAGGGGAGGCCTCATAGAGAAACCCCACAGTTTACATAAGTTATAAGCCTTAAAAACTGCATCGGAGGCAACGTCGGACTCAGCAGGCTTGCCTCCGACCTTGCCTCCGACCTTCCTGCAGGCTTAGGCCACATCGGAGGCAAACATCGGACTCACGCAGTCTTGCCTCCGACCTTGCCTCCGACCTTCCCTGCAGGCTCAGGACACATCGGAGGCAAACATCGGACTCACGCAGTCTTGCCTCCGATGCAACCCAAGTGTGATTTCAAGGTCTTTAAAAGCCCAGGGTTGTCCCATTTGGTTCTCTAAGCCTCAAGGGACAAGGGAGGGGTGTCTTGGAGTCTATTTGGGTCTTAGAAACACCCAACATTCAAAGATTTAAGGGGGTTTAAAGGATCAAAAGCTCAAAAATCCAGATTTGGGGTTTTCTTTGGTGGTTGAAGCTTTAGAATCAAATAGATTCAGCAAGAGGTCAAAATAGAGGTCTTTATAGGATTGTAATGAAAATAGGAAAGCATCCTACAAGGGAAAACTACACATGACTCGAGCTAACCCTTTGGGTTTCAAAAAGAAATCCCCATCTTGGGGCTGCAACCAAAGAACCACCCAAGCTCAAACGAGCAAGGGGGAAAGAGAGAAAAAGGGGGGAAAAGGGGCACTTGGCTTACCAGGTCTGAGATACACAAGATGTGCCCTCTTTAAAGCTCCAAACCCAGCAGCCATTTCCTTCTTCTTCTTCCCTTCCTTCTCCTTCTTCTCCTCCTTGCCGCCTCCTCTCTTCAAAGCTCTCCTCCTTTTCACGATTAGGTTAGGAAAGAAAAGAAAAAGAAAGACTAAGGAATAGTCTTACCCCTCTCTCTCATATAGAAAATCACTTTTTAATGGCCTGTTTGGATAAGGCCTCATAAGTGTAACCTAGGGTCTATTTGGGTAGGGTCAAACATGGCAGACACCCATAGCACCTTAGCCATAGGGTCTCACCCACAAGAGTCCTTGTCGCAGACATTGGATGCAGTGGTCGGAGGCAGCCAACCTTGCATCCGATGCGAGTAGGAAGGTGGTTCCCACCATAAGAGGTCAGGGCCTTTGGACCACACTTCGAGGGCTTTGAGAGGGCAGTAAGCACACAATAAAATTTGGTCAACTACTTACCCCTGACACGTCAAGGGGCAACCTCCATGGTCCCGACTAGTTTCCACAGGCAACCTCGTACTATGGTCAATATAGCTGGGTTTGACCACCAGTGAGAACAACTCACCGGCATACGTGGCAGTGATAACTACACGTCACGGGGAAGAATTAATAATTAATTATACTCCTGGGGTGCGGGTATAACAATGGATGTCTTCGCATGGTTGACCTCCGACATGCCGGGAATACCACATTCCATAGCGGAACACTGACTACATGTCGACCCAACCAGGAAGCCCGTTCAGCAGAAGCGGCGTAACTTCACCCTCGACCGACAAGCAGCAATCAAGGAGGAGGTCGAGAAGTTAAGCTGATCAGGGTTCATCAGAAAGGAGAAGTTCCCAACCTGGCTCGCCAACGTGGTCATGGTACCAAAGCCAAGTAGGAAGTGGAGGATGTGTGTCGACTACACCGACCTGAACAAGGTATGCCCAAAAGATGAGTACCCACTGCCTAGGATCGACCTACTGATCGACGCCACCGTCGGCCATGAGATGCTGAGTTTCATGGATGCCTACTCCGGATACAACCAAATCCTCATGTATGAGGATGATGAGTCTTACACCGCATTCCGAACGGACAAAGAGAACTACTGCTACAACGTTATGCCGTTCGGGTTAAAGAATGCAGGGGCCACCTATCAGAGGATGGTCAACAAGATGTTCGAGGAGCAGATCGGGCGCAACATGGAGGTATATGTGGATGACATGCTTGTGAAAAGCATCCATGCCAACCAACACCTGACCGACCTAGAGGAAGCATTCACAGTACTGAGGAGGAACCAGATGAAGTTAAACCCTGCAAAGTGCGCCATCGGTGTAACGTTCGGAAAATTCCTGGGGTTCATGGTCTCAGTCCGTGGAATAGAAGCCAACCCATCCAAGATCAAGGCCATCCAAGAGATGGCACCTCCTCGGACTGTCAGGGAAGTGCAGAGGTTGAATGGAAGGGTCATCGCCCTTTCCAGGTTCGTGTCACGATCAGGTGATAAGTGCGTACCATTCTTTAAAACGTTGAAGAACCTCCGAAGCCCTAAAGATTTCACATGGACGGAAGAGTGCCAGAAGGCGTTCGGAGAATTGAAGGAGTACCTAGAGAGCCCACCACTGCTTGGGCGACTAAAACCTAATGAAGAGTTGCAGCTCTACCTGGCCGCCACCCCAGTCACGGTCAGCGTAGTACTACTGAAGGAAGAAGACAAAGTCCAGAGGCCCATCTACTACGTCAGCCATGTTCTGATCGATGCAGAGACCAGGTACACTAGGATCGAGAAGGTAGCCTATGCATTGGTAATTGCAGCCAAGAAGCTACGACCATACTTCCAAGCCCATACCATCATAATCCTCACAGACCTACCCTTGAAGAAGATACTGCACAAGCAGGACGTCTCCGGACGATTGATAGCATGGGCGGTGGAGTTAAGTGAGCATGACATCAGGTTCCAACCAAGGACAGCCATCAAAGGTCAGGCTCTTGCAGATTTCATTGCAGAGTGTACCCTGTCTGAGATCGAATAAAAAATAGGGGAGCCTGAAGAGAAGGATCACGGATCGAGTAATGCGGCGGGAAGCGGCGCTGGTCTCATATTAACCAGCCCCGAGGGATTTCGTATCCAATATGCTCTCCGATTCACCTTCCAAGCATCCAATAATGAAGCAGAATACGAGGCATTACTAGCTGGACTCCGGGTGGCCAGAGCCATCCAAGTCACACACCTATCCACCCGGAGCGACTCCCAGCTCGTGGTGAATCAGGTGAATGGAGAGTATGAGGCGAAAGATGATAGGATGGCATCATACCTAGCACGTGCTCAAGCATTGATCGAGGGTTTCATGAAGTTCGAGATGGTTCGAGTTCCCAGGGATGAGAACGTCGCCGCCAATGCCCTATCCAGGCTAGCCAATGAGGAACTCCAAAATTTGGCTAGCTCAGTCTATGTTGAGATCCTGCATGAGCCAACGTATAAGGAAAAGCAGGTTAACAAAATCGAGGAGGGACCTAGCTGGATGGACCCTCTACTCAACTACCTCCAGAACGATGTCTTACTAGAAGATAAGGCCGAGTCAAGGAAGATCAGGATGAGAGCTACAAAGTACACTGTCCTAGACGGGGTACTGTACAAGCGGGGGGCAACAACACCACTACTCCGGTGCCTAGGACCCAAGGGGGCAGAGTACGCCCTAGTCGAAGTCCATGAGGTGATATGTGGAAGCCACATGGGGGACTATACTGGCCACGAATACAAGAGGAGGCCATCCAATATGCCAAGAAGTGCGAGCAATGTCAGTTGTTCGCCCCAGTACCCCATCTACCCACCATCAAGCTGACATCAATCCTCAACCCCATACCTTTTGCTATGTGGGGACTAGACATCTTAGGCAACTTCATCGCAGCACCGAAAAACAGAAAGTACCTGGTCGTCGCGATTGACTACTTCACCAAGTGGGTCGAAGCTAAACCCTTGGCCAAGATAACAGAGACAGAGATGGAGAAGTTCGTCCGCGACGACGTCATCTACAGGTTCGGGGTACCACGGATCCTCGTCTCAGACAACGGTAAATAATTCAATAATCCCAAATTCCAAGCATTCTGTCATAGCTACAACATCGACTATCGGCATGTGTCCGTAGCATACCCACAGGCCAATGGTCAGGTGGAGGTCACCAACAGAACACTACTAGAAGGAGTCAAGAAAAGGCTAGAGGGAGCCAAAGGAAAGTGGGTCGCAGAGCTACCAAGCGTCTTGTGGGCATACCGAACTACAGTACGGACACCCACAGGAGAGAGCCCATTCCGCCTAGCATATGGCACTGAAGCATTGGTGCCAGTAGAGGTCTGCGCCATGTCCCATAGGGTTCTACACTTCAACGAACGTACCTATATCGACGGACTATGGGCGAACCTAGACTTTATAGATGAGGTCCGTGAGAGAGCACTACTACGGAACGTCACCTACCAGCAACGTACTGCCAGGTACTATAATGCCATGGTCAAGGAAAGGCTATTCTACCAGGGAGATTTAGTCCTACGGAGGGCAAGTGCATCACAGCCACAGAAGGCAGGGAAGCTGTCACCCAACTGGGAAGGACCCTACATAGTCTCCAAGCAGATACGTCCAGGGACCTACCACTTGAAGACTCCAGGGGGCAAGAAGGTAGACCGTACCTGGAACTCGAACATCCGAAGAAGTATTACCAGAGAAGCAAACAGCTCCATCAAGAGTAGCCATCAAGAGTAGCGATAGTGGTAGTGGTAAAAGTGAGAGCGAGTCGTGCCGATGAGCGACATCACTGCTTTCAAGGTCAATTTGAATTTCATTCAAAATAAAGAGATGTTCCAGGAATACTTGTCTTCTTCTACCACTCAATCGAATCACGGTCACTACATCAAGGCGTCACGCCACCCCGAAGGCTTTATGCCTAAGGCAATATGCCACCACTGAGGCTTTAGGCCTAAGGCGACATGCCACCACTGAGGCTTTATGCCTAAGGCAACATGCCAACACTGAGGCTTCATGCCTAAGGCGACCTGCCACCACTGAGGCTTCAGGCCTAAGGCGTCATGCCACAACTGAGGCTTTATGCCTAAGGCAACATGCCACCACTGAGGCTTTATGCCTAAGGCAACATGTCAACACTGAGGCTTCATGCCTAAGGCGTCATGCCACCACTGAGGCTTCAGGCGTAAGGCGACTTGCCACCACTGAGGCTTTATGCCTAAGGCAACATGCCAACACTGAGGCTTCATGCCTAAGGCGATATGCCACCACTGAGGCTTCAGGCCTAAGACGTTATGCCACCACTGAGGCTTTATGCCTAAGGCAACATGCCACCACTGAGGGTTTATGCCTAAGGTAACATGCCAACACTGAGGCTTCATGCCTAAGGCGTCATGCCACCACTGAGGCTTCACGCCTAAGGCATCATGCCACCACTGAGGCTTTATGCCTAAGGCAACATGCCAACACTAAGGCTTCATGCCTAAGGCATCATGCCACCACTGAGGCTTCATGCCTAAGGCGTCATGCCACCACTGAGGCTCTACGTCTAAGGCGTTAACCCACTAAGGTCCGAGGATCACCAAGGCACGACGCCACTACCAAAATCCCATGACTATCAAGGGTCAGAGAGCATCAACGCACAAACAATCACTTGGAGACAATGCAATCAAAGAGAAGCAAAAGCGATCACATAGAAAAGTCATAGTAGTTACAACTCAAGTTCAAAAAAGGAAAAAGGTTGACACGTCTACAGGATCGGCACGGCCGTAGGGTCAAGGGACCACAGAGTGGTGGGTCACCTCCGACCCAGTAGGAGACATCATGTCCACCTCAAGAAGAAGCGCAGCAACACCCCCCTCAGGCAGGGCAGCCTCCACCTCTGACACTGGAACGCTCTCCAACATAGCTACACCCGGAAGCGCCGTAGCAAACTCAGAGAACCCCAAGACAGAGAAGTCATAATCGAGGGTCACCTCCAGGACACAAGCGGCTAAGTGTCGGACCCCTCCCTCATAGGCGGGCTAAAGCTGCGCTTGATCCAGCGTCGAGAATGCAGAGGACACCTGGAACTCAGCCACAGCTCGCTCACTTGCAGAAGCCAGCTCCGCCTCATGCCTTCCCCTCAACGAATGAAGCTCCTCCTTTAAGGCAAGAACCCTAGCCGAGCTCTCGGCCGCACCAGCAGAGGTCACACGCAGCTCCTCAGACACCTCCAGGAGCTTCTCGGACGCCACTGCAAGCTCCCCCGACGCCCTCTGCGCGTCGGCCTTGGCCCTCTGCGCGTCGGCCTTGGCCCTCTCACGGGCATCAATCTGTCCCTGGAGCTCCCTCTCCACGTCACACAGGGTGTACTGTATCTGCACCTCACGAGAAGCGTGACCCTCCAATCGAAGCACCGCCTCAGCAATACGGTGATGGACCTACAATCAATATGGCAAGCGATAAAACAATCTAAGAATAAATGAAGCAATGGATATGACAAGATAAAAAAGGGATAACTCACCGAAGCCATATCATGGTAGAGAGTCTGGGCCAGACAAGCATCTCTAAGCCTCTACAAGGCCACCCTCGCGGTAGGGAGCCTGCCCCTGTCCACCCACTCCCTCGATACACCGGCTCCGGCCAAGGTCGAGCCCTCTGGCACGCCCAAGGTGATCACCAGGGACTCATCCAGCGTGGGAAGATCAGTGGCAGTACCACCAGAGGAACTCACACCTTTCCCCCTGGAGAGGGGCAATACAGAAGACCCAGAAGGAGCGACAGAGGGAGGCAGAGGCACAGAGCCCGGAACTCCATCATCATCAGGAGAAGTACGGGGAAGGAGGACACGCACACCAGAGCTCATCACGTGGGTATGTCCTGAACCACCCTTCCGCGACGCTCCAACAACCACAGGCGCAGAAGCACCACCAACATCGGTCACTCCAGCAAATAGACCACCCTGAGAAGCGGCCTTCCTCCGCAGATTGCCACCGAGCAAACTGAAGTCCGAACGCGTATCCACTGCATAGACCGCCCAACCAATCAGATGACATATACATTCAAATACCAACATGCCAATCAAGTACAAAAGACAGTGCTCTTACCAGGACTTAGCTTCCAGAGAGACAGGAAGGCCTCCGAGTCCAACTCCTGGACGTGGAACGGATCGCGACCCAGGCACAGCTTGAGGGAGTCACCCTCAAAATCACTCAACTCAAGCCCCTGATTGACCCTCTTGAGGTCAATAACTTCCCTAACAGTCCGTAGTGGGCATCGGGGGACCGTGGCAAAAAAGAAGCGATCTCTCCAATACTTCACGTGACTAGTGATCCCCGTGAGAAGCTCCACAGAGGCATAGGGCCCCTTGAGTACTCGACGAGCAAAGTGATAACATCCATGGTTCCCCTTCTTCAACAGATAAAAGTGGGAGAATAGGGGAACAGTGGCGGCACGCCCCAGGCGGGCGAAGAAGACATAGAAACCCAAGATCACTCTCCAAGAGTTGGGCAACACCTGGTCAGGGGTGAGGTGCCAATGCTCTAACACCAACTCGACAAAGCGAGGGATAGGAAGGCGAAGGCCCTGGAGAAAAAATGAACGGTAGAGACAGATCTCATCCGCATGGTGAGAGAAGGCATACTCGCCAGGCCCAGGAGTACGCAACATGACCTCAGCGGGAATATGGAACTCCTCACAGAGGGAGACCAAGTCAGAAGGTGACAAGATGCTAGCAACAGGGCCCAACCTATCAGCAGGACCGACGGCTGAGGATGCCGCCCCAGAGGACTGACAATCCCTACTGGGACTGGAGACACTAGAAGGTCCCACACCTCTATCAATAGCACTAGGGGAGGGTATAGAGGATGGAGTACCCACAGAAGAAGGCGATCTTGGGGAACGCTCCTCTGAAGATCCAACCTCGACTGAAGCAGGGCCAAGGTCATCCGGGAACGACATGAAGGACAAGAGAGGAATGAACTACTTACTCGAGAAAGCGATCTCCCAGAAGCTAGCAAGAAAGAAAAAATGAAATGAAGGCCACCTGCAAAATATAAACAGCAGATCCATCACATACAAGAAGAAGAAAAGTGAAGAAGCGTGAGGGTCCATCACACCCACGCTGCAGCCACCATAGGCGCGGCCTCACACCCATAGGCGGCGGCCACCCGGGTGTGGCAACCAGGCGGCCTCATGCCCCATAAGAGCGGTGACCCCGGCCTCGTGCCTGCAGGCGCGGCCACCCCAGGCACAGCCACACCCGCAAGGCGCGGCCACCTCAGGCACGGCCACCCCAGGAGCGGCCACACCCGCATGGAGCAGCCACCCCAGGCGCGACCACCCCAGGAGCGGCCACCCAGGCGTGGCCACCCCAGGTGCGGCCACCCCGGCACTGCCACCCCAGGCGAGGTCACACCAGCATGGCACGGCCACCCCAGGCGGGACCACCCCAGGAGGGGCCACCTAGGCGTGGCCACCTCAGGCGCGGCTACACCCATAGGCGCGGCCTCACCGAGGCACCGCCCTACAAAAAAAAAAAAAAAGGAAAAGAAAGAAAAGGGATCGAACTTACCTCAGGGGGAAGGCGATCGCACGGGGAGGCAGGCACACGACGACAAGGCCACACCACTAGCACGATCAAGTGAGAGAGACCACCAGAGGCAAAGAACTCAAGCCAAGCACCACTCAAGCCCTCCCAGTAAACAAGACACCAAGGGAGCACAAAGCAGACACAAGGACCCAAAATCAAGCAAAAATGGATACTAGTCTAGGTGACCCAAAGACAAACACATGGTGGGCACCACAAAGAGGACAAAAGGCAAAAAGTGGAATGCAAAGGAAAAGTTAAAGGAGAGCAAAATGGGAGACAAAAAGCAAGAAAGAGGAATGAGAAGTGAAAGAAGAGAAAGTGAAGGAGAGGGACATATGTCTACAAAAAACAAAAGATGAAAAAGTGCAGGAGGAAAGGTTTGAACCCCCAACCTCTCCTACCTCATTACTAGATTTACAAGCAAGCCCCACAAGGAAAGTCTATTCGCAGCGGACCCCTCACTATGTAAAGGCATCTACTCTCTTGGACATCCTATCCCAAGAGAGTGGGGGGCAAATGATACATCCAATATTCACCGGACCAATCAGCGGCTGCCACGTGTCACAGGGCGACCCGCTCCAGAACCAAGGGGAACGAACCGGGATCCCACCACCCGGGCGCGGCCAACACCCAGGCGCGGCTTGCACCAGGAGTGGCCTGCACCAGGCGTGGCCACACCCAGGCGCGGCCTCACCCAGGAGCGGCCACCACTCAGGCGCGGCCTCTCACCCAGGCGCGGCCTCTCACCTAGGCGCGGCCCCACCCAGGCGCGGCCTGCACCCAGGCACGGCCACCACTCAGGCGCGACCTCACCTAGGCGTGGCCACACCCAGGCGTGGCCTCTCACCCAGGCGCGGCCTGCACCCAGGCACAGCATCGGGGGCACAGACGTGAGGTGCACGAACATCGGGGCTACTCACCTATGACCCGATCGTATCACTATAGACTCATGTCACCACCAGGGCTCTAGGTCACCGCTTAGAAGTCACGTCACCCAGACGGATTCAAGCACCATTGACGTTATCACCACACCCGGGTATCTATCCACCAAGGATCTTGATACCACCAAGACACTCCCTCCCGCGGGGAGATGGTCAATCAGGATAGAGCCCCGTTACCCAGGGCCTCTATCCACTCAACGGCACAATCGCCATCAAACGGGGACTCTCCACACCGCCATACACTACTATAAAAGGCAAGGTACACAACCCCATGAGGGGAGATCAAAACTCATATTGAATAATCACTATTCATCTGTTTGCGCCAGGAGATCTAACTTTGGCATCGGAGAGCCCTAGGCCGGAACCACACTGGTTCTCTCTGTTGACCCCTTGGTCCACTTTC